>NC_135663.1:52917873-53517873 GCF_964188315.1 Podarcis muralis | reverse complement strand
GGTGCAAACCAGGTGCCTCAATGCAGGGATCCCCCTTCTGCCCTGCCTGCAGTCTCTGGGCAACAACGCCCAGGTTGGCGTTGCTGCCATGTCCTTGGCGCCCTCACTAAATGGCTATCTGGCCAGCTTTAGGGGGGAGGACTGCCTTCCAAGGGCCACATCGGCCGGCCGGCTCCCCTTGTGTAGGTGGGTGGACAGGTGGAGAACCGCAGCCCCATGACCGCTCCATGCCCTGTGCCCCCCATGGGCACCAGCACAGGATGCAATGCTGCTGGTCCCCTTCATCTCATTTCCCTATAACAGGTTGGATACATTTCTTACTTCTCAGTTGTAGTAGTGTAGCAGCATGCCTCAATCCATTCCAAGGCTCATTCACACTTGCAGCTCTTACTTTCCATTCCGCTGCGATTCATTTACAGTGGTACCTCAGGTTAAGAACTTAATTCATTCTGGTGGTCTGTTCTTAACCTGAAACTGTTCTTAACCTTAACAAGTCTGTGTTTCATGCCATCATCTGCTGACATGTGGGTTTGTTGTTGTTGTTTAGTCGTTTAGTCGTGTCCGACTCTTCGTGACCCCATGGACCAGAGCACGCCAGGCACCTCTGTCCTCCACTACTTCCCGCAGTTTGGTCAGACTCATGCTGGTAACCTCGAAAACACTATCCAACCATCTCGTCCTCTGTCTCCCCCTTCTCCTTGTGCCCTCCATCTTTCCCAGCATCAGTGTCTTCTCCAGGGAGTCTTCTCTTCTCATGAGGTGGCCAAAGTACTGGAGCCTCAACTTCACGATCTGTCCTTCCAGTGAGCACTCAGGGCTGATTTCCTTCAGAATGGATGCGTTTGATCTTCTTGCAGTCCATGGGACTCTCAAGAGTCTTCTCCAGCACCATAATTCAAAAGCATCAATTCTTCGGCGATCAGCCTTCTTTATGGTCCAGCTCTCACTTCCATACATCACTACTGGGAAAACCATGGCTTTAACTATACGGACCTTTGTTGGCAAGGTGACGTCTCTACTTCTCAAGATGCTGTCTAGGCCTGTCATTGCCCTTCTCCCAAGAAGGAGGCGTCTTTTAATTTCGTGGCTGCTGTCACCATCTGCAGTGATCATGGAGCCCAAGAAAGTAAAATCTCTCACTGCCTCCATTTCTTCCCCTTCTATTTGCCAGGAGGTGATGGGACCAGTGGCCATGATCTTTGTTTTTTTGATGTTGAGCTTCAGACCATATTTTGCGTTCTCCTCTTTCACCCTCATTAAAAGGTTCTTTAATTCCTCCTCACTTTCTGCCATCAAGGTTGTGTCATCTGCATATCTGAGGTTGATGATATTTCTTCCGGCAATCTTAATTCCAGCTTGGGATTCATCCAGCCCAGCCTTTCGCATGATGTATTCTGCATATAAATTAAATAAGCAGGGAGACAAAATACAGCCTTGTCGTACTCCTTTCCCAATTTTGAACCAATCAGTTGTTCCATATCCAGTTCTAACTGTAGCTTCTTGTCCCACATAGAGATTTCTCAGGAGACAGATGAGGTGATCAGGCACTCCCATTTCTTTAAGAACTTGCCATAGTTTGCTGTGGTCGACACAGTCAAAGGCTTTTGCATAGTCAATGAAGCAGAAGTGACATGTGGGAGAGGCATGCATTTGCTGGCTGAAGAGCAGTATCTTGTACACTGCTTTTGTACCAGCTAAAGTAAAGGTAAAGGTACCCCTGCCTGTACGGGCCAGTCTTGACAGACTCTAGGGTTGTGCGCCCATCTCACTCAAGAGGCCGGGGGCCAGCGCTGTCCGCAGACACTTCCGGGTCACGTGGCCAGCGTGACATTGATGCTCTGGCGAGCCTGCACCAGAGCAGCACACGGAACGCCGTTTACCTTCCCGCTAGTAAGCGGTCCCTATTTATCTACTTGCACCCGGGGGTGCTTTCGAACTGCTAGGTTGGCAGGCGCTGGGACCGAACAACAGGAGCGCACCCCGCCGCGGGGATTCGAACCGCCGACCTTTCGATCGGCAAGCCCTAGGCGCTGAGGCTTTTACCCACAGCGCCACCCGCGTCCCTTTTGGACCAGCTAGTGCTACCTTACTGACTTGGGAAGCCGTTTGATGAACTTGCTGATGCTTATATGCTACTTTTTCCGAAAATTTGCCTCAGCCTTTCTGGAACATTTAGATCTCAACTCAGTGCTAATCCTGCAGGGGCTCAGGCTGTCACCTCAGTAAAAAAGGTAAAAAAAGGTATAGGTAAAGGACCCCTGGACGGTTAAGTCCAGTCAAAGGAAACTATGGGGTTACGGCGCTCATCTCGCTTTCAGGCCGAGGGAGTCAGCTTTTGTCCACAGATGGCTTTCTGGATAATGTGGTCAGCATGACTAAACCGCTTCTGGCACATGGGACACTGTGAATGAAGACAGAGTGCACGGAAACGCCGTTTTCCTTCCCGCCGGAGCAGTACCTATTCATCTACTTGCACTGGTGTGCTTTCGAACTGCTAGGTTGGCAGAAGCAGGGACCGAGCAATGGGAGCTCACCCCGTCACATGGATCCAAACAGCTGACCTTCTGATTGGCAAGCCCAGAGGCTCAGTGGTTTAGACCACAGTGCCATCTGCATCCCATGTCACCTCAGTATGACTGGCTGAGCCTATGCTTGCAAGAAATACTAGATTTAATCATTTTATATAATGGTGAATTTAGCAGCAACTCAAAGAATTATGGGTAGAATAAAGTGTGAGAGAGGCAGACTTAATTTTTTTTTCTTTTTTCTTTCCTGCTCTGGTGCAATTTGTGAAAGGGAACTTTTGAATCCCACTCACAGAGAGTTGCATGAGGTGTCCCACCTCCCAAGTATATATGGAATATGTTTCCCATCCCACCACTTCTGTGTACCACATGAAGCCTCTGTGGCTTCATTTCACTGAATATCACTTTTTCAATGCCAGGCATGTTACAAAGAATACAAAAAAATCCAGGAATGAATGTTTGTACAGAAGTACCAGTAGTTGCTACAGAGCAGCAGTCAAATAGTTAATTCAGGGCCTCCTTCATGCAGCATTATTGAGATACATATTAAAATAGTTAAGAACCTTCTCTAGGGATTATTTCCTAGTGTATAGTAGCCAAAATAATGAAATCTGAACTGTAGCTTCCCTATGGCTATTTCTTCCTTGAGTAAACATCTCCTGTTCTGATCATGCTTCACCAAGAAGGTCATTTGGGTCTCCTTGCTATGGGCTATTCATGCTGGAATAAAAAATTATCACCAGCTCCAATCAACACATTTCCTTCATTTTGCGCTCACCCTGTAGTTCAGAAGGGCTGGCCCAAAGCCAATCTGCCCATGCTCTGAGCAATGCCTCTTCCAAAGGCAACAGGATGCTGCTGACCACATTAACGTCTCTCTGTGCACTTTCTGCATGACAAGTATTTGCCGAGACTCCATCTATGCCTGTGTCCTCAGGTCTCATGTTGGGACCCTCGCATCTCTTTACAATTAAGAATTTGTGCTCAAGTGATCTCCTCCTCCGTCCACAAATGGGGTGAAATGGCCTCTGTTGTTCTTTCACTGGCCTTGACCAGATGTGCCTGAAGAAACCAACTCCACTGGCTAACCTCTTAAACAAGACAAAAAAAAATTCCTTCCAGTAGCACCTTAAGGTGCTACTGGAAGGAATTTTTTTTTGTTTTGACTATGGCAGACCAACACGGCTACCCATCTGTAACTCTTAAACAAGGTCTTCCTCATTAAACAAAGGGTCCAAGATGGTCACTGTGGCCATCTTCTGCATTCCAGAGGTCTAACTCAAGTCTTGGGCTCAGATTCAACCTTCCCAAACTTGTTGCTCTTTGGACTACAATCTCTCTGAGTCCCGCCCTGCATGGCTGAGGAAGGCTGAGCTAGTTCCTTCTACTTTTTCCATTGCCTTGAGTCCTTACGTATATGTGGATGAAGCTATTGACTTCATATACCCCCAGATTCAGGAGATTTCCCAGACCCACCCCTTTGGTGAGGTATATAGGGTGTTAGGGGAAGGGTAGTACCTCTGGTGGAGTTCATGTCATGCTCCTTCTGGGATAGTTTGTCCACCTTTGGTCCCCACCCTGCACTCAGCTTTCATCTGTGGCTCCTTGAAGCTGTCAGCATGTGACAGCTAAACCAGGTAAGGGGAGCTGATAAGTCTCACACACTCAGTGAGTTAGAGATTTCCCCTGCATGTGAAGACAGGCTCCAATTGATTGAGGGGATGAGACCAATAGTGAGTCAGTGATCAAGAAGGCAGTTTCTTCAGGGGCTCATCGACCTGAGAAGGTAGCCCATCTAGGAGAAGGAAAACTCTTATCCCCAACTTCTGCTGCATTCGTAAGAAAGGTGTCGGGAGTAAAACTTCAGGAACAATCCATATCTACTGCCTAATAGGACATCTTCAGGAGAAGAAAAGTCTAAGGAGTATACCCTCTACAGATCCAGAGTGGAGACCCCAAGATGGTTGGATGGTGCCTTGTATGTCTCCTTCCAGCAACTCTTGCAGCTAAGCTGGTGCCAAAAACATATTGCTCTGCTTTCCTTTGGACCACATCAGCAACGCCAGAGGGGCAGTCTTGTCATCTAGGCATCCCAGGACCTTCAATCCCTCAGCATGGACAGATTTGCTGATGAGAATGGGACATAGGGCCTATTTTCTTCACATTCTCTTACCTATATGGGAGACAACTTCTTGGTGAGGCTCCATGCGAAGTTGTGATGTCTGCTGTGGGTTGTTTTGTAGTTCTTCCTATTGATGATCATGTGGAATCTACACCAGTACTCTTGATTTAAGGATCAGAAGGAGGAGATCAAGACATGGATGTAGCTGTTGAGACCCAGGGACAGAGGGTGCAAAAGGGAGACTAACAAAACCTGAACTAAAGCAATGCTATAAACAGAAAGTGGCAAGAAGTTGTCTGGGGAGGAGAGAAGTACACAAAGGCTTCGATGGATGAGTGCAAGAATATTGCAGTGGGAGTAGGCAGGCAGTGTATAGCAGAAGGAGTCGGGACCGGAAGGCTTGAGAAGAGGCTGAGTAAAGGGCAACTGAAATTATACAGAAGAAAAAGCTCAGGTTTCACTTGCAGCTCTCCAGCACCTGGACATAACAATAACTCAGTTGTGAAAAGGTACTAAAACCACAGCAGCTTTTATGTGTAATTGATGATTTCGCATAGAACAGTTTTTGTGGCGTTTTGAACTTTCAACACTGTTCAAAAAGAAAAGAAATTGATAAAACAGTTTTCTTCTGCAGCAGGGTCTTCAAATAGTTTCTTTGGAGTATTTATATATTCCCTTGCTGGAAAAAAGACAGATGGGTTGAATTTTAAAGCCACTACGATTGTGTTGGAGGCTCAAAGAGTGACTGTTCTAGGGTTCGTGAAGCCTCAGTGCCATTCAATACCTTGATGTTCTGCCAGCCTTTCTGGGTATAGTACTGCACCTATCTCTGGGAAGGCCAGAGACCTCTTGAAGGAAAAGAGAAGGGCTACTCCACACTGTTTGAGGCAGGGGAATGCAAGGAAGCGCAATATCTTTGAATGTGAAGGTTCTTATCCTTATCTAAAGATGCCTTTACATAAATCAGAACCATGTCCCATAATGTATATCAAGTCATAATAAGCCCATAAACAGAGAAAATGTGCAGCTAACGGAAAACAAATGTCTGTTTTTGGCAAAGCCTGTAGCTAACGTCATTGAGAGAGAAATAAAGAAGTTGCTGTAATGAGAGAGACAGCTTAGTGGAACAAACTGCCTGTTGTGTTCTGCCTTGGTCTTAACCATTTGAGTACGCCTCTGATGTAACAGCCTGTTCTGCAAAAACACCTTTTCTTAATGTCTCGCCAAAAAGCCCAGAGGGAAAGCCTGCAACTGAAACAACTGTAGCTCTTTTTCATGAAGGTATATTGTAAGTTCAGAGTTTATAATAACAAATATACCTAACAGATTGGAAGTTCTCAGTAAACTGTATTTTAATTAGGTTCTGAGATTTTGGAGCTGGGACAGACACCATGGTGGTATCCTGATGTTGCTGGACTACAACTCCCATCATTCCTGACCATTGGCCATGCTGGCTGGGACTGATGAGAGCTGGAATCCAACAGCATCTGGAGGGCTCCATGTTTGCTGCCCCCGTGCTGGAGGATAGAGCTATGTCTGCCATTCAATCTGCCTTGAACTATCATTAGCTACCGTATTTTTCGCTCCATAATACACACTTTTTTCTTCCTAAATAGTGAGGGGAAATGTCTGTGCGTCTTATGGAGCGAATGCGTGGTCCCTGGAGCCGAATTGCCCAGGGGCAAAAAACAGATCATGTGTTGTTTTTTTTTTTAAAGAGGGAAGTGGGTGTGGAAACAAAGCCGCTAATCAGCAAGTGATCGGGGAGGGAGATAAGGGATGCTAGCAATAAAGGGGGCTGCCTGGGAAGGGGGAGGTAAAGACAGCAAACTTGCAAAGGAAGACTAAATCAATGAGGAGAGAAATTAGAAGAAAAGGAGGAGCAAAAAACTGCTCCAGCTAAGGAAAAGACACTAAGGCAAACAAGAGGGAAGGGAGTGTTGAAAGGAAGCAGCTGATCGGTGGGATCGGGAGAGAGATAAGGGACGCTAGCAGAGGCTGCCTGGGAGGGGGGAGGTAAAAGCCCATGGATCCTCAGGATTTTTACATTGGGTCACCCCAAATTCACCATCAGATCACATAGCATGTCCATGGCTACAGCCTGCACCCCAAAAATCATACATCCACTGTTTCATTCAGAATATTTTTTCTTGTTTTCCTCCTCTAAAAACTAGGTGCGTCTTATGGTCAGGTGCATCTTATGAAGCGAAAAATACAGTAACCTCTGGCCCTGAGGTGTGTTCTGTTGCCAGTGTTGAAATAAGATTACACTTGCAGTTGAACCAGCTTCTATACCTGGAATAGGGAGGCGCTTCTTGTCCTTTCCATCAGGTAACCAAATACCGTATTTTTTGTGTGTCCATGTATAAGATGACCCTCAATTTTAAGCTTGAAAAAATAGGGGGGGGGATATGGTCTTATACACGGAAAAATACGGTATATTGCCCTGGACTCTCTTGTGACAAAGAGCAGGATACCAGAAAAAAAAAATAGATGCATGAATGTGTTCCACTTTGGCTGGTCCTGTCCAATATGTGGATAAAATACTGTATTTATAAATTGCACAAATACTCTACCCTAGAAGAGTTGCTGAAAAGGTGTTAAAATGTCAATTTGCAATACCAATAAAAATTTTAAATCCATATTGAGTCATGGGGCGCCCCATCATTATGGACAAATGTTACCCTTTAAAAACTGCACTGGGTGGGTGATTTTAGAAAAAGCTTTGCATTGCATGAGACTGCTGCAGTGTTCATCCATATCTGTATCTCAGATGCACTCTCCTTGAATGCTATGACAATTCTAATAAGTTTCAAATGTTTTGGCCCTTACTGGGTCTTGCAGCTGAAAAGCTTTGGCAAGAAATAAATGGAAAGACAGAGTATTTTAATTTTCTTCCTCACGTTTCCCTCCCCTCCTTCCCCCGTTAATTCTTTTGGCAAAGATGACTTGGCTTTTGCAAGAGGCACGGTATAAATGAAACCTAAATCCATTATTTATGTTCTGGCAAGTAGCAGGAATTCCTTCCACTCTCTTCAAATTATGCTGCAATATAGCAGTATTTCATAATAAGAGATTGAAGGGAGGTATTTTCTTCTTCTTCTTAAAGACAGATATAAAGGGCATGACTCTATGTTTTATTGTTGTTCATCCCTAACCACTAATAGATTTAAATACCACCCCGCTCTCAAATTCTGACAACTTTTTTTTAAAAAAATGTCATGTTAGGAATGAAATAATTGTCAATAAGGTTATGTCTAGAGATTTTCCAGGCAAAAGCCAGCACTTTACCACAGTTGCTGAGCTGATATGGGGGGCCCAAGCAGTTTCTCCTCTGAAACTGAAGAGAAATTGCTCCAAAAATCACTACAGTACTGTTTTTAGTTTCTGAGAAAACTCACTTTGTACCATATTTTGAAAGTGTAGCTTGTCAATGGGACAAAAGCAGCTTCTGTACTGCCCAAAATGCATTTCCAACTGTTGCCTACTCAGCATTTATTCTGGGGAAACTGAACTTTGTGTGAGCGTGACTTCAGTTTATTTCATTTGTATCATCACTTCTTCAACCTCCCCCCCCCCCAACATTTCTTGGTTTTACTACAATTGTGCTTCTGGTGTGAATATGCTGTGTAAGCCACTCAGTTTTGCCCAACCTATCAAAGCTCACTTGACTTCCCCCAAAACCTCTCCAACGTTTTGCTAGGGTAGGACCCCTCAAATTCACAATAAATTTTGCTTTAGGTGAAACGCACTGGCAACCTATGGATCTGTAAAACCCAAACAGAGCCTGCAATATCGTCAGGAAGAGGAAGGGGTCCCCCCCAGGCAGGTGGCTGCGAGCGACATGAAAGGCCAGCCAGCAAATGTTATTTATTTTTTATTGCAATTTTATGCTTGTGAGATTTTTCAAATGGCACAATATTTTGTCTTTTCTTGGCTGCTATATATGAGTTTGTTGGAGGGAAGCATTTGCTATTTTGCCTCAGGCAGAAAAATGTTTTCGACTGCCCATCTCCCTTACAAACATACATTTTCTAGTACTTTTATGTTCTAACAGCATAAATGGTTCGGATGTTCCCTCCCAAGAAAACACCCTTAATAACTTTGTTTTGTTTTAGGCCGAAATTTCAGTGGCAGTATACATGTAAGGCCATCTGAAAGCTCTGCTAAGCAGTGACCTCTATTTTTGCGTGTGGCTGCATGCAAAACACTCACATTTATGCCTAAGACATCCTCATTGAAGTCCTGAGCAAAACAGAACCAGGCAGTTGCATACAAATGTATACAGGCAGCTGTAAATAACTCCGACCACCTGGCCTTTTGACAATCAGGTGCCTAATCCAGCGAGTACCATGCTTCTTCCATCATGCTTGGGACATAACTTCTGAAAAGCAAACCTTCCCCCGCTAATGGGCCAGCATGATGCAGTTTGTTAAGGTCCAGCTGGAAAACTGTTTTCCATTCAACATACAATGCATAAAGGATTCCCCCCCAGGTATTCATGAAACTAGAAATACAAAAGGGAGTCTGCATTCTGAAACATTGTCTGATCAATTAAGATTCATCAGACAAAGCCATTCAGATGCAAAGTGACTACTTGCATATCTAGTCATTAAGATGTTAATGATGTGCATTCATGGAAACTGGATTCAGTTTTAATTCCACTCTTGTCCGGCTGAAGGTCTTTACCTACTTCTCAGCTCAAGAAGCCTTTCTTTTGGTTTAACGGAAAAGTAGAGAACAATCGTGATCTCTCACTTTTATTGCCCGCTGTGGAATGTAACACAGTTATTTATACATATACGGTATACGTTCTTACTCTTGCCCAGAATAGCACAATATGAGATGAAAAAGTCCTTTTCTAATTTCATACTTGGTTATTGAAACTGGATAGTCTCAAATCCCCAGTTATGTCAATGAAAATGGACTGAGTTCAGGATGCAAATATATTAGTTTTTCTTTAAGGGCTACAACTGTTTTGGCATATGCCAGTGGTAGGGAGCCAGTGCTCCCTTGCCTAATATCATGTGGCCTTCTGGTGTTGTAGGTTCACTCTTGATCACTTCTGAGACGCTTCTGAGGCTGTGGTCTAAACCACTGAGCCTCTTGGGCTTGCTGATCAGAAGGTCGGCACTTTGGATCCATGTGACGGGGTGAGCTCCCATTGCTCTGTCCCAGCTCCTGCCAATAACAGTTCGAAAGCATCCCAGTACAAGTAGATAAATAGATACTGCTGCGGCGGGAAGGTAAACTGCATTTCCATGCGCTCTAGCACTTGTCATGGTCCTCCGTGCACCAGTAGTGGTTTAGTCATGCTGGTCACATGTCCCAGAAAGCCGTCTGTGGACAAACGCTGGCTCCCTCAGCCTGAAAGGGAGATGAGCGCCACAACCCCATAGTCACCTTTGACTGGACTTAACCGTCCAGGGGTCCTTTATCTTACCTTTACCTTTAACCTCATGGGTGCCCAAACGTTTTTCAAATAGGGCCAGATTTGATGAAGTGAACATGCATGAGGGCCAACCAAAGTTGTTGACCTTTTTATAGGATTGATGTTGTTGTGCTTTGGGATTTGACCCCAGGAAATAAACTGCCACAGGGGCCGGATTAGGCCCCCGAAATAGACTTTGGACATGCCTGTTTTACCTTGATCACTTCTCTAGAAATTGCTTCTTGTCCCTTATTGGGTGTATGAGAGAAGTTGTCATGACTTCTGAACCCAGCCCTTTGTACTACCCTGAAGAAGATACAAGTGTCAAAGGAATACAGGGTGCTCTTCTGTGCAGGGGGTGGCCGTGGAAGCATATCCCTCTGAGCCCTTCCAGCCTGAGGACATAGCTCTCCTACCTTCCTCTGACTAGGAGGTTGAGGCCCCAGTCAGTGACATCCCCATCCCTTCCACAGTAAGAGTCAGAACCTGCAGAATCAAGCAAGGGTCCTTCAGTCACCAAAGTTAGCTCTTCAGGGAGGTAGGCCCAGTGGTGGCTAGTGGTTCTAGGACTTGGTAGGGTGGCTTGGCAGCTAGATAGGTCATAGAAGCATGGCCAAGGAAGTGGCTGAACTATCACTTCTATGAGCCCCATCCAGTATGGTCAATGACTGATAATTATGGGAATTGTACTTTATCGATTTAGCACAGAAGTGCCTGGCGTGCTCTGGTCCATGGGGTCACGAAGAGTCGGACACGACTAAACAACAAACTTTATCGATATCTGGCCACAGATTATCCAATTCTGCTTTGAAGTCATAGGTTTTAGTGGTGTAATTGCGTATACCATTCTTGACCATTGAAGCCTGTAGGTTTTCCAAGTGCTTACGTTATGACTGTGTCATGACCTCACCTCCTCTCTTTCTGCTGTGACAATTTGTAGGGCCAAAGGTCCACCTAGTCCAACATTCATTTCTCACAGTAGCCAACCAGATGCCAAGGGGAAGCCCAGGACCTGAGTGCAACAGCACTCTTCCCACTTTTGATACCCCAAAACTGGTATTCAGAATCACACTATTTCCAACTCTGGAAGCAGCACATAGCTCTCTTATGGCTAGCAGCCACAGACAGCTTTATCTACCATGAATTTGTCTAATCCCCTTGTTTGCTTAAGTAACTCCACAAAATGCCATTCACATTGATGGCCCCCCTCCAAATACAAATGTATACACACTTGCGCACGCGCGCACACACACACCAAGCAGCATGATTATAAATGCCTCTACTTGGAAAAAATTCATGGAAACCAGTAAGATGTTCTGTCATCACAGAGCATGTGTCATCATAGAACATCTGGGCCAGTTACTCTTCTTCAGTTTAGTCACCCATGGGGCTGCTGTGAGCATAAAATGGAAAAAGGACATTATAGCAATGCAAAATAAATGCCTGGCTGCCTTGGAGTGAACACAAAAGGCATGTATGGTAAGAGAGCAGAAACATCTAACAAACTTGATGGCGGGCCTAAAGCATCTTGCTACCTGAGGCAGAACAGTAAATGGCATCCCCTTCTCCCCAAATCAAGGCGATGGTTCCCAAGACCAGTTAGTTAAGAACAGAAAGTCCCTTAAGAACAGGAAGTCCCACAAGTGTCTCTCCCCTTCTCTGGCAGTGAAAAGACAATGGTGATGATGATAAACTAAGCAATCAACAATTTGCTGCTCTTTCATGACACCCCAAATCAGCTGCCTAAAGCAACCGCCCCAGTGTGCCTAATGGTAGGGCCAGAACTTGGGGGAATGGGAGAGGTAAGCCAGTTGGTATGGAGCATACAATTTTGAGGGGGGCCTACTCCAAGTCACCCTGGTAGAAGCAAAGTGGAACTCTTTGGTAAATATTAACAAAATGGGAGCTACATTTCCCATCAGGCCTGGGGCTTCGCATGGCCTTGGCAACCAGTATCTTCCCATGACGCCTTGCACATGCTGAGAACTTTAAAGTATCTCAGGGGCATATAGTTACTGCTACCACAGCAACACAGGTATAGAAAGGCACTCAGCATTACAGTGGTACCTCAGGTTACAGACGCTTCAGGTTACAGACACTTCAGGTTACAGACTCCACTAACCAGAAATAATACCTCGGGTTAAGAACTTTGCTTTGGGACGAGAACAGAAATCGTGCTCTGGTGACACGGCAACAGCAGGAGGCCCCATTAGCTAAAGTGGTGCTTCAGGTTAAGAACAGTTTCAGGTTAAGAACGGACCTCCAGAATGAATTAAGTTCTTAACCCGAGGTACCACTGTATTTCTAACCCCAGCACAAAGGTCCGATAGTCGCTCTTGTGGACAGAACACTCGTTTCCTAAGCAATGCTTTCTCAGACACAGCACTAGATTGTAGATTCTAGGTTCCTGGCTGAAGTCCAAGCAAGGTCAGAGAGTCCAGTACTAGCACATTGGCTTGGCTCCCAAACATTTAAACATTTTTTTTTCTAGCAAAGAGGGAACAGCAGAGGCAAAACAAACTTGAGTTTGTTGTTGCAACGTCAATGTGCAATTACGACCGTAAAGAGGGCTGATGAGTGGTGTTTCCATGCTAGTGGCTCATTGTTTAGCCTGGTCATTTTGCAGCCTAATAAATGCTCATTAGTCTGCTCCACATTGGAACAAGTCTGGTTTTGATTAGGCTTGCAGTGAGCTGTCAGAAATGCAGACTATGCCAAATGAGCTCTTGTGGGTTAACTTGGGAGAGCCTATAAACTGTCTGCTGCTTGCTTCAATTAAGATCAGAAGGAAACATGACTCTCAGAGCTGCCAATGTTTATATATTTGATATGTTTGAGACCAATCAATCATACCGAAGGAGTGGGGGAGGGAGAGGTTTGGGGTCACATTCTTTTTTCTTTGCGCAAGACTTGTGCAACATGGATGTGGGTGTCCAATGAAATCTGCGCACAATCACAGTCACAACTAAGGACTAAGATGCAAGGGTACTACACAAACATGGCCATCTCTATTGCACCTCCAGATTACTTCCAGATTAACGATGAGTGGAAGCTCCTGAGATACCTTCAAGCTCACCCAAAGCAAGTAAATGGGATGAGAACACTTACATTTGTAGAAACGCACTCCTCCATTTGTAGAATCTTTGATTTAAAAATTGAAATAAATAATAATAATTGCAGTTGTTTTCATGGTCATCTTCCAATTCAGCAAATGAAGTGGAAAAGCCATAAATGACGTTAATACACACACACACACACACACACACACACACACACACACACACCAAAATCAGCTTGGCTGATCTCGCATTTCTTAATTGTAGAACAAAATCAATGGGCACAAAGAATTAGCTGTTGCTTATCTATGGCTGGCATTTTATTAATTATTCTCACAGGCTGAAGAGTTTTCAGTGTGCATTTTAATTAGAGGGGACAGATGCCAGCGGCTGTTTCTCTAAGGCAACTTTTGCCATTCACTGAACTCTTCATTTATTTGATCAAATTGCAGGGCATGGGTTGCTGTTGTCTTTAAAGAAGAGGGTGAGAATGACATATTCATTCTGGTTCTGAAAAGCCTATTTGGCAGCAGCTGAGTGAGGAAGCTTGCCTGTGAAAATGTCCTGTCCTCAGTTCATTCCTATGTCCCCAAAGGGTTTAAATGCACTGTGTGTTCTAGCTGTGCCAAGAGGGCAGGCTAAGAATTAAGAATAAAGGCTGATGCTAGTCTGTTTGATTAGATGCAGGAACTATTAACAGACTAGTAATTGACGCATTGCAAATATTTTGAGGAAGCTTCATAGCTGAAGACTATTATATCCTCTATCCCTTCTGCTCTGTATGTCATTAACAGGGATGCATCAGTGTCGCATTCCCTGTCCCCATTACTTCTACCATAGAATTATAGAATTGGAAGGGACCATGATTGGAAAGGTGATCTAGTCCAGCCCTCTGCAATGCAGGGATCTCTTGCTTGAACCCATGACCCTGATATTAACAAGGTCACAAGTTCTATCTCCATATAGGACAGCTGCAGCCCTGCTGCATTGCAGGGGGCTGGACTGGATGAGCCTCAGGGTCCCTTCAACTCTACGCTCTACTGACTGAACCATCCCTTGATGAGCACCATCAGGCCATAGTGCATATTTCCAAAAGAGTGGGGTGGGACAGGGGGCTTACCTCTAAGAATACAGCCTAGGACCCCGTAACTACAGGACTGCCTCTTCCGGTATGCTCCGCAGAGGACCTTAAGGTCCATAACTAGCAAGGTCCCGAGCCCTAAGGAAGTCAGATTAGCCTCAACCAGAGCCTTTTCAACACTGGTGGAACGCTCTGTATCATGACACCAGGGCCCTGCAGGATCTGATTTCTTTTCGCAGGGCCTGTAAGACAGAGTTGTTCTGCCTGGCCTTTGGCTTGGAGCCAATTTGATTCCCTCCCCCTCTTTCTTTTTTCTTTCTCCTTCTGTGATGGAACTCCTATTTGGGGACTTCCTTGGCTTTTTTTCTGGCCCATGTAGGACCAGTCTGGATAGTTGGCCTTGGTGAAGGTTTGACGTTTTCATCCCCAAAAAGTTTTTGATTTGAGTTTCTACTGAAATGAGGCTGCATTTTAATGTTGTATTTTAATCTTGTTTTTAAGTTGTGTTTTAATCAATTGTTTTTATACCTGGTGTTAGCCGCCCTGAGCCTGGTCTTGGCTGGGGAGGGCGGGGTATAAATAAAATTTATTATTATTATTTATTATATTTCAACAGGAGATACAAGCAGTTGGATCCTGCTGCATAAGCAGAAGGTGCTTCTTCGCATGCAGGAAGGAGGGGAAAGCATTATTATTATTATTATTATTATTATTATTATTATTATTCCCTACCTTTTCCCCCTGACAGAACTCAAGGCTGCTTCCAGGTAAAAATAAGATTTGCTACTGAATCTTATAGTATACCTGCTCACCGTAGATAATAATATGACTCAAAGCAGATCTGAAGATAATAGATTTGGCACCCTGGCACAAAAATTAATGGGACACTTGATTGCGACTTATTATCTGTAATTGTGACAATTCTTAGCAATGAAAAACAGCAACATTTTCCATAACCTTGCATTTTTTGCAATTTACGAAGTGACCTGCCTTTTAAAGGGTGGAGAGAGCATTCAACGTGACGGTTCCAAAGCTTTGCCACTTTTTCAAATGTTCCACTTGTGAGATAACCAGTCTCATGTAACCTACGTGCTGAAGTCTAATTAACGCATGAAGGGGTTAAGACCATAGAGTAAGCAGTCCTGCAAGCCTTAATTAGGTCACTCCTGCTCACCTTGGGAGAAAGGCAATGAAGCCTATTGTTCACCTTCAGTGTACCTGAGAAGCTCAGCATGTAAAGAGGTCTGAGCTGGTTGCTCAAAGCTCAGACCCCATGGCTCTAACAAGCCTTTCTTGTACTCCTGAACCAATAATTCCTAAACTTCCACCACTGAAACAAAGCCAAGTTTTACTGTTATGTTTTCTGACTGATGTATGGAAAAGCACATAAATCTGAGATTTGGAGAGTTTGTAAATCCATTTTTAACTTACCAAACGTGGTCTTTTCCTACGCTGGGAGAAGAAGGGAGTTTTGGAACTCACAAGGTCATATTTTTAAATCTCTGCTGGGATTCTCACCAAAGAGCACTTGTTCCAAACCTGGACCTTGGCATCCAGGAATTCTCCTTTTATACCTATTTTTTTCTTACCACCAACACTACTTCCATTTGAAAACACTGCAAAGCCTTACCCATTAGTGGCCAATCCTGAGCTAATTTTCCTTTATTTCACTGCGGTTAGAACAGTATCTGTGTGTGGCATGGGACTGCAGCCACTTAAACCTCTGACATTTATGACTTTTATCTAAAAACGTTTTACTAGCCTCTGACATTTTGGGAGCTGAACATGGATATATATTGGTTGGAAAGTTCATTTTATTGATGTGTTAAACAAGAGTGCCATCTAGTGGGAAATGTTATTTCTCCCCACCCCTTTCCTCCCAATTAATTTTTATTAGCTTTCCTAATTTTAAACAAATTAACAACAAATTAATACAGATGTAACGCAAATTTAAAAATTGACTTTCTGCCCCTCTTCAAAATGCTTCTATTCCCTCCCTCCTTCACTGCTTACAGTAAAATAACTTTTCTTAATTTCTAATACTTTCCCATCAATTCTTATTTCCATCAGCTGTGCATGTTCAATTCCTGTTTAAACATCCACTTGACTATTTTCCCAATTAATCAAGCAGAATTTTCCTTTATCAATCCGTATAACTCACAATTCTAAATTATATTTCATCCAATACAACTTAATCTTCAACAAATGATGCATTCTCAAAAGTCAAGTACATGTCCATTCATCCCTAACTGTTCATAATTTATTTCAGTATTGTCCCACTACATATTTGAAAATTTTTATTGCATATCGTTTGATTATAAAACATTGTACAGGCACCTTATCCACAAGATAGTTCATGAAACATGGTACAATGTAAACATACAGCATCAGCACTGTATTCAAATGATGTATGGTAAGATATTTGCTACGAAATATTGGTTTTCCAGTGGACTTCATATATGAACACAAATTAAGAAAAAAATTCTGCAATTAAACAGCAGTTCAAAATATATGACATATAAAAAGATCACCAAAAAATGTAAATAGACAAACAAGATTATTTCTGACTTTACAGCAATGTGGTTCTGAAAGATATTGCAAAGTCTTCTAAAATATTACTGATGTGATGGCATCTTCAGATCAGTAGATCCAAAATAATGGATGTCTATTATTAAGTGTATGTATAATTTCCCTAACAGTTGGGAAACTGCCAGACTGAGAGTTGGTGACTTGCCCATGGGTCACCCAAAGATCTTCATGGCTGAAGTGCTCTCTTGCAGTTCCAGGTTTTTAAAAATACAGGCATGATCTCTGGGTTGACACTTAGCCATTTTACTACAGTGGTACCTTGGTTCTCAAATGCCTTGGTTCTCAAACGCTTTGGTTCTCAAACTCTGAAAACCCAGAAGTGTTCCAGTTTTTGAATGTTTTCTGGAAGCTGAACATCTGATGCGGCTGTCGGCTATTGTTTCCAGGGCACCTGCACCAATTAGAAGCTGTGCCTTGGTTTTTGAACATTTCAGAAGTCAAATGGACTTCCGGAACTGATTAAGTTTGGCGCTTTTGTTTTCGCTATTTATTTTGTGTTTTTGTTTTTGAGGCTTTTTCAATTAATGTGTGTTTGTGGAATCCAGTTCAGCTAGAATACTGTCTTATTTATTTTATAGTACAGTACATTGATTATTGCTTTCATTTTATGGATCAATGGTCTCGTTAGATAGTAAAATTGATGTTAAATTGCTGTTTTAGGGGATGCTTTTAAAAGTCTGGAACGGATTAATTCGTTTTGCATTACTTTCTATGGGAAAGTGTGCCTTGGTTTTGGAACACTTTGGTTTTGGAACGGACTTCCAGAACGGATTAAGTTTGAGAACCAAGGTACCACTGTACATGGTTATACACGACCCATTATTCATTTCAAACCTAGATCTCTGACAAGGCCACTCCATACATTAGTACCACAGAGATCTGGGAGCCACTTTCCTATGGCTTCTTTCCATGCTTCTTTGGTAACATCCTAATAAGGAGCTGTGCTCAGGGAGAGCAATATTCACATGCAAATGTTGCCTGTTCCAAACTGCTTGGTGAAGTTTGCATGGGAAGGAAGCACATTCACCACAGGTTGCCTACCAAAAAGCACAATGGAGTGAATAAGGGGACCTAACGTCATACACCTTATTGTGGGAATGGCCACAAAACAGAGCATATTCAGATCAGCGCTGAACATTGATTTTATGCATTTGTATGGAGAATCTCTACATAATTGGTGGGGTAACGGCCACCTGGAAGGAACCAGGAATGTAAAATCTGAATGTGCCCTCATTTAATCCAGGAGAAGTGAAAAATTGCTTCAGATACACACCCACACTAGTTTTGAAAGCTCTAATGTACTGCGTCTATTTAATCTTTCATTTTTTATATACCTTTCCACGACATATCACACGCAAAATCATTGGTATGCATGAGGAGCAAATTTACGTCACTTGCATTCTCCATAAGTTTGGGCAGAGCATACATCTGCTCTGAGTGTAGGTCTATGTAACAGCATTATCACCGATCACAAATAACACTGTATTGGAAAATCACACAGCATTAGCAATGCTAATCATATTCATTTCCACTGCCTAATGATTATTTTAGTAAACATTATGAACCTGTGTCAGGTACAATGCCTTACTAACACCTGGAACAGAATTTTGATTGGATGTCTTGGTATAATGTTTGGAATACCATCCTTCATGTATATGCTATTGAATTGTTTGTTAGAGTTCCTTTAATCTAATCACTTGGATATGTGATGAAAGATAGTATATTCTCTTTACAGAGCTCAGATAGAAACATAATAAAAATTCACAAGGCTATGCATTGGCCTTGGTATGTAGATGAGCTTCACTTCATACCAAGGTCAAGTCCCAAGAATGGGAAACAGTGTTTTTTGCTACATGAAAAAACTGACAAATCTTGGGTCTGCATGCTTCCCCCCTGCTCCCCCTTTTATATGCTACAGGAGAAGGCAGGAAGTTTCCGCTTCCAGTGTTAAACAAACCACAGTTCCCTGACACATTCAAATTCGGAAACTGTGGCTTGCTTAGCCATGATTAGTGAGAACAGGACACTATGAAATCACCATTTGAGATCCTGGCTTGTTCTTACACCATACACTTCCCATTATCCCTGACCACTGCTCCTGTTAGCTAGGGATGATGGGAGTTGTAGTCCCAAAACAGCTGGAGGGCCGAGTTTGGGGATGCCTGCTTTAACTAAACCACGGTTCTCCACATTCAGGTGTAGAACAATGGTGAGCTTACAGCTAGGAGTGGGAGAATTTGATTGCCTCCGTATGGTAATGAAACAGGTCTGAACCAATCCAGTATCCTTTATAAAGTGGGTTTTTTGGAGGGGGTTAGCTCCCCCAGGTTTTCTAATTTAAGTGTCAAAAATATGTGAATAAGCAAACAAGTGCTTTGAAACACATATCAGGCATAGGCAAACTTAGCCCTCCAGAGGTTTTGGGACTACAACTCCCATCATCCCTGGCTAACAGGACCAGTGGTCAGGGATGATGGGAACTGTAGTCTCAAAACAGCTGGAGGGCCATGTTTGCCTATGCCTGACATATATCATACAACATGATTGCAACTCTCTATTAAATTTATCTTGGTGTAAAAATTTCAATGTTTACATTGCCATAATCAAAGGCGAGTGCTTCTTATACTTAGACTGGTTGCCAGTTCATTTCTTCAATGAGCTTTATTGGATGGAGAGCTTCAAAGGTCTGCCCAGGTCATGTAAAGCAGTGGTGGAATTTCAGTTGGTCTACATGACCATCACTTATTTGAAGCAGGCAATGGGGGATTTGCAACATTGCTGTAAACTTTGCACTACTCAGCAAAATTACAAAGTACATTAAACTGGGAAGGCCTACACTCCCTATGGAAACCAGAGGACTAAATAATTTTATTTCCAGAGGGCAAAATAATTTCAGTGAAGAAAACCATGCAAAACTCATTTTGTTTTCTAGTAACAAAAGGAAATTCCACAATTTTGCTCAAGCACCATGTCCGGGATCAGAAATAAGAGACTGGTCTCATTAGAATAATGTTCTGACCCATGCAGACCTTAGCTACATGTAAAAGGACAAGGACTCAAACAGTTATTGTGTTCCACTTGGGGTATAGAAGAGAAAAACACTCAATCTCTTGGAAGAAAAACACTGTTATCAGCACCAAATGTTACAACTGGACAACAGAGCAGCCGGAATATAATCTTCAAAATACAAATGTTATTTTTTCTGTAATTTCAAAATCAAACACTTTAACCAGATTTTATGCTTTTATGACTGTGCTTTGCCCCAACAGCTTTTATTGGCATGACCCAGCATGTCTACATCCCATTGATTTTTCTGGGACTTTAATGACCTTAACTTCACATCAGCTGAGCCCTAAATAAGCACCAGGTACTGTATCTCAAGTGTATCTCAATGTATCATAGTACTGAATACTTAACAGTCTTGTGACAGTAACTATTTTCCTGAAAGCGTTGCTAGAAGAATGGTGTAAACAAGTTTTAAAAATCAAACAATTTTTTTAAAACGCCTATGCAAGTTTTAATCAGATTTGTTGCATTCATTCCCTTCAAAAAAGGGTTACAAAAAAACCAACACAAAAAACAAAACCACCCATACTAATAATCACCAGTCCCCATTCACTCCCCTTTTGGAGTGATTCAAAGCTGCTGTTCACATTATTTTAAGTGAGGTTTGAGGTACTCTCGGAACTGGAAGCGGCACCACAGAAGCAGATTGATCCAGATGTACAGAATCAAAAAATCATATCCAGTTAACCTAAATTCCTATTGGAGAAAAATACATATTTCAGTACGTAACTTTTTTGGGGGGTAAACTTCTGCAATCGAAGGACTTCAAGATAGGACTGTATCGGCAATCCAGACATTCTTTGTGTAAGTTGATCCAATAACACCCTCTCTTTGAGGGTAGCTGCTCGGCCAACAGGGCAAGCATGTCCACCCCAGAAATCCAGATGCGCACACAAAAAGCCCTGCAGGCCTAGAGCAATTAGCAGCAAACAGATTGTGTTGGGACAGCCTTGTATCTGCTGGATTAAAAGCTCCCTTGCTTCCCCAACACAGCTATGGAATGTGATTGGACCCCAAGCATACATATTTCCCTCTCCCTCCACCCCATTGGTGTCAATCTGGCAGACAACAGTAAAGGAAAACTGTTCCGGGGTGGAGAAATTTACCCAACCCTAGCAGGCCTATGAATGTGGATTGGCTCCTCTCTACATCTATGTACACATGGTGTGTGCATGAACACAAGCACTTTGGGTTAATCTGCGGTCAATCAAAGGGCTAGCAGCAGTAGTAATGGCAATGGAACTGGCTTTTATCCTAGAGGTTTAGCCAATTATATTAAGTATGATATTAAGTGTTGTTTAGTTCTGTGTTTAGATCTGTGCTGGATTGCGGCTTTGAGAGACTAGTCTCCAGAAAGGCAGCTCTAAAAGACACCACCAGAGATTTTGTATAATTACAACAAATACGAAGAAGGCGTCATGGTTTGGGACAATTTGGATGAAATGTGAATTATATAAACAAAGACCAGAAGTCTGTCTACAACATCAACAAAAAAATGAAAATCCCATAAATGAAGACCAATGTGTTCTGTTTTTTTTTATATATGTATATATGTAAAAGAACACCCTGCAGATTGTTACATTATCTCTTTACTTGATTGCTCAAGCATTTCAAAGCCATGATCGTCTAAGTTCTGCACAGGCCCACTTACTTGGGCTTCCGCTCCTTAACGGGGAAGAGCTGCGGCTTCGGGATCGCTAAAAGACACACAAAACAGGAAAAATTAACATAGTCGGATTCCTCCCAACTCATTCTAAAAAGGCATTATGTTGTAGAAGCTAAATAAGCTAATACCACTGGGGAATTTAGACTCTTCTTATACTGCAGTGTGGCTCCTTCCCACGTTTGAAGGGTAATCTGGGACCTGTTTGGTCACACTGAAGGAGGAGAAAATCTCTATACATACTGCAGTTCTTTCCCAGATCAACATTACTCGGGTAAAAGAAGAGTGTGCTTTGAAAAATCTGGACCGGATGAGGGATTATGAGCAGCAGCTTCAAAGATGGCATGGAGGCCATTTTTGAATTGGGCAAGACTCAAAAATGGCCTCCACTTACTTAAAATTTTGTGCAATTCTCCTTCACTTTATGATACGTGTAACAACCAATATTCCCCTTATATGGTCCCTTATTTTGGCTTGCAGGCCAAAAACTAGAATGGTGCTCCTGCACATGAAGCAGCCTTCAGGCATGGGTCTCACAAGGGAAACCTGAACTGTAAGTAAACATGCTAGTTTTTCCTGCTGTCCTTGCCTCCCCACAAAAGGAAACAAGAGGGGTGGGGAAGAGAGGCTTAGCTGTGCTCACTTTCCTGCCAAGCCTGCCATGGAAAAAGTGAAGGGAGGAACACGGATTAAATAAATGACAACTCATATATAGTAAGAGAAATGACCAGATTAACATTACTTAAAATGAGAGCTAATCCAATTTACAAATTAAGGAGAACAACAAATCGGCTTGAATCCTGCTGAACTGGTTTGTTTTTGGGTTCTGTGCTAATGTGGCTTTATTACTTAAGGAGATGGGATATCTACAAGGTCCACAAACCTGTATATAACTCATTTGCTCCTCCCTTTACTGAAGCAGGAAAACAATCCAGGAAGATAAGCAAAACTTCCTGTTATGTATAGATTAGGAACTATGGATAATGGCTTCCAAACAAACCAGAATATGAAGCCATGAGTTAAAGAAGATGGCATGTGAATCCTGGATTGTTTGGAAGTCAATACCCATAGATCCCAGTTCACACATAAGAAAAAATGATGGCTAATTGCAGCTTCCCAGTTAATTCCCCCACTTGTGGGAACAAAGGGGTAAAGAGGTTGTGGGCGGGTGCACAGAGATTGTACATATTATGGTTTATTAAACCAGGATATGACTGGTTAAACCAGGCCATAGATTAACGTTGCTGAAGAATATCCATTTTTTATTCCCTCACATTGTGCCTTCATTGCCACAGACAAGTACATTCAGCTTGTTAATAGCGGTGATTGAGTCACAAGGATTTAGCAGTGCGCTATTTATACATACTGTATACTGTTAAAATTTAATTCAGAGAGTACTGAGAAGCTTCTGAAGGAATAGAGGGCTCCCTATTTCATATGTGCATATAGTATGCACATCATCAATGGTAAATTACAGAATGGCAAATCCATTAACCTAAACAGCCATGAGGTCGAAACACATGCTGTGAACACACCCAGTGTTTTTATTCATGGATTAATTCACGAATGCTGATCTTTTACTTATTTATTTTCTTACTTTTCTTACCCGCCCTTCACTAGATGGTGCCAGAACAAGTTACAAGAATATTACAACACAATATTAAAATCAGTTAAAACAATTTGCAACTAGAAGAATAGGGTGGGTCCTAAAAATCTCTCTCTCACGGGCCAAAAACCACAGCAAAAATATGCATCTTCAGCATATGACAAAAGCTATACAATGATGATTTGAGATGATCTTCTGTGGGGAGAGAATTCCACAGCATGGGGGCTGCCACAGAGAATGCCCTCACCCACATGAACCTTTGAGGGCAGAACTACCAAAAGGACCCCCTCTTCCAAACTAACACCTGAGAGGATCTGTAGGAAAGGGGGTGGCCTTTCAGATATTTTAGTCTTAAATCACTAATGAGAGCAGCTTGAATTGGGCCTGGAAACAAACAGGTAACTATTGCAGCTCTGTTAAAACATCTAGTCTGGAGGTCACCAGAGCATGGAGTACAGTGACCAATTAATCTGTATCCAAAAGCTAGTGAACCAGCCATAACTGGAAATAAGCACTCCTAACCACTGAGGACACCTGTGCAATGTTGAATCCAGTAGCAATCCCAAGCTATGTTATCTGCTTCTTCCAGAAGAGTGAAACCCTGCCTGGAACAAGAAATCTCCCCATCCCTTGGACCTAAGAACTCAGAACTTTCTTATCAGGATTCAGTTTCATTTCATTGGCTCACATCCAGCCCATGCAAGCATCCCAGGACCAGTCCAGCAACTGAACCACATTTCCTGATTACAGGTGGAATGGAGAGACAGAGCTGGGCATCATTCACATATTGAGGAAACCTCACTCACGATGTCAACCCCCATCTGTTTCAAACAGATGTTAAATGATGTGGGGAGCAAGATGGAACCCCACAGGGATACTCCCATGGCACCAAAAAATGGGCCTCCATAATTATTTTATGGAAACAGCCCCAAAAAGAAGGAGTGGGACCACTGTAATACAGTACCTCCCACAAACCACACCTCCCAGAGGTGCTGCAAAAGGATACTGGTCCAATGATATCAAAAGCCATAGAAAGATAAAGGAGAACATAAAGGCCTGTACTTCCCTCTCTCTTTCCAGACACATGTCATCAGCCAGAATAAACAAGGCAGATTTGGTATTATGACCATGCTTGAAATTGGACTGAAATTGGTCTACTTTCCTCCAAATATACCCGAAACTGAGTCACCACCTAGTCCAAAAAGATATTCTCAGGCATTCACAGACAGATGTTAAGGGATAGGCTTGTGCCCATCCTGTATAGATTGGTAAACACATCTGTCTATACTCCCCTCCTTCACAAGTAAATCTCCAAGCTTTTACCATGCTAAACCTGCCCTCATCATTCAATGCTCAAATTACAAAGGGGCATAAGCGCCCCCCCCCCCCAGCCCCCTTTCCTTTTTGCAATACCTCTCATTTACCACTGGCTTTGTTTTTATCTTGGATTATTACGTTGATCAGGCTATTCTACTTTACCAAATGTCGGGAGTGGCCTGCACTAGGAGAGAGGGGCCTCAAGCTACAGCTGCGGCTGCGGCTTCGGCTGCGGCTTCTGCTTCTACCCCTTTGAGACCACTGAAACAAAATATAGAATATGAGAAAAGGTATATTAAGCAAGCAGCAGTCACTGTGGTTACATTATGTGAGAGGAAGGCTGCTCTCCGAAAGAATAGGCTGGATTCGCATGACTCTAACGTGCTTCCCAGTTAAAGCCTCATGTGCGGGCAGAGGGCCTTCTCAGTAGTGGCACCCGCCCTGTGGAATGTCCTCCCATCAGATGTCAAGGAAATAAACAACTATTTGACTTTTAGGAGACATATGAAGGAAGCCCTGTTTAGGGAAGTTTTTAATGTTTGGTGCTTTATTGTATTTTTAATATTTTGTTGGGAGCCGCCCAGAGAGGCTGGGGAAACCCAGCCAGATGGGTGTGGTATAAATAAATTATATTCTTGGGAGTTGTCCCATACACAAGCCCCTTTGAAATCTCAGCTCCTCCTGGAAACGCCACTGGAACTACAGGTTGTGCAAAGCAGTATAACAGCCTACATTGGTGGAAGGGACTACTTCTTGATAACTGCTCCAAGCATATTCTCAGCTCAGTCATGAAAGGGACTGACTAATAAGAAACCTATCAATGTCAGTGTCATAATCTAAACCACTGTTGGTGTAATTCACAACATGCTGGGTTGATGGGTGCTGGGAGTTCAATTAACAGCTGGAGGGCCATAGGTTGCCCATATGTTAATGGGTAAGGTTCACGGTTCTTGTATTAACTTACAAGTTGCAGGATATCTTAGAGACTACCTTATACCCCAGCCCAATCACTCAGATCTTTGAGGGAGGCTCTGCTGATGGTCCTCCACAGCTTAGATGCACGGCTTGTAACTACTAGAAACAATGTGTTTGGTGTAGAGGCTCCAAGCCTGTGGAACTCTATTCCAACTGACATTAATCAGGCCCCCTCCTTGCTTTCTGTGGATGTTTTTTATGTACACAACTAGAAATGCAAATATAGCATCCCGAACGCCTTGGTACTCGGACGTTTTGGCTCCCAAATGCCACAAACCCGGAAGTGGGTGTTCTGGTTTGTGAACTTTCTTTGGAACCTGAACATCCAACGGGGCTTCTGATAGGCTGCAGGAGCTTCCTGCAGCCAATCAGAAGCCGTGCTTTGGTTTCCAAATGATTTGAAAGTCGAATGGACTTCCGGAATGGATTCTGTTCGACTTCCAAGGTACAACTGTAACTAGGTGGTATATAAATGCCTCAAATGCCTTAAATAAATAAAGACGTCTCCAACATAAATCAGCCAAACTTGGTGGGACAGATTAGCAAACAGAAACAGATCTCTGCTCATGGATTCACCCTTCTGTCCACCACACAGAAGGGTGTCGCATAGGGGCAAGAATACTACTCATGGGAAGGAGCTGGTGCTCCAGAATACCAGCCAGTTTGTGAATTGCTTCATTCACACATTTCTGGGATGGAATCTATGACCTGGACCCAAACTTTGCTTCTGTAAATAAAGCAAAGCTATGTTCACAGAGCAGGGCTTTTTCAGCCTCCTTCTCCCCTCTGCAGAGCCCTGTGCCCTGCCCCAAATCTACTCCTGGAGGTCAGAAGCCTTTGGGAATGGCTTGGGATATGTCGCAGGGCCTGTAGATGAAAGAGGAGTTGGCAGTAATCACCAACTCGTTACTGGGAAGCAACTTAGGATCCAAGTCTTTGAGTTTAAATCTTTACCAGAGTAATGAAGAATACTTACCACAGCACCTCTTCTTGTGACTGCCTCTCCTTTCACCAGGACAGTATCTTCTTCCATAAGAGCAGGCCATACATGATAGGCCACCAAGGGAGCTGTAAATTCAGAGTCGTAGCTGCGACGATATCTGGTGAGGTGCAAAGAGGTTTAGCTTACAACAGTTAGCAGTCCACATGCTCCTCTTGCAGTTACTTTATTCCATCTTCTTTCAAGTAATTCAGAACAAGGGCACATGGAGCTATACCAATTAACTTTTTTAAAAAATCAGGTGAATACACAATAAAACAAAAATAATAACACTCCCTCCTACAAACAGAGAGCCATTGCAGAAAACACCTGTCCCATTCTCATGTTGCTACCCTCCAGACCTCTTGCAGAGGAGACCCATGAAGAAGGGCCTCAGGTGATGATCTCAGGGTCTGGGTCAGTTTGTATGGCGAGAGGCGGTCCTTGAGACACTGTGGTCCTGAGCGGCAATGTACGTACACAATGTGGCTCAGGCCACCTCTGATCATATGCGTACAAAGTGGCTAACAATAGAATGCACCTTGCCAAGTTTCTAATTACTTATTATAACTACCTTGTTATTATTATTACCTTGGAAGTCAAACAGAATCCATTCCTGAAGTCCGTTCAACTTCCAAAACGTTCGTAAACCAAAGCATGGATTCTGATTGGCTGCAGGAAACTCCTGCAGCCAATCGGAAGCCCTGCTGGACATTCGACTTCCAAAAATAGTTTGAAAACTGAAACACTCACTTCCAGGTTTGCAACGTTCAGGAGCCAAAATGTTCAGGAACTAAGCTGTTTGACTTCCAAGGTATGACTGTATTAAATAACATCCACAATAACCAGGCAAATGGCCTTCTTGGTAGTGGTGCCCTCCCTGTGGATCGCCTTCCCTTCAGATGTCAAGGAGATAAAGAGCTGCACAAATTTTAGAAGACCCCTGAATGCAGCCCTGATGCAGGAAGTTTTTAATGTCTGATGTTTTACTATGTTTTTATATATGCTGTAAGCTGCCCAAAGTGGCTAGGGCAGGGGTCTGCAACCTTTAAGACAAAAAGAGCCACTTGGACCCATTTCCGAAAAAAAAGAAAAAACTGGGAGCCACAAAACCATTGAGACATTTAAAACAAATATAACACTGCATATATTGTTTCTTACCTTAATGTCCAATCTGACAGCGGGCGGGAAGGTGACGTCGGGACGGTGCGTGACTAACGCACGCACCGCCCCCATGTGACGTCACAGCCAGTATAGTGCCCGCCACAGTGGGGAGTGTCGGGGCACACAATGCGCCTCCTCCCCTCGCTAGTATCTGCCCCGGAGCCACGGCAAAGGTGTAAAAGAGCCACATGCGGCTCCGGAGCCTCGGGTTGCAGACCCCTGGGCTAGGGAAACCCAACCAGATGGGTGGGATGTAAATAATAAAGTTATTTTATTAATTATTAATTATTTTTATTGAAATTAGCTCTAATTCAGCATGTGCAAACAGAATTGACATATGATTGGAGGCAGTAAGCTTTGAATATGCTTTTGGAAACCACAAGAGGGGAGAGGTTGTTCCTGTGCTCAAATCCTGTTTGGGGGTTTCCTTTCTTTGTTTGTTTGTTTGTTTCGTAAGAGCTTTTCTTTTATATATGTGTATACACACACACACACACACACACACACATATATAATTTTAAAACATATTAATTGTCCTACATTCCACAAAATTTCACATCTTATACAATCTTTTGGACTTCCATCAGCACCTCTGATGATCTCCCATTTTTATGATTTCTTCTGCATTTCTTACATTCATATTGCCTTTAATTATCTTAACTAACATCTTGCTTTTCATCCAATAGTGCAATAATTCAAATTATTCCCCTTACAAAACTTCCTGCAACCCTACAAATCTGATAATCACAATTACTTTTCAAAATGTTTGGGGGTTTCCCATAGGCATTGTGGCTGGCCACTGTGAGAACAGGATATGCAAGTCGATGGGCCACTGGGCTGATCCAGAAGGCTCTTCTTCTATCCTTATGCACTGCCATGACTTTGGCACACTATTTTCCCCACTGGAAACACAAGACCGCATACTTTCATTGCACTCACTTGTACTCGCTGAAAAGTTCTCCATCCGTACCAAAAGAAATGTCAAGCGGAGGATCCAAAGTCTGCATTGAAAAGGCGACGCGACACAACTCACGTATTAAGCCGCTGATCATGATAAAATCAGTTTCCGGTGGGAAGGAAATTTTAGGGTTGATATTCATTGCACGAATGACCTCCTGAAAGGAAAGGGACAGAAACGGTTCATTTTCTAGAAAATACACAAAACTGAACTGACGGAAATTTTTGTAAGCGAGAGAGAATACAATTACGGTAATGTATCCAAAGTGTCAATTGCCCTACTCATGCAAGTTGTCATATGTACATGGTGTTCAGTGGTGGTTTCTTGGGAGCAGGGGGGCAGGAAGGTATCATCTACACATTTTTCAAGTTTCATTAACCTAAGCAGAGCATTGGTAGGATAGAATGTTTTGAATGAATGAATCTTTATTTGCATCAGCCATTGGCCATAGCAATAAAACAACAAAACGATATACAAAGAATAGAAATAAAAAGTCACGTTATATAAAATACATTTTAGGGTTTTGAATCAATAGTCAAACAGTGGATCTTATACTGATTGCCCCAGCTAAAAACCTTGCAACCTTTGCTGTCATCTGCTCATCTTGATCTGCTAAGAGAAAGGACACTGTGGCAGTGGCTGGGCGACCCAGAATGGACAATAAAAGAGGTGATAACCTCATTCCTCAAGTCTCTATAAAGAGTGCAAGCCAGAAGGTCATGTGCCACCGATTCGGTACTGCCATCTCCACAGGGACATAAGCGTTTTTCGTGTGGAATCTGTTGTAATAGTCCCTCAAGTACAGCCAGGGCCAATACATTCAATCTTGAGAGAGTAAAAGCGTGTCTATATTTTAGAATTGCTAGGTTATGCAGATAGGGTGCCAGAGAGTTGAAATGGGAAGGTGGAAAATAGTCATACCATGGGCAAAGGGATAGAATGTTCTCACAGACTTACGCAGACGCTGGCTTGAACATCATACAGATCCTCCTGGCGAACAATGTAGTCCATGACCATGTCTTCAAGCGATTCAGGCCCTGAGTAACTTAGGGACAGGGTCTTCCGAACACGCATTTTGAACTGCCTGAAGGCCATCTTTGCGGCACGGAAAGACTCCTGCAAATGATAAAACAGTTACATCTAAAAGCCCAAGAAAACAGAGGGCATTTGCCGTATTGGCCCGAATATAAGCTGCACCCGCAAATAAGCCGCGCCTTTAAAACTGAAGGGGGTTCAAAAAGGGAAAAAAAGACAATACCTGGGCTGCTTCCTGGGGGCGGGTGGAGCAGCGCTGCTTTGCTGGTGGCGTAAGGTTGCAAATATAAGCCACATTTTAACTTTTCACGGTTGGAATTTGGGGGTGAAAAGTGAGGTTTATATTTGGGCCAATACGGTAAATTTTCTGAATCCTAACTTCACAGGTAGAGTAAGTGCTCCTCAATGCGATAATTCATCTTATATAGTAACCCTGCTCCAGCTCCGAAGCTTGCATCTGGACATCCAATAATAGTGTTTGAGTCCTTGCAACACAAAAAGTTATGCCACCATATCTTTCTGTGATGGCGACACAAATTTATAGCAAAACTAGCGAAGTATTCTACCACTTCAAAGAAGGAAGGAAGGAAGGAAGGAAGGAAGGAAGGAAGGAAGGAAGGAAACTGAACATGGTCAGGTAAGGAGATGAAGAAAAGCTGAAAGAAACTTGTACAAAAGAGGCAATTCAGCAATATTCCAAGACAAGGCATAAGCAGCAGATCAAAAACACCTATAATCAAAAACAGCACCAGACAAAATCATATTTGGATGGAATTTACCATCTGTGTGACTGTTGGGTTTTTAAATAACAAAAAATAACCAGACAGTCACAAAGTGAGTTGGGTCTGCCTCCCCTCTGAGAACCCAGAGTTGGTTGGTCAATCTCTATGATATGGCTATGAAGAAAGCTTTTTAAAACCAGTTTGTAAGAGTATATGTGGAAGCATTCTACCAGCCTTGAGCCACAATTCCACTCTGTTTTATCTTCAAATGTGATCCCATTCAGTTCTAAGCTCCTCTACATCAGTACAGTGGTACCTCGGGTTACATACGCTTCAAGTTACAGACTCCGCTAACCCAGAAATAGTGCTTCAGGTTAAGAACTTTGCTTCAGGATGAGAACAGAAGTTGTGCTCTGGCAGCGCGACAGCAGCAGGAGGCCCCATTAGCTAAAGTGGTGCTTCAGGTTAAGAACAGTTTCAGGTTAAGTACGGAATTCCGGAACGAATTAAGTACTTAACCCGAGGTGCCACTGTACAAGTTTTTAAAATGAGACTGCTTGCCATATTAGAGGTTTACAATAACTTTCCATTTCAGCAGTGAGACCAGGCGCCAGAAACTCCAGCAATGAAAGAGAAGCTAATGAACTGACAGTGCAACCCTGTATATGTCTGCTCAGACCACAGCGAGTTAAACAGAGCTCCCTCCCAGGTGTGTTTAGGATTGCCAACTGATTGTTGTCGACTCCAGTTGATGTAAGAATAAGGTTTGTCTACCGCTAGGTTATGTGAGTGAGTGATTCTGAAAAGAAATATTGTTAAACTTCCTACCACAACTGCAGTATAGATTATTCTCTGAACCATCTCCAGATCGTCGACATAACTTCTCAAGAGGCTTTGAGCATCCAAGCGTTCCTGAGCATAAATGTCACTGAAGCGTTCCACAAGGCGAGCATGTCGGGAGGCGTTTGTAAGTCTCGCTCGTCCGGGTGAGGAACTTCTCTTGGGAAGCGGACTAGGTGATCTGCTTCGGATAGATCTCGGGGAAGGAGATCGGCTTAGTGCAAGTCTGTAACAAAATTGAAAAATCACATTAATGGAAGATCTTTATCCTTACAAATGTATGTTCTAGACCAGCGGTTCTCAACCTGTGGGTCCCCAGATGTTGTTGGACTACAACTCACATCATTCCTGAGCTCTGGCCTTGCTAGCTAGGGGTGATGGGAGTTGTAGTTCAACAACATCTGGGGACCCACAGGTTGAGAAAGGCTGTTCTAGACCAAGGGTAAGGAACCTGTGGGCCTCTCCCATCAGCCCCAGAAAGCATGGCCTATGGTCAGGGATAATGGAAGTTGTAAAGGTAAAGGGTAAAGGGACCCCTGACCATTAGGTCCAGTCGTGACCGACTCTGGGGTTGCAGTGCTCATCTCACTTTATTGGCTAAGGGAGCCTGCATACAGCTTACAGGTCATGTGGCCAGCATGACTAAGCCGCTTCTGGCAAACCAGAGCAGCGCACGGAAACACCGTTTACCTTCCCGCCGGAGTGGTACCTATTTATCTACTTGCACTTTGATGTGCTTTCAAACTGCTAGGTTGGCAGGAGCTGGGACTGAGCAACGGGAGCTCACCACATTGTAGGGATTCGAACCGCCGACCTTCTGATTGGCAAGTCCTAGGCTCTGTGGTTTAACCCACAGCGCCACCCGCGTCCCTAATGGAAGTTGTAGCCCAGCAATAACTAGAGGGCCATAGGTTCTCCATCTCTGGTTTAGACTATTATCTCAAGAAGCAGAATTTAAAGAAAGAGAACTTTCAAAACCAGTTTATTCATTAAAGATGATTGTTGTTATGCCTGGAGAGAGACCTGTATTTTTCTTTGCTTACATTACTCTATAAAGCATTCTGCAAACTGATGCTATCATCATGAAATAATGAGCTACAATGTGTGAGCTACAACTTTTTTCAGTCTCAACAATAGAGTTGAGATATCTAAAGTCCCCCTTAGATAACTTGAAGCGTAGCATCTCTGGAGCCAAACCATAACAGGACAACAGACAACAAAGCAGTTCACATAATGCAACTTATCCCCTTCCTTCTTTCCCCAAGGGGCCCATGTCTTACCCAAATCTGCTCTGGAGGGCTGGGGGAAACCCCAAAAACAGATTTAGAAGGCGCACAGAAGGTGCATGAGGAGAGGGAGGGAAGTTCATCTTCTGGTGCAAATGGTACTACTCTGTTGGTTTTAGTGTTTTAGTGGCTACTTAAATCAGATGAAAACCCTTACCTGTTTTGGAGAAGAGATTTTTGAGCACCAAGGATGGCAATCTCATCCTTCAGTGTTTGAAGCTGCTGCTCATAATCACTCATCCGGTCCAGATTTTTCAAAGCACACTCTTCTTTTACCCGAGAAGCCTTTAGCCTTTAGCACACACACACAAAATAATTCTGATCAAAAGAGGTGTTTCTACAGCAATCAATATCCAGCTTTTAAACTATGATAGTTTATCTATTTGAAAGAGCTTCTAAAACCAGGAAGAATTTCAGAGTGATCACTATGCAGCAAGGGGAATGCAAAATGAAGTCTGTCGTATGTACATTTTAGATATAAACCAACCATTTTTGCCCACCAAAAGCAACGCGAAATTTCTCAAATCTCTTTTCAAGTTGTAATGCCACAAAAATAGGTTTAGGTATGTAATTATGCAGTAGATTTGCTTAGCCAAGAACCTCCTCATCCTGCCTCCTTCTGCTTCTCAATCTCTCTTTGGGGTTTGATACCAGAGACCATGGCATCCTTCTGGACCAGTTCTGGGTGATGGGTATTTAGGGCACTGTTTTACAATGGTTCCATTCCTACCTAGAAGGTCATACTCAGATAGTAGCACTGGGAAGACTATGTTTCAGCTCCATGATCTTTGTGCTGTGGTATCTCACAAGGAACAACCTTGCCCCCAGTGCTGTTTAACACCTGTGTGAAGCCACTGTATGCACTAATTCTAAGTCAAAGTGTCATCAACATGCCGATGACACACAGCTCTACTTCTCCATAACATCTGAGTCAGGGGAGGCTGTGCACAAGTGGGACTGTTGTCTGGGTGCAGAGGGGGGACTGGGTGATCACCAATAATCTGAGCTTGTGCAATCTTATTTTATGATATTGTATTTTTAACCTTTTATGACAATATATTTATGAAGGGAAGGCTTAAAAAAATTAAGTAAATAAATAACCCTTTAGCAAGAGACAGCTTTCAAACACACACACACACACACACACACACACACACACTAAAATATCAAAACACAAAGTTATACATTTTGTGTAGTCAGTGTATGGCAAAAACATGTGCTGCATATGTACAAATGCAATACATTTATATCACATGATCTTTCATCATTCAGTTATTCTACACTTGATGTCTCCCCTGTAAAGGGGGAAGCCAACTCTGAAGACTGATATTAGAGAACAGGCAGCATTTTCAACAAGTTATAGTTATAGAAAAACAGGCTCACCTGAATCACAAGAACAGTGTCGTGTGTTTGACATAGCTTAGATAAGCTAATTTTAGATCATCAATGAAAGTAACTTGAACAGACTTTCATTTGGATTTGAGGAGTAACAAGACCCAAACCATTCACAGTACACAAGGCATGGCTAACTGATTTTCTATGCACATTGGCACCACAACCAAAGAGTCATGCATCTGACCTCAAACTGCCTCCGATTTGTTAGATGGGCACACTCATGCTTCAAGAAGAACAGAAACAAAATTCATCATAGACTTGAGTTTTCTCTACACAGATTACTGCAGATATAAAAAATGTGCCTAAGCTGCAATTTGCCAGGCAAAGACATGCTGAAAACCAGAGGAAACTATATATAAATGCTTGATGTGCTTAAAGACCATGGGGGCACATCTGCACCACCCATGAAATAGTTTAAGAAGAATTCAGAGAAATGCAGATTTGCACTGAGAAGTTATGGCCGATATTCAATGGGGGAAAACTATGGCAGCTCAACAAATTGAAAGTTGCAGCGTCAACATATATTGTTAACCACACGTGGCTAACTTGTGGCCTTCCAAATGTTGTACTATAAGTCCCATAATCCCTGACAACTGGCCAAGGAGGCCAGGGCTGATGGAAGTTGGGGTTCAATGATTTCCAGAGGGCAACAAGTTAGCCCCCTTACCGTAAACCAACTAAACATGGCCAGCCACAAATGATTATATTTTGCTCACATTATAACCAAAGCTCTTCTTTTCAGAGATTGGTACTGGGAGGAAGATTCATCAGCATTTGCCTAGAGCAAACTCGGGTCTTCAGCTGTTTTTGGACTACAATTCCCACCACCCCTTACCACTGGTCCTGCTAGCTAGGGATGATGTCCAAAAGCAGCTGGAGACCAAAGTTTGGGAAACCCTGGCCTAGAGCAACAGAAAATGAGGCAGAGGGAATCAACATTACACAATGGCTGTGTTTGTACATCCCACTAAACCATGGTTTAGCACAACATGCAGAAGTTGCAACACGCCTTAGCAACCATGGTTTAGCACAACATGCACAAGTCGCAACACGCCTTAGCAACCATGATTTAGCACAACATGCACAAGTCGCAACACGCCTTAGCAAGCCCTGGGCTCCCATGGTGTTTCTCCTGCACAGCCAGAAGGAAGAATTTAGAAGCCTTTCCCCCCCCCACTCTTTCAGTTTCCATTGAATTTGGCTTATTATTTCATCCAAACGCAGTGTTGCTGTTTATTGCTAACTACAGTAAATTTCAAAACAAGCCAGCTTCAAATCTTGGGTTATGAAGCCGGCTTGTTTAAATAAACTGTGTCTTATTCCTTGTTCAGATGCAACAACAAGCCACATTCATTTCACAGCACTGTGATGTTACAAATGTAACCAATATGACCAACCACACAAAGTTAATCCAAAACCAACTTTGCCAACCACCGTGTTTTCCTTACTCTGCTTTTAGCTGAACAATTTCATCCTCTGCTGCCAAAAGAGTGGTGGCGGATTTGGCCTTTGTGTCTTCAAGAGCCACCTGGGCTTCTGCTAAACTGCAAGAGAAATCAACACCCAGAGATACGCCTTTAATACAAATGGCACAAATTCTGCTAACACATTCAACAAAACAGGAAATAAAATCCTAGAAGGGTATTTGCATTGGAAAAACAAGTACACTGCAGAGCCAGTCCGTCAACACATAAGCACATCAGCTATAACAACTGCAGCAGTAAACATCAACACCAATTCCAAACTCAGGGCAATTTTTTATGCCTAGTACCCTATTTCAAAGTTCGAATGGCATAGACAGATTAGGACAGCCAAACATAAACTGTGAAAGCCAAATCCTTTATAGGCCTACTTACATGGATTTTGCTTACAAAAGCCAGTATTTGTACACCTGCTGCAAGCATGTATTTCAGGTCACTTCTCTCATAAACCAGCATTTGAACCTGTCTTACGCCATTGGCCCATTGACTCCAGGAGCAATCTTACCCAGGTTTGATCCCTGAGATCCTTTAACTGGACATGGCTGGAAAGTGAACATTTGACCATCTATACAGTACAAAGCATAGGCTCTGGATTCATCCTAGGATATGAATTGATCGTTAAATCTGTGTCCATTCTTCTCACAGATTGGCAAACACCATCTAACAACACTGCTTATTCATTCCGCTGCCCACACACACACACACACAAAAGCAATCATATACACACTCCCTCCTCAAATCCCAATTCAATACATTAACTCTGTATCAATTCCTCATGTCTTCTTTCATATACAGGCTGTACAGAGAAAGGGAACCAATTCTTTCATACTGCCATGATAAACCATTGATGTTTTTTTGTGAGTGATCAGTGCTTTTTTCCCAGGGGGACGCATACCCCTAAACATTTTGTGAATCTAAGTTTGACCTCATGGTGGGGCAGTATTTCAAAATGAGTAGGAAAACGAGAGTACCCCTAAACATTTTTTTTAGAAAAAAAACACTGTGCATGATTATTAGAACAAAGGTGAAAGGACAGAGATACAACAAAGGTTGTTGAAGTAATTGATCTGAACGCGTCACACTATCAAGAAACAGATTACACATCTAAAAGCAACTGCAATTTCACTCCCTACATTGAAGTTCATTCTGAACGTGTGTCAATAGATTAAACCGAAAAGCTGTCTATATAGATGAACTTTCAGAAACTGACTGGTTGCAAAAGTGAAAATAAGCTTTAGGGGACTCATTTCCAGCGTTGTGAAAGAAGCCAATTCCATTCAGCTTTTAAAAAAGAATGCTATAGATAACGTATAACAGATATATTGCTTTATTCACCTGAGATTAGCTAAAATGTCACTGAAGAGCACATTACTGGTATATTCTGAAATAAAAGACTTGGTCGTATGTCTTTTGATCTAAGGCATGCTCACACAATACTATTCAAGCTCTTGAGTCAACATTATAGCTTGTTACCAGAAGTACAATAAATAAAGAAGTACCCTTTCGTCTGGGAAACTTCTGCACCAAAAACAGGAACCTGTCCATGTAGCACCAACCTGTATCCTGTACCCAGAAACAACCTTCTGAGCTGCATTGACAGAAGGGGACTGGACCGGTTGAATTATCCTATAAATATGAACTGTTGGGGGGTCCAGTATGCTTTATAAGTTCATGTGGTCCACCTACATAAGCAGTTTACAGGCATGCTCCTATTCTACATCTGTGGGATCATCACAGCCATTACAGTGGTACCTCGGAAGTCGAACAGAATCTGTTCTGGATGTCCGTTCAACTTCCAAAATGTTTGGAAACCAAGGTGCGGCTTCTGATTGGCTACAGGAAGCTCCTGCAGCCAATCGGAAGCCGCAGAAGCTCCGTTGGATGTTTGGGTTTCAAAGAACGTTCGCAAACCGGAACGCTCACTTCTGGGTTTGCGGTATTCGGGAGCCAAAACATTCAAGTCGCAAGGCGTTCGTGAACCAAGGTACTACTGTACTTAGATAAAGATGCAATTAACAAAGTCCAGTTAGGAAAAGGTGGGTTGGAAATGTCATTGTGGATATTATTATTATTATTATTATTAGCAGCAGCTTTTCACCACCATGTGGTGGCTTAAAAGGCTTTCACTACAGCCACGAAACTGCAATTCTACTTATCCTTATAGTTCGACACCTTAGTGCACGAAAAATGTATGAAAGGAAAATAGTTAATTGTCCTACTCTTGTTGTACAAAACTGAGCTGTAAACGAGTGCTGCTCAGCTCTTTCTCCAGCTGATGTATTTCCTGGTCCCGGGTGCAGGCCAATTCCTTCATCCATCTGTCTCTTTCACGTGATTCCTACAGTGAAGTAGAAATACAGTGTGTAAAAGCTAGAAATGAATGTATGTCGGGGGGGGGGGCAGGGAGTTCTGTTGTTCTGTTAATGTTTCAGAAATATTGTGATATATCTTCCATATATCTTAAACTGATTTTAAATAAAGTGCTTGCATTTTATTCAGTAAAAGGAAACACAAGCCTCCGGAGAAATTAGCTTCTATCAACAATGTTTGTTACACAGCAAAGTCTACTTGAATGTGGAGACAAGCCCCTCACCAATAAGAAATTTCACCTCTGAAGCATGCTTGATCTCCACCCCCATCGTTCAGCTCGGACACTGAGGTCCAGCACCGAGGGCCTTCTGGCGATTCCCTCATTGAGAGAAGTGAGGTTACAGGGAACCAGGCAGAGGGCCTTCTCGGTAGTGGCACCCACTCTGTGGAACGCCTTCCATCAGATGTCACGGAAATCAGCAACTATCTGATTTTTAGAAGACATCTGAAGGCAGCCCTGTTTAGGGAAGTTTTTAATGTTTCATGTTTTATCACTTTTTTATTCGGTTGGGAGCCACCCAGAGTGGCTGGGGAAACCCAGCCAGATGAGTGGGGTATAAATATTATTAGGCTAATATTTCCATTATACAAAAATATAAAACAGCCACAGTTCTCAACTATGGAAGACTTCCACAAAGCAGCTATAGATTAGAAAAGTAACAATAAGACATTACAGGAAAGTCACCTTCCACCTTCCTATGGGTGCATCTCTGCATCCAACCTATTCTAGAAAAAAGGGGGAAATTACAAGTTTATTGTACCTGCAAGTGAGAAGAGCTTCCACAAGTGTGGCTAGAAAAACAAGTGCCCAGCCATGGCAACAGACGAGACTTTATTGTATCCACACCGGCATAATGTCCACCTAGGTCAATGAGCGAAAGAGAAAGGAAGGGCAATAAATGTTGATAAATATCTGGGCACAAGCTTACCATCACCTGTAATAAATACATGCACATAAACCATACATGCAGAGCTTGGAACAACCTCACCTTCTTGGCTTGTTTTATTCAAGATTGTGAAGAGCTGCCCCTGAATCATGGAGTTCAGTTCCATGATTTCACAGCATCGGGTCAGATTCTGATCACATGAGTTAATCTGAAAATTAGAATTACTTTGGTTACTCCAATTCTGCCAATATATTGCACCTTCATTATTCCTTCCACCAATGGAACTCAGTTCAATAAAAGCTATAATGCATCACATTCCCTGTGACCAACAAGATAATAATATTGCATACTGACCAATGGATCAGAGGTCAAAATGTCATGGAATATTAAATCCCACAGCAGAAAGTAAAGAACTTAGGTATGCATATTAATCAGAACAAAGAAGTTACCTCCAGAATGTATCATATCTGTGGCCACAGTCTATCACTGGAATCCTCAGAGTAATTCCCAGCAAGCTATAATATTCTTTAGGCTATTGCTTTACAAAGGAAATTATATGGTGCATATCTACAATACCAGCTGAACAGCATTACCCTGGGAATTGTAGTTCCATGATCTAGAGATCTCTAACCACAGAATCAAGAAAAACTAATGACACACAGCTTGTACTTATAAAATGGAATTTGAAGTCTTCTTTGACTCTGCACACAGATGGGTTGTCACTCCCCACCATAGCTGTTAACTTTCCCCTTTTCTTGCGAGGAATCCTATTCAGAATAAGGGAATTTCCCTTAAAAAAGGGAAAAGTTGACAGCTATGCTCCCCACCACACCCCCAGTATTTCTACATACTATTCCTGTTTGATTGTCAATCACAGTGAAGATCACATTCGGTTTAGATCTGGATGTGGCACTTAGGATATCACAGAAACCTTTTTCTGTAACAGAATTCTTAGCACCTTTGCTATGTGCCTACAGATCTGTACTAACATGCTTTACCCCTGCAAATGTCCATGCCTAACGTGGACATTCATGCTCACTTTACTTTTAGTGTGACTTCTCTCAAGAATAAAAATCAAGTTCAGAGCTGTCTTGTTGCAGCCAATATTTTTCTTTTTGAAAGAAACTCTAAACACACTTCTGTCCAGACAAATCATGGGATGGATTTTGACTCCTTTACTGAACTACCACGTCTTGCATGAGAACTCAAGGAATAATAGCATTAGCCACCACAGCTCAGGGGTTACGGTTTGAAGTGACCACAGTGGAAGGGGGAAAAGCTGGTCTGAATGTACACTTAATATGCCACACAGATCCTTAGCAGAGGAAGCTGTTCATAGTTTAAACCTTATTTTATATGCTTACATTTAATTTTTCTAATTCCTGCGTAGTACAATATAAAAAGTCCTACTGCCAGGCATGTTTGTGTTTTGGTTGAAGATCTTACCAGGTGCCGCATTTTGCATTGATAGATAGCTTTTGGAAAGCATGTGATCTATACAATCTGATGCCAGCCTTTATTCACACACACATGCTAGTTCCTTCATGGCTTATGGCATCAGGTGATAATCTGCATATGTAAACAGACCGCCATGGGTACACCACCAGAAACAGAACTGAAATATCACATCATATAGCACAATGCTTTTTTCCCTTGAACCAGTTCACATATTCTGCTGTCTGCCATCCATGGTAATCAGGTGGCATACATTCACAGGCAAACCATCCCCAAAACTCCTGTTAGATCCAGCTCATATAAAGTCAAACACTGTGCTGGACACATCATGCATCCAAAAGCCACTACTCTGGAACACAAAATGTGGACACAGAAGTTGGAGGAGAGAGAGCCAGTAGAGGAATGTAGGCTGGAAGGTGCTGGTAATAATCATTGGTTTCTACTGGTGAGAAAGCAGGGAAATGCACCATGGTGATGTCAGGTTAAAGTTGAAGTTACAGGGAGAACCAGTACTGGGCTGCTGTTTTTGGCAACGGCCGCATGTGTACCATTATCATTTAGTTCCAGCCTTTGCCTGGAAAGATCAGGGTTCAAATCTCAGCCATTAAATCCACTGGGTGACCGTGGGAAGCTGCTGTTCCTCAGTTTGACCTATCTCACAGGGTTGCTGTGAGGATAAAATGGGAGTCGCCATTTACGCTGGCCTGAGCTGCTTGGAGGTAATAGGAGGATTAAAAATTAAATGTAGAGAAGTACCGTAGTTCCAATCTTAAAACAAACAGTTAAGGGTGTTAAATGTATAAAGGAAAAATAACGTGTTCGGGCGAGGGGGAGCTGTGATTAAGTGTAACCGAATCAAAAGACTCAATCACAGCTCAGCAGAGGAGGAGGAGGGAGACTTGAGCAATCCCTCGCTGCAAATCATTGCTGTTCTTACTACGTTTCCCGGGTAGAGTATCGTGGCGTTCTATAACCATGGCAACCACAACAGTGTCTGCTTGGCGCTGAAAACCGGCGTCCTTAGTTACTACTTTCCCGGGAAATGGCTGGAGGTTTCCAACACACCACGAGCTCTGCCCTAATCTCCCGCCATAAAGCGACCTCTCCGCGCAACAAGCTCAAACTCACAAAGCTGCGTTTGGTTGCAATGCTAATCGTCTCCATCTTTCCTAAAGATGTTCAGATCATTGTAGTTAAGGTTAGTTTCTGAAACGACCTCGCCGTTTCCTGCAGTTTCCACCTCGCCAGCTCCGTTTTTAGCAAGGGCCGGGCGGGTGGGAAGATGAGTTAATATTTTGCCTGGTACAGATTCAAAGGGGACAACATCGCAAATGCATCTAGCTGCCTCCCCTTCGTTATTAGTCAGAGCGCCGATTTCCAAAACACGCGTTCGCGCACACTCACGTGATAATCTTTATACCAGTTCTCCAACTTCTCCTGTAAAATCCTGCAGGTCTCGTTGTTGATCAGTCTTCTCAGGCTATCAGCCATGGCTCCCTTTCAAAGGTGAGAGAGATCAGGGGTGAATGGAGGATGGATCTAGAAGCTTTGGGGGAAAGAGGCTTCCCTTCCTACAAAACAGCTAGCATCGATGTGCCTGCTTCCCGGGTATTTTCTTTTTAGCTGCCCTAGAGTATCAAAGGTGGGAAGATCGGCGAAGGGAGATCCGCTGCTGCTTGTTGGCTTTGCGCTGACCTCAGCCTTATTTCCCCCCTCCGCGAGTCTCCTCTATGATTGGAGCATTTTATACTCGGCGATTGTTAAACAAACTGACGTTTGCTTTGCTCGGCTGCCAGGGACGCGGCGGCTGCGCGAAGGGAGCCTTTTGGTTGTAGCAACGCCGAGAACCCCACCTCCCTCCTCGGCCCTGCCCTCCCGGTCCTCCGGGTCTGAACTCGAGGAGCCGAGGGAAATGATCCCGCTGGGTCTCTGCTGGAAGCCAAGAGGGGAAATCCTAGGAAAAGGAGCGCGCGTGTTTGTGTGGGTCTCCCTCCGCTAAATCAAATGGCCCGAGTTCGAGGGGGGTTTCCTTACGCATCAGGAGACCCCCCACATGGTCTTCGTCTCTGCGGCCGCCTCTTCTCTTCCTGGCTTGCCGGCCCACCTCTCGCCAAGCTTGCAACTCGCGTGTGAGGCACAGCGAGGCCACAAAACGGCCTTTATTACGCTCACCGGAGATGCAATTTCAAATAATAATAATGGGGGAAGAAATCAACCCCGCGAGGGCTTTGCGCATAGCTGTCAACTCTTCCCTTTTCTTGCGAGGAATCCAGTTCGGAATAAGGGAATTTCCCTTTAAAAAAAAGGGAAACGTTGACAGCTATGGCTTTGCGTAATGGGCACTTTTGAATTATGGTGCTGGATGAGACTCTTGAGAGTCCCATGAACTGCAAGAAGATCAAACCTATCCATTATTAAGGAAATCAACCCTGAGTGCTCACTGGAAGGACAGATCTTGAAGCTGAGGCTCCAATACTTTGGCCACCTCATGAGAAGAGAAGACTCCCTGGAAAAGATCCTGATGTTGGGAAAGATGGAGGGCACAAGGAGAAGGGGACGACAGAGGATGAGATGGTTGGATAGTGTTCTCGAAGCTACCAGCATGAGTTTGACTAAACTGTGGTAGGCAGTGGAAGCCAGAAGTGTCTGGCGTGCTCTGGTCCAAGAATCGGACACGACTAAACGACTAAACAACAACAACAACAATGGGCATTTAAAAGACCAATATAAGCCCACGACCCCTCCCTCCAGGGACTGTCCCCTCTCTTGGGAATCTCCATCATGCAAGGAAGCAGGTCGTCAGTGCAGAGCTGATAGCCGATTTGCCGTCCCTCTCTCGATGGGTCGCACATGGAGTAGTTCAAAAATAATGCTAGATCACATTTAGGCACTAAATGAACCAAACCTAGTTGCTCATGCGCTTCTTCATCTTCTCCACTCTCGATTTCACCTCCCACATCAGATTTAGCAGCAAAATATAGGTTGCGGTTACATTCAGATGAGGCAAAGCGTAGTTTTGCTGCTGAACCTCAACTGAGACGGGAAAGTAGAGCACAGTTCGTGTGGTATACTCATGAAAAAATCCAGTGTCAACTGTATCAATATGCTAACTTTTAAAAACAAAAGCCAGTCACTTCACTAGCAAAATGCAACTCTGGGTAGGTCTACACTCACGCCCCAATTTTGGGGGTGGGGTGGGTTTAAGCCTTTTCCCAATCCAAATCCATACCCCCTTGCTTCCCGTGAAATGGAATAATAAGGCTTTCCATGTGGCTGACTTGGAAGATTGGATATCCTTGATGCCACAAATACTTTGCCATGTGCCACAATGTGCTACTGTTCAAGAAACACATCTTGGTTTTAAATCTTCGTTTGAAACTGGTTTGGAAGAATAAAGAGACTTTTGCACAACTTGTGGAGGGGTGGTGGAGCTTTGTGTTTGTGTAGCCAGTTACACAACACTGCTAAGCTTCATTCTCGAAGGGGACTTCTATCTAAAGATAGAACTTTTAAGTGGCAGGCACGACTGCCCCACTTTAGATTTTGTGCTTGTGCCATGTGCTTGAATGCTGGTTTTTACCCTCGCCACAAACAGAAAGCTTTCACCAACAGGCAGAAGTTTCTTAGCTCTGCTATGCTGGTTTTCCATTTTCAGGGAGTTTCAAAGACATGGAGTTTTTTTAAAAAATGATGCAACTTTCAGCAGCCACTTTCAGCAGTGTATTATATACCAGCTCCCCCCCCCCCCCGCCCCCTAGGTTGCCTGACCAGGACTGACTTAGTCTAAAGAGAATGGGGCCCTCTGGTGGCACAATGCAGTATGTGCCCACTTGATCTTCAGATAAATACTGTATTTATTTTATTTTTAGTTTAAATATATTGAGCCAACAGGTGCATTAGGCATAAGGCAATATAAGATATATTGATTTCTGAGTAAAACCTGGTATAGACAAGTATTTATACATATATAGATGCATATATACATATATATTTAATATATATAGACATATATATTTACATATATATTTAAGGAAATATACATTTATTTCCTTAAAGGGTTTTAGAACATTTTTTTTGGGGGGGGGGGAGTGTGAATACCAGGCTCCCACTCTCAGCTTTGGCCACTAAAATTTGTAAGAAGGAATTTCATATTGAGGGGAAAATATGTCTTTTACTTGTTTACTTCACATGTTCCACCCAATGTAATTTTTTGTTGATTGTAGGTTACTTGCACGGGTCTGAAATGTATGACCTCACTCCCAACTTCTGAGTAAAGATTTACTACTACTACTACTACTAAATTATTTATACCCCGCCCATCTGGCTGAATTTCCCCAGCCACTCTGGGCGGCTCCCAATCGAGTGTTAAAAACAATACAGCATTAAATATTAAAAACTTCCCTAAACAGGGATGCCTTCAGATGTCATTTAAAAATAGGATAGCTGCTTATTTCCTTGACATCTGATGGGAGGGCGTTCCACAGGGTGGGTGCCACTACCGAGAAGGCCCTCTGTCTGGTTCCCTGTAACCTCACTTCTCGCAATGAGGGAACCGCCAGAAGGCCCTCGGTGCCGGATCTCAGTGTCCGGGCTGAACGATGGGGGTGGAGTCGCTCCTTCAGGTATACAGGACCGAGGCTGTTTAGGGCTTTAAAGGTCAGCGCCAACACTTTGAATTGTGCTCGGAAATGTACTGGGAGCCCATGCAGATCTCTCAGGACTGGTGTTATGTGGTCCCAGCGGCCACTCCCAGTCACCAGTCTAGCTGCCGCATTCTGGATTAATTGCAGTTTCCGGGTCACCTTCAAAGGTAGCCCCACATAGAGCGCATTGCAGTAGTCCAAGCAGGAGATAACCAGAGCATGCACCACTCTGGCGAGAAAGTCCACTCTGCATTCCAGCGGGCCACCAGATGAAAGGCCATCAGCATGGGATAAAACATCCCCTACCACTCTCTGGAAGCCAACTGGATCCATTAAGTGGTGGGGGCAGACCATCAGAATCGGTCCCACCTCCCTGCAGAGGGGAAGGGTCGCAGAGAAGTCCAGTTGCACCAGGAAGTGATCTGATAATGGCACTTCTTTAGTTTCGCTTTTACTTCGTGTCAGATCACCAACTTCTGTAGAGGTAAACACCAGGTCTAAGGCATGTCCGTGGCTATGAGTTGGGCCAAACCTATTCAGGGACAGCCCCATGGAAGCCATGCTTTCCACGAAGTCCTGAGTGGTCCCTTGTAAGTTCGTGTCAGCATGGATGTTAAAATCCTCCAGGGCAACCAACCTAGGTGTCTCCAGGAGCACATTCGCCACAACCTGAAGCAGCTCGGGCAGGGAATTCTTGGTGCAGCGGGGAGGTTGGTATACCAAAAGGAATCCTGCACTGCCCCTATTGCCCAATTTCCAGAACATGCACTCAGAAAACTGGGTCTTCCCAACAGGACAACTGGTGCAAACTAATCACTTCCTAAAAATCACTGCAATCCCTCCTCCCCGACCACAAGAGAAACCTGGTGGACAAGCAGTGGCAAGGACAGGCCCATCTGCTTCATCCAAGCAAGTCCCTGTCACACATGCCAGGTCAAATCCTCCATCCACAATCAGATCATGGATGGCAGTGGTTTTATTCACCACTGATCTGGCATTGCACAGCAACACTTTCAGGTCATGTGGGTTTCTCCTGCTGATTCCAGCATCCTTCCGGTCAGGATCAGACCTGGAGGCAGGGATAGTCCTCAAACAATGACTAAGCCTGCCTCCTCGGTAATGATATGGTCTGGTCTTAGTGTGACTCCTCCTCCTGCCCGTGATCATGTGAATGATGGCACCAGCAGATTTTATGTCTATGTTGTAGAAATAAGGTGAACTGAGAAAGATGTTTTCCATCACAGATTAAAATTGAGGGAATTTGTCCAAATTTATGCATGATTATAGTTCACAGTAAATATCCAGGAGTGATGACAACATGGCACCAATTAAAATCATGAGCTATACTCCATTTTAACATGAACACTTTACTTCCAAAAGAAGAGACGAAGTCAGTGTAATTAAAATCTACTTTAACAACAACAGCAAAAGTTTTATTAAAAAGAAAAGAATTAACACACCGAATAAAGGAAGTGAAAATATATGGAAGGCCAGCTTCTGTTTTGACTATTTGCAGTATCTGTCAGCTTTCAATTTTGATCTCCTGCAAGACAAAGTGGGGTAGGGAAAAGGCAAGGTAAAATGATTGGTACATCTAAGTAATACAACTGTCAATAAAGTGGAATTAGTACTGGCACACTTTTAAAAGCCAGAGGTGCTTCATTATTAATTTCTACTTAGGGCAGGAGTGGCAAATTTATTTTGGCTCAAGCGCCATATTCCCCTTTGGCCAACTCTCCAGGGGCTGCATGCCATCGGTACGTGATGCCAGAAGTGGATGTGGCCAACTCACACCTTCGCATACAAACTTATACAAAGCTACAGTCCAGTTAGCTTACCATCTCTTTGCCATGTAAACTGATGGAAAGCATGATCAAAGTTAATCAAAGACTGAAGCACATTCTTTCTACAGTGCTAAATAGCTCTGTTAACAGTCACCTTAAGTCCGATAACGCCATTATCGAGATTGCACCGGATATGGACAAAGAATAAAAACAGCGATGTGTATGTATGTTTCAGTATTGAAGTTCATCATACACAGGCACTACTCATTATAAGAGTTTACTTTTAAGAAGGCAATCAGCCACCATGGGTTGTAATGCTCAATGGCACCCAACAAAATGTTTTTTAAAATCCTTCTTGGAAGAGCTTTGAATAAGTGACAATTGCAGTAGCAGCTGCATGTAAGTATTAGCTGCATGAAATCTGCCAGTATACATTAGTACCTTTTGTAGAATACGTCAGACTAAGGACAAGTTCATATCCACATGCCCACCACCTGACAACTGCAACGTCAAGGGATGGATGTGCACACGTGAAGCAGCCAGAGCTCAAAACAATCCAGAGCTTTTCCATCACTGGAGGCCACCATCCAATATCAATGCTTTACATTCAGCTGAGCCCTTGTCTACACAACATCCAGTTAAATGGTTGAACTGTTGCATTGCTTCACAGTGGAAGTAGCAGCAGCTGCAGACATGAACACTCCCCTATAGGAAATTAGGAACACCTCATGTAGAAAAGTCGCACAGCACAGAGAGAGCAAGCCATACTTCCTGATAAGCTCATTTTTGGCGTACAGGGCATTTTTGTAAAACAGCTCTTATAATACTGTGTTTGCATATTTGTGGGGTTTGCTAGCACAGCTGCTCAGCTCGTCTGACAACTGCCATCCCATTGCAACAGAAAGAGTACCTGTCCAACAGTGCCTCGTGAAAGGTGCCTTCTTTCCTAGCTTTTTTCAGAGCTTTGCTATCTTCTTGGCTTACTTTTAGTTTACGGTCTTGAAAACTCTGAAACTTCTTCCTGGAAAGAAAAATGCAGAAGGTAAATATCTTTAGCCTGTACGAAATACAGTGGCTGAGTGTCGATAGGACTGCAGTCAAAACAAGCCCACTGAGAAATAAAAAAATGCAGGGTATCAGTGAACTCCAAGGGATCTAAGAAGTATACAAAGTAAAGGAGAGAGCCTTGGGGACTGAGCATGCTCAGTTGTCTCCAAGAACCATATAATGTGGAATGCCAGCTGGAAAACTGTTGGGTGTGGTGGGGTAGGGCAGTGAATTGGTGAATTTGAGTTCCTTCCAGTTATCTTGGAGGAGGACACATTCCTGTTAGGGGTGAGGATAACCTTCAGCAAGCTGTTGCAAATCACACTTGCAAACATTAATAAGCCTATAGTAAGGTAAAGGGACACCTGACCATTAGGTCCAGTCTTGGCTGACTCTGGGGTTGCAGTGCTCATCTTGCTTTATTGGCCGAGGGAGCCGGCGTACAGCTTCCGGGTCATGTGGCCAGCATGACTAAGCCGCTTCTGGCGAACCAGAGCAGCACACGGAAATTCCGTTTACCTTCTCGCCGGAGTGGTACCCATTTATCTACTTGCACTTTGACGTGCTTTCAAACTGCTAGGTTGGCAGGAGCTGGGACTGAACAACAGGAGCTCACTCCGTCGTGGGGATTCGAACTGCCGACCTGATCGGCAAGTCCTAGGCTCTGTGGTTTAACCCACAGAGCCACCAGCATCCCAATAAGCCTATACCATGCATTTAAAAGCCCCACTAAGCAATTAAAGAGGTATTGTGGGTGGGGGAAGAAAGGGTGTTGCATTTGTTATAAAACAAATATCCAAAAAATTCATAAAAGTAATAAAGTTCCATTTATGGATTATACTAGGGATAAACAGAAAGACAAGTGGTGGCATGTATCAGGCTTGCATCTGAAAACAAAAGCACATCTCCTTGTCCTGTGAAATAAAGTTGGTCCTTTGAACAAAACCCACCAGATCCTCATGATAATAAACATTCTTCAGCTTTTAACATGTTTACACAAGGATCGGGACCCGAAGGTTTTCGATCAAGGAAACTAGGGGTTATTTGCACTCCAATACAACTTGCTTTTGTTTTATTTTTAGCCTTGTTACGTACACGTAATTGATTTCACATTGCTTAACATTTCCTTGGTCTTCTTCCGGAATGTCATCTTTTTGCTTGGCTTCTCTTTCAGCACACGTCCTGATCTAAAAAGAAGCATGGGGAAAGACAGTGCTGTTTTACAGTTGGTTTAACTGAAAAAGTTCAAAGGCCAAAATATTCTGTCCTCTCTCTTGATGTTATTCTCCCCTGATTTGCTTTTCAGTTTCACTGGACACTGAATGCAACGGTCACACATCAGTATGCAAAGGAGCTGCTCTGACAAAATCTTCTTGTAATGCCTCTGCAAATGCATTTACACATATATACAAACTTAAGAAATATCATATTGTTATATCACATTAGAAACAGTGGTCAATATGGGGAGACAGGACGTGCATACTGTAAGGACTACTGGGGAAGCAGGAAGAAATGGAGTATACTGTGTAAGAAGGTTAGAGCACATGTCTAGTTTCCCCTGGGCAGGGTAGAGCACTCTGCTATGCAAATTGAAGCCCCATCTACCTTCTGAAGCAATGTAGTCTAAAACCCAGTTTGACTCCCCACCAGCTCTTTCAGCTAAAATCAGTGAGACTCCTCCCTTCCAGTAAAAAAAAGAGAGAAAAAGTTCAGAACAGAGATGCATTCCAGTTAAAATGGATGCTCCAAGTCATCTGACCAGGCAACATACGCTTGGGTTAAACAATTATTTTGCCTGTGACAGCCAATGAAGAAGTTCCACATTGAAATGTTTCGCCTGTTTCTGCATTTTTCCTTTAAACAGTCACACAGACAAATATAAGAACTGCACATACAGGCCATTTGAATTACCTTAATCATTTCCTCGTTATCTGCAGTTTTACTTTTGGCTACAATATCACCTTCTTCATTACAGCTGATAAAGCAGCTGTTTGCTGCTAACAGTGCCATTTTCCCCTGAAGGGAAAAAATAAAATCAAGACAAATTAGGAAGACTATTATTATGTTCCTACAAGAACGTCTCACAATTTTATCCGATATTACTTCAATAGCGCTGAAACAATCCACTTAAACTCATTCTGCATGTTGATTTTAAAACTCATAATTAGCCCTCTTGTCATTTTATAACAATTACAACATTGGCATTTGAGAATGCAATTCAGAATTCAAACTTGGTATTTGTGGATCAGTTTCAATGCCGCATTTGCCAAGCTAAACATTATTTTCAAGGATATAAAACTATTTCAGGATGATAGAACGAAACAGCCACTTCTGAAATTTTGATATGGCCTCTTAGTTAATGTTGCATCACTGCCATCTGATATCAATAAAAGCAGCTATAATCTAAAACCATTGCATTATGTATTAAGACATTATGTATTAAGAATGACTGCTGACACTTGCCTCTTGAAACACTGGCTCCCACTGCTCCCTTGAACCTATTGCATCAGAACGTCCAATAACCAGCCCATCTGAGTTAATGCCAAGGTATTTACCATAGCCAGATTTCAATGCAATTCTTAGAAAAAAGAAACAAATAAGCAAGTTATGACATTGGAAATTGATTAGTTCATTATCAAGAGCTATGGTTTTCAAATTATGTTCCAGGATCTTTTGAAAGTTTGTTTGTTTTAATAACTTTTATTTTCCAAATTTCAGTTTTATAACAATCATGCAAATTACACAAACTTTCCAATAAATACACCATTTGACTCTCTCCCTTCTGTGGTTTCTTCTGTTATATTTTCTTGCTGCATCTTCAAATTAAGTCCAATTATTATTTGATCCCTAATATTTCTTTGACAAATATGCTTAACTGCTTGTTGAGTTAATCCTGCTAATGAATTCAATTGTTTACAATAGTTTTTCAGAAAGTCCACGTATTTTGCCCATTTTTTATTAAAATTTTCTTCTTCTTGGTTTCTTATTCTTCCATTAAGTTTTGCCATTTCAGCATAGTCCATTAATTTTGTTTGATACTCCTCCTTGGATGGTGAAAGCTTGTAATCATAAGAGCAGCGCTTACTGAAATCTCAGAAGCCAGGAGTATTGAATAAGATTTCAGGTAGCTGTATAGGTATATTGTCCCCACCCTCAACTCTACCAGAAACAGAACAAATTACCCAAAATAAGAACAAACAACACAAATAAGCTTACTTTAGGCAAGTTACAGAACCTTGGAACAACTTTATTTTCCTCTGTAGAGAACAATTCTGCCTAATAATCTAAAGATCACAAATGCATGCTTTAGCAACTGCAGGAGTGTCACGACCCAACTCTGAGTCAGAAATTTTTAATCCATGTGTCCATGGACATGCACAAGATGTACTCTACCACATTCCTTTATTTAGGTCTCACATCTAGTTTATCAAAGGGGCAAAACACTGTTTCTAAGCTAGGATTAGAAAGTAAATCTAAGGAAAGGCAGTTTCACACACTCTTGTGTCCAGTAACCTAAGAAAGCCTGGTTAATTTAATGGTTAATATAAAGCCAAGGTGAGTAACTACCTTGAATCTGAAAGCTTGACAGCAGTAAATTGTTCAGGAGGGTATGGCCCTTCATCTGGAAGTATTAAAAAGAAATTAGACACACACAGGCCAGAGAATCCTGTTATGAACTGCTGATGCAAGAGAAGATACCAAAGGCTCAGGGGACGTTGAGTTGTATCCAATTTTAGCCATACTCAGAACAGACCCATTTAAATGAATGCATGTGACTAATTTAAGGGCAAAAATATTAATGGTTCTACTGCAAGTTGTTTTGTTTTCCTATTCTCAATGCACACACTTCTCTGTTTTCCATACTGAAATAAATAACAATCCACTTATATAGCAGTAGGTTGGTTTTCTGATAAACATTTTGCACTCAGCTACTAGAGCACAAGAGGCAAATTTGTACAGGATAAAGGCTACACTGGTCTATTTTCAAAAACTGACAGCTAAATAATATGGTCAGCATAGTTTACAAAAAATTCATCACTACAAATAAATAACATAGATATGTGTGGGAAGGTTAAATATGTGCACAGTCTGGAAACTCTTTTGGAATTATTTGGAAAGCTGGGTCATAGTACAGTTGGTGCCACAGGGCAATACAGAATCATCAAAATAAGTGAGCCTTACCTACCCATGCCAAAAATGAGACAGGGAGGGAGAAAATTCCCCTCCACTTTTGCCCATACCAACCTTTATGTGGTGCTCCAAGGGTAAAAAGGCCATTGTCAAGAGCACTGATATAGGTTCCAAGACCCATTTCTATCGCTACGGTTCCTGTGATTTCACCAAAATTTGATACAGTCCACCACCCTTCTAATAAGAGAGGAAACAAAAAAGAAACAAGAACACATTTGTTGTTTTCTTCACAATTGCTTGCTGGAAATGTCTTGAAGAGACCAAGCAACAAAGCAGCTCTTCCATCTTAACCAAGCATAATGCATAATGACAATTCACTTAATAAACTTAAAAACTGTTAGTGACAAGAAACAAATAGCTCAAAAGATCTTTTTATAATCTTTGGTTTGGGAAGAAACAAGTTCTGCAGTCTTGAAAGCTACTAAGAACGAATGCTTCCGGCCAGGTATACAAGAAAGCTGCAGGACTCCTTATTTGATCATAATGCAAGCACTCATAGTTTGGACACCAAAATCACAATAGGAATGTTGAATACACTACAGATATGGCAATTCAAATAAGTACAAATAAGACATTCTGGATGCTTCCATCTACTTCCTTCATGCTCCTCTGAAGATCAGAGGCTGCTTAGAGGACATCTTGTAATGAATAGTCCATGTCTTTCGACATGCTGACTGAGCATGAGAGTCAGCATGAAAGCATGATGCAGTGGCTAGAGGCTTTGACCAGGATTGGAGAAATCGAGGTTGAAATCCCCACTCAGCCAAGAAGCCTACTATGAACTTTGGGCCAGTCACTATCTCTCAGCCAACCTTCCTTACAATGTTGCTGTGAGGATAAAAGAACTATGTATGACACCATGGACCTATTGGTGGAAGGGGGGCATACAAGAATAATTAATACACAATAAAGTATGCTGCTTTTTAAAAGCAAAATTCTCAGTCTGATAGCCAACTTAGGCTCAGCTTACATGTAAAGCTAAGCTAACCCATAGCTTAGTGCAAATGATTGGGCTCCTGAAGAGGAGGTCACAGCTGCTTTGCTCCTCCTCCAGTCATTTTACTGCTATGCTGAGCTAAACTGTGGTTTGGCTTACTGTGTCATCTGAACTAGGGCTTGCGGTTTACCTCTTTCCAAGCAAACCACAAGCTGTAGCAAAGGTTTGTCTCATTCTTTACAGCTTATAGGTTGTTTGGAAGCTTTAAGCCACGAGACTGGATTCAGACGACACACTAAACCAGAGGTTCTCAACCTTTTTGAGTACACAGCTCCCTTGACATTATTTCTGCGGCACCTCTGTGGGGCTCAGGAGCCCAGTTACATCACCCCATGCCTGCAGAGCTGGCAGCCTCTCACTCTTTTTCAAACACCCTCGCTTGTGGAATGTTCCCTCAGCCTCCTCTCCTCTCCACTCCCTTGGGAGTCTTCTGGGCAGCCGCCACAGCCATCCCTGGTCTCTGAGCTGCCTCAGCTCCTGACAACCAGCATCCGCTGGCCAGCCCCAGAGGCACCATTTGTCTGGGGAGCTTGTAGCCAGGGCTGCTGCAACAAACAGCTGTGCAAGCCTTTGGGAGGCAGAGGCATGAGAGGGCATCAGAGGAGGGAGGGAAGGAAAGAGGGACACAGACCAGTGTTGCCCGCGGCATCCCTGGCCATCATTTAAGGCACCCCAGGGTGCCACTGCACACTGGTTGAAAACCACTGCACTAAGCCGAGCCGTGGCTCAGCTCAGGGCAGGGCAGCAGGAAAACAACTAGGGAGAAGCAAAGGACTACCAGTGTTCTTCTTCATGCCCCTTCGTGGCAAAATGAGCTTACCAACAATATCAAGTTTATCCTCGGCATCTTCATCTCTTTTCCGTTTTTTATCTTTGTTTTTCTTCTTACTGCAAAATGACACAGAAGGGAAATACAATCAATTGCATGCTTTGTGTATGATACACAATCCCCAAACAGGCACTACCAAGAGACACAAATATGTTTCGTGTAGGGAAAGATGTGCATACCAGAGAAGCCAAAATTTATCACAAAGGCTGCAAGTGAACGTGAACGACTATTTTGATTCAGACAATGCACATGTTTTACTCCAGGGCTGCAGATGGCATCAGTGGTAGGACCTCCTCAGCCCAACAGAGAAAAGAGTCTGGGAGAAGTGTGTATGCGTGTGGGAATACTGGGTTGTTGTTTTTATTTTTATTATATATTTTGTGGTTATATATTTTGATTTTATTCTGTGAACCGCCCTGAGACCCCCAGGTATAGGGCGGTATATAAATTCAATATAATAATAATAATGTGCAACTGCGGTCTTTCGCCTTAATCAGGAGACAGGCTACTTACATAAAACCCCGAACACCTAAGTTTCTGCATATAGAGAAAGGCAGCACAGAAGGAGGGAAGCGCACAATCCCCCTTAGCCTCGACCAAGCGCTTCCAGCAGGGCTCCTCTTTCGCCCTTAAAAAGCACGACACGGTTTTTCCGCAAGGAAGAGACGCCGGGGTTCAAAGCTCCCCCGGGGAAATCGTTATTTCCTGACGCCGAAACTGCAGCCGCCCGAAATCACCACCGTCGTGGTGAAATGCCTCTGATCGTGTGCAGAGCGCCTCCCCCCCCCCCCCGCTACGCGCAGAGAATAGAGAATGCGCTCTGTACAGGCTCAGAGGCATTTCACCACGACGGTGGTGATTTTCGGACCCGGCAACCGAGGCCCGGACTCGAAGGAAGGAGGCAGGATCCCACCTCCTCTTCCCAGCACCTGGGGAAACCCGACCCGGAGGAAGAGCCTCACCTTTTCGATTTCGTCCCCTTCAGAACCAGCTTGGTTCTTCTGACAGCAGAATACTCCGCCATGTTTGGTCGCTTCTACGGAAGCCGCGGAGGCACAAGCTCCGCCCCTTCTCGGTCTTTCTTCCCACTGCCGTACGGCGGCCCTTGAGGGACACGTCGCGCTTTTCTCCTCCGGAGGCACTAGGGACCTTTGAGGGCTGCTTGGCTCGTTTGCCAGCAAGGCAGTGAGGGGCAGGAGGAGGGCGAAAGGGCAACCCCCGGGCTCGGGCTTCTCTTCCTGCCGCCGCCTCGCTCGCCCTCCTGGGCCAGAGGGAGAAGGAGAAGCCGGCAAGCGTTGAGTCAAAGCAACAGTGGGGGCGGTGGGGCTCTTGGGGTTTTGATCATGTATTTCTTAGGAACCACAAAGCGGCTTACAAACGACATGCCCTCCAACAATTCTCCGATGAAAATAGGGACGTCCCAGTCTATAATGATTATTTTACTATTTCTACCCCACACATCTTACTGGGTTGCCCCAGCCACTCTGGGCAGCTTCCAACATATATAAAAACATAATAAAACATTATTATTATTTTTTAAAAAAACCACCTTCCCTATGCAGGATTGCCTTCAGACAGCTCAGGGGTCGGATAATTTCATACCCTCCAACATTTCTCCAGTGAAAATAGATACATCCTACCATACTCTCCAATATTTCTCCAGTGAAATTAGGGATGTCCTAAGGAAAAGCAGGACATTCTGGGATCAAATCAGAAATCAGGATGGCTTCTTTAAATCAGGGATAGTTCTTGAAAATAGGGACACTTGGAGGGTCTGAAATGATGAGTAACAGTAAGATAATGAAACATAACAGAACCTCACAAAAACATACCCCCCAACATTTCTCCAGTGAAATAAGGACGTCCTATTAAACAACAACAACAACAGTATTATTTATACCATGCCCATCAGATGGGGTTGCCCCAGACATTCTGGGCAGCTTTCAACATATGTAAAAACAATCAGACTTTAAACATTTAAACACTTCCCTATACAGGGCTGCCTTCAGTCAGATGGCTTGGGGGGTCGGGTAACTCCATACCCTCCAACATTTTCCATTTCTTTCTGTCTTGAGAGGCAACAGAGTATGTCTCTGGGGCTGAAGTCAAAGTGCTGGAGAATCACAGGGGCTGCTGTGGCTGCAGTGACTGGTAACTCATCACTGCTGCCTCCAACTTTGCCGAGTTAGCAGCACTGGGCACAAGCCTGGGTGGTGTGTATGTATGGAGGTATTGGGCTCCCCAGACAACAAGACCCCCCTCTCAGCCTCGATGATGTGGTGCAAAGGAAAGCAGAGCAAGATGTTTGGCACCAGCGTGGCTGCAGGAGTTGCTGGGAGGAGGCATCCAAGCGTCTTAGGGACTCCGCTCTGGATTGGTGTAGGATTTACTCCTTAGCCTTTTCTTCTCCATAAGATGTCCTGCAAGGCATTGAGCATAAAACTCAATAAAAGCTGGTTATTAGCAATCTCCTTTCTACACACTGGAATAAATCTACTTTGGATATATTATCTACTGAGTTGAATAGGATCCAAACTGCAGCAGTCTGATTGGTCCTAGAACAATAGGATCCAAAATGCAGCAGTCTGATTGGTCCTAGAACAATAGGATTCAGAATGCAGCAGTCTGATTGGTCCTAGCAGTATGATTGGTTGGCAGGAACCACCCAATCATGCTCCAGATAGAAGTGAATCCACAACCTGATTGGCTTACAGTAGAATTCCGGAATTAGCCAATCATGTGCAGCCCATTGTGTAAATAATGTATATAAAGCAGATACTTTGAGGGGACATTCATTCATTCCTCCTCACCACTATGAGCTGAATAAAGCATGAAATCACTTTGCGACTCTGAGTATATTTCAGGATATTTCCCACTATTTCCACCAGGTGTTGCTGGCACTACAAAAATAACTCTACATCCAGTAAAGGAACAAGTCTTGTCAGAAATTCACAGTACACTATAGTGGACTCTGCTGGCATTCTGCCGTTGAAAGGAAGAAAGTGGGGGTTATATGTTGGCCCTCAAAGTCAGGGTTAACACTTAGCTATTATACTCAGTGTGAGCAACCCAAAATCACAAAGCTTTTCAGAGAGCTTTGCCGTATAACAAATTCTATAATTTAGTACAGTGGTCTTCAGACTGTGTTTCATGGCCCTCTGAGGTTTCTTGGGAAATTAGTTAAGGTTGCCTGATCTGTAATGGTGGATAATCACTCCTGAAAGAGAGTTTGCCCACCATTGCATGGGTGTTCGGTGTGGGTACAGTCTTACACCTCACTGCATAATGGTTGTGTCCTAGAGACCGGACCAGCACTCAGTGTGAACTGACTTGCACCCTAGAACTAATGTCAGAAGTATTTTGCAGCCCACAGGAGCTCCTCCTGAGACACATCATGAAAAGTGTTCCCTTAGGCATAACTGTTGAAAGTCACTCGGTATAAGATGGCTATTCTGACAAATCTCACAAGAATGAAAAACAGATTGTAGTGTTTATATGCCTCTCTTTGAGAGCCAGGAGATATATTCTCTTTCAAGCTCAAGAATCCTTTCCGAATTTTCTTTGAACTAAACCCTGTGGATATGCTGTATTATGAGTAATCCCTATATCTTTCTGAAAATATACACTCTGTGTTAGCTTGTGCGTAACCAAATTATTCTGAAAAGGCTTCTATATATAAGCTTATTTGCATTTATGCAAAATTCTGATGGCTGTTTGGCTAAATGAAGGTAAGATAAAGGGAAAATACTAGGAACAGCCAATTAACAATCTTAACACTCAAGTTCCATTTTTAAAAAAGTAAGTGTGCCTGTTGAAAGCCAACCATGCAATGATTTTAATAGTGTCATTTGTTACAGTCTTATATCCAATTTAGCAAGTGAGATCTGCACTTGAAAACAGGCTTCCACAAGTGCAGCCCATATAAATTTACATTTGGATGAACATATGCATAGCATACCCACGCGGGTGGCGTTGTGGGTAAAACTTCAGTGCCTAGGACTTGCTATCAGCAAGGTAAGGTCGGTGGTTCGAATCCCCGCGGCGGGGTGAGCTCCCGTCGTTTGGTCCCAGCTCCTGCCCACATAGCAGTTCGAAAGCACCCTTAAGTGCAAGTAGATAAATAGGTACCGCTTTATAGCGGGAAGGTAACGGCGTTTCCGTGTGCGGTGCTGGTGCTGGCTTGCCAGCTGCAGCTTCGTCACGCTGGCCACGTGACCCGGAAGTGTCTTCGGACGGCGCCGGCTCCTGGCCTCTTAAGCGAGATGAGCACGCAACCCTAGAGTCGGACACGACTGGCCCGTACGGGCAGGGGTACCTTTACCTTTACCTTTTATGCATAGCAATGCCTACTAGCTCCTTGTTGAACTGGCTTGATGTGTTTTGAGGTGAATATAATTAGAGCTAGATTGGGACTTTAATTTTTTCCATGACATTCAAGAACTCAGCAAAAAGCATGATTGTGAAAAGCAGAGAAATAAATGGAACCCTTATACGGTTTGGGTGTCAATATTCTATTTATTATTTCTAATTTTTAAATCAGCACTTATTTCAACATTATTTCCCCCCTCTTTTTAGTGATATACTTATGGCAAAATCCATCATTATAGTATCAGCTTGTGTTAGCAAGATTGGTCTCAGTTATGTTTTCTTACCAGCTAGTAAGCAGTGACTAAAATGGGCCTTTTTAAAGACAGCCATTTAGGTGCAATTTGCCAGCTAGCATTTTTAAGAAAAATAAAAACATTGTATCCAATGTACTAGTTATGATTATTTAAACAATGAAAATGATTCAGTTTCTTGGTGGTGAAGGAAAGAAATGGAGCTTCATGTTTGTAGATGTAGAAAATGAATCAGCAAAACTGTAGTTGAGTTTTCCTGCAGGTGGGTGGATCTGCATTTCCTCACATTACAAATGCCTTTCTTAGAACTTCCCTCCTCCAATGTTTTTCTTCCTGATCTAGACCTTGAAAGGAAGGAGGAGATAGGGGTGAAAGGATACTTGAGCAAAGCTTTGTAACACTAGGAGTTTTTCCTCCTTGGCTTCTAAAGTGTTCCATTCTCTCATTGTCCATGTAGAATTATGTTTCGAAATTTGGTAGTCTATATATTACTATTGAAGGACGACAAATCACGTCCTCCCCCTTTTGCCTCGTTGGCACTGGACTGTTGATTCTCTGTAATTTATTCCCCAACCTCAACTCTCAGGAGACATTGCCTGATGTCCTTTATAGTCTCCCTTGGTGCCTGCCCTGGCAGAGCTTAAAAGAAAATGAATCCTTGGCAGCATGTCCGTGTGCACTGCTGCTGCACTTCTTGGTGATAAAACTGTAAGCTTTTTTCCTTTGAAAATTGTATTTACTGCCCCAGAGGAGCGCTGTATCATTTGCTTATACAAATGCTTCTCTAACTGGCTTGAGGTGGCTGGTCTCCATCTCAACGTTCTTTGCTTTGCCCACATGGATTTGGGCCTAAGTGACTTTGCTGTGTTTTCTCTCCTGTAGCATGGATTATACTGGGTCATTTGTCCTGAATCCAGGCATTACTTCACAAGAGACTGAAGTTTTTGAATTAAAACATAAAGCATGTTTTATTATGTTTTTATATATGTTGGAAGCTGTCCAGAGTATGGCAACCCAATGAGATGTGTGGGGTATAAATAGTAAAATAATCATTATGGAATGGGACGTCCCTATTTTTATCGGAGAAATGTTGGAGGGTATGTCCTCCACAAGAGGTCTGGAGGACAGCAACATGTGAACAGGCCTTTTCTGTAGTGGCTCCCCACTTGTGAAATGCTCTCCCCAGGGAAATTCGGCTGGCACCTGTGGCACTGTGGTCTAAACCACTGAGCCTCTTGGGCTTGCTGATCGGAAGTTCAGTGGTTCGAATCACCGGGACGGGGTGAGCTCCCATTGCTTTTCCCAGCTCCTGCCAATCTAGCAGTTCGAAAGCATGCCAGTGCAAGTAGATAAATAGGTACTGCTTCGGTGGGAAGGTAAACGGCGTTTCTGTGCACTCTGGCTTCCGTAACAGTGTCCTGTTGTCCCAGTAGTGGTTTAGTCATTCTGGCCACATGACCCGGAAAGCTGTCTGTGGACAAACGCCGGCTCCCTCGGCTTGAAGAGAGATGAGCACAGCAACCCCATAGTCACCTTTGACTGGACTTAACCATCCAGGGATCTTTACTTTGACTTTTTTTATATACACCTTTAGGCACCAGGCAAAGACATTGCTCTTTAACCAGGCGTTTGGCTGATTGACACCCAATGCCCTGTTAAAATGTGTTAGGGTGGAGTTCATTGAGTTGTTTTTGTTTTTATTATGTATTGTGTGTTTTGATATTGTGATTTTATGTTGTCACTGTCCTGAGACCTGTGGGTATATGGCGGTAAATAATAATAATAATAATAATAATAATAATAATAATAATAATAATAATAGAAGAGATGGATCTTTGGTCAGATCCAGCAGGGCTCTCCTTTTGTTTTTTAAAAAAGGCTAAGTCTCATCCCTGTGATTCAGACCACATGTAATTATTCTATAGGGGCAATTTGCAAATGGAACCAGTTACCTAAAGCGATGGTGGTGGGCCCTCCCTCACTGGAGGTCTTCAGGGTAGGCCAGACAGCCAGCTGCTGAATATTTGTTTATTTAATAAAGTTTATACAGTACTCAATTGTAAACAAAAAACAAAAAACCCTCAAAGATAAAGCAGTAAAATTAAGAAAAAAAATTGCAACCCTACTTTAAAATATACAAAAGTTAAAATACCAAAAGAAATTAAGATGACCTTAGCTTTCTAGGCATCTGGGTGAAAAGGTAAAGGTACCCCTGCCCGTACGGGCCAGTCTTGACAGACTCTGGGGTTGTGCGCCCATCTCACTCTAGAGGCCGGGAGCCAGCGCTGTCCGGAGACACTTCCGGGTCACGTGGCCAGTGTGACAAAGCTGCATCTGGCGAGCCAGCGCAGCACACGGAAATGCTGTTTACCTTCCCGCTAGTAAGCGGTCCCTATTTATCTACTTGCACCCGGGGGTGCTTTCGAACTGCTAGGTTGGCAGGCGCTGGGACCGAGCAGCGGGAGCGCACCCCGCTGCGGGGATTTGAACCGCCGACCTTTCGATCGGCAAGCCCTAGGCGCTGAGGCTTTTACCCACAGCGCCACCCGCATCCCAAGGCATCTGGGTAGGCTTGTCTAAACAGGAATGCTCTGCCTCTGGATTTCCTGCATCTAGCAGATACAGATTTTTAGCTGTATTACTGAATTTTATGAAGTAGCCACGGCAAATCCTCTTGCATTATGCTACTTTGTTGTTCCATTTTATCCATGGCTGTATCATAAACCAAGCATTTCAGCCTTGCCGTGGATCTTACTTCTGCCTCTAAAAAGAAGAAATAACACTCTTTGGATCTAAACTGGTTTAAATCAAAGTATGCAGTCTTATCCAGTTAATGGTTCTGGGTCTCTGCAGCAGTATACTCAAGATCACTTAATATCCACAGTCAATGCTCTAAAAATATTTCTGACTCAGTGTGCCAGCTTCTTCTGTTCCCAGCTTCCAAGCATCTTGAAAAGATTAGACCCTCTTGACTCTTCCCTTTCTTTACAAATCCCCTCAGTTTTGAGAGATTTCCTTTTCTGTGGTGAAATGTTATCTCTTGGTTCTAGGTTCATATATGTTGACTTTGATTGTGGTGACAGTTTTCAAGTGGTTTAATGGCAGCTCTTGTAATCATTTGGGGACCTCTCAGGTTGTATTCCATAGTCACCTTCACTACTGTTCCAAGGCACTGTTGTTTCATTTATAGAAATTCTGTCTCTTTGTGACTGAATGTACATTGTGCCCAGTCAGTGTGAAGGGTACTAGAAGTTCCCCATCATTACATTTTCTTTTGGCTGCCTCTAATTTTCCTCTGCTTCAAGATCACCCTCTGAGCTTTGGTGCTATAGTATTGTTATAGAATTGGGGGGGGGGAGGACCCCCTAAACACTAGGAATACGAGGATTTTCATTGGGATACGGGTTAAAAAAACCCCTAACTGCAGAGCTGTGCCAGACAAGGAATTCCTGGACTGCCTTACGCAAAACAGCTTTGCTGGCTCTTGGAAGAGCAGACCTGTTAGATTACAATAGAGAGCCATGGAGGGTCATCAACAAGGTAAGTGAACTTCTTGCCCCAGGTGCGCCCAGAGACTGGAGATTTGAAAGGTTGCCAGGATAACTGCTCTGTTGGGAGAACAAGGTGCTTCTGGGAAGAAGAAGGAGGAAGTAGGGCTGAGAACCATCTTGGAGAGGGAGACAAAAGGGTTTTCTGCACTGCTGTAAGATCCAGACTCCCTCCATGCAGACTGAAGGTGTAAATAGGAGAATAAACCCTATTTCTTAAACCATCACAGTCTCCACTGTCTTTTATTCTCCAAAGGGACGTAGACCCTGTGTATGTGCCTTTGACCCCTTTCACTCTTGCCACTGCTTGGCAGAGAGAGGGGCAGGCACCGGGCATTTGTAACAGTATACTACCTTTGTATCTGATTTTTTCAGACACAGTGCTTCTGCACTGTTTGTTCCTGTTCAGGTCACTGTATTCTGTTGTTCCCTAGATCTTCTCTAGAAGGTTGGGGGACCTCCGAGAGCAGATTTAAGGGGAACCTGGGTAGACTACAGGGGGAGTCACTGAAGATTGTTTCCTTCCCTATTCTGCTGTTGCCTTATGTTGCATAAAGGTACAGGTAAAGGGACTCCTGACTGTTAGGTCCAGTCGTGGACGACTCTGGAGTTGCGGTGCTCATCTCACTTTACTGGCTGAGGGAGCCGGTGTACAGCTTCCGGGTCATGTGGCCAGCATGACTAAGCTGCTTCTGGCGAACCAGAGCAGTGCACGGAAACGCTGTTTACCTTCCCGCGGGAGTGGTACCTATTTATCTACTTGCACTGGTGTGCTTTCGAACTGCTAGGTTGAGAGGAGCAGGAACCGAGCAACGGGAGCTCACCCCGTCATGGGGATTCAAACCGCCGACCAAATCTGTTTAACTTCAGTGACCAGCCCAGACCCTAGCCCCTAGCTGCTCAGGTTTACCAATCTAAGACCACTTGGTCAATCAACTGTTTTAAAATTTTCACAGAAAAAGCATTCAGCATTGTAGCTGTTGATACCTGGACTCTTCATAATATATTTTCTGTAACTTTTGCTTCTTTCTTTTCTGTGCATAAGGCAAAAAAGGGTATCCTCCTGATTAGAGCACTCAGTCCTTGTGATACAACAACAGAGCTTTGATATACACATTTTAAATTGCAGACAAAGATCAAAACCTCATTAACAGTTACAGGTTGATCTGGCCATGATCGTCATGTGTTGATTGATTCAGGTGGGTCTGGGTGTTATAGAGCAGTTTGGGAAGGTCTTGAATTTCAGAGCGACAGACATGGAGGTGCCAAATTTGGCTCTAGACTTGAAAGGGCTTTAATAGTTTCCTCTCAGGACAGGCCACACTCAGAATAAAGGTTTAATAGCTTCCAAGTGGGTCAGTGAATCATAGCTGCTGATTTTAAAAACCAAACAGGATTTGGTCTCCCAAATGGACCTTAATGCCCAACTACATGGAAGATGGTCACAGCTACACCATATATAGAGTCCTGGAAACTGTAGATTCTTCAGGGTGCTGGTAATTGTAGCTCTGTGAGGAGTGAACTTTGGTTCCCAGGATTTTTGAGGGGAAGCTATGCACTATAAATAAATGGTGTGGATGTGGAATATATTTGTTCTCTCAACGCAACACATGTGTGAATTTGAAAACAGCCTGGTGCTGGAGGAAGGGGTTCTTAAGTCTTTTGCAGGCTATTTTGTGATCAAGATTCCCTGCCCAAGCAATTGCAGCTAGGATTCTTTATGCACAAAAATGGAAGGAACAAGAAGTTCCCTCCATAGAAGAATGGATAAATAAGGTGATGGAGCATGCAGAACTGGCAAACTTAACAACCAAAATAAGAGAACCTAATGATGAAGGTTTTGTGGAATAACGAAAGCCTTTTTTGGACTATTTAAAGAAATATTATTATATGATGAATATGTGAGCAGGATTTGAACTATGAGCAACAGGAGAACTTAGAGATTATAGTAGTGTTGTTAAGATACAAGCTAGGATGCAGCAGAGGGAGAGAAACAAAAAGAAAAAGAAAAAATGTTTTATGATGTATTGAAATCTATGTGTTAAATTTTTGGAAAATTTGATAAAAAAACCAAAATTCCCTGCCAAAGCTACTTTTCTATTGACAGGGAAATACAGTTGAGTTCCCATGTGTTCCCACCCCATGGGCTGGCAGTTGGGAGGAGGATTTTGCTTGCAAAAAGAGACCTGTGGGGAAAGGGTTAAGTACGCCTTCCTCAACCACCGCTGCTGTTTTCAGACCCTTTGCAGATCTCCCATGCAATGTGTAATTTGGTCTTGTGGGCCAGCGGGCCTAATGTCTACAAGTGCAGAGCTGTTATCTAAATTGAAAACTTGCACTTCAAGCATGTTGAACATCAGCTCACTCTCTCTCTCTCTATATATATATATTTGGTAGCATTTTATGTTTTCCCATCAATGACTTAACAAGGTGATACGTATCTGAGGACCACAGCCAGCTGTCTTTTGTCACCGTTTCCTCCATCGATTGCAAAGTGATGGGTTGTGTTGTGGAAACCGTAGTTTGAAAGCCTCTTCTGAAGCCTGGTGGAATCCAGCTTTGCCATTTGTCAATAGCCCAGCAATTCCCCTCAGATCCTATAGACGGATGATATGGGAGGCTGATTGGTTTGTGGCTCCCCCCGCCCATCTAGCTTTATCTCTCTCAGAAGACTAATAACATTATTCCAGTCTGCTAGCATTTTGCAAAGGAGAGGAATGTGTGTTGAATCAATAAAGCAATCCTCTGTTTTAGAGCCAAAGGCACACGAAAACGCCGCGATTTAAATCTTTTAAGTTATTTATCCCTCTTATAACACCTCCAAAGTGCCATCCTTTTGATCTATGTGTTGCTTGATTTATTTGGATTCCTCTGACGTGAAGCACGCTCCATTTGAAGCTTTTCCAGGGTTGTTAAATTAATAGATTAGTTTTAGTTGCAAACCAGTAGGAGTTAATCAATTGAGTACAACGGGAGAGATGCTGTCTGAGCTAGGCTGGATTTTGAAGGGTTTAATGCTAATCACAGCTGGAGAGCTACAGCTGCTTTTTGCTTGTTTAGTAATAAGAGTTGATGAGGAGCTAATTTAAAAAGAAAGCCCAAGCACAGGTGTAGAGTTCTTCCGGATTGTCAGATTATTCTAAGCTTCGCTGCATTAATGGAAAGGATTTTCTATTGTCAACATGTACAGGAATTGGACTTATTCTTTCCTTTATTCAGGATTTCTACAATAAAAGCAAGACGCGCCCCCTCTGGTGGCCAGGTGAAAAAGGGAGCAGGGCTCCTGCAGCTTTTTAGAGTTGTGTAGATGAGGGGAGTTCAACAGGTGTAGCTTACATGACATGTACGCCTACTAAAAGCCCCTCTTCTACATGACTATTAAAGGTGCAGGTGCCCTCTTGGACTCTGTCTGGTGCTCATGTGAATGCCTGGATTGCCAGGCTGCCTGTTTAACCACCCAGCAACTGCTAAAGGAACATGAGGGACGCAGTTGACATTGTGGTCTAAACCGCTGAGTCTCTTGGGTTTGCTGATCAGAAGGTCGCCGGTTCGAATCCGTGTGATGGGGTGAGCTTCCTGTTGCTCTGTCCCAGCTCCTGCCAACCTAGCAGTTCGAAAGCACACCAGTGCAAGTAGATAAATAGGCAGGAAGGTAAATGGCGTTTCCATGCACTCTGGTTTCCATCATGGTATCCTGTTGTGCCAGAAGCGGTTTAGTCATGCTGGCCGCATGATCCAGAAAGTTGTCTGCAGACAAGCTCTGGCTCCTTTGGCCTGAAAGCGGGATGAGCGCTGCAACCCCATTGCCACCTTTGACTGGACTTAACTGTCCAGGAGATCTTTACCTTTCTTTTTACCAAAGGAACATGCTGGTACAGATTATCCAACTCATCTCCTCCCATTATAGGCTTGCTGTCTTGCCACTTGGACCCCTTTTGCTTTCCTTTAACCCCTCCAGCATGGCTGGAAACAAGGCAGTTTCAGCTTCTCCAGTGGCTCTCTCCCAGGAGTCTGTTTTATGGCCTGCTTGCCACAGCAGGCAGAGGAAGGGCACAGAAAATAAGGGGAATGGGTAAGGAAAGGGACTGTGCCAGGGGATTGAAAGGCATGGGAGTGGTTTCCAGGTGGCCATGGTGCTGGTTCCTTTCCCTTCTGCTTCTTGAAGAAGAAGAATCTCATTCACTATAGAAGATGGATGGGTGATGGATGTGGAGGAGGGAAAACTTGGATGTATTCTCATTTGCAGCTGTAAGGTTGTTAAAGAGTCAGGAACTGTTTGGTTTCTGGCTTGGTAATCCTAAATGTTATAGATGGAATGCTGAAGGTTGAAAGGAGTAATTTTTTTCAGAATCAAATTCACTGTTAAAATCAAATGCTCACCTCTCAGAATTTCACAAACACACTCTCTCGTAAGTAAATGCAGCATCCCTTGCTTCGTGGACAATTAATGGGGGAGAGGTACAAGTGCAAGAGGACAAGGTGGTTTAGTCCATATGCAGCATCCATTGTGGTACAGTCAAAGTCATTTGAGATTCTGTACTCACATACTTGTTATTTGCTTAAAAGTCATAGGGAAATTTTGCCCATGAAAGGGGATTTGTCAGGACCATATTGGTGCATGTTGCTCCTGCCTGTACATACTTTGCTGGGAAAAGGTAATGGATAGGAGCTGGAATTCTCTGTCATAGTGAAGCACCAACATAACTTCAAGAATAAACAAGTGTGCCTTTCCATAAACATATGCCCTACAGATTAGAATTTGCTCTTCACTGATTTAAGTTAACATCGTATGCATTCTGGAGAAGGAACAGTTTCAGTTCAGTTGTTTGCATTTTTTTTAAACCCCCCCCCCCCCCCGAAGGTGCTCTTCCAGCTTTTTGTGGGCATCTATTCAAACTGAAATAATGCATTTTCATATCAGCAAAAAGAGTACAGTGTGGTGTGAAAACACCTGTTCTCTTACAATTTCTCTTTGTGTATGGTTGGGATTTTGAGTGATAGGTTCCTCTGGGACTTTGTGCTCTCCAGCATTTGGAAGAAAAGAAGAGGACTACTTTTGTGACAGCCTCTTGGTATTTCTGGCTGTTCTGGCTATTTTGTTTTGAGACGGCCAATTTCATTTAATGCCCAGGAGCGAAAAAATGGTGTGTTCTGACCCATCCGCATCAGGTACCCATTGGATCAAGGCAGGTGGGTAGTTGCAGCACCATGGATAGCTCTGACCGAGCAACTTGCTTCAACAAAAGCTGGTGGTAGCTTTATGTTTCTCTTCCTCCTGTCCACCTTTCTCAGTCTCCACCTCATTGACACGAGGGAGACTGGGCTTCTTCAAGGGCCAACCCCTTGTCTTGAAGTCAAGTACTTCTTTGCATTTTTTGTGATCTTGTACCTGGCACATTCTCTACATCATTCAGCAGGTGTGGAGGTGCAGGCATCACTTTCCTCCTCTAGTGACTCAGCCTGGGAGAAGGGCATCCATGAGAATCACAGCTCAGGCCCTGCAGCTTCCATAACACCACCTGTAGGTTAATTGATCTGTGAAGCATCAACAGGAGCCTGGCCCAATCCCCAGGTGGTTGTGTAACAACCCTGAATTAGGCCTGTTCTTCCTCTTCTAACTCTGAGGTTAAGACGGGGAGCATGACCTCATGTTGGTCACATGGATTTTAATTGGTTGTGGAAAACCACTGTGCGAAGAAGTGATTTAGCCTAGTGGGTGAAAATATGAAATGTGAAGTTCGTTGTTCAAATCCTCCCCCTGCCGTGTAAATAATTATTTTGCTTATCATGGATATATAGGCTTACAGGACTGTTGTAAGCATGGTTAATAAGAACATAAGAAGGGGCTGCTGCATCAGGCCAATGACCAGCATCCTATGGGAAGCCCAAAAGCAGGACATAAGGGCAACAATGTTCTACCCAGGGCTTTTTTTAGCCGGAACTCACCAGAACTCACCAGTGCTCTCAGTTGGGCACCACTGCCATTCTAAGAGTTCATGGTGAGTTCATGGTGAGTTCCGGCACCTCTTTTTCTAGAAAAAAAAGCACTTGTTCTATCTACTTGTGATTCTCAACAATTGGCATTCTGAGGCAGATTGCCTCCAACAGTGGAGATAAAACTATGAATTTAACTATGGATACAAATGGAAAGCATTGTTATAGCAAAAGACATTTCGTTCTTTCTGTAAATGTCAATTGGTCTTTCTGGCATCAGGAACCACCTACGATTGATTGAAGAGCCTTATCTCACCCAAGGAAACAATCAAAATGAAGCCTGTTTATCTAAAGCAGGTTAGACATGGAACATAATGCTTGACTGTTCCTTGGTGATGACAACAGCCCTTTCTCACCAACCCTTAGATCTCTGCTAAACCTGTAAGGTGCAATTTGGTTTTGCACTCCTCTCTTATTTCCTCTGAATCCAATATCTTCTGAAGAGGGAGAGGACATACTGTGTAAACCTCCAGCTATAATGTAGAGGGTAGTGTGAGAAGCACTTACTATGATGATGTTACCATCGGAAGGAGGCATAAATAATAAGAGCACATGTTTTGCATGCACAAAATCCCCAGATCAATTCCAGGCATCTTCAGTTAGAAGATTAGTTGCCGTTGGCAATCTGTACTCTGAAAACACAATTTCTGCAAGAGAGATGCATTGTTCAGGCCAAAGTGCTAGGTCTGAGTTAGCGCAGCTTTATATTGCCAGATGCCACCTTTTTGTGACCGTGCCTTGTAGAAATCCAATGTTACCTGCTGAATCAGATCTCATCAGATGCACAGAAAATCTGAAAAGTGGGTTTTGCTTAACCAAGCTTCAGTCCAGCAGGTAAGATAGGATTTTCACAAGGCACAGCCATGGAAGAAAAGGAAAAGCTCTTGGACCTGGGGGAAAGCCATGGTTTTCCCAGTAGTGATGTATGGAAGTGAGAGCTGGACCATAAAGAAGGCTGATCGCCGAAGAATTGATGCTTTTGAATTATGGTGCTGGAGGAGACTCTTGAGAGTCCCATGGACTGCAAGAAGATCAAACACATCCATTCTTAAGGAAATCAGCCCTGAGTGCTCACTGGAAGGTCAGATCGTGAAGCTGAGGCTCCAGTACTTTGGCCACCTCATGAGAAGAGAAGACTCCCCGGAGAAGACACTGATGCTGGGAAAGATGGAGGGCACAAGGAGAAGGGGGCGACAGAGGACGAGATGGTTGGATAGTGTTTTCGAGGTTACCAGCATGAGTTTGACCAAACTGCGGGAGGTAGTGGAGGACAGAGGTGCCTGGCATGCTCTGGTCCATGGGGTCACGAAGAGTCGGACACGACTAAACGACTAAACAACAACAATAACACAATCAAAATATGGGTCAAGCAAAAGTGTAGATGAGCCCTTTGTTACAGGTACATCTTGGTATTGTTTGAGCATCTTGAACTGAATGATTCAGGTGTGAATGGTTGTGGCAGAACAGTTTGAGAAGGTATTAATTTTCAAAAATTATAGATAGGGTGGTGGCTTATTAATGTTCAGGAGCTGAGATGGCTTTGACAGTTTCCCCAGAGCTCCTCCTGGTAGCAAAGGATGCTCCTGGGTTATTAAAGCAGTTTGGGGCAAAAGAATCATAGCTGCAGGTGTCAAAGTGCCTTAGATCTGAGGTTCCCAAACTGTAACCCACAGAGCTTCGCAAGTGGTCTGTGAGCTTCGCTCAGGTAGTCTGCAGCATGTCTGAGGATATGCGGTTGAAGACAGGATGTGACACATCCATCACATTCACCTTTCTAATATTTTATTGTATTACAGTTTGAATTCTATGGAATTCAAATTGTGATACAATTGAGTGCAAGATAGAAGCAATAAAGGAAGCAATAAAAACACCATTAAAAATGATGCAGTATCTAGCACAGCACATTCCAATTGCTACAACGTGCAGGAAGAAATTTGCAAAGTTGACTTCCAAGGCCCTCATAAATTCTCAAGTGCTCTGCAGGAGGAAAAGGTTTGGGAATCACTGGTCTGGAGGCTCGGTGGCACCTTTCTTCAATGGATATGGTATGAGGGGACACAATGAAACTGTCTTGCTGAAGCTAAGCAGGTTCTGGCTTTGGTCAATGTCTGGATGGGAGATCAGCTGGGAACCCCATGTGTGTTATTGTAAGTTCTGCAATGGAAGAAAAGTGTGATGTAGATGTTCTGAGTCAGGAATTGCCAACCCTGGCCACATGGGCGCTATTGTACCTGTGAAGGCCTTCACTGGTGCCTATGGGCATCAGTTTGGCAGCCCCGGTGTGCTAGTCTTGAAATTCGTTTTTAAATGGCAAGGACTTTCTTCCCCTCACAGACCTACAGTTCTCTGAGTTTCCTGGGAAGAAGGATCAATTGTTAATTGTTACTTGGTACATCACTCTGGAAATTGTAGATCTGTGAGGGGAACAGGAGTCTCCTAACAACTATCAGCACCCTTATAAATTATTGCTCCCAAGATTCTTTGAGGGAAACTATGACTGTTGAAGTGGTTTAAATGTAAGGTGTGGAAGTGGCCCTGGTTTAAGGCAGCTCTTTATAAATAAAATCATTTAGGAGTTCATTAAGCATCCAAAACATATAGTCAGCGCTCAGGTTCAAATCATGCTTTGATGCCATGTTACATTGCCAGTTGGGATATATTTTTAAAATATATGAGTTGCTAATAATAATAATAATAATGCTAAGACATTCTCCTCTACCCTGCAGTGTTATCTGAGGATAGCTTCTGATAATCAGGTTCTGATAGCAAAGAGTTCATGCCCCTAGTGTTATACTTCAGTCTTTTTCTTCTGGCAGGTCTTAAAAATCATAAATGACTGTTTCAGCTTCCTCTTATCTCCAGAGGCTCAGAGGCCACCCACATGCTCAGGAAGGTGAGACGAGATTTAAAGGGTTTTGAGACTCCTCAACAGGTCACTAGGTCCATTATGTACTTCACTATAGAAGACTGAAGGCCCCTGCAGTGATGGTGACCCAATTTGTTCCTAATGCTTACAAATACAAAATGACTCTCTTGCTCAGGTGGCTCTAAAGGATGGTAAAGGGATTTGACTTTATTTTAGTCTATCATTCCTGGGTTAATATTGCTAAAAGATGAACATTTACCTAACAGTTTGGTTAACCAGGAAGATCTCACTAGTAAAAAAATCCTGCTTCCGTTAGACCAATTAATTTACTATCATTATAATATGCAGAGTTCTGTGCATTCTCTCTCTCTCTCTTTTCTATTGGTTTTCACATATTGCATTACAATACAGATGTACCAAAGCCAACACCATTTCCTCCCCATCCCCCCATACATTTACATTTCTATTTCCTCAATCCATCATATTATTCTTTTCTCCTTCCTCCCACTTCCCTCCGCCCCCACTCAATTTCCTCCACATTATATGATTTACAATAATCTTTGCATTCTACAATCTTCTCAAATCATCCATATATTATTATTATTATCTTTCCTTACTCATTTTTCTTCCATCCAGTACTTCACATTTTAATCTAGGCATATTAGCGTATCTTTTTTTGAGCAATATTTTGCCATATATTCATCAAAACATTTCCATGGAAACTAGATCACACGGAAATGCCGTTTACCTTCCTGCCACAACAGCACCTATTTATCTACTTGCACTGGTGTGCTTTCGAACTGCTAGGCTCACCCCATCTTGGGGATTTGAACCACCAACCTTCTGATCCACAAGCCCAAGAGGCTCAGTGGTTTAGACCACTTGTTTAAGAACATATAAAGCACCATCCTGGGTCCAACCAGTGTATGCCTAGTCCATTATTTTATTTTATTTGCAAGAATTCCACCAACCAGCACATATGTTGATCATGGATGTCATGGGTACTTTACCTGAGACTCCTGCATTGCAGGTGATTGTACTAGATGACTCTTGGGTCCCTTCCAATGCCATGATTCTATGATGCAATGTTAGTTTGCACAAATCAGAAGCAAATACATAGCTATTGAGTTTATTATATCACCCCAGTGATTTTCATTGGGAGGTATTTTCTCCTGTCCCAACGTTTTGTAAGTAGAACTTTGTCAGTCCTGTAGACCTTCTTCTCTTTAGCTGTATGCAATTCTTGGGCTCAGAAATGAACTGGCAGCCAATGCAAGACTGAACAACACCCAAGTAATATGCTCCAGAATGTGAATAGTATGTAAGGCAATATTCTGGCAGTTTCAGCTTGTGCCAGTTGAAGTTTCTGGGTAATTTTCAAAGGCAGCCGCACACAGAGCATGTTCCCATATCTAATCGGGATGTGATCAAGGCATGAGCATGAATAATACTGCACATATAGATACCATAAATGGATTTTATATTTGCTGGGAATGGGCAAGGTTATTTAAGAGAGGGGCTGTAATGGAACAAATATCATTCCTGCTTATTTTGCTTGTAAAAAAAGCAGTGAAAGGCTTAATAGAAAAAGAAACTGCTTTCTAAACAGCTATAATACTGGAATGATTGACACCCGTAGACTTGGCCCCCTGTACTTCTATGAAAGCTGTGATTATAACTTATTTTTTATTAGCTGTGGCACCACAGCAGTACATATGGAACTCTTAGCCATAAATTTTACAGTGAAAAATGCCTCCGTGTTCATCATTTTAAAGATCTGTGCAACCATTCTGCATTGCCAGATTTGACATTATTGTGTAGTGAACTCCATATTGCTTCATACAAGATGCTAGCACGTTTGTTTAAAAACTCTTTGCCACATTCATTCGACAGTATTCTTGCCTGGCTAAAAATATATCTATTTCCTGACCATCTTTGTGTGTGTGTGTGTGTGTGTGTTTTTAAAGCTGCAGCCTAAGCATATATAGACAAAATGTCCACCTCTGTGAAAATTATATTGGCAGGATTTGTTGCATCAAAAAAACTTGACTGTGTTAGGTCAACAGACTATGGTCTCAGCTGCACATACAGCTGCAGTTTTAAATGCCCATTCCAGCTCTAGCAACAGATAATAGGAACCCTAGGCTGGAAAACATTCATCATGTATGGATTTGGTCATGGCTGCTTACCGTGCTATCTTGGGAACGATGTAGGAAGTTTCTCTCTTCTTCTTTTTCTCCCTACCACCAAAGGATGTTCCAACCTTGCCTAGTTGTCAACATGTCTTTCTTTGCAAATGTGAATTTTAGAAACATACCTTAAAAAACCCTAGTGGTTAATACACATGCCCATTCCCCCTCACAACAACAGAGACTTTTTTTTTTAATCACAAAGTGGAGCTGGGCTGTTGTCAAGCCTGGGTGTAGCTTGTTGAGTCATTTCCATGGAGTCTTAAACTGACACAAGTAAGACTATGGCCATACAGGCCAGAGGTTGGAGGCTTAGTCATAAATGGTTAGAAATAACCATCTTAGACACTCAAAAGCAGAGGGCCAGGGTCAAGGTCACGAACAGTACAGGAAGGGCAGGGCAGCTATGAGGAGACTGCAGGTGAATATCTACATTGTTACTTGATGAGACAAGTTACTCAAGACCACCAGACCAGCCTAGAAGGAAGATCTTTATAAGACCTCGTGCCTCTCTGTTGGCTTGGGAGGTCAACTGGCCTTTGGGAGGCTGTAGGGTCAGCTATCAGCATTCAGATCAGAACTGCAGATTAGGGGACGTCCTTGCCCTTTGGCGCCTGGTCTGACTGGCAGTTAAATGGTCCAGAGCAATCATGGTGCATTAAGATGCAGGAGGCCCCAGTTTGAGACCACCCTTGTCGCCTTACCGTGCAAGAGGCAAGACTGGGAAATGATTCCAGTATGTATTGGACCCTTCCTACAGCCCAATTTCTCATTGTTTTCCAGCACATGATGGTTTTGAAAGGATGTCCCATTGTGGGGGAAATGGCTTGGCATGAATCCATACTGAGACTGTCAAAAAGCCAAAGTGTACATCTGATTCTAGAGTTCTCCCTTGTTTGGTGGCCATACATATTCATGGGGTATAAAGCCCTGCCTTGCTATTGTGTGCAATGCCATAATTAAAATGGTAAGGCATCATGAAAGCTACCGTAAACACAATCCTGATGTAGAAATGGTATTTGTACACATTGACTATACTTATCGTAGTTTTCTTATCCTAGATTCGTGTTTTTGTTAAGCCATTTCCAAAGGTGTTGTGTGAAATCATAAGCAAATGTATTTTATTGTTATAATGCTGTTGTTTGCCTCAATTTTAGTTATCTAGGCACAGTTCAGATTTTGTTGTTCTATTGATTTATAGAGCACTCATCTGCAGAAAGCAGCAGCACACACATGAATAAGAGAACTCAGACAGGATAAAATGCTCATTATCTGCTGAGATAAAACTTATCTGTTGCTTACCTGGAAAAGTGATAGTGATATTAATGATGGCTGAGCTCTTATCCATGAAGACTTCTTACTGGGACTCCAAAGTGCATTTTCTGCACTAACCTTATCCTGATTCTGAAAACATTGAACAGAAATTAGAGCTAAAACGAATGAGCAGAAGAAACCCTGTGTTACGGATCTGCTCCTAAGCCCACCTTGCAGATAGGCGGATCTGCAGAAGCTTGGGCAATATTGTGTTATATCAGCCACCTGGGGTTTGAGCCTAGTGGGTAGCAGACTACATCACAAATGCTCTGTCTAATGCAGTCTTGACTACAGCTCAAAACACAGGGAGTAACCAAGCAGATTTGTGACACAGGGAAAGCCCCAGGTAGGTCAAATCATACATGACTCCTCATGAAACAGACAGGCACCCAGTCTGATACACACAGTACAGTGCAGACAAGAAATACACTGTTTTGGGATCAGAGTTATCATTCAGAGTAAGTGCTACACATGTGTTGTGCTTTGTGTAAGCTGGTTACAACAACAACAAATAATAATAATAATGATGATGATAATAATTTTATTATTTACACCCCCACCCATCTGGCTGGGTTTCCCTAGCCATTCTGGGCGGCTTCCAACACATATAAAAACATAATAAAACATTAAACATTAAAAACCTCCCGATACAGGGCTGCCTTCAGATGTCTTTTAAAAGTTGTGTCTTGTATAAGGGGTTAGTTTAACCCCCAGTTTGCTAGGAAACTGTACTACTGTGTCGCAAAATGATGCATGCCTGAAAAGTGTGTCACACACATGAAAAGTTTGGAAAGCTCTTTTCTAACCACTACACCACACTGGTTCTGCCAGTTAGCCAGATGTCCTCATCTGCAACAGAGTGCTTCCACCTTGAAAATAATAATAATAAATATTCCTAACACATACAAGGCTAAAAACGTATAACTTTTTAAAGAGACACATTTTTTTGCCTTTCAGTTCTTGGTCACAACAACCCAAGGCAGGATTAAATATGTAAACTCATTGATTTCAATGTTAAGTGTGCATTGTGTTGTGTTGCGACACATGGTTTGTATATAGCTTTGTATATCCCTTTATGTTATTAGGAAATTTGAAGGCTTGTTCTACACATTGCTCCTTATGAGCAGATCATGAAGCTTTGGATTTCATTTAATTTTTTTCTTCTACAACCACCATTTCAGAGGGAGCTCTGGTTCTGTGCCACATTTTTCAGTGTATTCATTGTATAAACTCCGCACAGAGAAATCTTGGGCTGTATCAATAGGCTCATGATATTACATTCTACACTGTTAACTTGCCCAGAGCAGTTAACCAGGGAGGAATAATAGACCTATGAAGAAGAGCAAAAGTACTCAACCAAATTAATGTAGTCTAATTTATTCCTTTTTCTTTCTTCATTAATTCTGAGCCTTGTTTCCAGTTACTGGAAAGCAGAAGAAACCAGGTCTAACAGATTTGCTGCACTTAAACAAATTTCAACTTAATTCTATGGTCTGCAGATCACAGCGAAATGCAGATAGGATATGCTAGGACCCATGCAGTAATGAAATCACGAATTTTGAGGCTGCACCAGTGATCTGAGGCTGTGCTTGCCTGTAGATAAGAGTTCAGGGAAGTAAGGAGGAAACATTACTGGAGGCAACTGTGATCCCATGGGAAACTTTCCATCATGTTTTGCTGTACCATAAACTGAACGCGCATAAATATTATGTTGTACTATAAGTTGCTGTAGGCACTGTATAGGTGTGTTCCTTGAATAGGACATGTCTAATAGCTCTATGTACTACAGAGTTAGGGACACGGGTGGCGATGTGGGTTAAACCACAGTGCCTAGGACTTGCCGATCAGAAGGTCATGGTTTGAATCCCTATGACGGAGTGGGCTCCCGTTGCTCGGTCCCTGCTCCTGCCAACCTAGCAGTTTGAAAGCACATCAAAGTGCAAGTAGATAAATAGGTAGCGCTCCGGCGGGAAGGAAACGGCTTTTCTGTGCGCTGCTCTGGTTCACCAAAAGTGGCTTAGTCATGCTGGCCACATGACCCGGAAGCTGTACGCCGGCTCCCTCGGCCAATAAAGCGAGATGAGCGCCGCAACCCCAGAGTGGGCCACAACTGGACCTAATGGTCAGGGGTCCCTTTACCTTTCCTTACTACAGAGTTAGGCATGCCTAAGCCCATTGGTTTGAAAAGGTTCTGGTGAGCCTGACTCTGCAGAAAAGGATAAGGCTATAAAAACTCTCTTGCAATCCTTTCCTTTTTCTACAAGTGAGCCCATCAAATAAAATGTGTGATGCTTGCTTGTGGATGAAAATAGACTATGAGAGCTTCTGGGCATTTGCAAATGTGGTCTGTACAAGCCTACCATTTTAATGCTGCATTTTAATGTTGTATTTTAATCTTGTTTTTTAAGTTGTATTTCAATCAATTGTTTTCTATCTGATGTTAGCTGCCCTGAGCCTGGTCTTGGCTGGGGAGGGCCACACATGTAAACTTTATTATGTTCTATCTCTTCCAACCGGGACGCAGGTGGCGCTGTGAGTTAAACCACAGAGCCTAGGATTTGCTGATCAGAAGGTTGGCGGTTCGAATCCCCATGATGGGGTGAGCTCCCGTTGCTCAGCGAGATGAGCGCGGCAACCCCAGAGTTGGCCACGACCGGACCTAATGGTCAGGGGTCCCTTTACCTTTACCTTTACCTCTTCCAACAAGGTGAACTGGTTCTCTGTTAGTGCTACAGTAAGGTCTAGTAGCATGGATAACCACATGGTGTCGCTCTTTCTCCAACCCTCCCCCCTCCCCTGCCAATTTAAATGGGTACAGTAACTTCCTAGGAGCAGTTTAGAGAGGAAACCAAAGACAAAACCCCAAATCTTTCTCTGGATATGATGGGTTTGATAGCTGAAAACGTTAAAGTCGCTTAAATATGGTATGATTTATGAAGACCACGTGATTCAGTACAGAACAAGGTGAACTATAAATAGTGATGCACCTTGTAGATGCAGATAATGTCATAATATGATTTATGAGTAAGGATTCCAAAGCAGATAAAGGGGATTTTATATGCATCAACGATAAACTCTTGGAACTTCGGGCTTTAAAACTTTACAATATAGAGAGGGGATTAGATGGTATTTGTTTAGTAAATTGCTGAATAGTGATTAAAAGCGGCAAAGCAAAGCAATATGAGTAGAAAATAGGTTTGAAATGCATTCATGAGAAAGATTATAAATGAAGTGGGATTGCATGGAAAATAAAACAGCCTGCAGCTTGGTTCTTTCGCTCTTTTTCTTCCCTTGACAGTTAATTTTGGCCAGAAAATTAAATGGCAAAGGATGAATCCTCTCAAATATATATTTAAAAACTTTTAAGATTAGGATAGCATTTAAAAGTTCCCTTTGCAAGAGTTAAATGTAAATCCTGAGATAAACTTTCTTCCAATATCCAGTATATGTTTTGCTTCGTTTTTTGCATGGGAAATCCTGTTGATGCAAACCAAGGTTGTAATATTGCTGCACACCACCTGAATCTTCGATTGATGTGAGACTCCAGGTGTTCACTCAGGGTTTGAGTTTCCTTTTGGGAATGAGGCACGGCAGAGACTGTAGTGTCTTTAGGATATACAGTATGGTTTATTTACACATACTTACAGCATCAACACCCCAAGAAGGTCTTGCTTCTCCCATAGCCACAGCCTTGGATTCAAACAGATGTTCAATATTGCTCTCTAATGTTTATCTCTCTCTGACAATGAGTCAGGCAGGAGAGCTTGGGCTGCTGGTGTCCTCTTTCTCCCAGTCTGGACTTTTGCTACTTGTCCTCTATATGTGTATGGGCAATCTTTTCCAGAAGATATTTGTACTTTGAGGATATAGTGATCTAGCATGGTCATTTCTTCCTGCCTCTGTTTACTTCTCTCCAACTCTTGTTCTGCTCTTTGATGGCTGAGAACAGCCTTTAATTTGTTGGAAGGGAGTGATAATGCAGGGTACCTTCTGACCTTCTTTGATGTTAGACATTGTTTGGAGGAATGTGCGGTATTGGAAGAGGGGGCTAGTTAATAATCTGCACTAGCTAGTCGGGCAAGGCATGTAGGCTAACAAGTTTAGTCGTGTCCGACTCTTCATGACCCCATGGACCAGAGCATGCCAGGCACTCCTGTCTTTCACTGCCTCCCACAGTTTGGTCAAACTCATGCTGGTAGCTTCAAGAACACTGTCCAACCATGTCGTCCTCTGTCATCCCCTTCTCCTTGTGCCCTCCATCTTTCCCAACATCAGGGTCTTTTCCAAGGAGTCTTATCTTCTCATGAGGTGGCCAGAGTATTGGAGCCTCAGCTTCAGGATCTGTCCTTCCAGTGAGCACTCAGGGCTGATTTCCTTCAGAATGGAGAGGTTTGATCTTCTTGCAGTCCATGGGACTCTCAAGAGTCTCCTCCAGCACCATAATTCATCAAAATAATCAATTCTTTGGCGATCAGCCTTCTTTATGGTCCAGCTCTCACTTCCATACATCACTACTGGGAAAACCATAGCTTTAACTATACGGACCTTTGTTGGCAAGGGGATGTCTCTGCTTTTTAAGATGCTGTCTAGGTTTGGCATTGCTTTTCTCCTAAGAAGCAGGCGTATTTTATTTTGTGACTGCTGTCACCATCTGTAGTGATCACGGAGCCCAAGAAAGTAAAATCTCTCACTGCTTCCATTTCTTCCCCTTCTATTTGCCAGGAGGTGATGGGGCCAGTGGCCATGATCTTAGTTTTTTTGATGTTGAGCTTCAGACCATATTTTGCACTCTCCTCTTTCACCCTCATTAAAAGGTTCTTTAATTCCTCCTCACTTTCTGCCATCAAGGTTGTGTCATCTGCATATCTGAGGTTGTTGATATTTCTTCCGGCAATCTTAATTTCGGCTAGGGATTCGTCCAGCCCAGCCTTTCGCATGATGAATTCTGCATATAAATTAAATAACCAGGGAGACAAAATACAACCTTGTCGTACTCCTTTCCCAATTTTGAACCAATCAGTTGTTCCATATCCAGTTCTAACTGTAGCTTCTTGTCCCACATAGAGATTTCTCAGGAGACAGATGAGGTGATCAGGCACTCCCATTTCTTTAAGAACTTGCCATAGTTTACTGTCTGCCTTGCCGTGGTGAAGGGGCTTGAATAACTCAGAGAAGCTATGAGCTATGCCGTGCAGGGCCACCCAAGATGGACGGGTCATAGTGGAGAGTTTTGACCAAACGTGATCCACCTGGAGCAGGAACCGGCAAGCCATTCCAGTATCCCTGCCAAGAAAACTCCATGGACAAAGACAACAGGCTAGCAAGTTAGCTATCTATAAATTGGATGGTTTGGGGACATAGTTCAGAGAAGCTCGTGCATGGACTGATCGATCGCAGGGCCGTGCAACCTGAGGCTACCTGGGGGTCACTTCATCACTTGAGGGCTTCCCAGTGGCAGATCGAAGTGCTTGCTTGGTAATGTATATAATGCTTGCTGCTTAGAATAAAATCTTTAATCTTCTCACTCACTTGTGTTTGTATTGCTTCTGAATTTCATTAAAAGATCCACCTTGCATTTAGCAAGACAATATGCCACCAGTCTCTGTACAAAGTAAGGCACACTTATTCATGATTTTGTAACGTCCAGAGTAGACTGCTATAACGCTCTCTGTGTAGAACTGCCATTCAAAAGCATCTGTTTATGTATTGGACTGTGATAGTTAAGGTATCCTTTGTTGTTGTAATGATTGGTATAAGAGGCGCTGGAGTTGTATGCAAGTAAAGAAGCTGGTCATTGTTCTCTTTTTGGTTCTTTAAAACCCATAATTGAGAGGCTTAAAAAACAACAACCCCACAGACCAAAAACAAAGAATTTATTATCCTAGTACTGTACTGGTCTGCACTGGTTGCCAGTTTGCTGTCTGGCTCGATTCAAGCAGCTTGTTCTTATACTTAGAAGCCTAAGTCCCTTGGGACCTGAGTATCTGAAAGATTGCCAGGTTAAAAAAACATGGCAATGGGAACTCTTTACTCATAGCAGGTTTGTAGCCATGAAGAGACTCTACGAGTTGTTGAACCCGGAAGACTTTACAAGGACCGGGGAGTATCACTTGACCTGTTTTGATCTACTGCTGTTGAGGAACATTCTCCTTTTGGCCAAAGGTGGCCGGTGATGCACAAGCCAAATCCATGCCTGACAACTTCCAGAATTTGATACTGGCTTCAGTCCGCTGCTGACGACCATGCAATCTGGCTCTGGACAAACAGACAACCTGTTTATTGTGCATTCATCCTGATTAGTTGCACACAGCTTACACAGAGGATAGATTATATTTGGTCTTAACCAAGCATTTCTTTGCAGGCTGATTATATGACAACGTGCATTCACCCTGATTTGTTTGCAAGGCGTCTTTCTCTTAATAACTTGTTTGTCCCACATGTTTAAATGCATTTTCCTGTCACTTTCCTATCACCAAAAAGTCAGTTCCTTTTTAAAAGTGGATTTGTTGCACTGGGACATCAAGCACTTTACTCCATTCAGTTGTACAAACCTACATTTCTTGGTATGCCCTCAAATCCTTCAGCCAAAATACTGCCAGTCTGGAGGTGTCCTCTGTCAAACTTATGTTTAATCCTCATCAAGTTCTGAGGAAGTCTTTTTTCCGCCAGGTAAACATTGACCTGCCATTCCTCTTCTTTGTTTTGTTAACATTGATGCAAATTAATAACAGAGTTGAATGTCACTGGACACAGGGAGAAGGCCGCACATTCAGCTGGTCTTCTGTGTTTTTGTCTTGGTCTAGCAAGGATAGCTTTGTTTGCTTGATAAAGTGAGCAGGTGTGATATTAGGACTCTGAAAGAGCTGTCCTCTTATGAAGTTAGTTTTCTTGCTAGAACAGAACCGTGGCTCCGCATTGTCAACTCCCCACAGGCAGAATGTGTTCTTGTGTTGATTTTCTGTTTGATAAAGATTACAGTCTTCATAATGAGAAATTCCTCCCCAAAGCACCCATTTTCCTTGAGCTGTTGTTATGATTTTTATATTCTTGGAGCTTTTTGGAGAGTATCGTTAGGCCTTTGAAAATGAAAACAAGTGGGAATTCTAAACCTGCAGTTATTTGAATACTGGCAGTTTATTTTCTGCCAGGGATTTCTGCAGTCCCATAGCATATGTGATGGAACACTCCCAAGTGGAAGCACGACAATTTGCTTACGCTGGCAGTCTCTCCGCTTTGTAACTTTGCAAGTGGAGGGTGCTGTTTGATTCACAGAATCGAGCCTTTCTAGCTCACAGAAAGCATATTGGATTGGTTTCTCAAATGAAAGCCCTGCTGAGTCAGGCTAAAGGCCCATCTCAGCCAATGCTCTCTTTCCAACTGTGGCCAGGCAAATGCCTCTGGGCTTAGCGAGCAATGGCGTTTCCTTCTTATTTGTCCCTGACAGAGCTTTGCTGCCTCTTCTCTAGAAGGTTCCATTAACTATAATGACGAATTTACCTCCATGGTGTACATGCAAGGCACACAGTCTCTTGCAAAGAATCCTGGGAACTGTAAGGATGCTGGGAATTGTAGGTTTGTGAGGGGTAAACTGCAGTTCACGTGATTCTTTTTTTTTTTTTAAGTTTTATTTTCAATGCAGAATCATAACAAAAATTACAAACATTGAGTCCAAAATAATACTATCCAAACAAAAATCCCGGGAACATATAGGAAAAAAAAACAGAAAAGGAAAAGGAAGAAGAAAAAAAAAGAAAAGAAAAAAAGAAAGCAAAGGAAACAAAACTAGAACTAAACAGAAACAAAAAAACACACATCTACAGAACAAAACCATATCATTACGTACATAAACACAAATTGACTTCCTTCCTTTGTTCTGAGACCTCAAAAAATTTACTCTTACTGTATTGTTGTGTCTAATTAGATTACTTCCATCTTTGTGCTTTTTTACACCATTTTTCTTATTCTTTAACCCTGTAAAGCATCACTCACTGCATACCAATATACTAACTCCAGAACAATGTTTTTTCATGTAGTCTTTAGCACAACCCCATTCTTTTAATAATTTCTGGTCCGATTGTCCCCTTATGTAAGCTGTGAGTCTTGCCAGATTTATGTATTCACAAAATTTAATTTGCCAATCTTTCACTCATAGTTGTTGAGCTTTTCTTGGGAACTGGCAGGGACTGTGCTGAGGAGGGCTGCACTAAGGAAGAATGGTGGGAATCACCCCATCCTGCTGATCCTGATCCTGACTCTTCCCAGGAGGAGGAGGACAGTATAGATTTGGAACAGTGGTTTGCAGAGGGGCATAGTTCAGAAGGCAGAAGCTGGGAAATACTGGATGGGGAACAGCTAGCAGAAGAAACACTAGAAGAGAGAGAGTTAACAGATTCATAATCTCTGGACAGTAATATGCTACCCTCCAGCATCTGCTGCCTGAGGGGGCTACCTCATTCTACCTAATGGCAGAGTTGGTCCTGCAACAATGGTGAAACTGCAAATGCTTTAAAGTAATTTTCTCTTGCTTTCAGGCATGTGGTCCCAAGCATGCTGTATTTGAATGTAGGTCTCATTGGAAATGAATGGGGTTTGCTTTGGAGTTAACTTGTTTAGGGCTGAGGGATAAGACATAGTGTTGTGACCTGGAGGCACCATGGCTGATTACATACATGGTCCGTGTGTACTTTATCCCTGTAGGATTGTGATGGGCTTGGCAATATTCATTGCATATCCCTGTGAAAATCAGCTTTCGCTAGCAGCCCCCTATGGCATTAGTGAAATGTAGACTCCAGATGACCTGTTTATTGAGCATTCATCCTGATTTGCTTGCATGGATTATTTGTTCTGATTTTTCTGCAGGGCAGTTATTGAGCAATGAGCATTCATTTAGATTTGCTTACAGGGTGTTTCTACATCTATCTATTAATTGTTTGCTCATTCCACACTTTCCCCCATAACTTTCCTACCTGCAAACCCCCCTCTTTTTTGAAGTGGATTTGTTGCACTACAGCAACAGAGCGCTTCAAACCACTTTAATTGTGCGGAGCTAAATTTTTGGCATGCACTTGAATTCCACCCAACCAAACACTGACAATGTGGAGGCAACCATAACAGAAGTAGCACTATTCTTTTGTTACTTTCTCCCTCGGCTTTTACGTTTGCTCTGAAGGTTAATGAGCAGTCATGAATCTTAACAAATGTGCTGTGTGCTAGTGTGCAGCCACCCTCAAACTTGATAGTTCTTGATGGTTTCATGTTTCCTCTTATCTCAGTGCTGTCAGATCTACTTAGTTTTCATTCTAGTACCGATTCATGCCTTACCAGTGACATTGGCTTTCTTCCAGTTCCAAATCGGCATCTTTCAACTTGAAAGCTGGCGGCAGTGGGAGTGAAGGTTTTCCATTTATCTGTGACGTAGGCAGTCACAATGAGCTCTATCGGACCCCGCCTAATAGCTTTGACCCTGACCTAGAAGGAGAGCTTTTCCTCCCCCCCAGGTCTTTTAATGGTGTGAAGTTGTACAGTCTCGAAAGGAGTCTCAATTTAGTTTCTCTGCAGAAGAGGCTGACTTGCGTGTGGCTCTTTTGAGATATGAGTTTCTTTTGAGTGAAGATAATGAAACCCATTTCAGTCAGCTCCGAGGATAAGAGCACCTTAGAAGTATATTAGGAATGCATCTATGCACTGAGCAATGCGCATTTTAATGTCGTAAGCGGATCTTTATTTGTTTAAAATTGATACACGGCACAGGAGCTGTGTACTGCATCAGAAATGTTAGACAGGGAAAGTGCCAGAAGGACGACTGCGAGGAGATATTAATAGGGGTTTGCATAAGCCCAATAACGTTGCAAAAAGTAAAATAATGTTTCTTTCTGGCAGTAATTTAGAGCTCCTTCCTTCCTTCCTCGCCCTATTGATTTTCGACTACATGATCAATGATTTGAGGCGCCTTCCCATTTGTTACCTTTTCCTATATGTTAATTTGGTTTGTTTTATCATTGGGTAACGAAAGATTTGCAACACTTGGGTGGGAATAAAAACACAGATGGAAAATAATAATAATTCACAAATGATCTAAGCCGAGTTTACATCAGGGGTGGAGAACCAGCAACCTGTGGATTGGATGCGGCCTGTAATGTTCTCCATCCAGCCCACGGCATCCCTTCATGACCTCCACAGAAGTGTGAGTTTTAGGCTGAAAAAAGCCTTGTATTAGAGCAACCCAAAGCCTAATTGTAGGCTGCTTTTTTGGGGTGTGTATGTGTGCGCTCGTGCTACAGCTGAGGAGGAAAAGATTGACAATCCCCTCCCTGGAGGCTCTGACTTCCCACTTGAAAATGGCCACAGATGCTACCCTTAGGCATGTCAACAGCCTTGTATTGGCACCACTGCCCCCTTTTCCTTAAAGGGGGCATATTTTTTGGCATGGGAGGCCATAGCACACAGGGAAGGGATAACCTTTCCCATGCACTGCACCCCCTTGTTTGCACAGTAGCCCCTGTGCTGCAATTCGGCTTGGAAGTCCAGCTGTTTCCCAAGCCTAACTGCTGCGCAGAAGTGGGGCCTTTTTGGGGGGAGGTGGGGGGCCCTTCCTGTGTGCTATGACACGCCTCTGGCTGAAATGGCCATGCTGCAGATGATCTCTCCTGGCAATTAGTCTTGAACATAACTAACAGGCTGTTTTCCAGCCTAATTAATTACTGGGAGGCAGGTAAAAGTGTGTGTGTGTGTGTGAGAGAGAGAGAGAGAGAGAGAGAGAGAAAGCCACAGGAACATAGGTCAATGGACTGCTGGGTAATGCAGCTTCCCATCTAGCTCAGTATAGTCTATACCAGGGGTCAGCAAACCTTTTCAGCAGGGGGCCGGTCCACTGTCCCTCAGACCTTGTGGGGGGGGCTGGACTATATTTTGAAGAAAAAAAAAGAACGAATTCCTTTGCCCCACAAATAATTTCATTGTAATTAATTGTTAATTTCATTGTACACAGGTTGTACATTGACAATACATATATTATTATTATTATTATTACAGTGGTACCCCGCAAGACGAACGCCTCGCAAGACGGAAAACCCGCTAGACGAAAGGGTTTTCCGTTTTGGAGGCGCTTCGCAAAACGAATTTCCCTATGGGCTTGCTTCGCAAGTCGAAAGCCCATAGGGAAATCTCCGGGACAGCGGGGAAGCGCAGAGCGTCTTCCCCACTGTCCTCGGACCTCCTCCCACCGCCCGGCTTCGGAACGATGCTCCGAAGCCAGGCGGCGGGGCGGGAACGCCTCCTCCCGCCGCCCGGCATCGGAACGAAGCTCCGAAGCCGGGCGGCGGGGCGGGGACACCTTCTCCCGCCGCCCGGCTTCGGATGGCTTTCCTGAAGACTTGGGGTGGGAGGAGGGTTTTCCTTCCCACCGCCAACATTCAGAATGCTGTTCTGAATGTTGGCGGTGGGGAGGAAAAACCCTCCTCCCACGCAAGCCCCGGGAACAGAGGGAAAGCGCTGCACGCCTTCCCCTCTGTTCCCGTACCTGTCCTGAAGGCTTGCGGTGGGGAGAAAAGCCCTTCTCCGCACCGCCAGCCTGGCAAGCGGTTTCCCTAGGAACGCATTAATTGATTTTCAATGCATTCCTATGGGAAACCGTGCTTCGCAAGACGAAAAACTCGCAAGAAGAAAAAACTTGTGGAACGAATTAATTTCGTCTTGCGAGGCACCACTGTATTATTACCCAGAGATGCATTTTAAATAAAAGGACACATGTAAAAACACGCTGATTCCTGGACTGTCTGCAGGCCAGATTTAGAAGGTGATTGGGCTGCATCCGACCCCTGGGCCTTAGTTTGCCTACCCATGTTATTTACTGACTAAAAGAGACTCTCAAGGGTTCCTGGCAGAAGTCTTCCTTCTGTTCTACTTAGAGAATCCAAGGATTGAACTTGGTCACTTCTGCATGCAGAGCAGATGCCCGACTACTGAGCTGTGGCCCTTCCCTATGCCCACTCTACCCCACCCACTCTTGTTTTGTTTGTGCTATTGCTGGCATTCACCCTCCGGGGATTATGTGGCCCCTGGACCAGAAAAAGTCCCCCCGCCCAATTTACATCCTCGCGGAGGGTGAAACGGATTACAATTCCCCCCTCGTTGGAATTTTCAGGCAGTATGCCTTCTTAGCCATTTTACCAGGCTCCCTTTTGTTTCTAATTTCTCTCTTTCTAGAGGTAAAAAAACCCTGCAGTCAGCTTCCGTTGGGGCTCGTTTGGAGCAGAGGTGGAGTTTGATGCCAGCACAAATCAAGGCATCTTGTCCTGAACTGCTGAATCCATCTCTCTCTGATGCTGATGCATCTGGGTTTTGGCTTCCTGCCATTGCTCTCCCCTGCCCACCTCCAGCGCCTGCCCAGTCATTGTGCCAATAACTGTTACCTGAGAACTGTCCAGTTATTCTGGTTATTAAGCAGTAAGTCACAGTTGGCTGAACTTACCGGCCCTCGTCGCAGTGTGCCAAATTCTTTGTAGGGCGGATGGTTGCCAGACAAATTGCTCCCAGGCAAGTAGGGTGTTTGGAGAGATTTTCACATGGCTGAAAAATCATGCCCAAGGTAGCATTCAGGCAGTGTGTCTTCTGCGTATGAAATGTCAAGATGCAATTGGATTGCAGCTTTCAGCCTCGGTATTTTGTGACATAAACTTCACTGAAGCAGGAGTTTTCCCACTAGTTGCTCACACCTGCCAAGCGTTATAATCACTTTATTATTTTTCCACATCCTACGAACCTGAAACCAGTCTGAGGCTCCAGTTACACATGTCTTCAAATGTAAACCTGTCCCAGTCAGATTTAGATTGGATAAACTAGACAATATATTAAATATGTGGTTACATATGCATACAATATCTTTATTTTATTTTTTGAAGTGGAGACAGGTGATCACTTAGGTACCTGGATGTTTCCAGGCCATATGATGTCTTGAAGATAAACACCAGCACCTTGAATTGTCCCCAGAAACAGACCCAGAAGCAGGGCAGATGTTTGGGCATCAGTGAGATATGATCCCAACTTTTACTCCCAGTTAGCAGCTTAGTATTTTGGACTAACTGCAATTGCTGGAATATCTTCAAAGGCAACTGTAATGGGAATTGGGGTTGCTTGTGTGTAAACCTCCAACTGCTCCAAACTGCTTGGGGCGGTTGCACTTTCCCTGGCTGAGCAGCCCTTTGGCACGGCTGCTTCAGTCTCTGGCAGAATCCGTCAGTGGGCGTTTCCTAAACTTCTTCCAACATAAGAATTCCTTAACGGACAACCTCCTCCTCTCTGTGTGGAAGCCTTCTGCGCAGAGTGGGCATGCCAAGCAGTGGTCCTCCACTCTCCTCACTGACCTCACTGGAAGAGTCTCGGAGCCTCCCCTCCGAAGTGCTCTCAGCCTCTCCTTTCTTCCTGGTGTCACCTTGGCTTCCTTCCCCCGCGGAAGCCCTCTCTACCCCTGTACTGGTTCCCTCTCCGGCATCATTGGGGAGCCTAGCCTCTCCACTCTGCTCCGATGTCAGTTCCCTGACAGCAACCAACGTGCAACACATAATCTATACTCGAGGTTAAGGTGGCCATGTTCCCTGTTTTCAGAGAAGAGCTGTCAAAGGAGAATCCTCTGTTTACAGGGCTGTCCTGTGTTTGTCCAGTTTACAGATAAAGAATAATAAAAAGGGGGCACAGAGATCTTGAAGTTACCCGTCAACACTTAGCACCCAGACAGCAGACTAACCAGGCACACAGGTCACCAGGTCTTCCACAGCATGCTAAGATGCATTTCTATTTAAATTACAGTATTCTCTATCTATCTCAATCTATGAGCAATGTGAGATTCCAGGGGTACTTACCCAGGGGTCATGTTTCCTCTTGGAATGAGACACAGTGGAGACCGTGGTGTCATTATGATATATGGTTTATTTACACACATATATAACTTGAGCCTATGATGAAGGGGTTCACCACATTAACATCCTCAAAGGGTCTTGGTTGTCTTGTAGCTGAAGCCTTGGATTTAAACATTGCTTTTAAAAGTTGCGCTCTCTCTCTTTCTCCAGCTCGCTGCTTTACTTCTAGGTCACATCACTGCAACTCAACTCCAAATTCTGGCTTTGTCCTTCTAATTAACTGTGATAACTACAAACTAGGGGAGGGGTCTTGCACGGACCCCTTTCCTTTGTTCCTCTTAATGGCCCATCACACAGGTGATCATCTCACCAGGAATCTTGCCTGGCTTATATTTTAACACTTGCTGGATTCAACGGTTAGAAGGATTTCATATACAGCTTACTTCATCCCCTCCAAAAACTCATAAACACATGCAAATTTTATGCAAGAAATGTGTCCTCTTTGGACGTCGTCTGCTAGCAACGAGAAAGTTGCAAGCCTAGTGTATTTCTCTCAACACTGAATAAACTAATGTCTGCAGCTGCTTACCGCTTGAACTCGCCTCCATTTTAATTGCAAGTTGGTTAGATACACTTTTTTTAGAGGACTCCTCTCTATCACCCACACTGATTAAACATGGAAGTTGCTTCTCAGGATGATTTTTAATCTATCAAACAGGAGGCATAAACATATTCCTGCCCTTTTCAGTTTAAAGCATCAGAGTAAATTAAATGGGGAAACTAACAGCGCTATTGCCATTGGTTTTGCACAGAAGGCGAACACAATGTCGCCTTTGCCTCTGGCAGAACTGTATTTAGGGAGGTTGGTAAAGCACTGAAAGTATATTTCTTTAGAATGTTCTCCAGTACAAATTGTACAATCCTTTTTTTAACCAATTAGTGAATGTTAGAAGAACACATGGAGGAAAAGCAGGAAAGAACCCATAGCAGTTTTCTTACCAATGTTCCACCACCGTCACTGGATATACTGAATTCTGGAAACCTCATTTCAGCTTGTGGCTCTTTATGGATGTTTCTCAATGATAGGAAACATAATGCGGGTTCCATCAATGACCCAAACACTTGAGTGAATTCTGAAGCATCTCTTGAGGTTTTCCTGCTCTATCTAACCTATATTACAAGCCCACCTTACGATATGGATGTGAAGTAAGTTGCACGCATGAAATGCGCTTGATGCTGATATCTAGTTGTGGGTAGATTTGCCAACTCTAGACATCAATAATTCTGGTACTGAGGTGGGGCCAGGAGGAGAGTCTGGAGATGCAAATGCTATGTATGGACCTTCTGCGTAAAAATAAGGAAAGGGGGATTAGGGTGTATGCTGTTACCACTTGCCTTTTGGGTAACTGGGTCTACTCTGGGTAAAACTGAGTTGAATACTACCCATTGTGTGTGAGGTGAGAAGAAAGTTCATCTTTTCATGTGGGGTTATATCTGCAATGACTCATTCATGCATGAAAGCCATCAAATTATGAACAGGCTTGTTTGAACCAGCATTAATCCCCCTTTAGAAGGAGTAGGGCCCTGGTTGTATCCTCCCCACATCAGTACTCTTGCACCAGCCAATGTTAGTCGAGACCCAGATCTGGTACCTGCCTACGGATGCATTGGACTTTGGACAGAGGATATGAGAATTATGCAACAGTATGCTGAGGCCATGCGTCTTGAATGGCAGCAAGTCAGTATGTCAAGTCACCAGTCCAGGGTCAATCCACTTGTCAAAAGTCCAAAGAGAAGCACATTCCCACAGAGATCCTGGAGCATCCACGCTGAGGACTATCAACATGGGCAGTTGAGCAGACACAACACCTCAGCTCTGCTTCCCTTTTGTTCCTTGCATGCTGACTGCAGCACCTGGGCTTGATGAGGCAGGTGACCCTCACCTATTCTGGGCCTACTCCAGCTGAGGAATCACTCCCCTCCTCCCAGAGCTAGTGAGCCCCACCTGGCCAGCCAGGGAGCTTGGCTCTGGGCCCTTGACTGCCTCAGCCTTCTAAAGTACCACTCCCACTGCTCCCTATCCCTCAGAGCCTGTTGTGTTTGTGGACACAGGGGTCCCTCTGGCTCTGGTGATGGATCCCAATGCTGTGGTTCCCCTGCACTAACCCCCACCTCATCAACCTTCATCACCTCGTGAGTCCTTCCTACATCAACCTCTCCTTTCTCAGCTTGCCCTGGTGTGTCCAAGTCCTGGCTACACCCCTTGCCAGGGTCCTCTTCCTCCTCCCCGTTGTCCTGCCAGCTCACAACACCATATTTAAATCTCATTTGTTGTATGCACCCTTGACAACGGCTCTGCGGCAGAAATGGGATTTGCACACCTATACAAAAACGCAGCAGAAGGTAAGACGAACAGAGGACTTTGCCGCTGTTCACATTTTTAAGAGCTTTAATCAAAATCTTTATGCCACTATCTGGCTTCGTGGGTGATTAGAGTCACAATCGGCAGCCTCTGTGGGGATGCTTCTGCTACGAAGCATTACACAAGCTGCACGAAGGATGCATAGTATTCCTCTGCCTCAGCTTGTGGTGTTTTGATATCTATGCTCCGGTGCGAACTCTGAATGGGTTCTGAGACGGGCCATTTTGCTCTTAAAGGGCAATAACAATGACCCTTTTCTATAGGAATGGGGCTCATGTGCTTTGCTGAGGTCCTCTTCCCAACATTCTCTAAGTGACTCTGCTCTCTGTAAATAAATCTGCTTGTGGCCTTTTGGTCTCTATATAATGAAAGATGGATAACAGTAGACTTATTTATTAGCTTGCTATTCTTTAGGAGCCAGGGTGCTATTTGTTACGTCTACAGTAAACGCTTTATAAATGTCCAGACGGAAAGGAGTGCAAGGGTGAATGTGGAACATTACCCCCTCTCCTTTCTGTGGCTCCCTTTGTCTTCGACAAGGTGTAAGGAAGGGCTTTGAAGTCCTGGGAAAAGTTGGCAGTGGAAAGAGTTCAGAAATAACCTCATGCGGAGATTGGATTTTTCAAGCCTTAATGAACAGCTTTTGCATTATAATACACATAACACGCAGAGCTGCTTTTTGTTGAAGAGGTGCTTTTTGTGATCTTCTCTCATTATATATACATTTAAATTCTGAGTTTCTCTAAATGATATAATGGCCTATCCTCCTCACTAGCCTCAGGTAATGGACCAGGAGGCTGTCATTTCTTGGTGTTGATGGAAAGATTGTTGGTACATGGTCAGAAGGATGGTTTGCTTTTTAAATATTGCTTTACAGGCTGTATGGGTGCATTTCTAGTCAAAGCCCTACAAATACTAGATTGAATAACATTGCTTGTCTATGCTAAACTCCAGTGCTAAAGATTGAACTATAACCTTCAGATCTGCAGTATTTATATTTCGATGTAGTTGGAGGGTTACGGCAGATCAGCAATTTCTGGATGTGCTGCTGCTAAATTGTCCGTCTGGAAATACCCAGAGTCAGTTGTGAACTGATCTTTTGACAAAAGTCTACCCTGTGCTCCTCACATGCCACTCTTTTAGATTTGGCTGTTAATGAGGGTTGCTAATAAGGTCCTCCCAATGCACTACGGCATTACTGAGCACAAAAAATTAACCAGCCCTGCTGATTGTAGCAGTGATTATAGCTATAATACATAATTTGGGCTTTTTTTTTCATGCTTAGCATTTGCTTTTTTTATACGGAGGGAGAGTTTAGATGCATCTTCCGGGCTTGACTCGACTCTTGCCAAAATATAATTAGTCACAGCGAGTCATTTTTGTGTGTTGTCTAAGATACGCTGTAGTTCAAAGCTAGAAAGGGACTGAAAGATGAAGAAGGCCCCTGTGATGCTTCATAAGGGACTAAATATTTTGAGGTTTTTCTTCAAGGATGAAAAGCAGAGGCCACAGTGCAAGAGAAATGGATTTACAATGTACAGAGAAGGCAGGGTGTGAGAGAATACCGCTTACATACTGTGCACTCTTTATTATTCTCTTCCTTGAGCAAAATGCAGAGGCCAGCCCAATCCATGAGAGACAAGAGTGATTTAGTGATTTCAGAACAGCCTAGGGGCCAAAGGATATTCTGAGTTTTAATTTTGGTCTGGCGTGGACTCTCTCCCTTTGTGTCCAGCTTAATTGGTCTGGCACGGATGTTTGGAGACCTGGGAAATGCATTATTCTTGGGGCGTAGGTACAAGCTTATTAGTTTATGTTTACTTAGGTTTCATTGTGCAAAAGCATCGCTAGAAGCATATTCAGAGTTATTTTATCTGTAACGATCCTTTCTCCCCCCCTCCTTTTCTTCCTCTGCGCCTCGCCCATACACGAAACATCACTCATTCCTTGTTTTCGTGGTTTCACGTACTCCTACATAATTTACCTAGCTTGTCATTCTTGATTGAATAGGTCTGCTGCTGCCTCTTGTGTCTTATCCTTTCAGAACCGAAGACTGCAGCATACATAGCAGAGCTCGCTGAGCTGTATGAAAGTCAAACCTTTTGCTCTGGTAGAAACTAATAAGACTAACAATAGCAATGCTCTGCTCACTTATGCACTGTGAGATATGGAAAGGAAGAATTCCATTGCTACATTTATCAAACACCGAATCAGTGCTAGCATGAGACCATCTCTGGAGCCCAAGCTTTGTCAGCTTTTGTTCCTGGAATCTGTTTTCAGGGCCATGAAATAGACAAGAGTTTCTGAGCATGTATAGCTTCTAAGGCAGGTTAGAACTTTTCAAATTCAAATGAATTCAGCACTATCAAATGAGGTGCCTGTTGCTGTATCATCATCATCATCATCATCATCATCTTCTTCTTCTTCTTCTTTAGCGATCACTTGTAGCCGAGTAAGATTGTCTTCCATAAACACGGTTTAAACAATGAGTCCGTAAGTGGCTGTGGAGGCCAATTCTGGATCCACAGTCCTTCCACAGTGGGGGCATTGGTTTCCAGGTGGGAGTTGATCACAGCGTGGATTTGCCAAGCGTGCCTTCCTCTTAGTATGTTTCTCCCTTGCGTCCTGAGTTTGAGTGTCTTCAAAGCCCATGACACCTTTGGTAAAGGCTGTTCTCCAACTGGAGTGCTCACAGACCAGTGTTGCCTGTTGCTGTATCACTGTAGCCTATCTACTTTTGACTAGAAGTCATCCCTACGGAATCCATCCAATAAACCCCAAACTACTCTTGCTTTGTTTTCTTCATTGCCTGTTTCCATCACCCTTAAAACCTCAGATTTAGACGGTCATGAAGGTCATTGAATTGAAGCCCATCTCATGCTCTTTATCTTATACCGCCTTCTCCCCACTCCCCCATGCTATATGACCTACTCTGCTTCAGAGGTGACAATCCTTTTTTCTGATGAGGACTGCATTCACTTGTGAGTAATCTGTCAGGGACTGCATGATGGTGGTGGGCAGGGACAGGGCTAAAGGTTGGTGGTGCCACTGTTCTCTTTTTTAATTTTACCCCTCCCTCACTTCCAATTTTCCCCTCTTTGCCATCCGTGTGAAATCAGGCTGAGGTCTATAGGTTGCCCATTCTTGGTCCAACAGGTTGCCCATTTTTGTAGTGATGATAAACAGTAATGGCTCACATGCATGCTATCTTGAATTCTTTGGAGGAAAGCTGGGATACTGCTGCTTCCACCAGACTTTACAGAACAGACCTCACAATCTCTATTCAGAAATAAGTCCTATTAAATTCAGTGGGGCTTAGTCCAGGTAAGTGGGATTAGGACTGAAGCCCTTGTGGTTTTAGAACCAACAAGGAACTGCATCCAATTTGGGTGTGGCAAGAGAGGATGAGCTATTTAGAAGTCAGCTGGTTTTCTAATAATAACTGGAAGCTACTGGAAGCCAAAGCACTGGTATAATATGTTTGCAGGAGCTTTCTCTTAAAAAGAAAGATAAAATATGACTTGAATTCAGATACCTGACATAAACCAAACCAGAAAGTGCCTAAAATTATAACTGAATAGAAGGAATGGGGAAAAAATATTGTTGAAGATACCATTGACTGCTACACATTTTCTGTAGGATTTTCAGAGTATGCTAGGAACTATTGCCATGGCAACTAGAGCAGCATTGCTATTGGAATTGCAGTGTATCTGCAAGGAAGTGATGCCATTCCTTCTCATGTTCACATTGCCCATCTGCCAGGAAAGGGCATTGTTGTTTCAGGAAAGGTAAACTTATTATCTCACATAACTACTGCTGGCAAAGTGTAGAACTGACAAACACAGAAGGGGATTAGACAAATTCATGGAGGGGAAGGCTCTCGATGGTTACTAATTGTGATGGCCTTATAATGCATCCAGGATAAAAAAATCAATGTGAAAATTCATCAACATTTTAGTGTGAATTTCTCCTAATAGACACATTTACTATGTGCTTTTGACTAATGCACACATTTCTGCAAGCTATCGCTCCTAAAATAATGCGTTTCTGTATGATTGTTTATTAATATCTTGTTTTTTGTGCACACTGTTCCTAAATATTTTTGTAAATATTGGTTGGAGGGTTGCATTAAAAAATTCAGATAAGTGCAAGTTTTGAAGGATAGCTGTATTTTGGTTTGGAAAGTGTGAATTTGATAGATTAGCCTTCAAATGAGTACTGAATTGAAATTCTCTTCCATCCCTAACAGACATACAAGCAGATCTGGAAACAATCTGGTAGCACACTTTCCTCTACTTGTTCATCCTTTGAACGCCTTCTTTTAAAATTGCATTTTATGGCTTGGATACAGGGTTTTGCATGCATGGTTTATCCCCGCTGTACAAGATGATAAATTAGCACACATGGAACTGATCACAGTCCACACACACAATTTGTGGAATGGTAGCTTACATTGTATATCTTCCCATGAATTGCAACACATACACACACACGTTGATGCAATGCTGGTCATGCAGGTCAGTGTTATCAGCTTTAAAAGTGATGATGAACTGTTTACACCATTCTCCCCCTCCCCAGAGGCTGTGGATAGTTGCTTAGCCCCTCACCCTGCAATTCGGGCAGTTTCCTGATTCCAAATCCAGCTCCGGGCTTCACCTTCTATCAGAGTGAGTTGAACTGGTTCTCAACGGTAGACTTGCTGCATTCCAAGTGACAGGTGTAACTCTGGAGAATTCACCCATGACTTTTAACAGCAACAAGAGACATGGCTCTGAGTGTTGTGCAATTTCAAGGAGTGCATGCTTAAAACCTTACACCCCCCCAACTATACTTGAGTAGCCATGTAAATTGCCTTATGTTTTATTGACTTCATATTTTCTAACAGGATCATGTGCCAACCTTCCTACCCCGTGCTGTATTTCCACAGGTGCATTCAGAATGACATCCATTTGATGGAGACACATTAGTCAAACCCGACGCTGACATTTTCTATTTATAGAGTCACATAAGCGCATGCAGTTTTGAAAATTAGGGCTTACTTTTTCCGGTGTAAAACTGAAATGGTGCTGCCATAGGAATCCTGACATGATTTACTGCCAGCAAACGTGACCCCATGCTAAGCCTATTGGACCAGCGTACACCTGATGCTTTCTAGTAGTTGCCGCTCTCTGTAACTCAGTAACTCATTAAAAGAGAGAGAGAGAGCAAAGCGCACAGCGAAATAGTTACCACATGCTGGAAAATTAGCAATGTGGCATTCAAGCTTTTGTGTGGCATTGGATCAACAGATGGAAAAAGTTAAGTGTCGCCCTCGGTGCCCTGCATGTGTTTGCTCGAAGTGAATGAAAAGCTTATAAGGCGTGACATTATTTAATTTTTATAAAGTCTGTCACATCCAGAGAGATTTACAACACTTGCTTTAAAAATATCTCCTGCAGGTGCCTTCTGAACGTGTTCCAATTCAAACATTCCTGTGTGCACTTAAGTGACTGGACCCTATACCGCAGTATTTAAATCAAGTGCCATAGTAAAATGATTTAGTGTAATCCAATAGCATTTGAGGGATTTGGGTTGCAATATACAAGCAAAGAAGTACTTAGATATAATCTTCCAAAAACTGTTGAGTGATGTTGCAAAGGCCATGCTGGCTGGTTTGTACTATGTGCTTAGCCTGGACATCATTCATTTATAAGTGCCTGTTTTTGGTCCAAACCTCCACAATGTGTGACCCAAATGCAGCCCACCAGCCATGTATGATGATACACCAGAGGCTCTATAAACCTCTTGATACTGCTGCCTGCCTGAGTGTGGTCACCTTCTTCATTGTAGGTCTTTGGGGGGGGGGGAGGCGTAACAAGTTGTGTTGGCCAATTCTACAGTATGGTCTTGATTCCAAATGTATTGGAATGCAAGCATGCATTCATACTGCGGCTGTGATGCTACAATGGAAGTGAGGAAGGGGAAGTAACTCACATAAGAGGTACCAGATAGCATGGGATGCTGGAGGTGCTACAGTCAGTAATTTAGATTGTGGCACCTCAGCTGATCTTGCTATTCCAATCGCAGCAACCTCAGGGCTCAGTACATTACTGAAGTGGATGCCTGTGGGCACAATGGACATCTGAAGGTGGCTTTGACAGGTAGGTCATATAGGATTTGCAAGGCTTTGGATAGCTCCAAGCAGACATCTTGCCCCCAAAAGGCCTGGAACTCAACTTTATCTTTCTTGGGCTCTACTACGCTTCCTAGGCTCTACCCACTTCTTGAAGAGTGTGGGGCCTTCAAGGTATGAGAGACAGCATTCAATCACTTCCAATACTGTGCATGGTTTTTGCTGGTAAACATGAACATGAGATGATGAGGCAATAAGATGTTATGAAAGGCAGTAACTGACCATTACTGTTGCTGCATTCATACAGCAGCTTAATAATAATAATAATAATAATAATAATAATAATAATAATATTTATACCCCATCTGACTGGGTTTCCCCAGCCACTCTGGGCAGCTTACAGCATATATAAAAACATAATAAAACATCAAACATTACAAATTTCCTGATACAGGGCTGCCTTCAGGTGTCTTCTAAAAGTTTTCTAGTTCTTTATTTCCTTGACATCTGAAGGGAGAGCGTTCCACAGGGAGGGCACTACTACCAAGAAGGCCCTCTGCCTGGTTCTCTGTAACTTCGTTTCTTGCAGTGAGGGAATCAGCAGAAGACCCTCAGAAGAGGACCTCAGTGTCTGGGCTGAGCGATGGGGGTGGAGACGTTCCTTCAGGTATACTGGGCTGAGGCTGTATCCCAATGTTTCCCTAACTGTTAATTTCCACATTAAATTTGAGCTTTCACATGACACAAAAACTACTTCCAGAAAACTAATGAAATATAGTGCATGTTTAATACTCATTTCCACATTTTTTTTATTACAGAAAAATACATTTGCAGCCCCCTTAACCCAGAAAATCATGTGAGTAAAGGGACAAAATTTGGGGTGATATACAAGTGCACAGTTATTTCCTGCCTTTTAAAATGATGGAATCTTTGGAGAACATGTGCATGTGCAGAAAGAGTGGGGGTGTAGCAGTGTTGGATATTTGTTGCTGTGTCACACCATACCCACTGGCGTGAATGAAATTTAGCATGACATGCCAGTTTATCAGTCAGAAAGCCACCGTTCTATTACATTACAGGTACTGCAGTGTGAAGGGAACATCAGAACACAGGGCAGAAGTGCTAGCTTTATAATCAGGAAAACTAATGCAATATTCCCCATGTCTGAAAGCACACCCTGAGTTCTAATAATATTTATTGAAAAATGTTATGTCAAGAAACTTTGGTCGCATCTATGCTTTTGCTATACAGGGGAAAAGGTCATTCTTCCCACCAGATAGGTGAGGTGGTAATTACCTATAAAATTTGTTTTCTAAAATCAAATGGCAGTTTTGCATTTTGAAAGGTAATGGTTCTCCGTAGCATCACATTTGAAGGACTGAAAAGGGATAATAATAGGCTACTCTTCCAAGGAACCTTGGCCATTTTTATTGTTTTCGGTTATTTATTTATTTCATAACATTTATACCCTGCTTGTTTGAGCAAACTGCAGGAGGCAGTGGAAGACAGGAGTGCCTGGCGTGCTCTGGTCCATGGGGTCACGAAGAGTCGGACACGACTAAACAACAACAACATACCCTGCTTGATTGTAAAACAACAACAACATCAAAGCAGTTTACAAAAGATAAAACAGTAAAACCCAGAAAAAAATTACAAACCTAAAATAAAACATGCAAAAGTTAAAATACAAAAACAGATTAAAATTTACCTCAACTTTCTAAGCATCTGATTGGGCTTGTCTTAAAAGGGATGCTTGGGAGCACATGCTAAGGATTCCCTGAGACCTTTAGGGATCTCTCAACTACAGATTGCAGGGTTATAACATAAAATATATACATGTTCACTCGAAAGCAGGCTCCCACTCTGGTGGCGTCCAGACCCAGCCTTGCTTGGGCCTCTGATATTGTAGTGAACATCAGACCTTCAGGTCATTCAAACGGGTTATATGGGAGGAACTCATGACAGTTACTCCATCTTGAGTTTGCAGTGTACCTCTTACCCTTAATGGTGAACTCGCTTGACCCCTACAATGTCAAATGACAACAAGCAAGTGGGGGAAAGCTATTGGGGATTTATCATCACAGACAGCAATCTTCCTTATCATTTCACATTCCTTCAGGCACCACACTTTTCAAAGGAATCAGTTCACACATTCAGCTACCAGTGATCAAATGTAGGGAAGTGATTATTTATGTGTTGGAATCAGCCAATGCCTTTTCTTTTAAAAACAACAATTTCATCTGTGTGATCACTGATCAGTGACTGCTTTGCTACTCTCTCGAGTGCCAGGTGGGATTGCGAAGATGAATATTCATGATCTAGAACTCTTATTGTTTAATTCATTCGAGTCTTCTACAAAAAAGCTTCCCTCATAAGCATGTTTGAACTGGGTAAAAAGTGGCACTTATTTACAATGGGAAAGATAATTTTATGCCAGATAAGTGCGGAAATTTCGACTCCCACAGGTATAGTGTCACAGGCTGGAAAATATATTATAACAATCCTCTCATTGATAAGCTTTTTCGGCTTGTGCTATGACACCTTTGACTGTCAGCGTTTAGCTATTACTTATATTCGTTTGAAGTAGCTGCCAGGCGATCAAAAGCTTGGAAGAGCGGCTCAGTTTAACTACCTGTAAACATCAGGGGTCTTTAACTTGAGCACTTTCTTTTTATTATTATTTTCTGAGTTTTATGATAATGTAAAAATGAAAAGTAGAGCAGGCATTGTCAGGAAGTTGAACTGTACTCCTGAGGCTGGCTCTGGATGCATTGCATATTGCAAATTAGGCAGAAAGAGGTGACTTTTCAGCCTGGCCAATGTAGCTATTATTGGCAGGTGCTGAACCTTTTCTACAGCAAAGTTAACCTACTCACCCCTATTGCTCATTTGTTGTGTAAGGTCACCCAGCAAAGGTGCTTGAAATGAGATGAGACTATCCAGATAAGATCACTGGAAAAAGGATGATTATGCTTTAGCTGTCAGTAGACTTAACTTGGAAGAAAATTAACCATTTTGAGGACTTCTTTTATATTTACAGGCCTTTCTGGCTTTTTTAAACCCAGTTTAGTTAAAATGTTCAGAGTCAGAAACTAGTTTCATATCCTAGTTAAATTCTGGCCATGGTCATCATTCAATCTAACAGCAGATGCAACACTTACAATGGTACACAGTGGAAGAGGAATTTAAGAACGCAACTCAGTGGTACAGCACATGCTTTGAATGCAGAATATCCTAGGTTCAATCTTCAGCATCTCCAGGAAGAGCTAAAAAAGCTAAGCTAGATGGAACAATGACCTGACCAGGGTCAGCCCATCCATGAGGCAAGGTGAGACGATTGCCTCAGGCAGCAGAATCCACAGGGGCAGCAGATCCTGATGCAAATCTTTATTCCCCCTTGTTCCTGTTGTAGATCTTCACTCACCCCTTCTTCTCTGGTAGGAAGGGTGGTAGTGGTATTTTTGTGGGTCACCTCAGGTGCCAAAATGTCTTGGGCTGGCCTTGGGTCTCACTGTATAAAGTAGTTTCCTATATTTCTTTTTGTATCAAATTAAACACCCATCAATACCAGCTTTCTGTTTCCCTCACTGGCCAAATGCATTCTGAAAGCCCACTAGGGGAGGTTGAAGACAATGGGACCTCTCTGGTGCTTCTGCTCAACAACTGATATTATGTGGCTTTCTTTCTCTGAATCTGGGGTTTGCATGAAGCAAAAATTGCTAGTAGCTATTGATGGGTCAAGCTTCCACAAATTTGTCTAGTACCCTTTTAAAGCTATCTAAATTAACGGATGCTACTATACTTTGTGGTGGTGGATTCCATAAACGTATGTGTACATTAGGTGAAGAAATTCTTCTCTTCATATGTCCTGAATCTGCTGCCCACCAAGTTCACTAGTTGATCCTAAGTTCTAAGTACTGTGAGGAAGTGAGAGAGAGAGAAAATATCTGCCAGTCCTCTTTGTCCGCACAATGCATAATTATATAGACCTCTGTTAGGATTACTCTCCTCCCCACACCTTATTTGCCTGTTTGATAAACTGAAAAGCCCCAAACAAGTCCTTGTAGAGAATGTGTTTTGTTTGGGAGGGATGAGGTGGGAGAGGAAGTAAACAAACCTGTGCAAGACTCCTGAATGATGGTTGCAAGGCGAAGGCACAGAGCTGCCCTGGGTATTGGCAGAGGAAGAGGAGTGTGTGGGGGGGAGCGCACCGCCCTCGACAGCATGATCCTGGTGGGGTGCTATCGCGGCTGCCCCCCTGCCCATGCTGGGCGCCCTGCTCCCAAGACGCGCCTCAGCCCCTCCCCCACCTGCTCTCCACTTCCCAGTGCTGAAGCATGAAGCTCCACCACTGGCCCTGGGAATGACCATGCTTTCTCCTGAGGCATTATTGCATCTGATCAGAAACATACCAGCAGACGTGTGTCTTCTGACCCCGATCTGCCCTAAATGGTGCCCCAGCTGGCCATTTTTTTTAAAAAAGCCATTCTATCTACAATCTGATCAAAATCAAAGGGAGTGGTGTTTGAGTAGGCTATGCTGATGTTTTGCCGGCATTTTTTGGGGGGCGATCTTTTAAAATGCATAGGTATTCATAGAGTGTCAAGCCGTTAAATCTCTTTGCAACAGTTCCCTTTTTTGCAACTGTCTTTACGCTCCCAGACAAAAGTTTAATTTTAGATCTGATAAGTTGGTTTTCTTTATAGAGCAGTCTTTGAGTTCCCCTTGAAAGCATCCCCTTGTCAGATAATAACCACAGCTCCATGGTTGACTGGGAATATTAAATTCTAACATTTCCACCTATCATTTTTCAGATATTCAAAAGTGATCGCTTCAGGCACTTCGGCTTTAATGATGCATGTTATGTCAGCCATCAAATCCCCTGCCCTCCCCCTGTTTGCTATACAGAGGGTGGTTGCTGGTTTTGTTCTAGGGGCTCTTCCAGATGAGAGGTTTTTGAAGAATGGCCATGCCTTGTCCATTCACATTTGATGGAGGTCCAGATGACATCACCATCCTTGTGCAATCAGCCTGTATTTTCCTCAGGGATTGCCCTATGTGTCCCCCTCCCACAGAAAATCTGATAAAAATAAATAGAATGGAGCCATAATGGAAACTCTGCAGATGGAAAGGATCCTTATTGCCATTTTTGCTTCCATTTTAAAGGCTCTTCTTCCTGGTTTCCACCTGATTAAATGCTTCCTCATTGCACTAGCGCTAATCCGATTGGTCGCCTAATTAGAGAGTTCCTATTGCCCGGTTTGTGCATTTTTAATTGATCCAGCTACAAAGAGGGAAAGAATGGTGGTTTCTTACAACATGGAGAATTTTAACTTTCTTTTAAAAAAGCACAGTAATTGCACATTCAGAGGGAAAGTCGCTTTGCATAAGCTCGTTTACTGTCTCATGTTGGAAGGGGGGGAACAAGTTCCAGAAATAATTAAGCAACATAGCAAAGGAGTGTAGCAAAGGGGCTGTAGTGTAGGTGCTCTGTTGCAATTCAAGATGCAGCATAAAATGGAAAAGGAAGAATCAGAGAATGCTGAGCCTTCTGTCCACCCCAGGTTAACTTTTGAGTGAACGCTTCCTTTGCCTTTTTGTTCGTCTCACTCCAACTCTTTTCTAATAAAGTATAATAAAATACATGCAGCTAGAGATAAACTTATATCCTCTCTGTTCTAGAAAGCAAACCTGTTAAGAGGTAGCATTTGTGCAGCCAGGGCCAGAGGCTCGAATAGTTGGGTTATGGTTATATGCCTTCAGAAGCAGGAGGAGATTGCCAGGAGTGTAACTCAGGAGACAGAGAGGCTTCCAGGTCAACCCTGCTTCCTCCTAGTCTCTCTCCTTAGATGGTATGTGCCTCCCAGCTAAAAAAATAATGCTAATTGTAAAATGGGAAGGGGTGCAGCAACTGAAATGGTCAAGCCCAGAGGAGACCCACTGATGGTCTGCTGCTTGGCAGGCCCTCAAAAATCTTGACCTTGTTTTGAGCATTTGCGCAAACTATCTAGAGCAAAGACACTATCTTAAGGCTGAAGCACTTCCAGTAATTAAATTCTAGGTAAGCTACCTGGAAATCACTTGGGGAACAATGCCAGCATTCCTGCCCAGATCTTAATTAAAGAAGAGCAAGCTAGCAGAGAGTGGTGTTATTAGCAGAATTAATGCACACTTTCCTAGAGTTGTGGGCATCATACTGCCTCAAACTTTCATGTGGATATTATCTTGTGGGCTGTATCATGAAGCAAGAGCTCATTCCACAAACCAAATTGTTCTAATAAAGCTATTAACACATTGCCAAAAAGCAAGAAAAGTGTCTCAAAAAAGATTTACATAAAGCGTACATGCTAATTTTTATCTATGGATGCAAGTTCAGAAGTAATTACTGCAAATGAAAAAGAAATATATCTCACTGCACAGTGGAAGAGCGCTGGCACTTCCAGTCGGTCGCTTTTTCGCACCATATCCCGTCAGGTTGAGGTTGAGCAATTAAAGTTGATTTGGAGGTCTTGCGCAATAAACCCACTTCCCCAAAAGATTGGACTTCTTGAAATGTGGAAAGTGCCCTTGAAAGTTTGGGACAGCATTTGTTTTGACGCACCATTATCTAACCTCCCCGAAGCAAGTTGGAATGAATGCTCATTAAATAGACAACATATGGTGACATTCGTGAATGCGTGAAGCTGTTGACATGGCAGGTGACCACTTCATAGAAATGTAGAGACTTTTGCTCTGCTGTTGGCTGTTTGATGTATCGGCACAGCAGTAGACAGCACACACGTCCAGTTTGGCTGAATGCACCTTGCCAAATGGCTCCAGTTGGATTGCACTCCTGAATGGGAATACCCTCGTGCGGCAGTGCTGTGCATAAGCATTCATAAAGCACAGCATTGGCAGCACATGCATGCACACCACATCCATAGTGCAGCTGCCGCTCTAAAGCGATGCCTCAGTTGCACATGTGCATTAAGACAGATTGTGTACTAACAGGAGGTGAAATAACAGGCTTTGTTGGCATCCCTCCCCCCTGGCTTTCTGTCCTTTAGCTCTGGCAACAGATCAAAAGGGTAAGACATGGTGGGAGCAGCAACCTGATATCCAATGCAAGGCTTGCAAGCACTAAGACAGTGCTGACCTCCTCTGAAATCCTACCCACTGAATGAAACTCTTAAGAAATACAGTCATACCTTGGTTTTGGAATGGCTTAGTTCCTGAAAGTTTTGGCTCCTAAATGCCGCAAACCCGGAAGTGACTCTTCCAGTTTGCGGACTATTTTGGGAAGTCAAACTGGCCTTCTGTGGCTTCCAATTGGCTGCAGGAGCTTCCGGCAGCCAATTGGAAGCTGTGCTTTGGTTTCCAAATATTTTGGAAGTTGAACAGACTTCCGGAACGGATTCTGTTTGGCTTCCAAGGTATGAATGTACAGTCATACCTTGAGTTGAATGTGCTTTGGGTTGAGCGCGTTCGAGTTGAGCTCCGTGGCAACCCGGAAGTAATGGAGCGCGTTACTTCCATGTTTCGCCGTTCGCGCATGCGCAGACGCTTAAAATGACACCACGCGCACGCGCGGAAGCAGTGAAATGTGACCCGCGCACATGCAGACGTGCCGTCGCGTCTTATGTTCCATTCGGCATGCCAACGGGGCTCCGGAACGGATCCTGTTCGCATCCTGAGGTACCACTGTACACAGAATTAACTCCCGTACCATTTCCATACAATTATAAGCATATCTATCTATCTATCTATCTATCTATCTATCTATCTATCTATCTATCATCTATCTATCTAGCTATCTGATGCTGCTTCTTGATTCAGAATAGGTAGTCTACATCCTCATCAGATTGATAAAGGTGCAATAAAAGCACAGCTCCATCACAAAAGGCCCCTTTTCTCTAGAGGGGCCTGAGCAGTTGTGCCCGTTAATGCAACTCTTCTAAAGAGAAGCCCTTGCTTGTCATTATAGTTTGTCTGCTCTTGGCACCTGTAGGAATGCCATGCAATACTGCACCTGCCTTGCACTGAAAAGGCGAATGCAGAATTGACAACACTTGCTTGCACTTATACCCACTGGAATCCCCACCAAGGTCCACAAGGAACCCTAGCTCTCTCCTCTCATGTCTCCAAGAAGTTGTAAAGCATTATGCCCTTAGTCCCGCATGAACGAGTTCTTTGAACAGTCTGGTGCGATAAAAAATTTAAGCAATAATTTAGACAAGACATAATTAAGTGAACAGGGCTAATAAAACTCAGTTGGAATATTGTCAAGATATAAAAATGTGAATACCCCCTGAAGTATACTTGTTCAATGATGTCTGCCCATTCAAGAATAGAGGTCCCTTCACTTGAATACACGTTTGCTGTCATTCTGTGATGGCTTAGCTAATGGGACATCCCTGTTCCTGTTGAATATTTCATTAGCATAGGTTTCTCACTTGTCGCAGTTGTCAAAAGCATCACAGTTGATATGGCTTCTTAGTCCTGAAGCTTGCATTTTTTCTGGTCTGTTGAACAGCCTCTGGTTTAGACCGTAGGATTGCAAAAAGGACAAGTGTCCAAATCATCCGTCTCCAACATTTGTATGTAGTTTCCAATGTGCACACCTAAGTTAAGACAAGTCTAGGCTTGAATCAATTCACTTTCTGCACTGAGGCCTGCCTGAAGCTCTCTATGTGACACTTTCTAATATGCAACATTTCCTTTCCTATGTTTATTCCTTATAATGCAGTTTTGCAACTCCGGGTTATTTTTTCCATTATCATTCGTAAAACATCCATATTCTCTGGGTGCTTAACAGGAATAATAATATCATTATCAACAGCAGCAACAAATAAGGAATATTGCAGTGTGGTTCTTGTTCAGTGTACCAGCCAGCTGTGCTCTTTTTGAGAACACTCCATTCCACACACGCCCAACTAAGCATTTTGTGGCCACTGAGCAAGCTCAGTCCTCATTGGGCTGGGAGGGGGAGTCTAAAGGTTTTTGCTACTTCTGCAAAACAAGATTTCCCCATTGTGCTGGTACCCCCTCCTTGTTTCTCAGTGGCCTGTTTTGGCTACCACCCTGTTAGCACTCATCAGCTGAGTTCACCAACTCAGTGACACCAACACACAAATATAGAGGTTTTTTACTATGGAGCTACATATGTGTAGGATTGCACTGTGAACAAGCAGCCGGTTTGAGCATTCTGCTTCCATGGAACTGGGTAATTCCTACAAAATAAAAATGCATTTTCTTATAACCAGGTACCACACAAAAAAGAAGTAAAGATCATACCAGTGATGCTTATAATTGCATTGTAAGGCAGGCCATGCTTATCATCACTCTCGTCTTGCAAACACAGGGACTAGCATAGAAGAGTGGCTTACCTTGGACCCATTCGTGTTTGGTTCAGTGTTGAACACAAAATTGGGGGTGAACAGCACCTTCATTTCCTGGCTGTGGGGCAGGGATTGCAAATGTGATGCTCTGCAAATGTTGTGGACTGCAACTGCTGTCAGCCCCAGACAACATGGCCAATGGTCAGGAATGATGGGAATTGTAGTCCAAAACCTCTGGAGGGCGCCATGTTGGGTACTCTAGAGGCACCTGGCTGGTTGCTCTTGGAAAGGGAAAGTTAGACTAGATGGGCCCTTGACCTGCTCCATAAAGACAATGACTATTTTCTTATATACTGACCAGCCTTTTGGCTTTGAAAGCACCAGGTGCCTATTCTATAGGAAAGGAGACCATTCAATTGATACCAGTGCCCGCAGCCAGCATACCTCTCCTTTATGGCTGTTGTCACTCACACTGTCTACTCACCCTTTCAATTTCTCCTCTTGTCCACCGCATAGGACTTGTAAGTAAGGAAAACAAATGAGAAATGGCAAACCTTATGGGTACATTCTTTTGGACGGCCTTTTATACGTGTCAGTTCGATTACACAAATGGAAAGGGAAGGATGCTGGATGGATGAAGAGGATGTATGCGTTGACATTTGGCACTTTTTACTTGTGATGAGAAAAGAAATGAATAAAAATGGTAAAGCCCAGCGATGACCCCATTTATGTCAATCTCTATCTGCCTAAGAGTTTAACTATCATGGGATTGCTAGTGGTGGAGGGAGAGAGAGAATGAGAATTTATTACGGCTGTATCCTGCAATGACCTTTTGCTTCCTGAGTGATAGATCAAGAGTGGAGATAAAGGTCATGTCATAAGACAGCTATCAAATCCTTCCATTAGCTGATCATCTGTATTATTTATAAAGTCCTTTTCTGAAAGGCACCCTTGGATGTTGTGTAAAGGCGTTCCAATGAGAACAAGGCAACACAACTACACCTAAGAAAAACAAACCCAGTGTGATTTGCCGGAAAGAACAACTAAATAACATAAAATATATGCTGTGCAGATAAAACGGACCAGGGACCAAAACAATAACAACAAGAATGAGGAATCAAGAGTCCAGAAAAGTCTCCAGGTCTTTAAGAGGTGTTAAAAGCTGGATATTGTCTCTGCCTCTTGAACTACCCAGGGAATCACATTCCAAAGGGCGAGTTCTACAACGGAGAAAGCCTTCTTCTGTCTTGAACCAAGCGACAGTCCTCTGGTCATTGAATGAGCAGCATGGCTTCTTTGGAAGATCTTGAGACTTGGCTTAGCATTTACTAGGGAAGGCAGGTGGATTTAACCAAAGCAGCTAAATGGGTAGAAGAAATACCCTTCTGACGATTGGATGCTGAGCATGAACAACAGAGGCATGCTGTTGACTTCAGACCTTCTTGAAAAGTTCCTCATTGGGGATAATGGGATATGTAGTCGAACAGCCTCTAGGACTACAGGTCCCCTTTCTGAGAAGTAGTTCTTCTTTAGTGCAGATTGACCCCTTTCAGTGGGTATAATCTATTGTTCCTATTTCCAAGGAGGAGGAACTCCTTTCTAAACATTGTCTTTTTAGCTCCATCTTGTTTCGCTAGAGAAATTATTACAGGAATTGATCTGTAAGTACTGTTAGGCTCAGTCCACCATCCTTTTCTTTCAGTATGGCTTGTACGAGTCTTTCCTCCTCTTTTTCTACGAGCTTGTATATAAATCAGCCAAACCAAGGCAAGCCTACTTGGGTCAAAAAGCCATGCCCGTCTGGGAGTCTGTTTAACTAATCATTCAAATTGGGGGGGGCAAGAAGAAAGGGTAAAAACAATAAACAACGTTCAAAGCTGGGTAATTAGGGGACCCATTGAAATCAGGAAACTGGGACAGCTCGAGAGGAACAGGAAGAACAGAGCCTGCTTTTACACATTTTAGTCAATTCATTAGGGGGATTTTGGAAAGAAATCAAACACTCTTGTTATTGCCTGTCTGAATGAAACAAAGCACTGTTGGCATTTGTTTCTGCTTGATGGTATTTTTTTTTTTAAGGACTCAGAAAAGCGCGAAAGATGTGTTCTATCTGTAGCTATAAAATATTCATAAAAGTAGGCAGTTCTGTCGCTTTTGGGGCTATAATGTTTTATCACATATGGGGCTATAGGGGAGTGATAAAAGCAGGCTGTTCTGTCACTTACGGGGCTCTGGGGAGCGAAACTTCTGTGAATTGGCCCTGCACATTGACCTCGAATGTAATTTGTGTCTGTTGGGTACATGTGCTTAAGGCTATTGATTTGACTGGATTTGATTGGACTGAGTGCAGGATTGTATTTTAGTGCTATAATCCATCAAAGGAAACCCCTCTCCAGAAGCAGCCTTCTATGCATAAATTCTCCCCTGGAGTGGCTTTGCACATGCCCTAGGGTGCTGTGCTGGTGGTTTCTGTTGCTGCGTCTAGCTCTTGGGTCCACACCTGACATTACCTTTGCTGGTCTAGATTATGTTCTTTTGAGCATTTATCCTCATTTGCTTGTACAAAGCTTATGTGGAGGTTAGACTATGCATGGTCTTTCCTGAGGATTTGTTCTGATTTGTTTGTGGAATTGATATATAATAAAAAAAAATTATTATTATTAATTAAATTTGTATACCGCCCTATACCCATAGGTCTCAGGGCGGTTCACAACATAAAATTACAATATGCAAAACACAAAATACACATCATCCCGATATGCTTGTGGGATGATTCCCCATTAAGCATTCACTTATCCCACAGTTTTCAGTGCCATACCACTTTCCTAACAGCAAAACGTCAGTTTCTTTTTTTAAAATGTAGATTGTTTTGCTAGGGTGACAGAGTGCTTTAATTCACTTTAATTGTGTTCGTCTAAATTTTTGTCACAAGCTTGACTCCCACCTGCAAAATAGAGACAATCTAGAGGCAGGCTAGCACCAAACACACACTAAGAACTAAGGATGGGGAGAAATTTTATTCAGTTCACATTTAAAGGTGGACCTCTCTTATTCATAGAATCATAGAATTTTTGAGTTTGAAGGAACCATGAAAGTCACCTAGTCCAACCCCCTGCAATGCAGGAATCTTTTTGCCCAACGTGGGGCTTGAACCCACAACCTTGAGAATAAGAGCCTCATGCTCTACCAATTGATGTACTTTCCAAAACAATACGTGAACCAAAATGTAGCCATCCTTTTGAAATTTGCACTTCTCTGAATTTTGCAATGCAGTTCTCCAGCTGGTGTGTGCAAAAATTCACATACTGAGGTAAACTTTACATTAAAATGCATAAAATAGTGAAAATAACATACAAAATGCATGGTATTAGGCAGAATTGCATACATATAACTGGTAATTGAGATTGGGGGTGCCCCGATCGTACTTGGTTTCAATCCCCGTCGCATTTCCTGCTGTGAGATTCCAGACATGTTTCTCGTTGATAATTTATTTATTAATTTTCTTATTACAATTAAAACCCATCTTTTGAGCTCATGGCTTTGCCCCTCTTCATATTATCCTCGCAACAACCCAGTGAGGTGGGTTTGGTGGAGAGGTAAAAAGAGAGCTGGTGATTGGCCCAAGGTCACTCAGTGTGCCGAGTGGGGATTTGAACTCTGGTCTCCCAGGTCATAGTCTGGCACTATAGTCTGGCACTATAACCGCTATAGCACACTGGCTCTGTGTTCCAGACACAAATGTGTGGACCACTGGAAAGCAGGTGGTGGTGAGGTACAGTGGTACCTCAGGTTACATACGCTTCAGGTTACATATGCTTCAGGTTACAGACTCCGCTAACCCAGAAATATTACCTCGGGTTAAGAACTTTGCTTCAGGATGAGAACAGAAATCGTGCTCCGGTGGCATGGCAGCAGCGGGAGGCCCCATTAGCTAAAGTGGTGCTTCAGGTTAAGAGCAATTTCAGGTTAAGAACGGACCTCCAGAACGAATTAAGTACTTAACCTGAGGTACCACTGTAGATGCAATGGAAAAGCAGTGATAGAGAAAGGGTTAGGTGCACTCCAAATCTTTCTCTCTGAAAAAGGCCTCCTTTTGATTGCTGCTGTGTGAGTATAAGTGAAGTGGTTTGGGAACACTCAAAAAGCGGGATATAAAATGCAGAGTATTGTGTTTATTATGTCTATTTCTGTATTAAAGGAGAACGATGGAGACAGGAAGAAAGGGAAAAAATAGTAAGGAGTGGCTAGATGGCAATGCTGCAGCGAAATTAAAATCTCATTCCAATATATTATAATAAAATATACATTAACATTTAAGTTTGATGTCAAGGGACGTAGTTTAGTTCTATGAGGCTGGAGTCAAGATTTTTATACGGAGGAATAAATCTTGCAAAATATACTCAGCTGGGCTTTTTGAATAGAAATAGAATATTAGTGGAAGATGGGGACACAATAGATTACCAGATTTTTGTGAACTGACTGATATTAACATGCTTCTGAAATGTTAATTTGTATTTCCATGGGTAGGAGCTGGAGTGCAGACTTAAAACCTGCTAAAGGATTAGAATATGAAACAAGGGGAAATGGGATTTTGCTGTAAACCTGAATTGCCCGGCAGGCTTTCGAAACTGGAACCCATCCAGTCTGACAGCTACAGATAGAAGCTTCTCATGGTACTTTGCCTAAGTACTTGGCCTGCCTGAGTTCAGTGCACACATGCTGCCATGTTTGTGCACGTTTCTTGGTGTGTTTCACCTTTAAGATTGTCTTCTTCACCCTGCATTGGACCAGAGGCTCACCTTGTGCCCTTTGAGTTTCCCCATCTTTGACTCCAGCCTCCTAGCACCCCTTTTAAGCAGGAAGAGGATGTTAGCAAGCTGATGGTCCTCTTCTGCTGAAAGCTCCTTTGCATTTATGACTTGTGTACGCTTTATGACTTTTCTTCTTTCTCCCTGAGGGTGCTTCCTCATGGGAGGTTCATTGTGAACTTGGTGACATTCCTGCATGCAAGCTTCCCCCCTTCAAAACACCATCCCATAACCCTTTCCCATTTAATCCTGAATTACCTTTTCCACATTTGTTTGATTTATTGGATTTCCCACAGAAATGGCAAATAAAGTGTGTTCTCATTAAAAGAGAGCTCGTGTTGCGGTTGGGGCCAGCCAAACCACCCCTCTGTTGCTGGGCGGGTTAGGATAGATGGCCTCTAGCAGGGATTGGTAGATGGTGTTGCTGGGGTAAAATTGATGTTGCCATTTAGGGGAAGGGAACAGAGGTTTTTTAAGCACTGCACGCAGCGTGAGAGCTTTCACTTTTGCTGCGTGCAACGGATCACCCGCCCACCCTCCCTTATTTTGTTATGGTGTGTTGACCTTGCTATGCCTGTCATGGGGTTGTCTGCCGTTGGGGCAGGGGCCTGGTAGGAATTTTGTCCATTTGGCTGATTGGCTGGTGCCATTTGGTTTTTGCCTACTGCGTAGCAAATCGTCACAACTTGTAAGGTTGCAGTTAGGCATTGGTTAAATAATTGGTTGGAGGAGGGGTAAGGATTGGCTGGGCCTGCCCCTCCAATGGTGCTGCTGCAAGGGAATTCCATTAAAGGAATTCAGGGGCTTGCCATGCTTTCGTCCAAACCCCTGGAATCGGATTTGGGCCGTGCAAGCCCCTGGGAGCATGAGGGGAAAAGGTGAGAGCCTGTGGCGCAGCTCCACTTTCTACCCAATATTGTTTCCCCTCACTGACTTTCACTGGAATCTGGGAGTCAGTTCTGTCCCTAAGGCGGGGGGACAGATAGTCCTAACCAATGCCTAAGCAACCATTCACATCCACGTATGTTAATAAAGTTGTGGCCAAAATTGCGCCAAAAACCTTAAACAAAAATTCTGTGTGATGTGTGAGTTATTGGGGGGGGGGGGTGTCTTGGGGACCTCAACACGCAATAGGTAAATAATATGGTATGGCATTTTGACCAGGACAATGTTATATGGATGCTGCATAGAACATGCAGGCGTGAACATCGCCAAGTCCCCAATACACTCCCCTGTGGAAATGCCCTGAATCCCACGAGCTTGTTTGTTATGTACTGAGTTGAATAGGATCCAAACTGCAGCAGTCTGATTGGTCCTAGAACAATAGGATCCAAAAGGCAGCAGTCTGATTGGTCCTAGAACAATAGGATTCAGAATGCAGCAGTCTGATTGGTCCTAGAACAATGCAGCAGTATGATTGGTTGGCAGGAACCACCCAATCATGCTCCAGATAGAAGTGACTCCACAACCTGATTGGCTTACAGTAGAATTCCAGAATTAGCCAATCATGTGCAGCCCATTGTGTAAATAATGTATATAAAGCAGATACTTTGAGGGGACATTCATTCATTCATTCCTCCTCACCACTATGAGCTGAATAAAGAGCATGAAATCACTTTGCGACTCTGAGTATATTTCATTGTTTATTTTTTATTTATTTGTCAGGTTTAGATCCTACCTGTCTTCCCAAAGGAGCCCAAGGTGGCAAAGAAATGAAAACAGAAACAAAGTGAAAACATTATCAAACAGTTAAAGCGGTCGAAAACCAATTACAGTTAAAAAGCCCCTAAAAACAGCTACAGTTTAAAACGTTCTTCCATCCCTTGATCTCAGGGTTACCAGGAACTGTATTCTTTGGTTGCCAGATGCCTGGGGAAGCAGGACTGTTTTCAAAACCCTCCTGATATTTAAGAATGACGGAGACAGGTGTGTCTCACTAGGGAGGGCATTCCACAGCTGAGGAACCACCACTGAGAAGGCCCTGTCAAGGCTCAGTTCCTTGGTGATGGCACCACCAAGAAGGCCTCATCCACTGGTTGTAGAGTCTGAGATGGCTAGTATCTGATAGTTGGTTTGTCTGCCCTTCCTCTTTCCCCTAGATTTCTGTGCCGCCCATGTATCAGGTTTCTCCCCGACAAAAAAACACAACACAACACAACAAACACAAGTGGCAGATGGGAATGGTACCCCCACCTTGGACTGCTTCACTTTAAAAGATTTTAGTGTTTGCAGTTTTAGTGGTCAACAAAGTGAGCTTTGAGCTTGGAAGTCCCTAGTGTAAATGGATGCTGTTAAGCCAATATTTGTCAGCCTTCTGTCTAACATGGGAATGATAATATGGTTTCAAAGCTACTGTCATCTCTGTTCCAACCAGTCAAGAAATATGCTGGCAGGATTCAGGCAGAAGGCACCAAGTAGTTTATCAGCAAAGGGGTGAAGCTGCTTGATCCTAAACCACTTGGTATATTCTGCCAGCGGAGGGAGGGAGGGAGGGAAAGATGGATGGATGAGTTTGAGGCAACAGGGAAGAGAAGGGGAGGGGAAAGTCTTCGCTGTTGCCAAGGTAATACATATTATCTCAAATGGAGATGCTGGGAACTGTGTCTGCAGTTCACGGTTCCCCCCTCTCACTGCAGTTTCCTACCCAGGTAGCCTGCCTTCTACAGGGAGTTAAGTTAGGAGTTCTAGAGCTCCCAATTGCCCGGAGATCCTTCAAAATTTGAATGGAGAATGAACAAAAGATAAATCTGCATCTCTAAGAAGGTTTGAATATGAGGGGAAAGACTATGATCCTGTGTATAGGTGGGGTTTTCTCCATCTTTCCAGTGATTGTTTAAGCCTTTCTCTTTATTCCTACCCCTTTCTCTTCACCTCAGCATGTCATTCTTTTCTGTTACTCTGGATTGAATTTCTTGCTCCCAGGTACCTTCTGTTTACCCTCTGATTGTCTCACTTATTTGAAGTTCCTGGTGATACACACACACACACACACACACACACACACACACAGAGAGAGAGAGAGAGAGAGAGAGAGAGAGAGAGAGAGTGGTACCTCGGGTTAAGTACTTAATTTGTTCCGGAGGTCCATTCTTAACCTGAAACTGTTCTTAACCTGAAGTACCACGTTAGCTAATGGGGCCTCCTGCTGCCATGGCACAATTTCTGTTGTCATTCTGAAGCATAGTTCTTAACCCAAGGTGCTATTTCTGGTTTAGCGGAGTCTGTAACCTGAAGCGTCTGTAACCTGAAGCATAAGTAACCTGAGGTACCACTGTATATATATATACCACCTCTTAAGGCACCCGTGTTACTGATCGGTGCCTGAGGTCAGCATCATTTCTGCCATGGTTGCTGCATCTTTAGCAACTGCAGAAAGCTTCTCATCGCTGCATCTCTAAGCTGGAAAAGCTTCTCCAGTGAAAGCCATGCAGCTATCGATGGCAAGCATTTCACCAGCACAAAATCTTCATATATAAGCAGATGTATGTAGGACTGAAGCGTGAATGTGAAATATTGAGATGTCTGGAAAGACTGGGAAAGCTTATCTTCAGAATCTTCTTGTCTTCAGGATCTTCTTTGCACTCCATAGTATCTTCCCACCTTGCAGCCAAAACATTAGGGAGAGGACCTATCTCCTTATATGCAGGGATTTAAAATAATAATAATATGTGAACATTCAAGCACGAGTTCCCTAACCTGCTTCCCAAAGTGTTATAACCTAGGACAGGGGTGGCTGACCTGGTGCTGTCCAGATAGATCAGTTCAGTGCAGTTGCCGGGGGGGGGGGGGCAGGCGGGGACAAATCTGCCTGTCCTACATCCTCTAAGTGAACTTGTTGCCAGTGTTGAAGTAAGGTTTAACTGCTGGCCTGGTTGCCTTCAATGTGACTTTGTGTGTGTGGAGGAGGGGGAAGTTTGTTTTCTGCCTCAGGCAACAATATGTCTTGGGCCCGCCTTGTTCGGGGTTTCTAGCTAATCACTTCCATTTACCCTGACCATTGGGCATGCTGACTGACACTGATGGGAGTCGAAGTCGAACAATATCTGGAGAGCAGCAGCTTAGCTACCCTTGCTCTAGGAAAAAACAACAACATGCATTACTTGATTCTGTTGCATGCCTAAACTACAAGCCGGCAAAGTTTCCTCTTAAGTATAATATTTGCTTCACCGTTCTCCGTGGAAATCATTGATTTTCTGCAGAGGCACAGTAGACAACAGGACCTGAAGAGGGCAGTAAAGATATGTCATTCTTTTCATTGCATTCACTGTCTTGATTGTACATTGTGTCGGGAAACTGCACCTCTGGCCGGTACACCTTCTGAGGCGTTAAACATTTCTGCAGCTATGCCGTGGAAAATATATTGTTGGGTCAATGAAATCTTTTGTCAAGATTTATCCACCTAGATCTCACTCCTTCACATGACAATGCAGAATTGGAAGCCTTGTCCATCACTCATTTTCTGCAAGTAGCGGGTGGGTAATGAATCTCCTAAACCAGCCAGAGTTCAGCCGGGTCATCTGCCTGAGATAAGATCATCATTTAGTTCTGCAAACGGATGAAAGTAATAATTTTACAGGTTGCCAAGAAATGAAATATGCTATTTTCATACTTTGTCTTAACAATTTCAGAGAGGCCAAGTTCCCATCAGAAAAAGACCAATGGGATTTCTCTTGTAGGATGGAGGCTTAATTTTTCCAATCATTTGTCTTGAGAGCGGCTTGGCAGCTAGGTTTAAATGGAAAACGTAGGTAATCTTATATGTGAATCTTATAGGAAAGGAGGGGGAAAGGGACAAATGTACTTATAGAACAGCCTGAGTCAAAATACCTTATAAATTTGTTGGACAGAGTCTGCTGCAAACCTTTCCCTTAGAGGAAAAAGCACTTTATTTTTCCGAAAATTAACATAGTTTTAACTCTGAAATGCTACGTTTCCCATCACAATTAAAAATATGAAATCTGGAGAGAGATTAAAACCGGATCAGTTTAAACCACATATATATTCAGATGCTTGGCAATATTTTTTCAAGGACACATACAGTCATTTATATAGTCAGGGAGATGCAGCAGTTAGGGGGCTAGAAAAAGAAAATATAAGGAAAAGGAAAGGAAAGGAAAGGAAAAGGAGGGATCATAAAACCAGGCATATGAACCCAAGCTCAGCTCAGGTGGGATGATGCAAATTAAGAGGTAGGAAGGGCAGATGTATATTTGTTAACCCGCCTTGCATGTGGTTCCTAGGTAGTCTTCCTCATCCAAGAAGTACTCAGGACCAGATTTGCTTTTTTTTATCTTAGTTACATCATGTACTTTGAGGCCATTTTCTGGAAAAGAGAAATTGCAGTGCCAAAACACTGTGAAGCCAAATAAAATATATGTGAGGGTGGCAGATAATTGCAACATAAGCCCTCATCAGATTTGCATTAAGTTCTTGGCTATAAGGAGCAGTATCAAGTACTGAGTACATTCCACGAAGGGGCAGGATTCATTTTCTTCATACAACTTCCCACAACTTGACAACTTGTGTCGTTACAAAGTAATGCCTTTGCTTTTGCCACCCTATCACTCACTTCTCACACTCTCTGTTCCAAGGATTGACAACCATTTTGGCCAGCGGGCATATTTGGAATTTTGAGAAAGTGTTGGTGTGCGTCAGTCACAAAATGGCTGCTGCGTGGTGTGTGGCAAAGCACAAAATGGTTGTCACATCTAAAAAGAGCAGAAAAAGAGACAGGAACAACAACAACAACAACAAAAGGTGGAGACATCTTCCCAGTCAATGGGAAAAGATACCTATAGTGGCTGTCTCCATGCTTGCTCACAAACAAAATGTATTTGTACCTCTCCCCTTTGAGGAATGGAAGGAAAGGTGGGTGCTCAGGCCTGGCATCCAATGAAATGTGGTCATGCTTAAAGAGCATGTGTTCAGAGTAAGAGAGGCCAAGGCTGTGCAAAAAGGAAATCAGCAGGAAGGGTAAAGTCTGTCCTGTGTTTGGATTTTTGATGGAATATTTACTGAGAACTTTTGTGGGTGCCATAGGAACTATTGGCAGACACACTGGTGCCTGCGAGCACTGGGCTCATGACCCCAGCCTTAAAAGATTTGACTCTCAGATGCTTCTGGAAGAATCCTTTGCCCTGTTCAAGTAATTTTTCATCTACATTATTATCCTGTTAGTAGTTCATGAATGCAGCAAGTATGTTAGCAGTGCTGCTGATGTGATTTCAAGACTCGTCTCGGTGGCTTCACATGGAGCTCATGTTGTCTTTGGAGAGCAAGCAAAGCTTTTGGTTCACTCACTTCTATTTTTAGGACAGCAGCTAAAAACATAAGACACATCAGTGTTTGGGTTTTCAGTATAGGGCTCATAAAATTCATTTCTAAATACAATCCTAGGATGGGTCTGCACACACTTCCATAAAGGCAAATGTCAATGGCTGAGTGTGAGTGTCCATAATTTCCCTTTATGTATTGGCCACGGTATGCAGGAACTGTATTACAATAGTTTATTTGAATGATCGGATCAGCTAGAATACTTTATAAGGAGTTTTGCTAAATAGCAATGGCTAGGAAGTATCTGTTGACCTTCAGCATGAGAAGTTGAGAACAGCACAATTCTGATGGAAAACTCATGACTCAGCTACTTAAAAAAAATTCCACCACCATTATCCTGATCCTTATTCAAAGCAACTACTCTATTCTGAACTTAAAAATGGAAAGCATAATGGTGGTGGTCAACAAAAGAGGTTTAAAGACTGTCTCAATTTTAAAAAATGTAGTATAAACACCAGCAATTGGGAAACACTTGCCTGCGAGCGCTCCAGCTGGAGAACAGCCTTTACCAAAGGTGTCATGGGCTTTGAAGACACTCAAACTCAGGACGCAAGGAAGAAATGTGCTAAGAGGAAGGCACACTTGGCAAATCCAGACCGTGATCAACTCCCACCCGGGAACCAACGTCCCGACTGTGGAAGGATGTGTGGATCCAGAATTGGCCTCCACAAGTCATTTACGGAGTCATTGTGTTTATGGAAGACAATCTTACTCGGCTACGAGTGATCGCCAAAGAAGAATCCTTATACTGCCCTTTTATCCATATACACAATCTTACTGTACAATCCTACGAAGTTTACTCAGAAGTAAATCTCACTGAAAACAGGCCACTCCCAAGTAACTGTACATATAGGACCGCAGCGTCAGTTGCCCAAACATTTATTTATTTAGTTTAATTATAGTAAGCAGCCTATAAATCAACAGCTTTCTGTTTAATTATTTGCTTATCCTTTGAGAGTTAATTTTATTGTGTACTATTCTAATGGATTACTTTATTTGATATAAGTTGTTTATTTTTAAAGTTAGGTTTTTATTATGACTTTTTGTACTGGATCAGATTGTTACAAGGGGTATGATCTTCGTTGTATACATTGTTGTTTCTTTAGCTTGTAAATCGCCTTGTGTATAGTAATATAGGGAGGTGGGATGCAAATTAAAAATGAAATGAAATGAAATCCACAGATCTCAAGGTGGTTTACAATAAGGAAAATCAAAAGCACAATCCAAATACTTATATATCCACCAGGCACAGTAATAATGAGCTGGCATTATTGCCATCTCTATATTGCAGAGGAGCAAAGGGGTGATCGTTATGACTAGCAGTGTTATTGAACTTTCTTCCTGGCTTCTTTTCGACCCGACGGCCCTCTCGTTTGCAATGTTCTTATTCTCTCTGTCCTTCTTGCACTGATCCCATTAGTTGACCTGTTCTGATATTACTGTGGAGCATCACAACAAACAACTTCCACCCCGATGCCATTGACAAAGTGGTTCCTGTGTCACAGATAGGATTGGCAACTATGAGATATTATAAGAAACATTACAATGTGACATTGTGGGCAATGTTGGCAAATTAAACCTCTTCATCTACGGCATGGCTTTTCAGATGAGTATGTTTTACAGCAGATTGAGTGAGTAACTTTGGAGCCTTTCACTAGCAGTGAATAAATAGAATTTTGTTGTTGTTGCTTACCTGTATGGTTTTTCTTGGGGGGTGGAAGTGGAGAGGGTGGGTTGAAGGGGCTGAAGCTGAGAACTAATGGCTTGCCCAAAGGCTTCTAGCATATTCAGAAATCTAAAATAGGAATTTCTAGCCCCAAATGTCTCTTTTAACACTTTACAAAACCAGATTATTCAAGAAGGTATGGAGGGCCCAACTAGCTGCTAAAATAGATCTGCCATTCTTTTTTTTAAAACCTAAACAGCTGCTGCGAGCCCCCATCAAGATTGTACTGTGATTCATGGGGAAGGGAGATCAACCCCTTTCTTCCATGCTGTGGCCCAAAGGAAAATTGCCCCCACTAAGCAGCCATTTGCTTTGAGAGAGAAGCTCCTATTGGCTACAGTGAAAGCTTCCCAACAGTGGCAAATAGCAGCTGGAGGGGAGGGGAATTTACATTGGGACTGTGACAGTGGCAAGAGTTAACCTATGCCCTGTGTGCCACAGTCCCGATCACCCTCCCCACACAGCAGCTATTAAGAGTAGAAAAAGAGAGAAGGACATCCCCTTTTGTTTGTTTCTTAACATTTATATGCCACTTGAATGTAATAAAACCTCTTAAGTGGTTTACAAAAAACAAACAAAGTCTAAATACTAAAATTATTAGTAAAAAACCAGGTTTTTAAGAACATCCAAAAATAACTAGAAAACAACAGCAAGTAAAAAAGTGCAAACACATGTCAGCATTCTACATATCTGGATAGGACTGCCTAAGCCAGTGATGGCCAAACTTGGCCCTCCAGCTGTTTTGGGACTACAATTCCCATCATCCCTGACCACTGGTCCTGTTAGCTAGGGATGAAAGGAGTTGTAGTCCCAAAGCAGCTGGAGGGCCAAGTTTGGCCATCACTGCCCTAAGCAAAGGGAAGCTAAAAGGAGTACAATGAAGGCAACTGCTTGATGTCAATAGGCAGGGAGTTCCAAAGTGCAGGTGCTGCTACACTAGCAGATTGATTTCTTAGAAGTGCAGCACAAGTATTATGCAGTACCTGTAGCAGTGCCAGTTTCACAGATTGAGTATGCATATATGGCGTTATGTGATCCTCCAAGGCAACCTGTTCCAAGCTGTTAAGGACTCAATATACTAATTGTAACGCCTGGAACTTGGCCCAGTAACACATAGGCAGCCAGGGCAAAACCCTGAGCAGAGGTGTTATATGATGACACAGTCTCACTCTTGTCAGCAACCATGCTGGAGCATTCTGCACTGGATCAGACCTAAGGTAAGCCCCACTTTGAGTGCGCTGAACTACTGTGACAGCGACTTCCAATGACACCTTTGACTTCCTGTGACGCCTTGAGTATCCCATCTCATTTGGCCCTAGCAGAGGACTCCAGTTGGCCGTTGCTGCTCCTTGGGTTTTGAGGCATCTGCTAATGTGTTACTTTTGGCATTCTAAGCCATGCAGGAAAGCTGTGTTTATAGCATTCAACAATCCCCAGAGGTTGTGGAATTCGGTTTTACATGTTGTATTGCACCAATTGCCTGCTTCCAGTTTGCACTGCTATAAACAGGTACTTTGATTGCTTATGTTATGGTACATCGAACACATGCAGATGAGCACCACTGTTTATCATCACAATTCTTGCATACCCTTGACCATAAAAACTGGAATGCCTGGATTGCATCTTATATCTTGGGTGGTCTCTCTCTCTCTCTCTCTCTCTCTCTCTCTCTCTCTCTCTCTCTCTCAATTTAAATGCTTTGTTGTAGAGCAGACTTTTGAAGCAGGGTCCAAAACAAAACTCCTCATTATTAGTAGAACACACTGCAAGAGGCAGAGATGAATAAACTGAAATTTGACCAGTTTTCTGCAAGGACAAATTTGCAGAGCGTGAGACTGTAATTCTAAAACACGAGAGGGGAAGAAGCCAGTATCTGCATAACTGCATACACCAAGGAGAACCCTGATAAGATTATTATAATGTACTTCGTGCTTTACATGGTATCTTAAAATGGAAGCAAATGAGTTTTTTAAAAATATGTTTGGCAGCTGTATGGCTATGTATTTTAAGTACTATAGATTGAAGCCAATTGTGTTTATTATGCATTATCCTGCCAGAACGTCACCTAAATATGCAACCTGGGCTTGATCATCATTTTATTCATTTGTTACATTTATATACCATTTTTTTCTTCCATGGGGCTCATGGTGGTAAACATGGTTCGCCTCTTTCCCATTTCATCCCCACTGCAACCCTGTGAGGTTGGTTAGGCTGAGAGATGACAATGATGGGTCCAAGGTGACGCAGTGAGCTTCATGGCTGAGTGGGGATTCAATCCCTGAAGAGTAGAAGAAGAGTTTGGATTTGATATCCCGCTTTATCACTACCCTAAGGAGTCTCAAACGGCTAACAATCTCCTTTCCCTTCCTCCCCCACAACAAACACTCTGTGAGGTGAGTGGGGCTGAGACACTTCAAAGAAGTGTGACTAGCCCAAGGTCACCCAGCAGCTGCATGTGGAGGAGCGGGGAAGCGAACCTGGTTCACCAGATTATGAGACTACTGCTCTTAACCACTACACCACACTGGCTCTCTGGTCTCCGTGTCCTAGTTCAACACTGTAACCATTACCTAGAATATTTTTTCTAGATCAGATTGGCTAGTATGTAACCCCTTCCCCTTTTTATATTTGTCTTCCTGACTTCTGCAAGGCATAGCTTGCTTGCCTGATTCAATTTGCTCTGCAGGCATCTTTAGATTATGCACGTGGTCTCTGATTGTAGCAACGTCAGCCTCCATTGCCATGGTAATGTGTGGGTGGTCTTACCTTTCAGTTCCTTCTGAATGTGGCTCGAAGATAAACACTAATGCAAGGACACTTTGCAAGATTACAAATGAGCCACATAGGTTGGATTGGAAGGAACAAATTTGGAGCTGGAGGGTTAGATTAGGCAGAATCTTAGGGAGAGCAGTAGGGAGGAGGATAGTGTTATATACTGAAGTTCTCACCCTGGGCCAGCAGGGGGATACTGTAGATAGTTTCCACTCAGGTCTGCATATGCAAATAAGGAATTGAAAATGATGTTCAGTGATTGGATAGTTACAGAAAGTTGTTACTGTTGCTTTGTAGTTGAACTCTACATAAGCAGGTTGGCTGAACCCTTCAGTTCAGTTCTGTTCTGGCCTGTGAATAAACAAGAGCTGTCTGAAGAATCGCTGTGTCGTCTGATATGTTCACCCACAACTTAACAGATAGAGGGTTGAGGCGAGGCTTAGCTGGCTAGGAAGAGGGTCAGCAGGGTAGGGAGAGGTTGGGAGGTTTAGATAGGGTTGTCAGGTGTTGGGCAGGTTTTTCTTTTACAAACATTATATAGGAACCTTTTAGATAATTAAGTCCCAGCCATGCTTGTGCATCACTAGTTTTCACAGGTGATAGGAGGTCCCACCATCCATTCCGGCACCCATGCTATAATAGTTTTGTCCCATATGGGAATTGAACCTGCAATCTTGGTATTATCAGCACCACTTTTACCCATCCTCTCCCTTCTGACAGGTCGGGAGATCGGTGACAGTTCCTGACACCAGCACTAGTTAGGCCAAAAACAGCACACAAGAGAGTTGGACCCTGGCTTTTCTGTCCGAAGTGACACTGAACCCCACTCAGTTCTATGTAACAGTACAAAGGATTTTGAGGCGCAGTCCAATTTTGTACACCCTGCCCCCTTGCTTCTCACTTCTGGCAGCCGCAGTACACTCGAAAAGAGAGGAGATCAGTAGGGCAGGCCCCTATGGGTCTGGACTTGGCCTCTGGGCCATCAGTTGCTAATCCGTGACCCCCAGAAATACTTTATCTGCTTATACATTCACCAGTGAATATTATCGATGAAAAATTGCAACACTTGTTGTTTTCAAACATCTAGGCTTTGTTTAATAGCCTTGAAAAAAATTCTGCATTGTAATAAATCCATAGTTTTTTCTCTGCAAGGATACAAAATTCACATTTCTTAGAATCTGTGGTCTGAAGAAAATGCAAGTCCCCAACTACAGTTTGTAGTCACAATGTTCTGATCATCCTCTTCATGATATTGTGAAAGATTCACACTCTGATGTTTGATCATATTCAAGCGCTAAGTGTGAAGAGTCAGAGCATTTTCTGAGAGGTACTTTTCAGATATGACAGTGTGCATTTTTGCGTTGTGGCTTTGCGGGCGCTGTCGGACTCCTCAAAGAAAGGGTGTTTTTTTAAGGATTAAAAAATTATGAATTTTCTTAATCCCTTCTATTACAGTGTAATGTGTATTTATAGTTCCCTTGGGCTCCGTGCAATAAAACTAGTTCAAACCTTTAGTCCTTTTAGTAGTTGAGTTTTATTACAGAAGTTATTTTGTAGATTTTATGCTCAGAGCAAGGTCAGTGCATTACACTGTATAAATTATTCTAAGTAATTGCTGGGCTATTTTATAGCTTAGTTGCAGGATCTTTTATGATTATTATTAAACTTAGGATTTTTTGTAAAGCTGGGAGAAGAAGGGCTTCATAAATCACATAGCAGCATGCCATTTGAGGTTTCAGCTTTACCTGTGATAAGGATTTAATAACAATCTGGCCCAGACACCAGTTCCCTCTCAATTACCTTTCCACATGGGCATTAGTTCACACTGTTTATTAAAAACTCCCCTTGTAGTTGCTTTAATGGAGTGTTTCAGATTAATAGCCCCCATGGAGTTTGACTCCATTGCACTTCATTAAAGCTAGATTGTACAAAAGGTTACTTCAATTAAATCCCAAACCCAACCTTAAATCTGTATGGATTTGGGCAAATAAAAATAAAAATGGATAAAAATGCTATGCCGATCCTTTGAGATTAACAAGGCAACAACATCCCTTTTAGTGAGTGTAGTAAGAAATATGGCTGTCTGTTCTGAATTTGATTCCCATTTCAAATTCACATTTTATGAGATTAGAAATCAAAAGTCACTGGGTGGTGTGTGTGTGTTAAACAACAGATTGGAAAACCCAGGGAAGGCTGAATTTGTCAAGAGTTTTCATGTGTTTTCAGATTTTTTTCACATATTTTTTGTTTGCGGTTCTGGAATTGCTGCATTCTTCACAGTTCTAAGAAAGCCTAATAACAAAACTCCCTGTGGCCTCTAGATATATTTATACTTCTTGACAGAAAAACGTAAGTGAAAGTTCTTTCAGTATTTTTCAGCCACCTAACTATTTACACTAATTTGTTCCTGGAGGATGTTGCAGCCTCTGCATGCATTTCCTAACATTTTCTTGGATTACATTTACTTCAAAATCCTTCAGCTTGTCAGTGGGGCAAGTTGGAAAACCAAGTGGCATACTGATGCTTCTTTGTCAGTGGGAATTTAAAACTGACACAGCTGTTGTTTATTAAGGCTTACTTGCACAAACAACTGCAACACCTAAATCCAGACCCAAGCACACTGCCTAGCTCAGTTTGTTTGGTCAGTAGCCTGAGTAGGCAAAACTAAAGTATGATGTGATGTACCAAACCAAACACACTACTCTGTTGACCAAAGACTGAAGGTTAGGCTTCTAGTATTTATACTGGGCCTGGCCAATCCAGAGGCCTAATACTGCCAGCCAATTGCAGGGACGGATGTTGCACATGCCCTGTTTTGGCATCTTGAGGCCTGAGGGTGCTCGACCCTTGACACTTATTGCATGAGAAGGACCTGCTCAATTACTTTTAAGTGAAGTTTTTGTTCTACCCAAAAATTAGTTCTGCCTTTTACAGATTTGACCCCGGAATGTCCCGCTTTTCCTTAGGACGTCCCTATTTTCATTTGAGAAATGTTGGAGGGTATGGAGTTATCCAACCCATCTGAAGGCAGCCTTGTATAGGGAAGTTTTTTTAAAAAAATGTTTAATATTTTATTACATTTTTATATGTGTTGGAAGCCACTCACAGTGATGGGTGGGGTATAAATATGAAAATCACCACCATCATGGAATAGGACGTCTCTATTTTCATTGGATAAATGTTGGAGGGTATGGATAAATGACAGCACACCCAACAACTCTCACTAGTAACTGGAGTAATTATCATTATTAATTGCCCACCCTTCACCCTCATGTCCTAGGGTCTTATGCATCTTATAAGATACGTGAAAATATGCATTTCAAATGTCAAAAGCCAGGGCAAAGAGTTGTGTCTTCAGCATTTACCAAAAGCTATATAATGAAGATGCCAGATGTACCTCTGCGGGGAGGGAATTTCACAATTTAGGGGTGGCCACAAAGAATGCTCTCTTCCTGGCCACCACCTCCACGCTTCTGAGAATGATGGAACAAGCAATAGAGTCCGTCTGCCAATCTTAGCACTTGAGGGTGTCTGTAGGGAAGCAACTAGGAACAAAGGAAATGGCTAGCCTGGTTTAATCTTCAGAAAATATGGAAGTCGGACTCTTTATGCCTGTTTTAAAATCCTAGCCATGTATCATTTATTTTGTTGTTTAGTCGTTTCTCTTATTTTCTGGCTGAAAAATTATGAATGGTTGTTTATAGCAAAATGCAAGCTTTACTTAACACAAAATTACCACAAATCACATAATTGAATCATTATAATAATTATTCTGTGAACCAAATCATTATAATCACTAACTAAAATGAATATTGACATTGATATCCTTTCAGCTTCGAGAATAATTTATACCTCTCATCTCTAGTTATCTCACTAGACCCCTCCAAGAGAGGCTTGTAAAAAAATCCTCAGATGTTCTTCCTTCTCTCATACCTTGTGCAAAACACCCAAAGGTGGGTCCGTGAATTTCTCTGCTTCCTCACATCTGGAATATCACCATATGGAGGTGACAAAGGACTAATTTCAGACATTCTAAACAAGTGTGCGAAGAGCCACTGGTGAAGAAAATCCAAAACTTCATTCATATATATGCGCTTTCTAAAGATTGCGTGTGGACAGTTGAGTGCATAGCAGCCATGGATCATAACTGAAGTACAAGACACAGTGCATAAAATGATAATAGAACATATGTATTACAGATTACTACAGTGAACAAAAGGTAGGGTAAGCCAGTTCGTCATTAGAGCAAACATGGTAGCACAATTGATTACAGGTGGTGTAATAACTCTTTTCTTCCGAACTAACCTAAAGCAATATACTGTATAGGCCCGGGGAGTGGGCACTTACATCATTCTTTCCCTCACCCTCCACAAGCATCTATCGGCCACCAAATCTTATATTTCTTATGACACATATTATGCAGAAGCAGTGATTGAATTGGCTAGTGTTCTTCCTTCCTCATCTCTTTTTCCTTTGTATTTCCGTGTATCTGTTAGCAAGCCTACAGGTGGGGATGGTATTGCTTTTTAGATACTTTCTACAGCAACGAGGAAATGCCCCACACTAGATAAATTAAATGGAATTTAAAACCAATATTTCTACGATGTAGCTTGCCATACGTTAGGAAAATTCAATTTTGGGGAGGTCAACAATTTGGGTTTGTTCCCAAAAAACCTCCTCAACAAGTGGTTGTAGTTGGGAATTGTACTTTTTGAAATATGGGAACCCTATTCTACATGCATGGTGGCGCTGTGGTCTATACCATTGAACCTGTTTGAATCCACACGATGTGGTGAGCTCCTGTTGCTCTGTCTTAGCTTCTGCCAACCTAGCAGTTCAAAAGCATACCAGTGCAAGTAGATAAATAGGTACCGCTGCGTCGGGAAGGTAAACAGTGTTTCTGTGCACTCTGGCTTCCGTCACGGTGTTCCATTGTGCCAGAAGTGGTAGAAAGCTGTCTGTGGACAAATGCCGGCTGCCTCAGCCTGAAAGCAAGATGAGCGTCGCACCCAATAGTCGCCTTTGACCAGACTTAACGGTCCAGGGTCATTTACCTTTTACCTTTTTTTACATGCATGGTGAACAACCACCACATTTTCTGGGGGGTATTGTCCTGCATATCTCTGATCCAGCATATTTTCACAAGTTTTCACTCTTTCAGAGAGTACACCAGTTTTATGGATAGGTGCAGTACTGGGAGCACCCGGCTGCAATGTCAGAAGTACAGTTGCCTTGATGTAATGTCACCCTCCCTCCACTTTGCTTGCAGAAAACAACAGCATAGACTGTTGACTGTAGTCTGGCTTCTTCACTGCATGGCAGTCTGAGGACAAAGTAATGTGTGCAGCTTCCTAAAGGATGGGAAGCGTAGTCCTGCGATGGGGTTGCTCCCCATGTCTAATGAGACGCTCAAAACCAGCCCTTAAGCCTTCCTTTGTTACTGTGAGTCCTCCCTTCTACCTTTTCTCTTTGATGCTTCCCAGAGAGACGCGAGCATCCTGTTTGATTTCCATTTTGTAGCAGGCTCTGGTAAAGTCCGAAAGGAGCCGTACGAGTAGAAGAGGATAGATGTTCTGAAAGACTGCAGAGTTGCTATTTCGCAGTTATGTCGCAGCCTCCAACCCCATGCTGTTGTGGGGTTAAATATTATGTTGGGGAAACCCTGCAATTTGGGATGAATGCTGCTTTTTGGAAGAAGCAATGCAACATTGTTCAAGCATGCCCTCTCCCCTTTTCATGGCATAGGTCTGAAGCAGCTCATGGAATACGAAGCTATATTACGAGAGAGATTGATTGGTAGACAGAGGCAGGTTCATGATGAATGCCATTTATCACTTCACTGTGCAATTTATCACACAAAATCACCCAATGTGGTTTATTTTTAATATTGTCCTGTGGTAGAAGCCAATAAATAGTGGAGGTTCTTCACTGCAGAAAAAATAGCAAATGCAGAAAAAGCCGAGACTGGTTCAAAATCCTGAGCTAGCTCTTGTTGCTAATTCTACCTTACTGGACCCAAGAAATGGATTACTGCTAGAAGACCGTGACCCGATGTGAAATATTATATGCTGTATGCATTTTCCAATAGGATTTGTTTTATGTGGCTCTAGGACTTCAGTTATGGAAATTGTTGCATGCACATATTTACAGAGCAACATAGGATCTGTAGTCTTTAAGTTATGCAGACACTGAAGGATTGCTGATTTTATGGTTTTGTTGGAAATTATTACGCAGATTTCAAAGATTAAATTGGTCTTTGCCAAATAGGTGATGTGATATAGCAGGGGGCAGGGAAAGATAGACAAAATTAGGTAAGTTTGACAAGATGGTTTGGCATAAGAAGACTGAGAATACATGCAAAATGAGCAGCAGGATTAAACATTGCATGGAAATGTTTACTATTAAATATCTGCATCATAAGTTAGACCAAAGCATGGCAGACCTTAGTAGGAATTCTGGAATTCTGAGTGATTGGTTCTATATACATGACCTGAAATTCAATACTTGTGAACACTTATGTCAGCCTTGAAGAAAGTTGCTTTTAACCCAAATGAGAGTACGGTACTTAATTTTCATACTGGTAAGTTATTGAACTGCATTATATTGTAATTTTGTTTAATAGACTTTGTTCCTTATCAGAGAATCCTGAGGTGTGTGTGAGTAGGGATCTATAACAGAAAATTCATAGCACCTAACCAAACTCCATTCACAGGAATCTTTGGAAGAAGCCATGATAGTTTAACTGAGGTAAAACTAGTGCACATTTATAAGGTAGATATGCTGCATGTTAAGAGTGTGCCTAAATGCTTATGAGCACAAGAGGATTGCTCTGTGTTTTAAATAACCTGTATACCTGGGGGGAGAGTATTCCAGCCTTACAAAATTGCAGTAGGAACAAATGTCATTTAGTTGCTTCCTTAGCGACCCTGTCTGCTGAAAATACATTGCCTGGCCACTCTGCTTTCTTGCACAGTCCCCTCAGAGACTGCCAGGTCAACTCCAAGGTCTCAATGTTAATCTTCAAAGCCCTTTATGGAATTGGTACAAGTTACCCCAGAGAGTGTCTTGCTTTGTGTCTACAACCTCCCTTGACAGCTGTGTTCCTCAGGAATTATGAAGCTGTCAGCCTCAAGGGTAAAGCTCGAGAGAGCAATAGATAGGACTTCCTTAGCAACATAGCCGAGGTTTTATAACTCATTATCACAGGGGACAAGAATTACCACAAATCTCTCTGCCTCATGAGCATTGAGTAGAAGGCCCTTTTTGTTAAAGCTTCGCTTCCCTACAGACACATTTGAACGTGCCATTTTTTTTTAAAAAAAGGATTGAAGATGAAAGAAAAAAGAGTTGTCAGCTAAGAACACCCACCTTAAATTTGCCCAGTTAAGAACGGGATTGTTAGCTGGTAAAAGAATTAACTGATTGATTTGGTGTGTATGCATTGGCATATTAGCAGATCCTAACCTTTTTTTGGAATATAATAAACCCAATGTCCTTAACTTATAGCCCCCACAAATGAATAAATTAACAACCCAATTTAGTTACTGGGATCTAAATGTGGAACTAGCCTTCTGAGTTCAGATGTTCCCCTGGATGCGTTTCTCGATGCACATTACGATGCTCTTCTGAGCTGCAATGAACTGGTTGGATGAGTCTTCGTAAATGTACATTCTCACCTGTTATACCACCAATCATTCATGGTACATAAACAGTTGTCCACTGGCAGAGCTAGATTAAGGCCTAAAGCTCTTGATTAATCAGATGATCAATGGCTATTAGTCATGAAGAGATGGTGTGCCATTCAAAACTATTGGCTGGGTGGAGACACTGGGGGAGGACTTGCCTTCCATCCTGTTTGTACCCCCCCCCGCAAATCTGGAAAGTAGGTTAACGGCAGCAAATGAGTGAGCAGGTGGCAGTGGTGGGTGAACAAGCGGCGGGCGTGGCAGGATGGGGCTGGGGCTGGTGTCCCGCTTTGCCTTTCCAAAACGTTGGAGGGTATGCATCTATCATGGTGCTGCCTGGACCAGGTCACGTCACTGGAAGGCATGGCAGCACTGACTCTACTATCTGCTGTGCCACACAGAGGCTCTCAGAGCCAGATCATGATGCAAAACCATTCTCTAATACCTGATTCCTAACTTGATCCATATTCAAAACACCTGGGCATAATATGTATGTGAACTGGTTATTTTTATATTAAAAAAGTACTTCCTGCCTCAGTGAAAACATTGTGCAAGGCTGCATCTGTTTCTGCTGTGTTAAAAGCTCAGTCATCAGGCACACTCTGAATGACAGCACATTTCATATCAATGTGCTGTAACAGCTGGTAATGAAATGGCACACAGTTGCATCTTGACCTGTCAGATGCTAAAGCATGCCACCTAATGTACTGTTGCTATGCTTGCAGTACCTGAAATATTAGCAGGTTTCGGCCAATTCATTTCTTTACATCCCTGGAGATAGTCAAGTGATGTGGAATATATATATATATATAATAGAAACACGCATACACGCATACACACACACACACACACACACAGAATTAATCAATACCTGACAGAAGGGGGGGAAAACCCCCCAAATGCGCTGATAAATGTTGACATCTGACTACTTTAATAAATAACAGCAAAAATAATGGTTAAAGGTACTGATGAATAAATTATTCAACAATTGATGAAAGGATCCAAGAAGTGATTCACTAATGTTACTGGGCAAGCATGCCTCATTAAGAGGATTCTCAGACAAAAATAACACCAGGCTTAATTTAAGAACAAGATGACAGAGTAGTCTCATTTTGGACCAGATGTTGCTGCTGCTGTTGTGGTCATACCCATTAGTAGTAAGCTTATTATTTTCGGAGGAAGTGTCTGTCGGAGGACAGAATGGTGTCGGCAAAAATCTGCGCAACATGAGCACCCTAATGAAGCATCATGCTATGAAACAAAGAGCCACATCTCAGCTCCTGCATATGCTCTGTTGTGGCCAGTGGCAGTCAGCTGCACAGTGTGCTGAACCTCCCAGATTGAAAAAAGGGGTAAAATCCCTTTCACCTTCCCCCTCCTTACCTGTGGTGCCCAGCATAAATAAAAAAGTAAGTACATTTTGCATTTTCATGCGTGCTTGGCATGAGTTGGTTTTTTTTAAACTGGAGTTGATGGCACAATGGGATTGTGCTGCTCACCTGAGTTGCCACTGCAGACCGGGCTGAAATGGGACAACCTGGCAGGGTCAGGAGTACCACTTCAGCAGTGCGCAGGATTGACTCAAGCGGAGGGAGATCAGTAAGTGGCACAGCCTCACTGTACCACCAGCTAGTGTGTGTGTGTGTGCGTGCGCATGTATATGCCAGTTGGTGTAGATAGTACCAAGCAAGATACAGTGGTACCTTGGAAGTTGAAATGGAATCCATTCCAGAAGTCCGTTTGACTTCCAAAACATTCAGAAACCAAGGCGTGGCTTCAGATTGGCTTCTGCAGCTAACCGGAAGCCGTGGAAGCTGTGTCAGACATTCGAGTTCCAAAGAACGTTCGCAAACTGGAACACTCACTACCGGGTTTGCAGCGTTTGGGAGCCAAAACGTTCGATTCGCAATGTGTTCAGGATCCAAGGTACAACTGTAGAGCAAGGTGCTGACTCAGTATAAGACATCTTCCTAGGCTGGATTTACATTGACCTGTTTAACGTTATTTCCCTCTATTAGAATATTAGATATGTCGTTCTAAAATGTCATAGGGCATACATCCTTTACCTTGGTTTTCCCTCCCTCTTGTTGTCAAATGTTATTAATACCCAGCTACACCATTTCCACAAACACTGCTTCTTTCCCTGCTGCTGCTTGCTGCTTGCTCTGCTCCGCCTTCTGATGTCACATTTTAATTCTTCCTCCCTCACCTCTCTCTGTGTCCTTTGTTATATGCCCCTCGAATGCCTTTGGAGGGGGTGAGATGGGAGTCTGAATGCAGCAAAGAAAGGTAAAATGCTACAGTGGGACATATGAGCAGTGCTTCACTGACATAGCCGCATAAAACAATTAAAAATTAAGCAATAAAAAAGACACGGTAATAACGCATTATGAAAGTAAAAAGTAGGATGTCATGTGTCCATCTATGTTATCAAAAGCTTTCCTTAATCCTATCTTAATGTTAAAAACCATAAATGTAGATCTCCCCCTAGTCACTTTTTAACTTCATCACAGTACTCCAGAACAATGTCGGAATGCTAAGTTGTGGCTAGTTCTGCCACTGCTTAGAGTACCAAGCCAGGTGGGCATCACTAGTGGCATGCGGTCAATGGGCTAGGGGGACAAGACTAGTCCCCTAAATGTTTCCCCTGGTGCCTTCTTCCCAAAGCCTGGGAAGCATCTGCCCAGATCAGGGAGGGAAGCACGATCCTCCGAAGGGTCCAAGATCCCTTCTGCCACCTTCTCAAAGCCTGCCCAGCTTTTGGAAAGAGGCAGGAGGGCTCTAGCATCCTGTTAGAGGCCTGACACCTCCTTCCCAAGCCTGGGAAGCTCCTGCCCAGTTTAGGGAGGGAGCTGCGACATCGCTCCCCCTTCCTTAATTGCCCTTGCAAGCTGGCGTCTCTGGCCCTAACTGTTCCCTTATGACAAAATTTCATTGCATGCAACTGTCTGCCAGGGCAGAGGGTCTGGGCAGCTGCTGAGGGTGGCCAACTGCTGATGCCAGCCCTGGGAATGAGGAGCTCTAAACTGTCTGGAAAAATCGTATCCTTCTGTTAAGGTGAGGTTATTTCTGGGTTGCAATTCTGCACCGCTTGCTAACCAGCCACCTGGGTGCCATCTAAAGCATCAGTAAAATGGATTCCGATTTTCAGGTGCCCCCCCTATTTTGTAATAAGTTGTTATTTTGCTGCTTTGCCGAGATGACATACATCTGTCAAATGTCAGGATCTCTGTAGCAGCATCTTGTGACTCCTGGGAGAACCACTTCAGGTTCATTGCAAGCCATAACTCACAACAGCTTCAGGATTCTGGCCATTTGGTATTTATTCCAAATGCTGCAGTTGACAGCAATGGCAGCCGATACTGTGATAGGTGGTGCTGTCAAGTTCCTGGCCTGCCAATATAAACCGAGAGAGGTGCAATTCTAGCACCTGCATGTCCAGCCCCCATAAACTGCTGGAATTAGCCATCGCTGGATTTGTATTCTGACACGATGCCTCAGCTTGATTGATTTTCTTCCTCCCTCCCTCGATGAAATAAACGGTGCAGGAAGAATCCACCTTGTTTGCTGTCTTTGTTGTGAGTGTAGCGATCAATTGTACATACCTATGGTTCCAATTAAGCAAAAATATAAGGGAAATAAGGAAAGAGCAAGAAGTGAGGGCTGTAATGCTTTGGAAAAATGATGATTGTGCAGGACAACTTGGGTAACAGAGACAGCCATACGAACAGCTGTGTGTCGTATGGGCAAAGACCCTCAGCTAATTTCTCATTGCTTTCCTATTTTCTAAATCAGTTTTCTCTCTCCTGTGGCTTGCCCTTTGCCAGGTCTACTGCAGTGCTGATCCATCCAATAAACTGCACTAGGCAGTGTCTCAGACAGCACCTTCAGTTTTTGTTATTGGGCCAAGGAAGATTAAGCCCCAGCCTCTCACCTTGCGCAGAGATGCTAAAAGAGCAGGTGGTTCCAGGCAGCTTCCAGCCCATAGTTAACAAGCATTCTCATTTCCTGGTACAATGATTACTATCACCATTTAACTTCCATCTGATGCATATCTTTAAAAAATGCAAGACCTCTTGCTTTCCATAAGCACAAGTCATAAGAGAAGTTCAAGATGTTTGTGTAGAAATAATTAGAGAGCTATACTGTAGCAAGACCGCGAAGAGACTGGAGCCCAGTTTGCGGTGTTATTGCTCCCATAGAACAATAACCCCTCGTGATGTTTGCATGTTCAGCACAAACATCTGCAGTCAGAGTGTGTGCATGTTTTCGCTTCTAGAGCCCTGGGACTTGGAACCCTTTGCATTGTGTGGAAACCTTTGCTCCTAGAGCTGTACAGGTGGGTGGATACATACAGCTGTGTATGGTGTTAGGGTAGGGCTGCTTTGTGCACCTCACTCCTGCATTGCTTTGCATGGGCTCGAGAACACCTGAATATCCTGGCACTGTGAACCAGGAAGTCTTGGGTTCAGAGCTTGCTTCTGGCATAAAATCACCGAGTGTCTTATTAGACCATCTCCCAATCTTGGCTGGAATATTGACTAACCTAACTGTGTTGTTCTCGGGCTTGTTATTGTTGCACGCCACCGCAATATCCGAGCAGTGTGAGATTCTATGGGTTCCAGGAACTTACCCAGGGTTCTGTTTCTTTGGATGAGGGACAGTGGAGACCGGGGTGTCTTTGGGATATAGGACTTATTTACATACACTTAACAACCTAATCCTACGATGGAGGGACTCACAGCATTAACACCCAAAAAAGGTCTTTCTTCCCTCATAGCCACAGCCTTGGATTCCAGCAGAAATCAAACATGTCTCTCTCTCACAGGCTTTTGCTTCTAGCCCAGCTCACATATACACACTCCGGCTCCGGTGAGGGCTAACTATCAGCCAGGTGAGGGGGACACCCATTTGCCCTCTGGCACAGAGCAGCTTCCATTTTTATACTAGCAACCCATTATGGCCCTTGCCAACTGAATCCTTGCTGGATTCAGAATTAGAAGGGACTCAGCCTAACTGAAAGTAGGAAGAACTTTGAACACACTCTGTGCTAATGTTAAATATAATTATATATCTGATACCCATCCACAGTTTTCATTTCTTCCTTCACAGTCCCCTTTTCTAATTTTTAGAGAGATTTTTGTTATTTTTTCCTGTTGAAATATTGGATGGATATACTTTCTTCTTCAAATGAATGATGAAGTCCTGTGCAATATTATATTGGATATATAATTTATAACACCATGTTTCATAGATTCTTTCAAAATGATTTTGTGGTGAACAAAGCTTGGGAAGCTCTGAAACATGAGTATTCTGTACGTCTTTTGACATTATAATAGGCTCTATTGATTAATAGAGAGGCAGGGACTGCCTTTTCTTTTTTCTTTTAAATAACTTTTGATGCTAGTCATCCTTTCCTCATCTTTTCAAGTGAAGTTTGGGTTCAGAAGTAATTTAATAGTGCCATGTATTTGTTGCAAATCTGTTGTTGCACATTGATCTAATCTGTTAATAAGTAAGCACATCACTTTGCATTTTTATATATTAATAAATAAGCATATCATTTTGCTTTTTTTTTTTAAAAAAGTCCTCATGGAAAATTATCAGCATTTTAGTGTGCATTTCTCCAAATACTGTATACACATTTTTGTATGAAACTTGGCCAATACACACATTTTTGCAAGATGCACATTTTTGCAACATGATGGAGAACTGCCTCACAGAGTTCAGAGAATTGCAAAATTTGAAGCAATGCATTTGGGTTTCTGCATTGCTTTGGGACATGCTAATTAGGTAGGATTGCATTAAAACGCCAGCTGAACTGAATTTCCTGAACACAACTGAATGTAATGATCAACTAAAAAAGATATTCAAACCTTTAACATCTTTCTTGGTACTGGGAATCGCCATAGCAGGTCTATACTTTCCTTTGTGGAGCTAGACAAATCCATGCTGTGATCAATCCAGCCATCCCCATTAGTCTTAAAGAACTGCTGTGTCTTCTGTGTCAGCTACATAACACCTAAATCTCGTCCCATTGTCTTTACCCCCTTAACTTATAACCCCCATGGTCCGAATTCCTTTGGCTTGTTGCCATCCTGGGAACAGATCCAATGAATGACCTCAGCAAACTGTCTCATTCCCTTTAAACAACAATTTTATATCACAAGGTGAGTCTCACTTTCATGGCTCTGCTGGTGGTGCTCTGTCATTATTTACATTGCTTGTCGAGACCCTGAAGCCACCCCCTCATTGATGAATAAAACACAAGGACACGGATATTAGGTTAATGGTTATTGGGCAAATTTAGGTCACAACTTTATTGGTTACAGAATGTGAGCAGTATTGGCTTAGGCACTGGAATTGATCCGACTATATCTGACTCCTGCCCGTCACACAGGGAGTCCTGTAAGGGTCAACCACCAGTAGGAGGAGCCCCGCCGATGCAAACCAACTCGTGCTCCCCCTGGGTTCCCGATGGAGTTGTGGCATGGCCCTAGCCCTGCCCGGGCTTTGGACAGGATCCACACCCCCAGATTCCTTCAACAGAATACCCTTAAGCTTGGAGGGGCAGGTGATGGCCACACCTCCCCTTCCCCCATCATAAGATCAACCAATGCCTAACCACCAAACCTTACAAAGTTGTGATGATTACTACGAGGAAGGCGAAAACCAAGTGGCCCATGCCAATTTGCCAAGTGGAAAAATTCCTACCAGGCCCCTCAATGGCGACCAACCGAGGTCCATAGCAAGGCCAAAGTCGACCTGAAAATAGGGAGGGTAGGTGGGAGATTGAGGAAGCGAGCCAGAAGGAAGCTCTCTGGCTCGCATCTTGGTTTAAACGGTGGATTGGCTGGCTGGCCATGACGTGGCCAGGACCTCCGGGTGATGTGGGACACTGTCCCCCACCCCCAGAGGGGAGTGAGTGGCCACGTGGTCCACTGCAACTCCTCCCCACTGGGGAAGTGGAGAGTATTTATTGTAGGGTCACATCCAAAGGCTTGTCCACATGCCCTCTTTTCTTGTGCATAGAAAGCACAGGCCTGAGTGGTTTTCTGCTTGTCCTGCACTTTCTAGGAGTGGGGAAAGGCAGATATATGCAAGTCGTGTCAGGCATTGCAGTTAGGATAAAGAGAGTGTGTGGTGGTAAGTGGGCGAAATAGGGTGAGCGTGTTAGCTATGGCCAGTGCTTTTTTGGGGGGGAATGCAGAGGTACACATACCCCTCAATATTTTGTGAATCTAAGTTTGGCCTCATTGAGGGGCAATATTTCAATATGAGTAGGAAAATGAGAGTACCCCTAAACATTTTTTAAAAGAAAAAAGCACTGGCTATGGCTCCTTCCATTCCTGTCCCCATTTCCTTCCAGCTCATGGAAGGTGAAGATTTGAAGATGGAAGACTTTTGTATCTGTGGACTTTGGAGTTCTATAAAAATACGTTTAATGTCAGAGAAATGTAGGTTTCTAAATCACTTAAAAATATATATTTATAGGCTCATAAGAACACTTACTTATATATAAAGCTTTTGTGGTTTTATGAATACCAAGGTGGGATACAATACATAAAATAAGCCAAGTAGACACTAAACAATCAAAGTTCCAAAACACAGGAACAAATTAAACAGCAGAGCTTAAACAGCTAAAACTGGAAAGAGAGACACCATATATATATATATGCCAAAAACCAAACTTGGTGTGATCTAGGAATGTCAGCTTTTAAAGCAGAAAACTGGGAGCATAGAGGAAGCATACATCAAGCAACGCTATTGATTTCAAGTGTGGTTCCCGATGGAATCTTAAACACAGACAGTTTGAAAGATCAATGTAAACTTCTAAATTCTAAATTACTTCAATAAAATTGAAGGCTGGAATATCGGGAGACCTAGGATTCCTCTGTTGCAGCAGGAGAGGCCGCTGGAGTTCTAAGATGCCCTTGTAATTGCTGTGCTCTTAATAGAAAAGATGGGAATGTACTGGCTGTTCATCTGAAAGCTTCTAAAAGATAACATTATGTTTTGAGTTTGGGTTGTTAAGGTGTGTGCCAGAACCCTCTAATGCTTGGATCCAGCAAGTGTCAGAATGTAATCAAGACTTCTAATTCTTGGAATAGGCAGGAATAGCCTCCTGGTGAGGTGATAGCATGGGTGAAGAGCCATTAAGGGGGATTAAGGTCCTTGTTGAGAGATGGCAAATGGGTGGGCCCCCACCCTCAGTGGACAAAGTTAGAGTTGAGAGCAGAGTTTTGCAGTAATGTCACTTGGAAGTAAAACAGCAAGTTGGAAAGAGGTGGAGCAACATTTGAAAGCAATGCTTGATTTCTGTTTGAATCCAAAGCTGCTGTTATGGGAGAGGCAAGACCGTCTTGTTGGGGGGGGGAGTTCATGCTGTGAACCCCTGCATTGTAGGCTCAGGTCTAATATATGTGTAAATAAACCATATATCATAGAGACCCCACGGTCTCTGCTGTACCTTATTCCAAAAGGAAACGTGAACAGCTAATTAACAACAAAAACAACAAAGCAAAATAGAACACGTGATAGTAAAAATGCTGGAACCAAAACCAAAACCAAAATTGAATAAAAACAGCAACATAAAATTTCCTTCTTATAAGACAGAATGAAACAATTTGCAGCTCTGCAGAAGATGAGCAAGATCATACGGTTGATTTCAAACCACACGGTAAAACACTGGTTGGTTTTAAAAGACATGCATGAATAAAAGGGTCTTATGGATGAGTGGCCATATCAAATTTTATATGACTACCTTTACTACTACTCAGCCATCATCATTATTCCTACGATCATCATTATCTTATGTCAAAATGATTATTATTTTTTACTCCTCTTTCTCCTTTGGCAGACCAACAGCTGCTTCTTCCTATCCCACTACCACAGGGGTAGTCAATGCACTGCCCTCCAGATGTTGTTGGACTACAGTTCCCATCATCCTTGACTATTGGCCATGCTGACTGGGGCTGATGGGAATTGTAGTCCAACAAATATCTGAAGGCCTTAACATTGGCTACCCGCCACATTAGTGTATCTTTGTGAAGAGGCAGTTTTCCATGTCTGCAGCTGGGATTGTGTGAATGTAGACCTGGTCAGAAAATCAGTTACAGTGCCAGCTGTTTGAAAGGAAAAGGTGGTGAGGAGGGAGGGATAGATTTAGTCCCCCTTCCTGGCCAAATAGCACATTGCAAACTAGCTGGTTTTGACTATGCATGTGCAGGCCAAGCTGCTTCATTTTTTGTCTACCTGGAAGGGGACCACTAATTACATAGCTATAGATAATTGAACTGCGACTAGCTTAACACGTTCCAGGGTGATCCCAGTCAATGGGCAAAATCCACTGAGGCCTACAGAAAACTACATGTAGCAAGTATAGTCACTGAAGTGAGATTAAATTCTGTGTGAAATTAATGTAAGGTAATGAAGAACAAAATCTTTATTTTAAAGCAATTGACCTATTGAAAGCACTGGTGATGAATCAAAGACAGTAATTGATTTAAATTAGAATTAAAGGCACAAATTAGATTTTAATGAGAATCGGAACAAAAATCAATTAAAAGCCCAACGTATTTAATGTAATAAGCAGTGTATTGAATCAAATGATCTATAGCCGTTTTCATTACAAAACGTTACTACAGAATGTACTTACAGCTTACTAAGTGGAAACTTATTGACCTATACAACGCAGCATTCACACAAAAAGTCCACGAAAAGCTCTCAGACACCAACTTGCCTCATTTTTTTCAGGATTCGCACTAATCTTTTGCAGTCTGCTCAGAACGTCTCCTCATCCCTAATGACAATGTTGATGGAGTGCTCACCATGTGGTTCAAACCCCAAAGCATTGTGAATTTCCCCACCCCCTCTCCAAGTTCTCAGCGGCCTGTGATAGAGATGTGGAGACTTGCCACATGAAGGTTCGGATCAACATCATAGCTCTGTTGCTATTTTGGCTGAAGGTCTCCCACCCATTGCTTAGTTATTCATAGAAACGAAGTGGGGAAAAACCAACCACTCTTGAAAACTGGGGAAAGACGTTTCTGAGAAGTTCACAGGCTAACTTACATGTTATTGGTGTTGCAAGGTGGGCCAAGGTGTGTGTGTTCTTCCTTCAACCACAGCAGAAAGCATGTTTCTAGTGCAGTCCTGTAGCCCCATGGACTGCCCATGTTTCCTGAAATCCACTTCGCAGCCATGTGCAGCCATGGAGGCCATCTTTGGAGCACCTGAGATGCACGTGAAGTTTAACTTTAAAAAAAGATCTTCACACTGCTCTCAAGAGGTGCCCCAGAGACAGCTTCTCTAGCTGTCTGTAGGTCCTTCTGTGAGGAATGTCTCCTTTTTCAGGGATGGGACTGGCAGATCATAGAGGTAAACCTAGTCCAACCCCCTGCAATGCTGGAATCTCAACTAAAGCACCCATGACAAATGGCAGGCCAAACTCTGCTTTAATACCTCCAATGAAGGGAAGTCCAGGACTGGCAGTTTCTTGATGCCCCCATTGGCCCCTGTGCATGAGGGAGCTGCTTGTTTTTTTAACTCTTGGAAGGCATCAGAATTATTTTCCTATACAACTATTCAGTTGTTGATTGAAGTGCCATATTACCAAGCAGTGAGGAGACCACAGTGCCCTCCCCCTTTAGCAAACAATATCTGATTCTGATTATCTTTCTGCGGGAAAGAACACCAGGGGTTTAAATATATATATATGTTTATTTACACACTTGCAACAATAGTAATAAGAATTTTATTAGCACAGTGTTCTCATAGCCATTAACTGGTGCTTGGGGATCCAACACAATGAAATAAAATGCAATCGCAATGCTTAGAACACGTTATATAAAACAATACAATAAAATACAATGATATCACCTAAAATCCACTTAGGTCTTTTACAAACAGAAGAAAGAGGAGGAAATTAACAACTGATTGGGGAAAGGCAATGCTGCTTCCAGGCTTCCCGGCTGAAGATTTTCAGTCCCCAACATTTGCGGGCTGCAGAAACAGTGAAGGATATGTGCAGGAGGGAAGAGAACTTGGCACAATGGTAGTCATGTTGGGGAGGGTAAAAGAAGTACCGTATTTTTCGCTCTATAAGACACACTTTCCCCCTCCTAAAATGTAAGGGGAAATGTTTGTGCGTCTTATGGAGCGAATGCAGGTGGGAGGCTCTGCTCAGCGTTCCCTTTAAAGAGCTGTGTGGAGCGTGTGTGCAGCTCTTCGGCGTTTTTCCCCGAGGAGGGAGAAGGACTGTGTGTGCTCTTTAAAGGGAGCGCGGCTCTTGGGGGAGCCTTAGCCGCCCGCAGCCTCTCCCGGGAAGAGGAAAGAGGCTCCCCTTGCCCAGGAGAGGCTGCACTCGGCTATCCCATAAGCCAGGACAGCAAGCAGGATCGCTGCGCAGCGATCCCGCTTGCTGTCCCGGCTTCTGGGATTCAGAATATTTTTTTTCTTGTTTTCCTCTTCCAAAAACTAGGTGCGTCTTATGGTCTGGTGCATCTTATAGAGCGAAAAATACGGTAAATAGGGCCTCTGTCTACCTGCCAATTACATTCTTTCCTCCAATAGAAAGTAAATTAAGTAGGATCAGTTATAATAATGGAGGGTGGATGACAGTTGACCACACCAGTGGAAAAATAGTATCTATGTGGAAAATCTTACATGGCAGATTACCGCGACATGCCTACTTTTATGACAGTGCAATGCAGCTGGGAAAAACTGTGTGAGGACATCACATGTGGAACTTTGGCTGCAAACCCAGGGCAACCATTGACAAAGCTAGTCCTGGCTTTCTGATGCACTTCCATGATACACGCCGTGCCGGATTTATGTATAGGCTAAGTAGGCTGAAGCCTAGGGCTTCTAAATGTAGGGAGCCTCGCCAGCCCTCCCGCTCCCCAGAGGCCGGATACACATGTTCCTAAACACATTTGTGTCAGTCCTTTGTTGCATTTTTGGTGCACTTTAAAATGTAATGCGTGAATTGGTCACAAGACTCAGCGGTGCTGCATCAAGATCATGGAATTTTTCAAACAAGATCACTATGTTCTTACTGTATTTAGGGACGTACAGTTGCCATTGTGTCAGATGCTGGTAAACTTCCTTGAAAAGGAGACAGTGCTGTTTTCTAATTCTTTATTTGACCTCGTTGCTACTCTTCCCCCTCCCCGCTGCTGAGTTTTTGTGCTGCTCAATTTATACTGAAAATGGACTTGCGTTACTGCTGCACAGCTTGGAGGCTCATCTTTATCTTTTGACTCAACTGTTTAGAAGCAGGACGTGGCTGCGAATTGGCACTGCGTGATCTCTCCATCTTTTTATTTGTGCTGCCACCATCCAGCCGAAAATCTGCCTCCTGATTTGCTGCCAGCGCGGCTCCATTCATTAGCCCTCCCGACTTAATAAATGGCTCCTTTCATTAGAAGTCAAGCGTTCATTCTCTCTCCTGTATAGCCCCTCTTCCAAAGCTTTGTGTGACCTGATTTTAACCTAAGCATCTTTGAATTGCATTGAATTCTGCTGCTACGGCTTGAGTAGTTTGTATCAGTGTGAATAAAGGAATACTAGAGAATACAAAAATAAGTGCTTTTTGGAGGCCTTCAGGTGAGGAAAATAATGAGAAGCATGATTACAGTTCCTGTGGTATTATGCTAAGCTGGTAGCTCCCTTGCTCATTCTTCCCAGCAGCCGACTGTGAGTGCCTCATGTCAGATTCCCACTCATAGTCTTTAGTGGCAAAAGACCAACACTTGGGGATAAAACGCCCTAATCTGGCAGTAATCCTTCTGAACCTTGTAATGGCTCAATAAGGTATTGCTGATGTATGAATTAGAACATTTTAAAGGCCTGGCCATGTTTTACTGGAGTAGGTGAATGCCCTGTTTCTTGTAAGAATTTCCAGCATGAGTGCATGTTGTTGCTTTTCCTAGGGGGCAGATGTTCACCATGTTCAGTAACATTACTTACTGTTTACTTCGTTGGTTTTTGTTTAATTAGATATCCTTCCTCCCCAGTTTTCTGCAGTCCATCCTATTAAATTCACTATTTTGTGGAAATGGGGGTGAAATTCAATTCAGTTTGCATGCAAACCTAGTTTGAACTTTCTAAAACGATATGGAAACAAAAATAAGTGTCTTTGGGATTCGCATTTCTCTGCATTCTGCAATGCACTTTTCCAGTCAAGTAATGTAAAACTCACATACTATATATTAGTGTAAGCAATAAACAAAAAAGCAGTATAATTGGAAAAAAATGTCTTGCAAAAATGTGTATATTGGGCTAAAAGGTGTAAAAAGTGTTTATTAGGATAAATTTACACTAAAATGCTGCTGAATGTTTGTAAGGGCTTGGAATGTTCAAAACAAACAAAACCCAAACTCATGCAGAAGGTGCAGGCAACTGAATTTAAGATTGGAAAAATGAGAAATTGAGACACTAACATCAACATGTTCACCCATTCCTAAGCATGCTTAGTCCTCTTTAGGCTATTTTGGAGTCCCTTTAGGGCTTTTCTCTTTGGATATTATTGCTGCAAATCCTTGGGTTCTCCAAGCCTTCTGAAAGCTGCCTTTTCTGCATGAATGATACTGTTTTGGCTACATAAGGATCGTTGCTCAGGGTGCGTTATTAGTAAATATGACTGGAATCTGGGTACAAATCCCAGAAATAAAAATAAATGTTGTTTCTCTGCTGTAAAACTTTCTCTGCTTGCAATCCATAAACTTTGTGCAGAAAAGGTTTTATCATTTTGGTAAGATCCATCTTACTTGACACAAACTTTCCTGAAATATATTATCACATTTCTGGCTCCTCGGCTACTGCAAGAATACAAAACCTGAGTTTAATCTTATTGAACAGCAAAAAGAACATATACAAAACTTGAGTTCCACATGGTTTGTGAGTGTGAGGTGATTGTGAAAATCATGCCACGACTGGAGAAAGTAGTTGTGGGAATCCGCATAGTTACTTAAACCAAAGCCACACTCACCCAGTTTTGTTAGTCCTTTTCTACACTATAGTGAAGACTATATTTTCATCAGAAAAGGCTGGTGTTAGTGATACCGAAAAATCTGCTGAGGATAGAGAAGCATGTTCCCTTGAGATGATATGGATATGCTGTACAGTGGTACCTCGGGTTAAGAACTTAATTCGTTCTGGAGGTCCGTTCTTAACCCGAAACTGTTCTTAACCTGAGGTACCACTTTAGCTAATGGGGCCTCCTGCTGCCGCCGCGCCGCCGCAGCACAATTTCTGTTCTCATTCTGAAGCAAAGTTCTTAACCTGAGGTACTATTTCTGGGTTAGCAGAGTCTGTAACCTGAAGCGTCTGTAACCTGAGGTAAAAGGTAAAGGGACCCCTGACCATTAGGTCCAGTCATGGCCGACTCTGGGGTTGCCACGCTCATCTTGCTTTATTGGCCGAGGGAGCCGGCATACAGCTTCCGGGTCATGTGGCCAGCATGACAAAGCCACTTCTGGCGAACCAGAGCAGCGCACGGAAACGGCGTTTACCTTCCCACCAGAGCGGTACCTATTTATCTACTTGCACTTTGATGTGCTTTCGAACTGCTAGGTTGGCAGGAGCAGGGACCAAACAATGGGACCTCACCCTGTCGTGGGGATTCGAACTGCCAACCTTCTGATCTGCAAGTCCTAGGCTCTGTGGTTTAACCCACAGTGCCACCTGCGTCCCGTAACCCGAGGTACCACTGTATTTATCTGAAAATAGGAAAAGAGAAGCATGAAGCATTTAAGAGCCTTAGGCCTGTTCTCTAGTCCACCAGACAGCGTTTCTGACTTACTGAGTACCAGGGACAGGTCCTTTTATGTGGTGACCCTGTTTCTTTGGAATGCTGTATGGGCAATCTATCCGGAAGACATTTGTATTTTGAGGAGTTAGTGATCTAACCTGGTTATCCTTCCTGTGTCTGTTTGCTTCCCCTTCTCCATCTCTTGTTCAGCTCTTTGATGGCTGAGAACAGCCTTTAATGCCCCAATCTGTGGAAGGAAGTGATAGTGCTGCGTACCTCCACCTTCTTTGATGTTAGACATTGTTTGGAGAATGTGAGGTACTGTGAGGTGGCGAGTGAATAATCTGCACATAGCCAGTCGAGGAAGCCATGCAGGCTAACAGGTTCACTATCTATAAATCAGATGGTATTGGGCAGAGTTTTAGAGGGAAACTTGCGCACGGACTGATGGCCGGGGAGTCACTTTGCTCAGTGGCGTAGCGTGGGGGGTGCAGGGGGGCCCGGCCGCAACGGGCGCAACATCTGGGAGGCGCGTGCTCTCACTCGCAGCTCTCTGCCCGAGTGCTAAAATCCACGGGTTAGGGGGCGCAAATTACTTGCCTTGCCCCGGGTGCTGACAACCCACGCTACGCCACTGACTTTGCTACTTCATGAGGGCTTCCAAGTGGCAGATTGAGGTGCTTGCTCTGCATGTATGTATATATTGCTTGCTGTTTAGAATAAAATCTTTAATCTTCTCACTCACTTGTGTTTTGTAGTACTTCTGAATCTCATTTTAAAAGAATCACCTTGCATTTGGCAAGACAAATGCCCCCACAGGAAGATACATATTCCTCTTACTTTGTTGGCTTGTAGGATAGCCCCCCCCCAACTGTTTTTATTCCACTTTGCTTTAGAATGATTTTTTGGGTACTCTGTTTTAATAGTCGTTTTATCTACTGCTGTTACTTTACTAATGCTTAACGTGATTTAATGATTACTTATTTCCGCTCTTAATTTTATTGTTTTAATAGCTTGGAATCTTATTTTATTGTTGCTTACTGATTTCTTTGTAAACTGCCTTGTGATGGTGGGGGAAAAATCAATTAAATCAATTTAAAATAATTTGAAGTATTAAAGCGTTTCCTTTCTGGAACTGAAAAAGCAGAGTATCTTCAGTAAATAAGGCAGCAGTTATAGGGAACAACTTAACTGTGAATTATGATAGTCTTTGAACATGATGACAACCATGCATGCATACCTCAGTCCTGTTCCCCAAGATGTGTATTCATGGAGAAGTGGCTTGATGTATCATAATGGCAGACGTGTTTTATTTCCCATAGCAACTAAGGCTGTGAACACTCAACATTTACTAGAATCAGTAGAGGCTGAGGACTCCCCCTTCCAATAGTCCCCACACAACCTAGATTGCTTTCATTTCTCCTGAAAAGTGCTTGTTGGGAAACTAGTTTCATTCTCAAAATAATGAGCACTCATACTTTACATTGTGGGTGCCCTTTACAGGATTGCGCGTAGTGCTACAGTTCCTAGGGAACTTACTGGCAAACAGGGACTGGCCTGCCTCTCAGTGTTATTATTGGAGGTTCACACCCAGCCTCTGTAGTCAAGTTTCACTGCTGGGAGGTGGGGCCAGTCCCATATATATAAGGGGGTGGAGCCGACAGTATCCAAGCAGTCGGCTTAGGAGATTCACCCTCCCTACCTTCCCTTAGTTTAATGTTTTCTTGTTTGCAGGTTAACTTTTTCCTCCTGTTTAGCGGGTGCTGTTACGGTCTTTGACTGGTTGCTGTTGAAAGACTGGGAAGAAATTTTCCTGCATTGGCAGCTTTTGTCTTCCCCGTAGCAATTCACCACAACTTTGGCGGTTTACGGCCTTGGGTGGAATCCTTTAGTCTTTTCTTCCCTATAAAGTGGTGACACTCCCCCCCTGCGGTGGCGATTCCAGGGTCCCCTCTTAAAATGGGTTATATAACGGGTGTTACTGGCCATGCATTGAAAGGTTGTTGGTGAACTACCCTACATGAGGGGATATGGGTTGGGCTGCCTGCGTACACATGCATCTCGCAGGGCACCCCCATATCCCATTTACCCTGATGAACCCCAGTTCCCCGGCTGGGGGCTGGGAGGGATACATGCCCAAGGCCAAAGCCAAGGTCTTCCTACATTCGGAAGTTTAATAAAGTTGTGGCCTAATTTTAATTCCATAACAAGTTGTCAGAGTCTTTATTCCTTCCTTATGATCCCTGGGGGCTGGGGCTGTAGCGGCTCGGGCATGCAAAAGTTCATTGCAGATGGATTCCGCATTACAACACAGAATGCCCATTTGAAAACAGAAGAAAATAGATGTTGCCCTGACAATGAGGGTGGGGTACCCTCACCTACCCAAGGACATTGTGGGTGGGTGAATATACTAAGATTGCAATCACCACTCCTTCATTCACCTAAGCATGTGCAGGGAAGGAAACCTAATCAAGAGCAGGGTTTTCAAATGTGTATCCAGTAACCACATCCAGCCTTGTGGATGGCAGGATGCAGAATCAATCTAGGCTGAATGGAACATGTTGAGGACAAGCATGAGGAATTCTAGATACTACACCTTGGCATTACAAGTGAGTGTATACGCAGCCTTAGTTCTCCTTTCCCCCTTCAGCTTTCATTTCCTGGGCTTGCCTTTGCAACCTCCCATAACCCTTTCAAACCCTTGGTGAGAATGGCATCCAAACAGGAAGCAGCCATTTTACAAACAAGACCCAAACACAAAATGGCTGAACAGTTTCATCCCTGCAGCCACTAGATGAGGAATTGGCAGATGAAAACCAATCTAAATGGCCTCAGCAGCTATATATATTGCAGGCTTCTGAATTGATGGTTATGTCAGGCTGGCATTTTGCAGTCATATAATTTGTTTTGGTTCTTTTTGCTTTATCCTTCTGAATTTGTTATGCCCTTTGTCTTACTTGTTGCTTTTTACACCAGAAGCTGTTTGCGTGCTGAGGTCCCCCAAAACCCCCACCCCAATAACTCAGACATCACATGTAATTTTTTGTTTAAGGTTTTTGGCATAATTTTTGGCCACAACTTTATTTTTATACAAATTGAGAGTGGTTGCATAGGCATTGGTTATGACTACCTGTCCCCCCCCCCCCCGCCTCGGGGGACAGCACTGACTCCCTAGTCAGTCCCGGAGGAATCAAGGTCAGAGTCAGATGGAGCTGCGTCACAGGCCCTCATCTGCTCCGCGCTTGTTCCTTGAAGCTTACGCGGCCCGCACCCTGCCGTCAGGGTTTGGACGAAGGGGATGGTAAGCTTCAGAATTCCTTTAACGGAATACCCGTCAGCAGCAGCATTGGAGGGGCAGGCACAGCCAATCCATACCCCTCCACCAACCAATTTTAACCAATGCCTAACCGCCAACCTTACAAGTTGTGACGATTTGCTAAGCAGTAGGCAAAACCCAAAAGGCACACACTAATCAGCCAATTGGACAAATTCCTACTGGGCCCCTGCACCAATGCGAACGACCCCATGACAGGCAGAGCAAGGTCAAAGCGCAAGCCCAAATCAAGGGAGGGCGGGCGGGAGATCCGATGTCCACAGCGAAAGAGAAAGAGAAAGCTGAGGACCCTGCTTATATAAGGGCATTAATCCCACCCCTAAATTGGCAACATCAAATTTACCCCAGTAACAACTTCTTCCAATCTGCTCCAGCCCATTGCCATCAATGGCCTGGTCACTAACTGGGGGTTTTGTTCGGCCCCATCCGCAACACGTGGATGAGAACACGCTTTACCGACCCTGACTAATATTTTCTGCTCTGCTTAGGGAATTTGTTTTCTAAGCTTGCATGTGACAATGCACCTAAATGTGACTCTGGATTATCATTCACCTTTCGCCTCACCAAACTCTCAAACTACCAAGTGCAATTTGGAAGCCCCCTTGAATAAATGAGCTTTTGCCAGTGACTTTGTGATGTGTAGTGATGAAGTTTTGGCTTCCCTACAAAATAGCCTTCCATCCTACCCCATTTCTATGTGAAAGTAATTAATTATAAGTTTGAAAGGTTTGCAAACAGCCGTACACAATTAGCATATCAGAGTCTGAATTAAAATTTGGATTTTGTAAATGTGTTTCTGTTAATTCCCTTTCATCTTTCCGAAAGTTTGTTAGCATTAATTAAAGTGATGCGCAATGTGCATAAGATATAGCAATAAAGAGGAATTAACAGTCACCTTTAATTTAATTGGCTTTACCTTCAAGTTTAGCAGGGTAATAGAGTATAATTGCCATCTAAAATCACTGTAGTCTGTTTCGGCATACTAATGAGCTTGTTTTTGAATCTGGCAACCTTTCAGAAGTGAGCAAAACAGATGCAAGCAACACAGCATTTTCAAGGCAGCTAAGTGTGGCTTATAAGATATAATGAGGATTTCAGAATGCCCCAAAGATACATAATGCACTTTAAAAGACTTTATGGTGTTTGTAGGTACAGTGGTTGATCTTCTGAACTAGTAAAACAAGAGATCATTATGAAGAAAGCAATGAGCTAACCTTTAGTTTGCGTTTTCACATAAATGTTTGGAGAACTTTAATCTCTTGTGACACCTATTTATCAGGCAGAACGACTGCTGGATTATTCTATCCTCTGTGGTTTAAAGCAGAATCCAGGAAGAGTTGCCAGCAATGATGCTGGTGTTTATCATTTCTTAATGGCCATCTCTCTAATCACCTCATCGGCTGCTTGTAGAACCACTCCTGAATCTCTGGTTGTGGATCGAGGGCCCGACCCCCGCTATGTGAAATAAACACACAAGGACACGTGATATAAGGTTGATGGGCAAGAAAAGGCCACAACTTTATTGATTACAGCAGTGAAAAGGTATTGGCTTAGGCATTGGATGACTATAGGAGGTGGGTTTATTCAACAGTAGGTGGAGCCTGTTGATGCCAATCCAACTATAGGCTCACCCCTGATGTCACCGAGGGTCGTGCCATGGCCTCCCGCCAAGCAGGCATCAGACGGAATACACGACCGCCAGATTCCTTTAACGGAATAACCCACGGTAGATAGCATAGGCGATGGCCACACCTAGCCCTTGACACACATGAATCCAATGCCTAACCTACCCACCAATACCACAAAAGTTGTGACGATTGCTACGAGGTAGGCGAAAAAACCAAAAAGCCTAATGCCAAATGGAAAAATTCCTACCAGGCCCCCCAGACAACCGGGGCAACCAACCTAAGGTCCATAGTAAGGCCAAAAAACCTAGACCCTGAGCTAAATGGGAGTGGAGGGTGGGTGACTCGCTGCAGGACGACGACGACTGAGGAGGAGGCGGAGCTGGAGCCGCAGCATTAAGCTGCTAAACATGCTCCCCGGAGACACCTGGTTGGCTGCCTCCGGTGGGCGTGGGCGCCACCCAGGTGAGGAGGGGTGGGGGCTAAGGCCCCCGGCCAGGGGCGGAGCTCGGGCTCCCGCCCACAACCACTCCCCTCTCTTCCAGGGAGGAGAGTCTTTGGGGGAGTTCAGGACTGGAGCAGAATCAGCCTTAGTTGTTGCCCTTCTTACAGCAGATAAAAACAGATTTCATCTGTCACACATCTAGGGCAGAACTAGATGTGACAACAAAAATGGGGCTCTTGCTAAAAATAGGAGCCTTTGACAAATTTACCCCCCTTCTGTAACGCCTAGTTCAGCTGGCTCATATACTATGGAACAGCCCTGTGTTTTTGTCATGTATAGTTTTGCCCCAAAGTATTTGATAGACTTGGAGTGGAGGATTTCCTGTGGTTGACCTTACAGAGTTGGGTGGGGCTCATGTGTACTCAACAATGTTTCCCACCTCCGTTTCAATTTGCTGCAAGACCTAAGGCATGACACCACTGTGTCAATTATCCGTCTCTTCAAAAAGAAGAAGGCAATAATAAGGCATTATCTTAAAGCAAGGAAGATGCTTAAGCAATTTAATTTTCAGAGTCAAATGGTATTTGTAAATGTCCACTGAGTGTCAATAATAATAATAATAATAATGATGATGATAATGATAATAATAATCTGCCCAGCCATTCTAGGCAGCTTCTGGCAAATTAAAACTTTTGAGCATAGTCAACCACACTGCATCTGTCATCAAGGCAGATAATAATAATAATTCCAGAGGCAATATTAACTAGGTTTGGCTTAACTTGGAGAAGAGAGGATAGAAACTTTCCATTTCAAACCTACAAAACAGAACCTGGGACCAGGGTTCAAATCCCCACTTAGCCTTGAAGTTCACTAGTGACCTTGGGACAATCACTGCCTCTCAGCCTAACCTACCTCACAGGGTTGTTGTAGGGGTTAAATGAGAATGGGGAGACCCACCTCCCCTTACTTTACTGCCATTCTCCTCTTACTGTTGCTGCTGGAGCCAATAACCCCCCCCCCCCTGCCCACCACTTCAAGAGCCAGACACAGGCAGAAGCTGCAGATCCATTTCAGCCTTTTGATACTGCCTGCATCTCTCTGTCTGTCTGCTGCTCTCATCTTGTCCTTCACCTTTTTCTCCCCCCACTTCCCTGTAGGTTGTGATAGCTACCTCCCCCCCCCACTTCCCTGTAGATTGTGATAGCTGCGGGACCCAAGTTGCAGCTCTGTGCTCTCTCCTCCTTGCCACAGACCCTGCTTTTGCGTGTTCAGACCCAGAGACCTCCCCCCTAAATAAAGACACATTTGACTCAAATTTTAGTTTTGGTTTTTGGCAGAATTTAGGCCACAACTTTTTTGATTACAGAAAAGTGAGTGATTGTATAGGCTCTGGTTCGACTAGCTCCTTGCACCCTTGCAGGTAGCGCTGATCCAGGGCTCTAGCATAGGTCAGCCAAGGGTCACCTGAGGTAGGTGAAAAGCCCAGGAAGAGACTCTGTTAGTTCCCCAGATGCTCCCCTGGACTCAGGCACAACCCCTTTTGGGGGTTGACCAAGCCAAGTTGAGTCCCTGGATTCCTTTAACGGAATACCCTTCACATAGGGATGGCAAGACCGTTCTCCCATCCCTATCACATGAACCAGTGCCTATCCGCAACCTCACAAGTTGTGACGAATTGCTATGCGGCAGGCGAAACCCAGATGGCAACAGCCAATCAGCCAAGTGGGGAAAATTCCTGCCATGCCCCTGTCCCAATGACAGAAGACACACAACAGCATAGCAAGGTCAATTGCAAAATGCCCTAAAATTAGGGAGAGGTGGCTGGGTGTTCCAATGCACGAGCTGAAAGAGGAAGCTCTGAGTCACGTGCGTAGGTATATATAGGTCCCTCGATCTGTTTAGACTGCACCCCATTAGCTAGATTAAACCCAGCAATGAGGGACCTACCAATCAGGTGTTGTGGCTATCTAGTAGACCCACCCACAACCAGGAGGTCAGTCTCCAGGTCTCACCGCAACATGTGCCCTCTTTTAGGGAGGACACAATTTATGAAACATAAGTGTGTGCCTGGGCACACCCAGCACACATCCATGTCTATAAATGAATGTCAACACTGACTGTTTATTGCAGAGGACTGAGCATTCAACAGGATGCCAAAATTATTATTTTCTCTTGCGTTTAACAATACAACCCCCCTGTTCTGAAAATAGATATCAAAATGCCTCTTGTCCAAATTGTATTTAATGACAGTGCAGTCTGTTGCAGGTTCAATTCTGTTATGAATAAATGTGTGGATTTTGTTAAGAACATTTTCTCAGTGTGTCTTCCAGAAGCTCCACTGAGGAATAATTCAACAGCATAGGCATTTTGAATGATGGATGGCACGTAATGTGTATAATTACCTACAACCTGCTTCTGGTTTCATGGAGATCTTGATTTCCACTGTGCGACAAGCCTTTTTAAAAAGAAATCTTTTGAAGAGCATCTTGTTGTGATCATTAAAAGTGTCAAGAAATGGTGTGTGTGTGTTATATATGCCATTGTTGACTGCTTGCATTTGCTTGTTATACACCAAAGCTAAATAGAATGGAAGCAGCCACGTACAACACAGACTAAGTGCTACTTCATTCATAAAGGCAGTGGAGTCGGGCGTCGGCATCATGGGGACTATACATGTTTGCTGCAAGGCCTTCACTCACGTCGATCTCTACCATTGAGTGTGCAATCTCCGTGCTGATCATGCAGCTGTCAAGAAAGTGCGGTGCTGGTGTGGAGCCTTATAGTGACAGTCCCTGTGATGAGCCAATTAAATTCTGCCTCACATCCCTGACTGGTAGAGAGTTCCAGGAGCAACTTTTTAGAGCAAGAGTTTCCTTATGAGGAGAAAAGGCAGGAGACACATGGCGATTTTGTGACATCCATTTGTTTTTTTGCGGACACATGGAACATGGGGGGGGGGGGGGGGAGCAGGCAAGCATCCAGACTCTGCTAGTTATTCAAGCTACATCTTTTTTCCTACAAATCCCTTGGAAGTCTTCCTTCCTCGAAGCTTCCTTTTTTTTGGACAGCCAGTTAAAAGAATGATTGGTTTTATATTTCCTTCACTGACTATATTCTAACTGTTTCTCTCTCGCCTCCCTGTGCAAGGAAGAGTGTGTGTGTTCATTAGCTATTCGTCACCAGTCATTAAAAGTCATCCATGCTCCTTTATGGAAGCATCTTTAGATATTAGCTATGCCAGAAATCCAGACCTTGCACAATAGCGCTTCCACTACAATTTGTTCCACAGTACTGTGGATCCATGCTGCTGTTGTAGCAGTGCTCCCAGCATAAAGGATTAGAAGTTCGTTAGCAGAATTTTAGCCTTATGGGCAAGATCATAATCTGATCACTGATTAGGTTCTTGGTCTCATATGTGCTGCCCAATGACATATTGTTGTCTTTGTGAGCTCTCTCTCTCTCTCTCTCTCTCTCTCTCTCTCTCTCTCTCTGATACAGTAGAATAGCTGTGTCTAATGGAGTAGCTGTGATCGTCTTGGAGTTGTGACACTTGGACTTAACTTGCAAGTATCCTCAGTTAAACGTCCCATCTCCTCCTCCAATATTTCCCTTTTTCTAATTGGCTGAGCTAGATGCTACTTCAGCCAATTTCAGACTTTTCAACTGAGTCAACATGGCACAATTCTTTTATTTATTTAAAATAAGTATAATGTGCTTTTGGAGCACATGCTCTACAGGGTGGCTCACATCACAAGGAAAAACGTGAAGGCAAATACAGTATAAAGCCATTTAACATTCTCTCTTGTATCATGACCATCACCATCAAATTCATTGAATTCACCAACAGCTCCCAGGGTAGGTTACAACCATTTAGAAATCAGAATTAAAAATAGTTAAAACAGATTACAGCCGCAAGAATAGGGTGGATCCTAATCACACATATGTCAGGTGTCAGAGGTGAACATATAACCACATCTAAAAGCCAGCACAAGGCAGACAATGAAATACTAGCGGCGATAGCCAACTTTGCATGAGTGGACTTCCCCTTCTCCTCCCTGCCTGCAGCTCCACACCACCTCCCAAATCTGCTCCAGAGAGACTGTCAACCCTGCAGAGCAGCAGAATGGCACATGGGTGTGTGTGTGTTTGCAGGGACAGAGAGAGAATCTATTTCACTGGTGTTCTTAAGATTCCCTCTCAAATATCGACATTTTATGGTTTCTACAGAGATAGCAGTTTCATACGGATGAGCTTCAATCAGCAAACCTGTTTCAGGATTTGTTCTTGTAGCTGCATACACCATGCCAGGGAACCCAGCTGGACAGATTTCCATACCCTAAAAGGAGAGGAGGTAACCATCACCGTAGTCCAGAGACATAGGAAGCTGCATTATGTCGAGTCAGATCATTGGTTCCTCCAGTTTCGTAATGTCTATACCAGGGTTTTCCAAATGTGGGTCTCTAGCTGCTTTTGGACTACTACTACTACTACTACTACTACTACTACTACTAATACCCTGCCCATCTGGCTGGATTTCCCCAGCCACTCTGGGTGGCTTACAGCATATACTGTAAGCAGCAGTTGTGCCCATGCAGATTACTTTACTCGTTTGGTTGTTAAAAAGTACACCCAGCACTCATGGGAAAATGTGGCATGATCTCTTAGAGTAATCAAATCAGACTTTGACACACGGCACGATAAAAGTCTGTAATTTTATCAGAGCAAGTTACTTGTTGTTTACTGTTGTAACAATTGTTTTCTTAACATTTATCTTCTGTACCATGGAAATAAATAAAAACAGTATTATTATTTTTAAGTACCTTTCCCGTGACAGGCCTTCTTCCCCAATTAAACTGCAGTCCTAAGCTTATTTATGGCTTCTTACCTATAGTGCTCACAAAGCACATCACCACTAGATTAAATTGAGCTCTCATCATCACTCGATAGCAGGACCAGTGGTCGGGGTGATGGGAACTGTAGTCCCAAAACAGCTGGAGACCCAAGTTTAGGAAACACTGGTTTACACTAACAGGCAGTAGCTCTTCAGGTTCTTGGGTAGAGGAGCTTCCTAGCTCTAGTTGGGATTGAACCTGGAATCTTTTGCATGTAGAGGTTGTGCTCAAACATACAGCAATGGCAACGAGGACACCATCTGATTTAAAGAGATGCTGGATTTGTCATGTTGTGTCAAGTAATGATGGAACAATAAGGTTAAGGGGAGAATCATAATTAATGTGGCCAATGTTTACTCCCCCAAATGTTTCCTTTATGGGATGCTGCTGTGAATTGAAATATCCCCCACCACCAGAATACAAATAGCTGGGATAAGTGATTTCAAGGATCAAAGTATAAGCAGGGGAAGGATTCCATTCTCCTCTCCCACCCAACCAAGTTTCACCTCCCCACACTTTGCTGGGGTTCACTATGCAAACAGACATGATGTTATGTCTAGTTTTGTCTTGAGCATTAAAAAAAAAGGGGGGGGGATGTGTGTCTTTCTTTCAAATTCATGACTAGCCTTCAAATAGCACCTTTTGAAATGGCATGCTTTAGTTAGCTTCACCCGGCCCCTCCAATTGTTGCAATTGCACTTTGATCTTCCTTAGACAGTTTTATTATGCTCCGTCGATCCAGTTCTCTTCTGAATTCATGTCTTGTAGATTTGTGGAGTGCTTCTGTGTTAATTTTCTGTCCTGCATCCCTGCGTTTGAAAGATATGCTTTGCTACGTTTAGCTTGCAGCAAAAGAAGATGCCATTTCAGCTCTCTGATAGCTTTAATTTTTTTATGGGTAATGTATGAGATCAGCAGTTTACAAGCTCCTTACAAAAATATTAATTGCAAGCAAAATTCCCAGTCTGCCAGCAAGGAAGGAACTGACATAATAATCCATATTGCTTGTGTGGCTTTAGAGGAAATAGGTTATGAATTCGCAAGTGACCTACATGCAAAGGGGGAAAAAAAAATTCTTGGGTAGCAGAGTTATTTCCCCTTTGTCATACTATACGCATCTCCCTTATAGAACATACCTGTGCAAGTAGAGCAGTCAGACTTGAAGGTCTCCTATATCTTTAATAGCTGTGAACCGAAATAAGAATTTTGGGGAGTGCAGCCTATCATGCAAGAATAGCAAAATCTTCATATCTCAAAATCTTCTCTTTACACAGCTGGAAAAGGTACATTAGCTCTGTGTGATTCGCCTATGTCAGGTGCAGGGGGAACCTTCAGCCCTCCTGCTTTTTGCTGGACTACAACTATCATCACCTCTGACCATTGGCCTTGCTGGCTGGGGGTGATGGAAGTTGGAATACCTTTGGAGGGCTACAGGTGCCTCTGGCCTATGCACTTAAAAAAATCTGTTGGTGGTTTGGCTGGAGCATTTGGCTTGGATTAGAATAATTTAGAGGTGGGGCCTTGTCAACCACCTAACCCAGTGTTTTGGACTACAAATCCCATCATCCCTAGCTAGCAGAACCAGTGGTCAGGGATGATGGGAATTGTAGACCAAAAACAGTTGGAGATCCAAGTTTGAGAAACACTGATCTAACCCATCAACCACCTGTTCAGTTCAGGAAATCTAGAGTTAGAGCATCCTTATTAGATTGTCCCGTCTCTGCCTCTGAGGAGGGAGAGCCCATCATCACTCCAGGTAATTTGTTCCATGGTCCAGGTACTCTTGACATTTACCCTAATTGTCAACTGAAATCTATTCTCTTATAATTTAAGTCTTGTCACCTGTAGTAGCAGAGAGTTTTGTTCTTTCTAATTAAATCATTGAACAGTGTCCAATAATACCAAAGGAACTATTATCGTTTATTGTTTACAAGGGCTCTACACACCCTTTTTGCTCAGTGATTTGTTCACTTTGTGCATGTTCATTTTGGTTCAGTGGAAACATTTTGTGTTTCTTTATTTAGTAATATTTATATATAGTTTTACTAAACAGAAAGCTTCCAAGCAGTCTACAACATCAACAACAACAATAATTAAAGGTATCAGTAAAAACAACCTCTATATATCCATCTATCAAAATATAAATAAAATCAGCATTTTTTGGAAAAAAAACCATACATAATAAAATTACGTGCTAAAGCTGAATGTAAAAATTACATATCTGGATGGGCTTGCAAAAACAAAGAAAGTTTTATGGGGAAATTAGATGTAGAAGATGAACATATGTAATTATTAGTGCAAGACTTTGAAGACACAGTGTGTTGGATTTCTTCTATGAATGTGTCTTTTTTGGTTCTTCTGTGTGCTGAAGGGCTCTGTCTGCTTGTAGCAGAGGTTGTGATCCATTGGAGATTCCTACTCATGGAAAGGGGATATGCAAATTTCATCCACTTCCCTTTTCTCCTGCACAAGTTTCTTCACTATTCCAAAGCACCCCAATCCAGAACTGAAATTTGGGGGCACTGGGAAAATTGGTGAAAATTGCCTTACCCCTGTTTCCTTGAGCTTTTGGTGAGTAGAACTCTGCTCATGGATCAAGCTCATTATGAAGATAAGGCATATTATTAATGTCTTGGTGTTGGCACTAAGCATCTTTCCCTGGACAGCTGCTATCCCTTTGGCCAGGAAGAGAAAAGAAAATGATGGATCTGTAGCAAAAGGCCAGCACTGTACCTGCTGCACGCTGTATCTATGAAGCAGCCACTGGATAGTATCGAACGGCAGGCTTCGCTGTGATTTCCCCTATCCTGCTGTGATGACTTCTGTAAAACCAGCTAATTAATGACAGTTAGTTTGAGATATTAATTATGATAGATGATGTTCTCTTAGTTCATTATAGAGCATGACGTACATGCTACCCCAACAGTTCTAAACGAAAGAGGAATACATGGAAGATGGTCTTCAGAAATTTTATTTGGCATCACAGATGAAATATAAGCCACATAGGGAGAAAAACTGCTGATTTCTGATGACAAGGGGTCTGAGAGGAGAGAGCGGAGGCAGAGAATATCCTGTTCTGGGTAGTATTTAAGGATTCGTTTCATATTGCTTCCAGGTAGAGATGTTTTTGTGTCATGAGTGGCTGAATCAATGGAATTGGCATTGACATATTTAGCACAGTTGAAAAAGCAGGAGGTGTGATAAGCTGAGAGGCTAACTGACCAAGATACACGAGGAGTCTGCTCGAATCCTTTTCAGGGCTACAATCTGGGTCAAGGCATGATCATGAATCTGGGCCATTTCGATGCATCACCCGCCAGTTGCTTCAGACATCTAGTAAAAAGACACACCATATTTTGGTATGTTCCTTAGATATTTTAAAATATTGTTTCGTTTAGAAAAGCTTTTAAATAAAATATGTTTAAAGGGTGCTTTAACATGTGCCTGGATGCAAAGCAAGCACAGTCATTTATTAGTATGGGGGTGGGAGCTCATCTCTGCTTTCAGGCCAAAGGAGCCAGTTGTTCCCTAGACTTAGGGAAAGGGCAGAGGTGTTAAAACTTTAGCGCAGGATTCCTTTCTATAACACTGTCACAGGATTACAAACTCTTGTACCAAATGGCAGCTGTAATAGTTACTGGGTGAAAGCAATCTCCTGGGAAGTCTTAGCAGTGGACTTTCTCCCTCTTTCCATCTCTAAGTTGGATTCAACCACACTACAGATTGAATCAAAGAGTGTGTGTGAGAGAGAAATCCTTCCAAGATCCTGTTCCAGCAGCTCTTCTTTTTTATGTTCCTAAAGATTTTGGATGTGGCATAATGGTAAATTTATGCAGTGCAGGTACCTACCCGTGTAGCTCTGCCCTCAAAGGAGAGTCCATAGCTGGCCAAGGTTAGTGAGGAGCAGAGCTAGGAGCAAGATGGGCCCAGGGGGATAAAGAAAAATGGAGGGGACATGAGGGAGAAGGTTGAGAGGGGATGGTGCACTGCGAGTGAATGGATGGATCACACAACGTCTCCCAGGGATTCCATATAGATGTGGAAACTGCATGAGAAGAAGAAGATCAAATTTTGCAGAACCCCAGTAAGATCTCCCAAGAACAGAAGTTCACCTGCAGCACGTTCTAGGATCTGTCTGACAAGAGCATTACACTGCAGTTGTTTGCCTCCTACCTAATGTCCAACTCCACCAAGGAACCTAGAAGGTCTTGATGCTGGTTGATAGTACTGTGGAAACTTGGTTCATGAATGTTTCGGAACCCGAATGCTGAAAACCCAGAAGCAATTGCTTCCATTATCTAATGCACCTTGGAATTTGGAACGGCTTCCGCTGCGTGTTTCTCAATTGAATTTGCTGACAGCCCTTTGAGCCTCTGTTTTTGAACGTTTTGGAAGTTGAATGGTCTTCTGGACTGGATTACATTTGAAAACTGAGGTTCCACTCTATAAAACAGCACTGTGGGCTACAGAATAATCAGGGCAACACTTCCCCTTTATTTCTTTGGATTAGGTCCTCTACCAGGGCAACAGGGTTAGTTTCTATTTCCAAATCAGGCATGGTGAGGCCAGATGAATCTGTGCGACAGGGTGAGCTCCCGTTGCTCTGTCCCAGCTTCTGCCAACCTAGCAGTTCAAAAGCATGCCAGTGCAAGTAGTTAAATAGGTACCGTTGCGATGGGAAGGTAAATGGCATTTCCACGTGCTTTGGCTTCCTTCACAGTGTTCCGTTGCACCAGAAGCGGTTTAGTCATGCTGTTCCCATGTCCCAGAAAGCTGTCTGTGGACAAACAATGGCTCCCTCGGCTTGAAAGCAAGATGAGCACCACACCCCATAATCGCCTTTGACTGGACTTAACTGTCTAGGGGCCCTTTACCTTTGCCTACCTTTACTACAGATGTGAATAATCAGTTTCATTTAGGAATTCCTGGAGTTGCACTACCACCTCTCCTTCTTGTTCATACCTTGCAATAAATATTCAAACCACAATGATATGTGCATGAAAAGTGCCCTCATGAGGGCTTGTTAAAACATAAGAAATGCCACTGGTTTGAATAAGTGTTTAAACTACATTAACCCAAACACGTGAGCAAGCACTAACTCATAAGCTTTCTGTTTGAAAAAAATAGAGGCAACAGGAGGAAAGGATGTGATGTGATGGAAGCAGAATCAGTAGAGCTGAGTGGCTCATGAGGTTGTCAGTCCTTGACAAATGGCTCAATGAGCTTAAGCTGGGACACTGTTAGATGATGGAAGTGTGATGTACAGTGTCATTATACCACGTAGAGCATAGAAATATCAGTATTTCATTGAACAGAACATTGCCTGCATCAGAGCTCATCTGTTTCCCATGCACAGTATTAGCCTGAAATGCTTCACATGCTCCTACAGATAGTTCAATCAATATTCTGTATGTTTTGTTTGCTTTCGAAAGCTTTGTTCTATTTTTCCCCTCTTAAGTGCTCTTTCCCCTTCTCCATCTTGAGCATGGGCATTGTCGGAAGAATGCCTTGTTACACCTTTGACACTATGACTGTTGCCTCCAACAGCACTTTGATGTATCATCTAGGTTTCAGGTTGTGGGGGAGAGAAACAAATTTCAGTGTGTATGAGAGGGATGCACACAGCATGGTTTAAAGGCCTTCTCCAGATTAAATTGTAAAAGTGTAGTTTGCAATCATCTGATGAGGTTGCTTTTTATATCTCTAAGTAACCAGTGCTATAAGCTATTGCTTTGAAGGAATTCTGCACCTGGTCTGATAAGACATTCTGAAACCCCAGGTTAGGTTGAGATAGTGGTGGAGATACCGCCTCATGCTCTTTAAATTGTGTCCTCCAGTATTTTTTATTTTTATTTTTGCTTATTGGGAGTCTTGTGGTATATTTGGGTCAAAAATTTGTGCCAATGTTGCCACAAATTTCAGACTGTGGTTGCTTCCAGATAGGAGCTTAGGGTTGCATCCAACTAAGTTTTACTTGGAGAAGATCCATTGAAATGAATGAATTTACGTTAGCCATGCTAACGTACTCGGCAACAGAGTTTTCTGCAGAAAGGGTACATTCTGATGAAATAGGGGAAACACAAATGTGACATAGGTGCTTAAAAGGCAAACATATATAGAGGTATTCCACTTCACACTGTACTTAGATGGTCAAAAAAGCTTTTGTATATGTCTCTCATGAAAGGCTCCATAAGAAAGTTCTCCATAGCAGACAAGTCCTCTTATGTGAAATAGGAACTTGTTGAGAAACAAGAAGTGGAGAGGAGAAATAAATGGGTAGTTCTCCCACTGGACATTTGTAGGATGTGGAGTAGTCCTAGGGATAGGTAGGTATATTTTAACTTCATGCGGTAGGCAAGTTTGCTGCTTATAGTCAACTTGGTTATAACAAAAAGGCACTGTGAGGCTCTCCTAAAGAAGCTCCACAAATGGATGAATGGGCCTGAAAAGGACAAATGTAATTCTAAATGTAAGGAACTGTGAAGTGATACATTCCTAAGCAAAAATTGCTCGTAAAACATATATGCTAATAGGATCTGAAATGACAATGACTGGACAGAAATGAGACCTCAGGGTTGTGGAAGATAGTTCAATGCTAGCTCTGTGGCAGCTATGGAAAAAACTTGAATCCCACGTTGGAAATCATTAATAAACAGGTTGTAAAGAAAACTGCCAATATCATAATGCCATTATTCGACTCTGTAAGTGTGGCCCCACTTGGGTGGAATACTGTGTACAGTTCTAGTCATCTCTTCTGAGAAAGGATACTTAGAGCTGGGAAAGATTCAAAAAAGGGCAACCAATGAGAGAGGTGTATAAGGTTATGTATGGTGTGGAGGAAGTGGAAAGAGAGAAGTTTCTCTCCTCTCATAATACTAGAACCTGGAGCTGTCCAATGAAGATCTTGAAAGATTCAAGATAAACATAAGGAAATACTTCTTCACACACTTCACTCCCACAAGATGTAGGCCACCAAACCTGAATGCTTTTTAAAAGGTGATTAGAGAAATTCAAGGAGAATAAGGCTGTCAATTGCTACTGTCCATAATCATCATTTTCTGCTTTCTGTGCTGGAGGCAGTATCCCTATGAAAACCAGCTGCTGGTAGTCACAAATGGTTAGAGTGCTGCTGCACTCATGTCCTGCTTGTTGGCTTTTAATGGACATCTGGTTAGCCAGTGAGAACTAGATGTTGGGCTTTTGTCTGATCCATCAGGGCACTTCTTATGTTCTTAATTGCAACACACTAGAGCAAACTTGTGTGCTTAAATATCAGCAGTGACAGCTCAAATATCATATCAGCACCCTGGACAGATGAAAACTCCACAAAGTTAAGTACATCGGTCGAAAACAATTTATGGGTTTTATTTTTAAAAAGTCTAGCAGAAGATGTGAAATCAATGGCTACTATCTTTTCCCTGAAGGAATTTCACTATACCAGACCATTGGCTACATGAATTTCATGCAGTAACTTGTCCATCAAAGCAAATTTCCATAATTGTTGGTACCATGATTATGTCTAGGAAGCTGGGTTGCTCTCCAGCTGCTCACTGTTTCCATTCTAGTTGCCTTAAGAAGCAAAGCCACAAGATCTTTTTGTGTGTCATGCTCTTCAAGTTATTCTTGAAAATGCTTAACAGGGCTAATTTTGCACCAAGTGCCACACAGTGATGCAATTCAAAATCCTTCTAGTTTAATGGGTTTTGTGCTTCTCTGTATCCATTCAGCCTTACTGCAGGCCCATGAGATTCACTTTCTTAAACCTGTCTGTGTCCAGATTTGCAATGATGGTGAGTGCTGTGTTGCCTGCCTTTGTTGTGCTTTCTTGTTAACCTTGGAGAACCTCATCCACTCATTACTTAGGATGGGCTGCTAGAATTAATTCTGAGGTCCTCTGTTGTGGTCAATGCCTACACAAACAGACTGTGGCCTATTAGGAATGCCATCCATCATAAAGTGATTATGCTTGCATTAATATTCATTGCTGCCACTCCCATATTAACAGATGCACCAGCGACAATAATAGACTCCAAAGTGTAGATCACAAGTCGTGTTAATGTTTTCCATCAGAACTTTAATGGACCATCATTTTGCCTCTAGACATTAGCTACCTAATCAGTTGTTAAGCACCGATAATGACTGAGTTGTCAGGTGAGATCGTATTAATAATAATTGTTGCATGGTGAAATGTTTAAGCAAGTGAGGGTACAGACAAGTTTATAAATGACTTTGGATTAGCGTCTACACAGCTCAATACACAACATTTCAAGCAGCTAATGTCTGCTCTCCCAGCTGCTTCTTTCAAGACTTAACTGTCAGGTATCACATATAAAATATCAGAGAAGATGGGCTTCCTCAGAAATTCTTGCCTGCCTGCCTGCCTGCCTGCCTGCCCTCAGGCCTACCTATCCAACATCTTGTAATGTTATTCCCAACCACAATGTCGACTGCATTTTTGATGTCACGTCACTTGCTAATCAGCATAGTCTACAGTGCAATGACATCTTTAAATATAGCAAGACAGTGACTGGCACATTGGCAATAGCTTAAGAATCAGTGCTCATTACAGGCAGTGTGATAATCACAGTTACATTAAAAGGAGCTTCTATGTCCAAATTTACAGTATACTTTGCACTATATATACTTGCATAGGTAAAGGTACCCCTGCCCGTACGGGCCAGTCTTGACAGACTCTGGGGTTGTGCGCTCATCTCACTCTATAGGCCGGGAGCCAGCGCTGTCCGCAGACACTTCCGGGTCACGTGGCCAGCGTGACAAAGCTGCATCTGGCGAGCCAGCGCAGCACACGGAAACGCCGTTTACCTTCCCACCAGTAAGCGGTCCCTATTTATCTACTTGCACCCGGGGGTGCTTTCGAACTGCTAGGTTGGCAGGCGCTGGGACCGAGCAATGGGAGCGCACCCCGCCACGGGGATTCGAACCGCCGACCTTTCGATCGGCAAGCCCTAGGCGCTGAGGCTTTTACCCACAGCGCCACCCGCGTCCCATAAAATCTGTAAAAGGCAGAACTAATTTCTGGGTAGAACAAAAACTTCACTTAAAAGTAATTGAGCAGGTCCTTCTCATGCAATAAGTGTCAAGGGTCGAGCACCCTCAGGCCTCAAGATGCCAAAACAGGGCGTGTGCAACATCCGTCCCTGCAATTGGCTGGCAGTATTAGGCCTCTGGATTGTGCGCTCATCTCACTCTATAGGCCGGGAGCCAGCGCTGTCCGCAGACACTTCCGGGTCACGTGGCCAGCGTGACAAAGCCGCATCTGGCGAGCCAGAGCCGCACACGGAAACGCCGTTTACCTTCCCGCTAGTAAGCGGTCCCTATTTATCTACTTGCACCCGGGTGTGCTTTCGAATTGCTAGGTTGGCAGGCACTGGGACCGAGCAATGGGAGCGCACCCCGCCGCAGGGATTCGAACCGCCGACCATGTGATCGGCAAGTCCTAGGCGCTGAGGTTTAACCCACAGCACCACCCACGTCCCTTATATACTTGCATACGCCTAGGGAAAGGTAAAGTTCCCATTACTTTGTCCCAGTTCCTGCCAACCTAGCAGTTCAAAAGTGTGAGGTTGTGGTTCCTCCATGTGCTGTACTGTATTATTTTAATTGTATTTTAATTGCTTCTTTCATTTCTTATAATTCACATTTCTTTCATTTCTTTCATTTCTTATAATTCACATTTGTTGCATTACAACTTGATTTCCATAGAATTCCAAATGTAACACAATAAAATACAAGATGCTGAATTCGCCCAAAGCAAAGACATGCAAAGACAGCATGAAGACAACAGCTTTCATCCACTGTCTGTCGTGAGTATCTGATCACTGACATTTCATTGAATATTCATAGCTAGCAGAGCCATTGCTAAAGGTCCATTGTTGTTAGGGTATTGTGTTTTTACTCCACATGGATCCTTCTCGTGGATATGTGTTTTTCCACTCCAATTTGCTTCCCTCATGGATTCTGTCACTGCATTCCTCCTCTTTTCCTGTCGACCATCATTTGTTTGAGTCTCTTTCAACTTTTCGTCAAGCAGCCTATCCAAATGTCCCTGGAGGCTGTTTATTTCTGTATAGTCTGGTTGAGAGTCTGATAGACAAGCTGTCTTAATTTGTATGTTATGCAATCTTTAACCTTCATTTGTCCCTGTCCCTTCAAATACTTTCTCATGCTTCCATGAAGAATTACACACACACACACACACACACACACACACACGTACACGTGAAGGGGGAAAAATACAGTGGTACCTCTGGTTGTGAACTTAATTCATTCTGGAGGTCCGTTCTTAACCTGAAACCATTCTTAACCTGAGGTACTACTTCTGGGCTAGTGGAGTCTGTAACCCGAAGTGTTTGTAACCCAAGGTACCACTGTAGCAGTAGTCTCATGGGCAGCATTTGAACATACAGGTTGCAATGCAGTGAAACTGCTCCAGAGAAGCCCCCTCACTGTGGTAATATACTCTGGTGGCATGAAGCCTCACCATCATCAATCAAGGGAGTCCCTTGTGTCTGGCAGTCATGGTGCAGAGATATAACTGCATACCTTGATTCAAGGGTTAGAGCAATGCAGGATAATATGTCACTTTATCATGTACCCCTGTGTTGATTATCTGTCAGCTGTGACCCTTGGATAACCTAGGACAATAGGTGAACAGTGATGCACATCTCATGTAGCAGACTGAACCAATGAAGGCCAATCAAACACATCCAAGGTAGAACATAGGCAAAGAATTGTACAAGGGAATATTAATTGTACAAGGCCATATTTCCCTGCAATTCTCCTGCAAAAGTTCTTTCTTTCTTTCTCTCTCTGTCTCTCTCTTTCTCTATCTCTCTCTTTCTCCCTCCCTCTCCCTCTCATAGCTTCTCTGTGATTGAACTAATGTCATACGCTCCAACTTTTTCTGTCCCAAATCTGGGACACTCCCTCCATTACACCGCCCCTGCCTCCACTGAACCACGTGGGTGGAAATGGTGAGGGGACAATGGTGGATGCAGTGTCAACCATTCTGATAAATATACCTTTGAAAGGGGTCCCGATGTGAACTGTTGCCAAACATAATGGCCAACTCTAGCCCTGTGTATAACTACTTATTTATTTTAAAAAAATATTTATGAACTGCTAACATAAAAAAAATACTGTGGGGCGTATCACAGAATGATTAAAACACCGTAAAATTATAAGATCATAAAATGGAAAGCAAAAGACGAACACTGATTTCTCAAAAAAACCTTTGGCAGACCAAAAATATTTCCAGCAAACCGAAAATGTTTCCAGCAGGCAAATTGTAGGTGCCTGACTGATTTCAACAGGAATATTGTTTCAAATTTCCAGTGTCTTGGCCTGCCTTACACTAAACGAATATGAGGTAACTGAGACAAGTTGGGGTGATGTATCCAGAGGACTACAATGACCTGGCCAATGTATAAGCTACAAGGTGGTCCTTCCTTACTAGGGTCCATGGGCAGAAGGTTGTGGAGAAATGCTTTATTGGAGACTTTAATTTTAATAATAATAATAATAATAATAATAATAATAATAATAATAATAATAATAATTTATTATTTATACCCCGCCCATCTGGCTGAGTTTCCCCAGCCACTCTGGGCGGCTCCCAATAAAGTGTTAAAAACAATACAGCATTAAATATTAAAAACTTTCCTGAACAGGGCTGCCTTCAGATGTCTTTTCAAGATAGGATAGCTGCTTATTTCCTTCACATCTGTAGGGAGGGTGTTCCACAGGGTGGGCACCACTACCGAGAAGGCCCTCTGTCTGGTTCCCTGTAATCTCACTTCTCGCAATGAGGGAACCGCCAGAAGGCCCTCAGCGCTGGATCTCAGTGTCCGGGCTGAATGATGGGGGTGGAGAAGCTCCTTCAGCTATACAGGACCGAGGCCGTTTAGGGCTTTAAAGGTCAGCACCCACACTTTGAATTGTGCTCGGAAACGTACTGGGAGCTAATGCAGATCTCTCAGAACCGGTGTTATGTGGTCCCGGTGGCCACTCCCAGTCACCAGTCTAGCTGCCGCATTCTGGATTAATTGCACTTACGCTTAATTGTGTAAGAGAGGAATTGTGAACTTCCTGTGAAATCTTCCAAAGGCAAATGGGCCTTCCGAGTTGTGCTTGGCAATGTGGTCTGTTGTTTGCTGGTGGATGCTGTGGCTTCTAGCATACAATTCGGTTGCCTTCATTGTTATTCTCTCCTCCTCCAGTTTCCTAAGGTGCCTCATATGTTTGGGTTCTGATAATGGCAAATGCTTATGCAGGCAGTATAAACAGGAATGGAAAAGAGTGGTGTGTGCTCAGCCCGTAATGCCTAAGAAATAGAAGCCTTTAATATTCTATCAATTCAATTTAGACAGAGAGCTGCGCAGCCAAAGTACTTTTCTCCCACACTAATTGGATACTTTTCAAAGGCTTAATTACCATTCAGGAATTACTTTTGTATCTTGGATAGACAGAGACATGTTAATAACTCGAGCAGTGCCTATATATATATCGTCTTTGTGGGAGTGGTATTTTCTGGTTTTGTGCATATCAGTTGCTTCACATTACGCCAGCAATTTATTTATTTCGGAGTATTTATACCCTGCCTACTCAATGAAGTTCTCGAGGCAGCTTGTGGTGTATTCAAAGTGCAACAAAACAGACAATATTATAATAGTTTCTAGGGTGGAGCAGAAGGGTATATAAGATTCCTACTTAGGCTACAGATATTCCAACAAGTGTTCCTCTGTATATTGATCTACTGGTCTGGAAATGAGTGTAAAAGCATCCAGGGCAAAACAAAGGTGTTAAGAACCCCCCCCCCCCAAAAAAAAAATATTCCTCAGGTGCTCCAAATGTTTGCATGGGCTTCTGTTTTTCCTCCAGTTGTGTTTTCCACATTTTCACATCATTTTGTGATTTCTAAAAAAAAGTCTAAACCAGGCTTCCTCAACCTTAGCCCTCCAGATGTTTTTGACCCACAACTCCCATGATCCCTAGCAAGCAGGACCAGTGGTCAGGGATGATGGGAATTGTAGTCTCAAAACATCTGGAGGGCCGAGGTTGAGGAAGCTTGGTCTAAATGAAGATCCATGAGCGTTTTAGTGTGGCTTTCTCCAAATGTATACATTTTTATATGAAATATTGCCCAATATGCATTTATTTATTTTTTTGCAAATTGATTCTCCCAAATGTGATAGATTTTTTGTATATCAGTTACACCAGTGCATGCATTTTAATTCACACTCTGGAAATTGCAAGTTTTCAAGGCTTACACTGTTTCAGTTGCATATTGTTTGGGAAAGTGTGAATTAGGAAGGTCTGCCTTTAGATACAAACTGAATCAACTTTCTTCCCCAACCCTAGTCAAGAATGATGGGAGTTGTAGTCCAACAACATCTGGAGAGACAGTGCCTTACGAGAATATACTGTGATGTATAACCTCTTTTGTTTTTTAAGGGAATCTGTTTTTGTTATATGGCAATAATATTGTTATATTGTAATATACGGCAATAATATTGTTATATTGTAATATACGTGTCGGAATTGATAAATCAACAGCTGATGGATAATGGGAAAGGAAAATAATAATAATAAAATAATAATTGTAAATTGAATATAAGAAATGAAATGTGAATTAGAAATAAATATGTAATGTCAAGCAGCAATGGGGGAGAGCAGGGGCACATCTAGGACAAAGAAAAGGAACTCATTTTTTTTTGAAAAATTGTGTTAAATCTGATGTAATTTGGCATTGATTTGTTAAAAATTTGGAAAACTAATAAATATTATTTGACAAAAAGAGAGAGAATATACTGTGCACATTAAATAAGATTCTTAATTCTAGGGTTGGGGGATGACCCTTAACTTATTGGACCATTCTGTGTCTTCTAGATGGTTTTCTGGGCATAACATCTTACAGGATCCCATTTCGGCTGCCAGGCAGTGGGGAAAGTGGGTGGGTGGGGAGCCTTGTTTTCCATGTGGTCAATGAACTGAAAGATAAACAACCCCTGTCATGTCTTCTCGGCTGCATGGCAGGCAGAGTAGCACAGAAGAGCTGAATGTGATCTCATTAAACAGGCTGCAGACAGTGATTAGTTTCATTCCTGATAGCAAAGAGTAGCAAGAACCATAGCAAGCCGTTATGAAGAGGTGTCCGAGCATGAAGAGTGCCGTGTAATGAGGACATTCTTTCCTTGACAGCAAATGTCTCCATGTACCAAAGAGAATGTATAAGAATCTGTCCTCCATTCAGTGTGACAAGCAACATGGAAGTGTTCAGATTGAATAAAGTGCAGTACCCTGACTTCTTTGGAACTCGCCTGAGAGCAAAGCGAATACCAGTGGAAGTTGGCATGTGTGGGCAGAATTTGATTAATAATGCACAACCGCTGAGCCAAATTGGTGACACGTGGGTTTTGTTGGGGCATCTTCCTTGTTTTGTATAGCCTTTGTGAGACACCAGCAGCTCCTGCAAGCAGACTCTCAGGACAGCCAGCCAGAAGAGAGATTTGCTGAACTGCTTTCTGTTGTGCTATGAAGCTGGCCAATATTACAATTTATTATCCAGCAGTTCTAATGGGTGTGTAGTAGTAGTAGTAGTAGTAGTAGTAATGTCAATAGGGTTTTCTCCTAATCATGTACAGCCTCAGAGTAGTGATAGGTTAGCTCAGCAAAATGGCAGCTGTGAAAAAGGCAAATTCCATACTAGGTACTATTAGGAATGGGGTCAGAAATAAAACCGCCAATATCAGGCTTTCTCAGCTGGCTGAATAGGTCTTTACCATGAGTCCCCACTGGTTAGGGCTATAGTTTTATTTGAAATATACTTGTTGTTTTTAAAACTGTTTTTAATTATCTCATATGTAAACCACCTTAAGGTAGTGGCTTAGAAGGTAATCAATAAATAAATTATTATGGTATTATTATTAATAATAATTAATTATCTAACACTACAGGGTGACCACACGTGAAATACAGTGTGCAATCTGGTTGCTGCTGCAGGATTTTGTAAAACTCAAAGAAAGGACAACCACATCAAGGAGCTGGAGCAGCTTCCCTATGAGAAAAATAGATATGGCACTTGGGCCTTTCTAATTTAGGAAAAGAAAAAGACAGAGGTGTATGGAATTATGCATGGTGTAGGGAAAGTGGATGGAGAGTTTCTCTCTCTTCTGCAATACCAATGAGCCAGTGAAGCTAAATGCTGGGAAATTCAGAGCAGAGAAAAAGAGATACTTCTCCACACAGCACTTAATTAAACTATCAAATTTGATTCCACAGGATGTAGTGATGGTTACCAACTTGGATGGGTTGAAAAGGGGATTAGGCAAAGTGATTGAGGGCAGGGCTATCAGTGGCTGCCCTCCATGATGGTTATGTTCCACCTCCACTTTTGGAGCCAGTATGCCTTTGAAAACTGATCTCTGGGGGTCAGGAGTGGCCCCTGTGCGAACAGAATTCTTTACTAGTTATGCCGATGGCATGATCCAGTAGGGATCAGTTGTTCATAGGTTCTTGCCCCTGACTCAGTTTGGAACGGGGTCACAACGCTGACCCAAGACATTTTGCTGCCTCGAGCAGTCTAACCGGTAACCTGCCAACAAACAGACAAGACTAAAATCTTTAAAACCCTTGTTGTATATTTCAGAATTCCTGCCTTCATCGGAAGGTTTGCTTCTCCCCCACATGTACTGTTGAGATCTCCTTCAGAGGCATTTGAATCTGGCACTTCTTGCTGCGTGCAGTGGAAATCAGAAACAGTGACCTCGTGCACAGTTTATATCACTGGGGAACATAGGCGCCAACTCCTGAGGGCTGAAGTACTTTGGCCCCTCTATGGTTCTTTTTGAGGAGACCTGGCCCCCTCAACGTTCAGAGGGCGTTCAGCCCTGCCCCTTGACTCCTTGTGATATTGTGTGACGTTGTGAGTGTGACATCAGGACGCCACATCGGACTCCCTCAATCATCTTGAGAAGCTGGTGCCTCTTCCGGCAAATGTTCCTACCAGCAAGGCTTGCTTCCAAGTAAACATGTTGTACTTCAAACTTTTGCTTGGTTCACACTTCACTTTGCAAGACTGTAATGGATGTTAAGGAATCCTCCATTGTGTTCTACTCATTTGTGTTCAAAGCAGAGAGAGATTTTGTCAGGTCCTAATACAAATCTTGAAAGATAGTTGAATATAATGGAGGGGAGGAAGAACGCAAGCCTGATATACAATGATTTCCCTGCATAGCATTGTAGACCTTTCAGAGCTGACATTCTCTTTATCCTTTCATAAGGACAAAAGAAAACAGGATGGCTCCTGTAGGATGATGTTGCTTCTAATTGTCAAAAAGGAAATGGCTTCTCCTCAGGAATGCCTCCTGCTGCCTATGTACCATTTGCCAACGTGCTTATTTGTTTTACTTCACATTGGGTATCAGCAGGCGTGCCGTACCATATGACACATCCCCCTCCTACTTCCTGCTGTCTAGTGTACATTTCTCCAGGAACAGACCACAGCCATATCGTCGGATTCCTTCTGCGACAATTCTAATCAGAGCTGTCTGATGGGCAGAAGGCTGGGGATATGTTAGGGACCGTGTCCTTATGAATCTTGAGAAGGATGCTGGCATGCTGCGGCAACAGATGTACACCATCACAGGACAATCTGCCATGAAATGGGAGAAATGTATGCAAACAGTGAAAATATCCATGGGGGGAAAACCACCCGTTCCAATCTTAAGTTCCCCTCACATAGTCATCTTGGCAGTGCTGCATGCTGTTAGAATTCCAGAGAAAGGAAAGAAAATGACAAATTTCTTTCTCTCTTTTCTAATTACACTTGATTTTCTCAGGAAGTTGATGGATATGCTGTAATGGGTTTTGCTGGTTGTTTCTGGTACTCCTCCCCCCTCTTTATATATATATAGAATTGAACAACAAAGCAGTCAAAGAAAGTGGTCTTTCTTGGGAGGGAGACAATATTTGCTGGTGGATCAAAGCAGACGGGGAAAATACTTTGTATACTTCAAAAGCTATACAGATTGTGTACTAAGGTGTTTTAAGTGTATGAGTAAATGGCATCAAAGGGACTCCTTAACAACAAAGGGGCTGCTTTCAGGCTTTATGATTTAACTGTCTTTTGCCTAGGTGGCAATAAAAGGCTGAGCTACTTTCTCCTTGCACCAGCCGCAGCCATGAGAATTCTTCAACCATTTGTGAGAAGCAGGCAATAGGCTGCCTAACGGCCAAAGCAGGATTTAAACCAGGAACTTCCCAGTTCACACTTCTAGAAATAGAGTCTGCCACATGAGCTCCCAATATAAGCATTATTGTTATTATTGTAGAATTATTATATGTCCTTGAAGATAGAAATGTTGAAACTATTGCCCAAGGAAAGTGAACTAAGAGATCTGTGACCGTTTCATGTTTATTTCATTTGTTTATTTGGCATATTTTTCTTATAAAATTTGATATACTTTTTTTGGATATTTTTATGCTGCCTTTCAAGGCAGCTTGAAATAGGACAAACATACACACACACCATGGCCGTTTCTTGAATGGCCTTTTCGTAAAATTGCATAAATGTTTGTGGTTTGGCATGCCTTTAGCCTGGCTGAGCATTTTCTTCCCTGCCATGAAGTCTCTTAGACATGAAGCTCTCTACAAACTTACCTGGGAGCAAGTTCCATTGAACAGTGGGACTTTCTTCATAGAGTTTTAGCTCTTTACTCATTATTTAATTTTTATTGATTTAAAAAAAAATACTTTAAGCCACTTTGGGGTCTGTCTGTCTAAAAATATTTGGATTTAAAAAATATACTGTGGAATGAATGAATGAATGAATGAATGAATAAATGCAATCAGATTTATTTTTGCAGGAATATTGCAGGAAGCAATAGGAAGGAACAAACCATGAAGTTCATTGGTAAAGATATACCAAAACCAACTGCCAGCTTATAGATTAACTTAATGTGTCAGGGAGAGAAGAAGAAGGATCTCTAAAATGAAAACATAGTTTGGGCATGCTGGTTTGTGGGTTTGGTGAATTAATTTCTGTTTCTCTCAGTTTTTCATTCCCGCCCCCATTCTTAAATTCAGTTCTCCACATTTCCTCATCAGTCTGCCTTTTTTATTTTTATTTTTTATTTTTTTAAAAAAAGTTTTCATGAGCAATTTTCAGCAAATTTCTCCTAATATGCATATTTTTACAAGCAATTTTACCTCATATAATGCATTTTATATGCTATTTTCTTTTATAAATGTCTATGCACGCTTATCCCTGGTATATACAAGTTTTTACAAGTAACTTAGGTGGAGAACTGGATTTTGAAAAATTCAGAGCGGTGTGAATTTCAAAGAATGACTGTGTTTCATAAAGTGTGTCTTGTTTCATATTGTGCACTTTAGATCGGCTCATCTTCAAATGTGAACTGAATTGAATTCCACCCTCCGCATCCTTACTCTCAGGCATTGCCAGAGAATGTCTGCATGATATTATTAGTTTCTTTATTTTCCCTCTGAAGTACCATAGGAATCCTTATATTCACTTTCTAACTTGCACTGCCAAATATTTTTCATAATTGTGATGTCGGCTTTTATTTCTTTGTGCTACCAAAACCATTATGACTCCCTTTCGAAATCCAAGATGTCCAGGTCTTTCCCTCTTACCTGGCAGGCATTAAATCAGAAATGTTTCCAAACCCACATAGAGCTGAAGCTTGGCAAGTTGGGATACTTGCGGCCTGGCACCCTAAATTTCCCAAGTAGTGCAAGTTCTATTTTCTGACCTTTAGTGACCTCCAGTTCTGCTTGAAACTGGCACCTCGGGAGCTATCTTTCCCTGACGGTGAATTGTTTCTTGTAGAGTTCTGTGTCTGAAAATAGCCTTTTATCATTGAAACCTTGCTAGATTGTGGAGATTTCTCTCCATTAGGGCTGTGGAGAGCTGGTTGCTCGTGATTTATATCTTTCAGATTAAATTACTGGAATTCTTCATTTACTGCCTTTTTCTGGTGCCTTGGTAGCTCAACTGCTAAAACAGCCCCATTCCGGGTTGCTTGTTCCAGACACGCTCTCTACATCAGCAATGCAATGCCAGTTCTTGCTCGTTAGCAATGGGTACCTTACTGAGTCAAGATCGATTTTGGAGTGCTTTTATTTTTCACCTATGTGGTTTACTCCCCACCATTTTCCCTCAAATTGCTTTTTAAAGTGCTACAACATTTAAAGTCCGGATGATTCTATGCATCTATTGTGCTCCTGAAATTTCCACGGGGCTGCTGGAGAAACGAATGCCTAACATATTACAGTGGTACCTCTGGTTACGTACTTAATTCGTTCCGGAGGTCCATTCTTAACCTGAAACTGTTCTTAACCTGAAGCACCACTTTAGCTAATGGGGCCTCCTGCTGCTGCCGTGCTTCAGGTTACACACTCCGCTAACCCAGAAATAGTGCTTCAGGTTAAGAACTTTGCTTCAGGATAAGAACAGAAATCGGGCTCCGGCGGCACGGCAGCAGCAGGAGGCCCCATTAGCTAAAGTGGTGCTTCAGGTTAAGTAAAGTTTCAGGTTAAGAACGGACCTTCGGAACGAATTAAGTACTTAACCTGAGGTACCACTGTAGTCTGAATACTTCTTGGTAAGAGGTTTGCAGTTTAGATGCTTCCCTGCCAGGTTTTTGCAGACAGGGATTCTTTTACATTTTGGAATGGTTGCAGGGAGGGTTCCCCCTTGGGAAATCACTGATGCTCATCACTGTGTGCACAACGATGCATAGGCTGCAACTATGTACTTTGCTGCTTTCGAGCAAATTACCACAAATGTAAATGTGGCCTTTAATACAATGCCTAAGAAAAGTGTTGGTTTTTCAGGCATATGCCTGTTCCAGAATTGTTAGTAAAATTAAGCACGCGGCACTGAAGAAGAGGAGGAGGCAGCATCTGTGGCAGAGATGGATTATTACCTTTACTTACCTGTTTTTAATGAATCTTAGTGTCTCCCAGAATAGTAATGAAAATGATGGCAAAGTGAACCAGCTCTGAAAAATAACAACATCTCTTCAGTATACACCAACCATTCAGTCATCCCTCTGAAGTGAGGCACTTTCCCAAATGTTCAGACAAAGTATTTCAGACAATCACTTTCTGATCATTTTTCTTGCCAGATCATTTGAGGTATAAGAGAGAAAAGAGAAGGGAGGGGAAGGCTGGAGAGCGAGAGCCAAATCCACATAGTTGATTGATATGCTTTGAGAGAAGAAATTGATGTAGGCGACAAACCATAAAGATCTTTCTCTATGCAACTAGACTTTTAAACGTTTGTTTACTCTTCTTGCTCTCTTTTTCCATTTTTAAAAAACGCACACAATAAACTTTAGCAATCACATCGGGGAGGGTGCGGGTTTAACTGAACATTATGCACAGACAAATAAAAGACAGATGGGACTCCGTTTCTGAAAAAGAAAAGCCGTTTCAGGAGATAGAAATTAGGCATGGAGGAATGAGCTGGAAGGTGCTCCTTTGCTTAACATTTCTTCCATGTCCAGAGGCATTGTATTGGGCTGAATATGGGGGGGGGGGGCAGCATTACATCACATGTGTCATGCACATCATATGCCTGTGACATCAAGTGTGCAGCACACATCAATGGGAGGAGGCACGTCAATGGGAGGAGACCTTGCCCCCATCTCTGGAAACCAACAAAATGGCTGTTCCCCAAATTACAAGTTTGGGACTGTCTTCTGAGAACATTCTGGTTGCCAGCAGTAAATCATCAGTTGCTTTTGAACTGATTCACCCAGCCCAAAGTGAATCCCAAGCGTTTCCCCCATAGTCAACTAATGGCCTGCCTTCTCATCCTAGATATCACAGTGCTTATGAGGCCACTGCCAGCCTGGGCAGGCAGAATGTAGCTGAGTTGCAGCTGAATGCAAGATTCCATAGCACACCACCAACAAGGGGCATTCCCTTCACAGGGAAAAAAGAACTTTGCAAATGCTCAGAGGGATTCAGCTCAAAGTGTGAGGGTTTCTGCAAAAAGCAAAAGATGACACCTTTGCTCATCATGGCAAGATCTATGTAAAACTGAGTGTCTGCCTCCCTCCTGTGCTTGTGAATTGCATGCAAAGCAACCCACAGAAAACATTATCAGTCACGTTTATGGATTCCAACAGTACAATGGGGCAGGCAGAAAAGAAACAAATTACAGTGACAGAATAAAATGACAAGGACAGGGTCACCTCAAATTGCCTTGTGTTACGTAGCAGTGAACACAAATATATATATATATTGAACTATTGATTTTTTTTTGTATTTGGATTTAGTGGGCAATTAACTACCTGGACTGAACTTTATTTGCACTTAATGATGACTATATCCTCCTAGAAGGAAGACCAAGGTAAAGACTATAATTTCATCATTTTAAGATTGTACCTAAAGGGCAAAAAAAGATGAATAGTTTTGTAGGCAAAGCATTGAACTGTGCCACAAGAGATTTCATTCCATTATCTGCCCGCGCTGCAGATCTCATTTGTGACTTCCAGTTGCTTCATTTCCTCAGTTGTAAATTATGGGTTATTATGGATACTCCTCTACCTCACAGGGGCATTTTTGAAGATAAGTGAACATAGGAGCAAAGATAATGACTGATGTTATATAGGTGGACTGATCCATATGTCTGAACTGTAAATGGGAGCCAGTGACCTTCCAAATGGAGGATAACTCATGGAACCTAATCTGACAGCTCAGAAACCTGATGGTGTTTTTGGATATAGCTAACAAGAAAAACTGGCAGGATAGGGTGGGGACTTAAGAAGTATAGGACTAATAAAACACACACACAAACCATAGGCATTTGCAGTTTTCTGGAAGCATTTGATCTACATTTCAGTTTCCTGATTGTCTAGAGCAATGTCCTTCAAACTTAGGTCCCTAGCAACTTCCATCATCCCTCACCTGTCAGCTAAACTGTCTGTGAATGATGGGAGTTGAAGTGTAATGATGGTTGGGGACCCAAGATTGAAGAACGCACCCTGGTCTAGAGTGACAAAACTAGAACCACAGGGCTTCCTGATCTTTAGTCAGCTTTCCCCTGTGGTGAATCACTCAGGCATTAAACAATGACATTATCCTCCCATCCTCCCGTGTAGCTTCACTCACTAGGGCCAAAAGGTGATTCTGTTGGTTGGGAAAGAAAATATAGGTATAAAAAGAGAATTCCCTGGCTGTTAAGATCCAGGTGCGGGACAAGTACTCTTTGGTGGGAGAACCCCAGCAAAAATTTAAAATCACAAACCATGCAGCAAAGTAAAGTGTGGAAATATAGGCTGTTACACCTTTAAAATATGCCCTTGTGAATTCCTTCCAAAGCTTCCCACTTCCCCTAACATAGAAAAAGTCCACACGCTTGGCAAATGGTTTACTTACAAACTCTTTAAAGGTCAGAAATCACAGGCAGCAAAGCTTGGGTTAGTTCCAAAGTGGTGAAAACTCCTAAATTATTTGGCTTTGTAATTAAACACTAATTTGGCTTTGTAAGAAAGCCATGTTGTCTGAGCATGGAACTACCAGCTCAGAACTCTTTGCATGTCTGAGTTCAAATGGTAGACTGAAAGAACAATAGACTAGACCAGTGTTTCCCAACCTTGTGCCTCCAGCTGTTTTTGAACTACAACTCCCATCATCCCTGACTAGCAAGACCAGTGGCAAGGGATGATGGGAATTGTAGTCCAAAAACAGCTGGAGGCACAAGGTTGGGAAACACTGGACTAGACTTCCTCCCAAGGGAGTAACTTAGCTAAGCCCAACAGGACAGCTTACTCTATGCCACTAACCCCTTTATGCATTAACTAGAGTTAAGCAACTATCCTACAGCTTCCAGGATCCAATGTAGCTCTTTGGTATACTCCTTTGTCTGACCATAAATGCTTATGGAGGAGGCCTGTATCTGGGCAACAGCTGGATTTTGGTCCAGTCTTCAAATTAGAACAAGACTGAGGAGGCAGCTTTTTGTGATGGTCCCTTTAGCTACTATGACTGGAAGGGAACAAGGGGGAGCATTGTTCAAAAGGCTAAAATTAGGGTGTGTGTGTCAGGTTTTGGGGTGTGTGGATTTAATAAAGCCCAACCCTCATTTTAATTCCTTAATTCAGACATGGCACGGGCTTTGTCTGCAAGGTGATCCAGCCTCCCTGCATCTTCATCAGTCTCCATCTGCTTGCCTTCACAATTTCCCTGTAAGTTTCAGTCTCATTAGATGCCCAGCTACACCCTGTTCCTAACTTGCAGTCCTCCAGTGCTGTTGCTCACAGCCTGAGAGGATGTTTCCCTGTGTAGTAAAGAAGTATAAAATATTTGCAGATCTGAATGATACTCTGGTAGGCAATGACAAACCAGCAGGCCCAGATTTTATTGTCTTTCTCTGAAGTCCCCACCCCCACCTGCCATTGCATTTCAAATTTTACAAATGCTGCAACAACACTGTGTTAAGTGAAACGTCTGTCATCAAAAGGGGGGGGGGAGGAGAGAGAAATTGAAAGCACAGTGGGGGGGGGAGAGCGAGAGAAAATGGCAACTAATAACACAGAGAAACACTGGGAAAACTTGAAGACTTAAAAACCAGAAAATAATGCATTTCTTTCTGAAAATATTTCATTTAAAATGTATGTGAATATCCTGAAGGGACTCTCATCTGCTTCACCATATGGAGAATTTCTGCATGTGCAAGATGGAGTGGAGGTTTTTGTTTTTGTTTTAAAGGATAAAATTGTTTTTTGTTTTTGTTTTTAAAAAGCAAGGCTCTACTGTTCTTCTGCTGAGTTAAGTAGTTGCAGAAGTAAATAATCACACTACTTAATTGCTGTCTCTCCACCTCTTGTCACATATTTGATGTGTTTTAAGAAACAATTTATCTGTTGTTTCTAGACATTCAACTTGAGAGAGCCATCAAAATACCTTTTCCCTAGCTGATTTGGGGGGGGGGCATCTACATCATACATTTAAAGCACTCTTACATCACTTTAACAGTCAGGGCTTCCCCCAAAGTATCCTAGTTTCTTTGGAGAGACCCATTATTCTTCCCACAGAACTACAATTCCCAGAGTTCCTCCTGGGAAGAAGGGTTGATTGCTATACCACTGTTTTTTCTCGGGTAGCAAAATGTCTTGGGCCAAGCCAGTCCTCACCATTTAAACAGACAGGAATGGCTTCTCTGAGCAGGTCACCACCTGGAGTTTCAGCATTTCCCTTAAGGCAAGTGGTGACCAATAGCTTTTTCTGGATCTGTTCTGTACTAACAGAATGGGTGATAGGTTTGCTCCCAAGCTGAATATTCTTGTTGTGTGGGATGCCCTTCTCCCCTCACTCTTTTATACAAAGCGTGTTCTCCAATAAATGAGAGCACGTGTTGCGGTGTGGGCCACCAGGCCAGGCCTCTTGTTGCCAGGCAGGTTAATAGTTGTTGCCTGGCATCATGATTGGGTAACCGGGTTGCTGGGGCAAATTGTATGTTGCAAATTGGGTGGGTGGGACCATAGTCTTTATATATTGGTGCACTCTGGTTTCTCTTTCTCTTTGCAGAGTGCATCGGATCAGGAGCAATCTTCTCATGTCTGGTTACATTTCTTTATTTCCCCCCTTCTTTTAATCCTCTCTATTTTATTTTTCCCCTTCTTTTTAATCCTCTCTAGTCCCTTAATTAATCTAATTTCCCTTTTTTCCTGTTTGATTTCTCACCCCACCCCTTACCCTGCCCTGTGGGAAGATTCTCCCTGTATCTGTGGTTGCCTTTCCCAATAGGGAGGGAGCCGCCATTAGGGGCTTTCTTTGCAAAAAGGTTTTCCCCATTTTTGCCTGTTTAATTGTGGTGCTAGTCAGGGCTGTTCCCAGCTTAGCTGGTATCACTTTCGTTTATAGTATCCCCTAAGGTTGGCTTTATTTTGGGTGCATGCAGTGCTCTTGGCCGAGTTTTAATCTAGCCTTGGGTGGGAGCACTATATTGAGTTCCTTTAATATTGCAATGAGACTATAAAAGGCAGAGAGCTGAAGCAGGTAGGCCTTCACGGCCTGCTCGGCCTGCACATATCTTTCAAGCCTTAGCCTGCTACAGTTAGCAGTACAGTAAATTGTTAAAGTCTATGTGACATGTGACTCATTTTCTCTATAAGAATTTATCTGTTTGTTTGCAGGCTCACTTGTTGCTAATGTATATCTTAGGCAGACAGAGTGGAGCCAGAGGCTCTCTGTGCCTCCAGTGAGCACTCTGTGTATGCTCTTTATTATGCCGTTTCTGAACAAGTTTATTTTCTTCTAGTTTGTTTTGCCCTGATAGTGGCAACTGCCATTTTAGAGGCGAGCCACTGTGGCTTAGTGGCCAGAGTGTAGGACTAGGACCTGGGAGTCAGGGTTCATATCCCCCATTTAGCCATTGTTATCAAAACAAAACAAACTGCTCCGTTTGGACTATTCTGTTGCTGGGTAGTCCGGCCCACTTGTAACATTGCTCCCAAAAAGAACTTTGGGTTTCTTGAGGGCGTGCTTCCCTCTAAAGTGCAACAGGGGTACCTGGTCAGGCAGTGGGCTGCCTCGAGTTTGTTATCTCATTGGAAACTTTTATGTCTGGCCTAGCAGGTGATCTTAGGGCTTGACCCGCTTGGCCCTAGAATTTGATGGACACTGGCAGGGTTTGCGGCCTGAATAGCTTCCCCATGTGATGCACAAAGCATTGGTTTCACCAGTTCCTCACATTTAGTCTTTTGCAGATTATGACAGGGCCTTTGCAGATGCCTCCAGAGCTTGCCTCTCCTGCAGAGGTTGACTTGCTGGTGCCCTAGGTGCCTTCTTCCAGAAGGAAGCGTCTTCAGAGGTGGCGATCCAGGAGCAGGGAAAAGGGGAGCAGGGATGATGCTGACACCTCCTTGCAGGTACGTCAATCCTGGGTCTTTAGGGATCATCCTGGATAGCTCAGCTGTTCAGTGTATGGTGCCGGTAATCCCTAGGTTGCTGGATTGGTCCCTATATGGGACAGCTGCATGCTCCCTCATCACTCTGCCCGGATGCTGAGGTCCAGCGCTGAGGGCCTTCTGGTGGTTCCCTCACTGTGAGAGACCAAGTTACAGGGCACCATGTGTAGTACCTTCTCGGTAGTTGCACCCGCCCTGTGGTACGCTCTCCCATCAGATGTCTACTACCAGACTTTTAGAAGACATCTAATGCAGCCCTGTTTAGGGAAGCCTTTAATGTTTGCTGCATTTCTGTATTTAATCTTTTGTTGGAAGCTGCCCTGAGTGGCTGGGGATGTCCAGCCAGATGGGTGGGGTACAAATAGATGATGATGATATTGTGGGAGAGTGGACTACATGATCCTCAGGGTCCCTTCCACCCCACTATTCTTTAAGTTGCAATTCACTATGGGTATGTTAGATTCAGGGCTGCCATCATCCCCTCAGCTTGCCAAGATCGCAGGGACAGGGACATGTGGACCACTTGCGCAGCTCCACATTTCAAATGAAAATTCCCTGAGCAATAGTACTTAAGCTGGTATGCAGGAAGCTGGCCCAGCAGCAGTTTTGCAGGGACTTTTTAGGGTTTCTGGCCTGCGTTGGCCCCGTAAATTTACACATCTTGGTGGCAACTCAAGGCAGGGCATTCTGCCCAAGTGGGGGCTGGGGGCTAGCAAGCTATAACTCTATACCTCTTGCCCATATTTCCAAAAAAATATCTTCCTTGGAAGCCTGGCTAAAAGGTTATCTAGATGGGTCATTTTCCCAAGGTTTGGGATTCCTCTGGCTTTTCAACCAGTGGCTCAGAATACAGCAACTTTAAAGCCAGTCAGAGAGCTACCTGCGGTAGCAAATAAGTAGGTTAGGAAGCAGCTTTCATTGGGACGTTTGGTGGGATCCCCTTGATTCTCCTTCTATTCCTGATTTTCATTTATCCCCTTTGGGGATCGTCCCTAAGGATGCCCCATATAATCCATATTTATCGCATCCCATAGGCACCTCAGTGAATGACTGAGTGAAATATGCATCTTGAGCTTACCAACTAATTGGATGAGGGCCTGGTTGGCATTATGCGATATTGAATTGGCTGTTAGGCTGCTGCCGGTTCACCTTCAAGATTATAAGTAGTTGGGCTTTAACTGGATGGTCCTTACATTGATAAGGCGATGGCAATGGGTTGTGCTATAGGCTGTGCAGCACTCGAGTCCTTTAGTGTCTTTCTGGATTGAACATTGCGAGTCAAGACTCGTTTAACTGGGGGTACCATTATTTGGATTATCTCACTGGCTGGTTCATGTGACACCAGCCCCTGCTTAGGCTTACTGCACGCCCCTTATATTCCCTGAGGAGCTGGGTGTTCCGTTGGCAGTGGATAGGACAGTGGCTCCTACTGCCCCTTTTAACGCATTTGGGGGCTAGCTGGATATCGTTGCTCATACCTCTGCTTGCCTGTGGAAATGCTGTTTGCCGTGAAGGACATTATTCTTGTAATACTTCCTCTGATAGCAAATATTGCTTTGTCAGATCCTATCGTTGCTAAGTCAGTTAAAAATTGGCATGCAGGGTGGTTGTTCCAGGCTGCCCCTTCCATTCCTGCTCGGCCAGGTGGTCTCATGGCCCGGGGTCCCTTCATCATCCTGTACAGTGGCCTTGAGCCTGGCAGGGCAAGGCTATCACATGTGACCTAACTTTTCTTGAGTTCTCCCCATTGTAGTGTCAGCGCACATCTGGACTGAGGAGTACAGGGACCGTCGGGTCTGTCTTGGTCTGACAACCAGGCAGTGTGAGGGTCCTGGCAAAATGGTCCTCATGCTTTGGCAGAGTCTCCGCCCCCTTTTATGTGCCTTCCAGCTGCACTGCTTAAGGTTTAATATTGCGTTTCTGCTCGCTCTATTACGGGATCAACTAATGTTTTTGCTGTCACTCTATCCCGTTTTCAGTTGGAGTGCTCAGATCCTAGGCTCCGGACGCCAGGCTATAGCCGGATTTTCTGGAGCTCCCGTGGCGCTTTGGCAACAATTGATAATTAAGAGGAGTAGTAGCTTACATTTCCCCTTCTGCTTTCAGGTCTTATGAGAAGGCCTGGACTGATTTCTTAGCACTTAGCTGGCAGTCCTCTGCTATTCAGAGGAACTTGCCTCCATTCTCTGAGCAGGACCTGCAGTAATTGGCCTACCTGCTGCAGATCGGATGCACTGTTAAATCTACCAGAATTCAGTCCGCTGCAATGTCTGCTAGAGTAAAGCTTTAATTTTTCAGAGACCCTTCTAAAAGTGTGTCATGCGCAGGGTCTCGGAAGGTTGGAAAAGACTCCAGCCTTCACAGGACTGCAGGCAGGAAGCCGGTCAATCTTGACCTATGCAGTATCCGCAACAAGTTAAGGCTTGTTTCCTGGTTCTAGATCTAGACGAGACTCCTTTCAGTATTCCATTGTAATTTTGGTGTGCTGAGGGTTGGGGAAATTGTGTTGAAGCCAGCACCAGGCTGAGAGTTTGGAGGCTTATTGCCTCAGGTTTTTTCCTTATTTGCTTTGTAGCTTGTCGTAAGTGTCTGGAGCTTTAAATCAGACCTAGTGAGCAGGGTTGCCATCATCAGGCTTCCAGTCACAGGTAAGGTGGGCCCTTGCCCTGTTATTGGATACCAGAAATATTTGGCTTTTCGTTCCCCTGTGGGGCTGGCTCGATCCTAGAAGTTGCTGGTTCTCATGGGTTGCTCCTTCAGGATATATGTGTTTCCCTTTTGGAGTTGAGACTTGTAGTGCGCAACTCCAAAACTGACCAGCTGGGTCAGGGGGAGGTTGTCCGCCTCCCAGCGACTGGGGAGGTGGGCCCGTGCCTGGTCAAGGATGTAAGGAAGTACTTGGCCTTGAGACCTCCTGGGGACGGCCCCCTACTCTTGCATGAAAATGGTGCGACACTAGTTCACAAAAGTCTTGCGTAAGGCCGTCTCTGCTTGTGGGATCTTGGCCTCTGGTTTCGCCCCTCATTCCTTTTGCATAGGTGCAGCGACTATGGCGGCCCATTGTGGCTTCTCAGCTGCCAGGATCAAGGATTTGGGACATGGAAATTGGATGCTTTCAAGGGTTATGTGCGAAAGAAATGCTGAGTTTGGTACTAATGTTTGTTTGTTTCAACCCTTGTAGATCCCACGCTGGTCCGCATCTGGATAGTGGGACACAGCATCGTTCAGTGGGCTGGCAGCAGAGCGAGGCAGTCTGCAAGGGGAGCGTGTCTCGGCCTCCCACAGCACGTGCAGGTGTCATGGTTTTCCAGACGTGGAATGTCATGGGGAGAGTTTATGCCGCTGATTGGTCGCTGGCTGCTCTCGGACCTCCCCACCCCATGGCCATAGTGGTGCAGCTGGGGGGAAAATGATGTGGCAACTATTGATTGCCTTGCTTTGCGTACCTCAATCCAAAAAGGGATTTGGAGGCATTGGCAGCCTTATTACCTTCAGTGAGAATAATTTGGTCTCACCTGTTGCAGAGGCAAACCTGGCGCGGTGTTTCCCACCCGGAGGCCGCTGTAAGGGCCAGGAAGCGCATTAACTCTGCTGTTTGCGGGAAGGTATTGGAGCTGGGTGGTTTGGTGATTTTACAGCCAGACATTAATTTTAAGGCTGAGGCCCTTTACTGGGCAGATGGAGTGTACCTCTCCAATTTGGGGAATGATGTTTGGCTGGATGTGGTGGCTACTAAATTGGGTTCATGGTTGGGTTTGTGAGTGGTTGGCGGCGAGCGTTAGAGCTCGTGTGGCGGTTAGGCATTGGTTATAATATGCTGGTGGTGGAGGGGTCAGCCTGGGTCTGCCCCTCCTATTGCGCTGAAGGGAATTCCGTTAAAGGAATCCTGGGGCTTGCCACGATTTCGTCCAATCCCTGTTATGGGACCAGGGCCGCCCAATCCCTGTTATGGGAATCCTTGTTATAGGACCGGGCAGGCAAGCTTTCGGGGAGCTGCTGGGGTGAGCGGCGTGGGTCCGACGCTTAGCTCAAGTGACCCCCCAGTTTGACTTTCTCTTCTACTGGCTACCGATCGGACCTCGGGTGCCAGTTCTGTCCCAGGCGGGGGGACAGATAGTCATAACCAATGTCTAAACAACCACTCACTGATTTTGTATTTTAATAAAGTTGTGGCCAAAATAGTGCCCAAAAACCAAAACAAAAATTACGTGTTATGTGTGAAGTTATTTGAGGGGTGGCCTGGGGACCTACACAGGCAAAACAAGGTTTCTGAAAGAGCAAGGCACTGCCTGCAGGAAGGGAGGGAGGGAGTAGGTAGTCTTGCTTGTATAAAACTGCTTTACAAGGGTGATTCGGTACGTCTCTCAATTTGTATATTTTCTACTGCCAGATGAAAATGTCTTTATTTAGGCAGGCATTTTGCTGGAGAAGAAAACTTACAAGCTGTATATTTGTACAAGTTCCTTGCTTTTAGCTGGACGCTGCTGTTTCTTGTTTATGTAATGCAGTTCTAAATCTGCCATGCCAGTGACTGTATAATTTTAAATGTTGACTAGCTTTAGGAGTAAAAATATGAATTGCAAATTTTATCTAGAAAACAAATTCACCATTTTTTTTGTTTTTTGAGAACTGTAGGTTTTTTTGACAAGAAGAACATGCATGTGCAACTGCCACAAAATTGTCACATGTTCTTACTCAAATGCAATGGACTAAGTCTTGCATCAGTGGCTGGTTTTGTAAAACAATTTGGGTGATATCCAAAGTCATACTCGGGGTAAATCCATGGAAATCAACAGATCTAAATAAATGAAGTTCATAGAATCATAGACTCACAGAACTGTAGAGTTCGAAGGGACCCTGAGGATCATCTAGTCCAGCCCCCTGCAGTGCAGGAATATGCAACTATCTCATATGAGGATTGAACCTGCAACCTTCGTGTTATCAGCACACTGACCAATTCAAGCTATCCTGGCTGACTTAAATCTATTGATTTTAATTTTGTACTCTGAGTATGACTAGTGTTGGGTATAACCAGCAGTTTTCTGAATGTTTCTAGTTTCTTAATATTTATGGTGTCATTTCAGAAACCAACACGTTTTGTGGTTTGATAAAATATTGCACTTAATATACAGCTCTGTACTGTCTTTCACATTTACAAGGTCTGGACTTCATTTTTCAAAACTGATGTCAGATAATTGATATGGGACAAATGAAAAAAATACAATAAAATTACAGTGCTGTCTTGGATTTTTCATGTGGACGAGGGGGTGGGCCAGTGCAAAATCCTTTTCTATACTGGGTCTTTCTGTACCTGCTGCAAGATATCTGAAAATCAAAACCAACAAAGGGGCCCTCAAGGAAGACAAGACTCTGCTTGAAATAATTACACTGAAAAATTGAGAGCATGCAATTTTGTCATTGCAGATTATACAGATGTGAAATCTCCATTAAAAGTGTTTGTTGACTGACAGAGCAAACAGCATTGTTGTTTTTAACAAGTGAATTTAATGTAAGTGCCGAAGACCATACCTTCCAACATTCTGCCAATTAAAATTGAGACATGCGTTATGTTATGTGGGGCCAATTATGCTTAGTCTCAACCTGAAGGGATGAGGAAAGAGAGAGCCAACCCCACCCACCCCCGTGCAAGAGAGAATTTAAACACTCTGCAATGTGTTATTGTTGTTATTAAGCTAGGCTGGAGCGTGTTGAGAGGAGGGTAGGAGAGGCAGAAAACATTTCCCTTTGCAGACTAGAGGCAGGGGATTCAAGAGCAATGTCAGACAGAAGGTACGTGTGGGGCAGGAGTGGGGGGAGGGATGCTTCTTCCTTCCCTAGACCAAACCTATGAGAGAGAAAGAGAACACGGCAGTGGCGGCAAAAGGAATCCCCCAATCATGAATGAAAACAAAACCGCAATGGAAGGTGTGGACCAAGAGAGACGTAAAGGTAAAGGTGAAGGTAAAGGGACCCCTGACTGTTAGGTCCAGTTGTGACTGACTCTGGCGTTGCGGCGCTCATCTCGCTTTATTGGCCGAGGGAGCCGGCGTACAGCTTCCAGGTCATGTGGCCAGCATGACTAAGCCACTTCTGGCGAACCAGAGCAGCGCACAGAAATGCCATTTACCTTCCCGCTGGAGCGGTACCTATTTACTTGCACTTTGACGTGCTTTCGAACTGCTAGGTTGGCAGGAGCAGGGACCGAGCAAGGGGAACTCACCCCGTCGTGGGGATTTGAACCACCAACCTTCTGATTGGCAAGGTTTATCCCACAATGCCACCCACGTCCCTAAGAGAGACTTAATCTGGCCATTTTTTCTGGTGCAGCGCTGGGATTCCTTCTGTGTCAGGCATTACGGAATCCGATCCCTCCCACAGTAGGCAGCCGAATGAGATAACAAGGAGAGTTCTTACCAAGGTCTTTTATTCAATATCCACAGAGAGAGGATTGGAAAAGCTACTCTTGTAGTAACAGCGTTGTTCTGAGTGGAGCCCCACCCCTTCCGTCTCTCCTATTATACATCATCCCTATGGTGGCTTATCTGTGCCTTCTGCCTCTGAGCTCTCTGTTCTCCTACTTTCAATGTCCGCCAGGTTCTGGGAGAAGGGGGCGGGTCTGGCATGCTTTCTAAAGACACTGAGTCTGTCAGCTGTCTCTCCCCTGGTGATTCTTCTTCTTCCTGCTCCTCTCCCATTATTTCCCAGCTTCTCTCCTCCTCTGCCTCTGAGCTATGCCCTCCCTCAAACCACTGCTGTAAATCTATACTGTCTTCCTCTTCTTTGGAAGGTTCAGGAAGAGGCGGAGGCAGTTTCCTACTCTATCCAGTCCCTGACATTCTCCTACACTCTCTTCTCAACACCTTGGCCGCTTTCTAACTCGCTGCTGCCATCCCCTTGTGTGGAAAGGGGGGAAGGGAGGAGGCGATACAGTGGCGTGTGATGAGGGACAGGCTTGCCGTGGTGGGTGATGCTGTATCTTGTGACCTTAGCAGCCTGGCTTGACTACTAGTGCTGTTAATGCCTCCTCCTCCATCTTCTGTCCAGAGATGTGCGACTCCACTGCACAACCGCGTTACCATCACCCAACTTCTTCCACCCTTCCCCTCTCCCTCTCCCCTTGCACCTTGGGAAATGTGAATGGGCTCCTTTCTCTCCTCGTCTCCTCCTCCTTTCCTCCTTGTTGTTGTCATTATCACAAGCTTCTTTACAACCTCTTTTCATGGGTGCCACAGCACCAAAAAAGGGACATCCCAGGATCCAATCCGAAGCAGGGGTGGCTTCTATAACTGTGGGGTGTCCTGCTTAAATTGGGACAATTGAGGGGTATTCAACCTCCAGTTTAGGGGTGGGGGGAGAAATTTGATTTCATTTATGCCTAAAGGTGAACATACCTAGTCCACACTTTCTAGTACAATATGTGAACCGGAATGTAGCTATTCTTTGAAATTGGCACTTCGTTGAACTTTGCAATGCAGTTTTCCACCCAAGCAATGTGTACAAAAATGCATATATTGGGCTAAAAGTGCATTAAAATGTATAGGAGTAAATAAAATAAAATACAGCTATGCATTATATAAGGAGAAATTGTGTTGCATGGATGTGTATGATAGGCAAAATTGGATATAAAGATGTTTATATTAGGAGAAATTCAAACTGAAATACTGAAAGGGGGAATATTTTAGAAAAATGTCCTCAACTGATATAGAAATGTGGAAAACTGAATCTAAGATTGGAAAAATGTGAAACAAGAAAAAACTAAAATAGGCAAATTTGCCCATCCCTAGCTGCTACAATCTTCTATCCACTTACCTGGGAGAAGATATGGAGGATATTTTAATTCTGTTCGCATTTAACGGTGAACCTACCTAACTGGCACTTTCTGAAACAATACATGAACTCAAGCACAACCACCCTTTGAAAGCCACACTGCTCCAAATGTGCATATAAATGAGTATATCAGTGAAAATAACATCCAGAAATGCCCTATTTTAGGGAAAGGTGCTTTGCAAAAAATGTATATATCTGTGAAAATTGCATACAAATGTGGATATTAGATGAAATTTGTTGATTAATTTTCATGAGAACTTAAGAACTGATGTGGAAATGTAGAGAGCTGAACTTACGACTGGGGAAAAACGAGAAACTGAGAGAAACTGAAATTGACAGATTTGCCCAGACCTACCGGAAAGTAAGCCCCAATGCTCTCAGTGGGACTTACTTTTGTGTAGACATGTATGGGGCTGTGCTATAAATATTAATTTTATCAAGAGACTCTCCTCACAAAATTAAACCTTATTGATTCATATAATACAAAGAACCTGTGTACAACAAAGAAAGGGGGGAGAATTTCATTACACATTTTCCTTCCTTCCTCCTCAGCTTTTATTGATGTTTTATACATTAAATACAGGAAACGCATAGTAGGTTGAATAACTGGAATAACAGCCATTTTAGCTCAACCATTCCTCACATGGGACATGCGATTATGAATCTTTCTGAGGACATCCTGCTTAGTAATTAGTGCTTCTTTGTGCATTCCTATTGTAGAAGGTATTATACTGTTACCAGGTCCTTCATCAAACCCATGCTGGGCTGTCTGGAGAATATATTAAAGATTGCCAGTAACATATATATCCATTTTGCACTAGATAGATTTGACAGAGTGATTACTCTCATTAGAGCCGGCTACATTTTTGTCAGCATATAATGGGACTATACATGAAGTTCCCAAGTGACTCTCTGGGATTGGCTGTGTTTTGGCCTTTGCTTTCTGCCTTAAGAATTGAGTTGCTTGAACATTGCAGCAGTTGTTAGGCGGCTGGCACCCAGTTATGATGTGTGGCTGATCTTGAGAGAGTGAATATAATATTGCTTAGTAAATGTGGTTGAAATTATTTACAAATGCTGATTCTGGCTCTGGCTGGGTGCATGACCAGCTCCAAGATCTGGGAGGTGGGATGTTTAAAGAAGGTGTTCTCAGTGGATCTCCAGACCCTGAAAAAGGTGGGGCATTCTAATTGAGAGTTCTCCTGCCCTACTTTTTCTTTGATTTCACTGTGCAAAGTGCATATGTAGAGCACAATATACATCAGGAGGCTTAATTTGGTCAGATCAAGGACAGTCGTACCTTGGAAGTCGAACAGAATCCATTCCAGAAGCCCATTCGACTTCCCAAACATTTGGAAACCAAAGTGCGGCTTCCGATTGGCTGCAGGAAGCTCCTGCAGCCAATCGGAAGCCCCGTTGGACATTTGGTTTCCAAAGAACATCCACAAACTGGAACACTCACTTCCAGGTGTGCAGCATTTGGGAGCCAAAACGTCTGAGTACCAAGGCGTTTGGGATCCGAAGTATGACTGTACACACTTCCAGAGTTAATGCTAAATACAATACTTCTGGTAAATGAGTCACTATAGCCACTGGAGGGCCATGGAAAATTGTGTCCTGGGCTTTAAAACCTCATCTACCCATGTACTATCTGACACCAAAGGGGTGCATTGGTTGTCAGATGTGAAATATATTGGCATTATTTTCAGCTCTCCTTCCCCACCAATGGTGGTCATGTTGCCTCCTGACCTGGTCTGGAGGCACTGAAAAAGACCCAGATTTTCTCCATAGCCAGCCATTAGTCTTCAGTTTTAATTCTAAGTCACCATCCATCATTCCCACAACAAGGGCTATAGCCTATCCTTACTTACCTGGGAATAAGCCCTGTTGAATGTAGTTGGACTTACAAATTAGTAAACCTGTGTAGGACTGGGCTGCAGCTTATTGAAAAGCCATGACTATGGGTCACACATTAATCTGGTTTCAAATAATGGTGCATGATAAGAAATGAAGCCATCTTATTCTTGTGGAGGACAAGTCTATCAATGGCCACAAATAATGATGGTTATATCCTACTACTAGGTTCAGAGCCATTATACTGGGGGAAATGAAACAGATCTTTTCAAGACACTCATCTACATGCATGTACACTCACACACTTGAGTTTCTAAATACATATTACAAAACCCTGCATTATTTGTGATGCACATAATCCATCAAATTCCACCTGATTGGAAAATGAAACATGTAAAGCTGCCATATGAAAATATATTTTGAAACACACTTTCAATAAGGAATAAATGAGGCGCCTTATTTAAAACACCCAAACTAATGAAGCACGTGGTGGGATATAAGGTCAAGAAGGAAATCATATGTAACATTTGAAAAAGCAAACCTGTAGGGAAAAGTTACTGCACCCATCACAAACATATACTTAAAGAGAACTAAAAAGGAGCCGTCTTTCTACCAGGACATCAGTATCAGTTTGCTTGCATTTTTGCCATTCGAATACTTAAGATTTGTTATAGACATCTGTATTATGTTATTTTAATAAGCAATCCATTCACGATAATATGACAGAATGGTAACAAGGGTTTCCTTATACAAGATTAAACCAGCTCTGTTTTCCTTTAAATTTGTTAAGAACTTGCCATTCTTGGCTTATCAAGCATAAATTATCTTCTCCTGATTATCCCATTGGCTATTTTGACTAACGACATTTCCAGATGCTATATATATTTTGCGCATTTAAAAAAGTGACTGGGCTTTTGCAGACGACGAGTCCTTTTCTAATATCCTCCATATGAAACATGTTACGTTTATTTCTGTTTTGTGCCAAACTGTGCCCTGTTTATTTCTCAAGAAAGATTTCTCTTGTTTTATGATATTCCACGCGTAATGATTATATTTGCATTGGGAGAATCAGAAGCTCTGGCCTAAACCTGCTTAAGCCTTGGTATGCTTTGTTCTACTCTGCTTGGATAATATTCATTAAGAGAGCCGGTAGTAGTAAACTTGCAAAGCCAGTTTTTCAAATCCGAGAGGGGCACTCAGGCTTCATGCCAATTTGACTCTTGTTTGTCAACTGTTGGATGGAAGCAGTACACTTCTGAACAGCATTTGTTGGAACTACAGAAGGAGAGAATGCAGTTGTACTCAGGCTTCCAGGCTTCTCCTAAGCATCTGGGGGTAGACTAGTTCTTGACAACCAGCAGGCTTTTCCTTAGTTATCAAGAAATGTGTGATATAAAATGAAGTATATACAGTGGTACCTCAGGTTACATACGCTTCAGGTTACATGCGCTTCAGGTTACAGACTCCGCTAACCCAGAAATAGTGCTTCAGGTTAAGAACTTTGCTTCAGGATGAGAACAGAAATCGTGCTCCGGCGGCACAGCGGCAGCAGGAGGCCCCATTAGCTAAAGTGGTGCTTCAGGTTAAGAACACTTTCAGGTTAAGAACAGACCTCCAAAACGAATTAAGTACTTAACTCGAGGTACCACTGTACACAAAGTATCAAATGTGGTGACAGTAATAATAATACAACAAAACAACAACACCACAAACTGGCTTATAAGTATAAAACCAAATTTACTAGAATAATAGCTAGAATAGAGATAGACTTGTAACCATTCAAACAACAAACATACTAAAGTGCCATGTGCAAGACAAAGCCTAGAGATACTGTAAACATGGGGTGGATAAATGTACAACTGTATCTTAACAAGTCACATGTGCAGTAAATGTTATACAGACTGGATAAATGAACTGTTCAACAAGTACCGTAAGTCCAATCACAGAACGGCAACCCTGCGCCGCCACAATGGCAAGGGTAGCACACTGGAGAATATGAAAAAAAAAATTCAAAGCTGTTTTTCAAAGATTGGACTGGATGAGATGTTCTTCAATGGGTCTTGAGTTGGAAACACAAAGCTGTATGCATGGATCAGTAACGGGAAAGCAAATCAAAGCCACCACCCTGGTGAGAATAACGCAAGTGGGCAAAAGTGTTTAAGTTATCCCAATCTTCCACTTACCGGTACATTTGAATCTGGACAGGGCTCCCCCCTTCTTTTCAGCCATAACTCACGGGAACTCAGTTCCGGTGGCTCTCAGGTGGGTATCATCGCCATTAAAAAGAAAACAAGGCATGTGTTCACGGTGAGTTCTGGCACCTCTTTTTCTAGAAGATCAGCACTGGCTGGGTGTTTTTCAAAGCATAGAGTTCCTGAGTGCCCTCAGTTCTTAGTATCCGAGGCAGATGGATGCCAGCAACAACTTTTTGTCAAAATACATTTTAATGTTTCATTTTTTGTGTGCTGTGGGCTTGACCTGTTTAGGTACTATGTACAGTGGTACCTCTGGTTAAGAACTTAATTTGTTCCGGAGGTCTGTTCTTAACCTGAAACTGTTCTTAACCTGAGGTACCACTTTAGCTAATGAGGCCTCCTGGTGCTGCTGTGCCACCACCGTGCGATTTCTATTCTCATCCTGAAGCAAAGTTCTTAACCTGAGGTACTATTTCTGGATTAGCAGAGTCTGTAACCTGAAGTGTCTGTAACCTGAAGCATCTGTAACCCGAGGTACCACTCTATTATGATTCTATATCACATGAGAAATGGATGAAATAGTTTGGCCCCGTGAGCAAATCTAGAGGTTAGCAAAGTTTACTGAAGTGACAGGCTGAACAAGTTTGAAGAGGGATTATGACCAAAGAACCGTGACCAACACTTTAGATTTGGAGTCAGTTTCATCAAGATAAGATACCCTCACCGCCTTCTGGCCACCTGTTTAGGAACACTTGTCTAAAGTATCTTTTTCCTCCCTTGGTTTCATCATCAGCAATGTCTAGGCTCAGTGAAGGCAGCTGGTTGATAAGCCCTGATCCAAGGTGGAAATGAATTAACTTTGAGTTTCAAGGCATGAAATGTTGCAATACCAATTTCTTCACTGGTTTTTTAAAAGAAGAAAAAGATATCTTACTTTTGAACACATGAAAGGTGTAGCTGAGAGTTGGGATAAACTAAGGAAGTTTACCTGCAGGGCTATTCCTGTTCTTAGAGATAAGAGCACCACTCTTGATTCTGATGTTAAAACTATGTATGTCTTCAAGTGAGGCTAAAAACAAGGGGGGTGGGGAGACAAAAAAGGAGTCTGGGTTATGAGTTTGGCTGGTGAATGAAAAAAATCAGTTGGCCATATTTCTTGTCCCCTTTGCTCACCCTACAACAAAAGGGAATCAGTGTTCTACCTAAACTGTTTCATGAACAAGAAGGCTTGAATTCCTGGCTGATAACTATTTGCAGATGGTCGTAGCAAGGCAATATGTCAAAATGTAAAAGATAATCAATGTGAATAAAAATTGGGATTTGAATATTTTACTGCTGTATTATTACTTCCTCTGTGTGGTGTGTTTCCAATTTGCAAAAGTGAAAATAAAAACCCTACTCTGGCAAGGGAATGGGGGGTGGGGGTGGGGGGTGGGGAAAAATCCCTGATAGTGACTCCATTTGTTTAGAAGATCTAATGGTTTTATTTTCAAGCTTAATGTCTATGTGGTTCCGCAGGCAATAATTTCTAAACCTATCAGGAATACCAGCGCAGTGCGGTTGCCCTCAAAAACTATCTGTAATGGGCTGGTTTCTTTTGATTTGTAGGCTGACAAAGTAAGTGAATTTCACCCCAAAACATGCATACCTCAAAATGAACCATTAAAATAAATAAATGGGGAAGTCATAACTGTGCGTTTAGAATGTGTGCTTAAAATTTTTGGAATCTTAAGATCTCCGTACCAAAAGCAGGAAGATTAATACTATAAAGATAGACATTTGCAGAGTTTGTGCTGTTGTTTTGCAGCTAGATTTTGCAGTCTTAACAGAAGTGGGCAAAACATGGGGGGGGGGACCCTCATGAGAACAGTGATTTGATGCTCTACAAAACTGAGTAAACAAATAATGACATTTTTAGAATAGCTCCTCATGGGTAAGCATCCAGAGAGATTATTTGATTCATACAAATACCATGGCTTTGCCCAGTAGAATTACTGGCCTTTTTTGTTTGAAAAATTGACACTGCCTTTGGCCCCACTATGTCAAAAACTAAGTCCCTTAGGTTCAAACTAGACCCAAGATTTTAACATCAAATGGGACTTAAACCTAACACTGCCCTGTCTCCCCAGCATCCATTGATTTCAATCTTTCAGCCAGGTTGTGGGGCAGAAAGACTTTGGACATAGGGAGGTAAGATGGAGAAGGACTCAGTTCCTCTCGCCCTTGTGCCTTTCTGAGGTTAAAATCAGGCTCCCACCTCTCACTTTATACAGAAATGGAACACCCATGATATTAAATCAAGGAGGCTGTTGACATTATGCCTAGTTTGGCATTTAGCTTCAAAAGGAGTTCCGGAAGAAAACGAGCCTTAAAATTCGCTCTTCAGCTCACAGGGCAAGTTTCATTCTTCTGTGGATCTTGGCTGAAGCAGGTATCCTTCTGAAAAACGATTTTGAAGTCCTAGCTGGTTAATGTGCAGGAAATAATGCATATACACATGAGCAGGGCTCCAGCACCTGTGAAAGCCAATGCACTTAGAGGTTGATGTTTATAGGATTTTCCCTTGCAGATGTCCATCCTTAATGTGTGGTTGTCAGGGGTGAGTCTACAGGAAGCTGCATGACATTGGGGTCCAAGCAGCGATGCGGACCTGCTTCCTGATAATTGTGTGAAGGCCCCCTTGCGCATAGAACACACAGAGGGGGCTCAAGTAATAGTTTTGAAGTGATGCACCTTTATTGTGCTATCCACAAGCTACAGATCGAATCACTGAGGTGCATGGGAAGAATTGGTCCCATATGGTACACGGTGCATGCTTACTGCTGACAGGGCTTTTGAGGCGTGCGCTAGTGGAAGGGAGCCAGAAGGCAGATTTGAATCAAGTAAGCAGCATATGAGCAGAAGTGACAAATCCATCCACAGTAGTCTGAAACATGTGGATTCATACAGTGGAAAATAATGCACAGGCAAATACTCGACGTGACAAATAAGGTATTTCCTGCATCGCATAGATCTTTTGTGGTAGCAGGGTGAATTCTGAAATCAGAATCCACACAGAAAGGAAAGCTGGGAAAGAAAATATTAAAACCACTCTGCTTTTATGACAGCTGCAAGAGAACCATGCAACGTGGGCAGGCCACTAGCTGCAAGAACAATTCAGGGAAGGTTTCTTCAGTCTCATTGCTTTCTCACAATTGCAGCTAGAGATTGTCTGGCCTTGCCCATTGATGGACATGCCTGATCTTTCAAATGGTCAGAGAATGCTGAATGCCCCTGACTGGGCCTTGTACTCTAGCGCTATATCTTACTTCCTGCACGCCAATGGTTACTTCAGGGATTGTGTTTTGCACACTGCAGTCAGCAAGAGGTCCACCACTGTGTGCATTTGCAGGCCCCAGTATTAAGGTGTGTCGCAGGTGTGGTTTAGCTTGAGGTGGGTTCTGCATTTAAGCAGGAGGTTGGACAGCCTCCACGTTTGCCCTTGAAATCATTGGATCAGTATTTTCCACCTGACATCTCCAACTGAAGGACAAAGTACACATGAGGCTAAATGAGTCACTTCAAGCTGTGTTATTTCTTTAGAAGTGATAATGGTAAGTGTAGGCAGTGGGGATGCTCTAAACCTGTGGCATGTGCAAAGGGCTTTTAAAACTTTCCCCTCCTTGGCTGATGGAAACGACCTCCCTGAAAGTTGCAATTATCCCCAGCAGGGAAGCTCCCTTTCCCTGCAATTTTTTGCACTTAAAAAAACCTTTAACAAGCGATGTGTTTAGCCTCATGGAATTTGCCCTCGAAATAAAGCTGAAGTGCCTGCACCAGCAAATTTCATTTGCTCACATTTATTCCTTGCTACATAGACCTCCAATTCTGTTGTTTTGCTAGTCTTGAATCTCCCTTCTCTCTTTTGGGTGAAGAACCATTTGGAGGGCCACAAGCTATCTCAAGTCAGTATAATTATCTCTCAGATTTCATGGGGGGTTTTTTGGGATGGGGGGAGATTGGCTAAGGCAATTCAGTGAGCAGATGTGAGATTTGAACCAGGAATATGCTACAACCGTGAAACCAGGGTTAGCTGGATGTTGTTGGACCACAACTTCCATCATTTCTGACCACTGGCTCTGCTGGATGGAGCTGATGGGAGCTGGAGTTACACCACATTGGCCAACGCTGGTGTAGACTGTGCATCTACTTCAGGCATTCTGATAGATGAGTTTGTTCTGAAAATAAAACATGGCTAAGCTCTGATGCAGACCTTGGGGCAGGCTGAACGAGTGAAAAGGTAGCATAATGGTTATCAGTTTGTTAACATGCATATAAATCCAGAGAGCAAACGGAGGTCTAGAAAATGAAGTGATATTTTGAATTTGAGGAGATGTGACAAGGAAACAAATGAAAATCTGTGCACAGCGCTTAATAGAAAACAGTTTCTAATGATCTCTGTCTTGCTTCTCTGTCTCCCATCCAACCCCAGCGGTAAAATGCTGAAGTTCTCTTTTTCAAAAGCGACCTGCTTATATGCACCAGCAAATGCTTTTCTCCTTTCCTTGTGGGAGACAGCACAGCCTCAAGTTTAATGTCAGAAGCATCTGTTTGAATGAGCAAAGATTTATCATAGTCGGGAGGACATCATAAATCTGGGCTTTCACAAAGTGCATTTCCAGGGCCTTGAATTCTTTGTGCACACTGTTGTCCAAATTGTTTGCTTCTTTTTTTTCACTTTTTTATGCCAGAAAGTGGCCCAGCTAATATACTATTTGAATTACCTTTCTGTGAGTCAGAATTTTATTGGTCTCACTCCTTTATCTCTCTACCCACCACCCCCTGAACATAGTTAGTGTAGTATTCACAGGTGTTCTTCTAAATCATCAAAATGTCATTAAGAAATATGGTTGCTGCAGTTGATTAATCAACCACGAAAACTTAGCCCAGGTCACCAGTAAGCCTTGGTAGCAAAAAGAGTGGATGGGGGTATAAAGCTTTGGTTTAGATGGTGCAAATGATTAATTGGTTATATACCTGTTTTGTACAAATCAGAAGTAAATGTAATTTAGGCTACCCTGGACCCACAGGAATTAATTTCTTTCAGAAGGTAGCCTTGGAGCGAAAGACAATACATTTCCCTCTGCAGGAAAACATTAATGATTTAGCAGAATTCCTGAGAGTTTAAAAATGGGGTAAATAAAACTTGTCTGATGCTGGGGGAATTTCTTTCTTTCTTTTTTCTTTTTAAGGAAAAGACTCAACTTTATGCAAGGAGCTCTCTTGCATGAACTTTCTATTTTAAGTCTTAAAGCCTTTTAATGCACTCAAGAAAACACACAGGGGCTTAAATTGTAGAGGTTGGTGGCGGTGGCAAATAATTGACTGTACAACAAGAAAATCATCTCCAGGGATGTGTAAGCTATTATAAGGGTAGGACCTATATTATAAGGGTAAGACACATATTATAAGTGGTATGTCTCAGAAACAGATTGACTACTTCAGTGAGAACTAGGTCTCAGTTAAATCAGGTACACTCTCTCTCCTTTGGATCCTAAGCCCTATTTAACTGTTATTAAAATGTGCAAGTTACCACTTATGGTGGGGGGGGGGGGTGAAGCACAGGGGATGATGGCACTAGATCTGCCCCCCCCCCCATGTTTGCTTTTGTTGGCTTTCATGTGTTGGAAGGTCAGTATCTGCAGCAGGGAGCCTCTTGTATCAATGAAGACTCCAGCACATCTTGCAACTTCAATGAAACATGCAGGGACTCTCCATGAAAGAAAGAGGCTATTGTGGCCCCCATGGCTCCATCAGGATCTGGAATGGCTTGGCTACCCTAGACAGAGGGTGAGGAGGAGGAGGAAGGTGCAAATGGGGGTCTGGAAGGCTGGCCCCTAGGGATGGAGGAGAGTGGGTCCTCCTATTGTGACTCTAAATGTCAGAGAGGGAGAAGCAGAGCTGCCAGCACGCTCCTCTGCCCCTCCATGGATGGGAGAGGACTTCAACCAGCCCAAGGAAAGGGCTGAACTGGAAGAAGTGGCAGTGGAGTAAGAGGCAGAGGGGTAGGACACAGTTTTGTAACTGAGAACCAGGTGTCACCTTGGTTGCGATAAGACACATCCACCCTAATCGAGCATGTACAGCAGACTCAAGGGACAAGAGAGTTTCCATGAGGAAGCTCGCCCCACCTCATCTTTAAAAGCTTGGTGGGAGTGGTGTGTTGGTACATCTATGTAGCTTCTGTTCATTTACGAGCCTCTTGCCTTGCTCATGTGTCTTGGGATCTTGACTTCTGGACATTGTGCTTGCTGTTGAGCCTGTCCTGCTATTAGCTTGAATAAATAATCAAGGAGCATCTTCACCTCCATCGTCCAGCCTAAACACTGAGGTCCAGCTCCGAGGGTCTTCTGGCAGTTCCTTCATTGTGAGACGTGACGCTACAGGGATCAGGCAGAGGGCCTTCTTGGTAGTGGCACTCGCCCTGTGGAATGCCTTCCCATCAGATGTCAAACAACTATTTGACATTTAGAAGACATCAGGGAAGTTTTTAGTAGTTGATGTTTTTAATGGTTGATTTTTGTGTGTGTGTTTTTAATATTTTGTTGGGAACAGTCCAGGGTGGCTGGGGCAACCCAGTCAGATGGGTGGCATATTAATAACAATAATAGCAATTATTATTATTAGGATTTGCTTCACAATCTATTTTCATAGCAATGCTACTGTAGACTAGGCAGGACCATAGTATACAGTCTTAAGGACGGCCAGAAACTTCTGCTAAGTAAAGAACAAAGTCCTGTATTTTGGCCACTATCCAAAAGGGCATCAGGCATCCTTAAGCACATTGAAATCAATCTGTTGAAACACACCTGACTCTCCACCAGACTCTGACCTTTGTCTCCTATTAAATGGAATAATGCCACAAAACACCAAGGGCCCCTTTAAAAAGTCTGGGCTGGTCTCCTTTAGTCTCAGATTTATTTTTATACTCCTACACTTCACCTTTTTCTAATAGACGTTTCCCGTGCGGCGATATGGACTAACCCCCCTTTTATTAAACTTTTAAAATATGTAAAACAGCTGGTGCATTAAGGTTTGAATGTCAGCTACTGAAGCTGTGGATTTATATCTACTGGGTGCTACAATGTGTGTAAAGTGGATTATATATATATGTATATGTGTGCATAAGAGAGAGAGAGAGAGTTCGAAAAGGAACCCTTTAGCTTTCTGGGTCACAAATCCACCATTTGGATTTATGTTATTTGGGCTAGAGGCTCCAAATTAATATCACGCAGTATACACACTGCAATGACAGGCGGAGGTGAGCCAGCTTAATGCCTTTAGTAAATACTGTATTAGAAAATACAGTGCTTATAAGACAGGCCTTATTTCTTTTGCTTTCCCACTGCTTTTCTTTGGGATGGGAAAGGAAAACACGAAGAAAGGAAGAGCGAACTGATAAGCCTTAGATTTTAGAATCCTGTGGTGTATTGTTAGACCTACACAGAAGGGAAATCCCAGGGAGCGATTAAATTTTAAAGACACATTGCTCCCTCCCCTTTACACACACGCAGGGAGAGCAAAACCTGTGTTTCCCCATCAAAATGGCAAGATATAAGCATAAGAAAAGCAAGAAAGGTGGAACAAATGGATATGAAGTTCCCTTAAGAGGTTGCAGATCATAGTAATTCCCTGTGTAACATCTTGCTGCCTGAACAGCAGCCGCATTAAATGACAGCTGTTTCCTCCCAGAGAGTCCTTCCTATATCAAAAAGGTGAATGTGGGAAATGGAGTAAAATGTGATTGTGTCCTTTCAGCTGCTATCATAACTAAGTACACCTCAGTGGAACAGCAGCTGAAATGTATTGCGGTAATGTATTGGTGGATGACACTTGGCACCAAAATAATGTATCAGCGGAGGATGGGGGACGAGTTAGTCTGTGAAGGGTAATAGGGAGCTGCTGAATGAAGTTGTCACAGCTGGGCTGTTTGGCTTCCTGGGTGTATTCCTTGGAGAGACCTGAATTTTGTGACCGACCAGAATTTTCGCGTGCTTGTCAACACTGGGTCAGAGGTGGCTAAGCATGGAGGAGAGGTGAAGTGCAAGTTCTGTCAGAGATGGTTGAAACGCTAGCACAGAGCCATCAGAAGGCTTGGCTGAAGATGTAGGCAGGCAAGTGGATAACGCAGCTGATGGACTGGAAGGGTGGCAAGGGGGAAGAGGAAACATTGGCTGACTGCGAGGCAGAGGCAACGGGAGCAAGACTATTGGTGTGCAACTGAGGGGGCTCCTACTTTGGCTTCTGCCAGATTCTGATTCTGATCCTGTCCCAGACTCAGATTTCCATTGAACTAATGCTATGGGCAAAGTTACTTCTTTCAAGATCTATACACAGAGTTTCCACCATCTTCCAAAGACAAGGCTGAGAACCTGGAAACAAGAGTTGGTTTTCTGCTCTGGGCAAACTCGGACATATAAATCTGTCTGTGAATTGAAAGCTGATAGTCCCCCTCAGGAAGCTTAGTTTCTTTGTTTGTTCTGTGCAAGCATATACCTGGTTACCCGCTTAAATGTTTGGCTTTTAAAACACACACACACACACACACACACACACACACACACAAATAATAATAATAATAATAATAATAATAATAATAATAATTAATAATAAAATGTTATTTATATCCCGCCCTCCCCAGCCAAAGCCAGGCTCAGAGCGGCTAACAACAATAAAAGAAACACAGCATTCTAAAATCAATTGAAAATCAAATTTATGGCAACCATTGGGCTAGAGTTCTGTGAGGATTACCAAAGGAGGGTGTCAGACTGTGCCTTAGCCAAAGGCCTGGTGGAACAGCTATGTCTTGCAGGGCCTGAGGAAAGATGTCAAGTCCTTCAGGGCCCTAGTCTCTTGTGACAGAGTGTTCCACCAGATCGGGGCCACAGCCAAAAAAGCCCTGCCTCTGGTTGAGGCCAGCCTAACCTCCCTGTGGCCCGGGACCTCCAAGATGTTTTTGTTTGAAGACCGTAAGGTCCTCCGTTGGACATACCAGGAGAGGCGGTCCCATAGGTACGAGGGTCTAGGTCATATAGGGCTTTAAAGGTTAAAACCAGCACCTTCCCCATCCCTCTGATTCTTATTCTTTAAAACTGGAACCAGGGTATAGGTGTGTCTTTGTGACTGTCACCAGTGGTGGAGTATATGCCCATGCTGCCCAGGGCGGGTGCGCTCCCAAGGGGGCCGTGGCATGGAGGGTGCCCTCCCAGGGACAGGATAGCTGCTCGGGCGCCGGGAGCAGCATGCGTATTGCGTCACCCGTCCGCAACTCCCAAGCCTACCCTAAGCTGTCAAAATCAAGGGGGAAGGGGGGAATGCCATTGGCAAAGTGGCGCAGCTCTCCCCTTACCTTGACAGCTTGGGTGTCGTGGGCAGACGGTGTGCTGAATGTCACCCCCCTCAGTGAGGGCACCTGGGGCGGAGGGTGCCCCCATCACCCCCCTTCCTACGCCCCTGACTGTCACAGAGTCATGGGCCCTGTGGTGACAAACATAGAGTCCTGGCAGGCGGGAAGAATTGGGAGGCGATTACTGAGTACTAACTGGTGGGTGAAGGAGAGAGGGGAACTAAGGAGAGGCTAGTCCTCTCCTGCGCAAGTGTGATGTGGGTTCAAGGGGAGGGAAATGGAAAACAAACATTTTCTGAGCATCCCGAAGCATCTGATGAAGGGAAGGTTTCTCAGACTTGGTGCTTTAAGGCCATGAGGGTAAGACAGGATAAGGGCAGAACCAAAACTTGGGGCTTCCTAAACCAACTCACATAAAGTCGTCAGGCTTGTGAGGTGGTAATTCAGGAAGATCCTCCATAGCACATCTGTGAGGGGCCATGAGGGGCCCTAAGCCAGTGAGTTTGTCCAGAAAAAGCTGGGGAAGAAGGGGGAAATCTCTTTACATTAAATGCTAAACAACCACTGACCCCTTTAAACCCAAAGATATGCTTCTCTCTCTCTTCATTCCGACGGTGTAGGTGCAACAGGATGGTTCAATCCATGTCTATGTGCATAAAATGATATGTAAAGGCCACTCTGACACAATCCCCTGGATGCATAGTTCACCGAGGAAAAGTTATAGCTAAAAGATAATTGTTTAAAAATTCAGAGAGTGAACTGTCAGATGCCAAAAATGATCCGAATCAATATAACCTGTTGTCATGAATTACTCACTTGAAATGAGCTTTTCGGTTTCCGGGAAGGGTTGTAGCTCAGCTAGATTCCGTCCTCTGCGTATCCCAGGCTTAAACCTTGGCAACTCCAGATATGGCTGGGAGAGACTCTTACCTGAAATCCTGGAGAGCTGCTGCTTAGTATTTTGACAATACTAAGCTTGGTGGAGGGGACGTGGGTGGCGCTGTGGGTTAAACCACAGAGCCTAGGACTTGCCAATCAGAAGGTCAGAGGTTCGAATCCCCACGACGGGGTGAGCTCCCTTTACTCGGTCCCTGCTCCTGCCAACCTAGCAGTTTGAAAGCACATCAAAGTGCAAGTAGATAAATAGGTACCGCTCCAGGGGGAAGGTAAATGGCGTTTCCGTGCACTGCTCTGGTTCGCCAGAAGCGGCTTAGTCATGCTGGCCACACCACCCGGAAGCTGTACGCCGGCTCCCTTGGCCAATAAGGCGAGATGAGTGCTGCAACCCCAGAGTCTGTCACGACTGGACCTAATGGTCAGGGGTCCCTTTACCTTTTACAAAGAGATGGGGAATACAACCTACACTTTCTGGGGCAGCTCACTGTTCTTCCTTCAGCCTCTTGGGTGCTGTACGCCGGCTCCCTTGGCCAATAAAGCGAGATGAGCGCCACAACCCCAGAGTCGGTCATGACTGGACCTAATGGTCAGGGGTCCCTTTACCTTTACATTTAAGCTTGGTGGACCAATGGGCAGATTTGATATAATCTTCTGTGATTGGCATACAATAAATACCTTTCTAACTGTGTTTTTAAGGCTACACAATTAATCTTGAATTTCTTTCTTTCTCTTTCTTTCTTTCTTTCTTTCTTTCTTTCTTTCTTTCTTTCTTTCTTTCTTTTCCTTCTTGTTCAATTTAAAGTGAGTTGTTTCTTTCTGTCAAAACTCAGTTACTCATAGAATCGAAAGAGCTAAGTGATAATCTACACTGGTGTGCCCGCAAAAGGTTTTGTAGCTGACATGGGCACTTGCTGCAGCTGTGTCAAGAGAGGGAGAGCTGTAAACAAGCTGTTAAAAAATGACTTTTAATAACCAGATGAAATAGATGAAGCATCAAGTAAATCTCCTTGCCTTTAATGGCTGCATAATTTAATTGGTACCATTTTATTGAATTTTTAATAGAAGAAAATTAGATTTTAATGTAATCTCATTGAGGTTTGGTCTAATTAGGTATATTAATTTATTATGACTCTTTCCTTGTTACCCATTAATTTGTTCCGTATGACATTATTTCATGTGATCGTCCCCCAACAGCCAGCTTTTAATTTTTTGTCCCTTCTTCTTTTCACTTGTGTATTTTTTTTATTTTCAGACAACCAACAAGGCAAAAGAGAGACCAAATAACTAATTTATATTTGCTTTAATTAAAGCCCTTTTAAAACGTGCAAAGTAATCTAGTCAGCATTATTCCCTACCTGCATGGATTTGCTAAACACTTAAGTTCCTCTGTGTTGCAAATATTGATGGTATTAACCTTTTGGTTTTTTTCGTTAAGAGCATTGATACAGTGAAGATAAACACATTACTTTATATATATCATTATGCCGAAGACTTAGGGGACTTCAACGGGGCTTTTTTGTTTGTTTGCTTCTCCACTATGTTATTTGCTAATTTAATGAGGCAGATAACCATGGGATAGTGTTGGTTTTACATTGATCTGTGTCGCAATATCAGATTAATTGCAAGCAGTACATTTGCTTTCAACAGAGCCCTTGAAGTGTGGTGCCTTATCTCAAGTCAAATCATGTGCCTAAAAGAGCAGATTTTCCCTGACAGGGAGACTTCCCCTCCCTCTTAATTTGTCTTTGATCTTCTCCATCCAAGTTGCAGAAGGATTATTCACTGATTACAGTTAAGCTCTTTAGTAAAGATATTTTATGAGGTGCCAACTCAATGCGACAGAAGTGTGGTGAGGTCAGTGCACCTGGAATGCTAACGCATCGTGATAAACTTTCCGGCCATTTTTATTTTCAAAACCGTCTACCTTTCCACCAGTCTGTCAAGGTAGCCTTGTGTGTCTGCTGCAGACCCATTGAGATAGCCAGGATTTTTGTTGGGGGGGGGGGGAGAGCGCAAAGTTGTCTGTAGGAAATCAAAGTTGTACTTTCAATGCTTTCCAATAATCTTTGTGGATCGATGGGGGGGGGGGGAGCTGTCGCCTTGCCCCCCTTGACTACACCCATGGGTACAGGAGATGGGGAGGAAAGGGGGAGGAAATGAAGCATCAAGCAGCCTTCATGTGAACAACTCCCAAATCCTTACCTAGTTTGGAGTGAGGCATCACTTATTTTTATTTTTGGACTGCTCTTTGTGCAAGCATGGTGATTTCCTGCTGATTTCCTTCAAGATTTTGCGAGAGCTCATCAAAGTTTTGGAAAAGCAAAATATCTCTTGAGATTTGGGAGAGATCTTGCAAGCTCTTTCAGAGACCAATGTCAGCACTAAGTGGTGGTGAATGTCCCACTGGTGTTGTTGTTGTGGTGGTGTGGCAGAGCAAGGTGGCACTTCCTGTTTTGCCTCAAGTGGCAAAATGGGATGTAGCACCCCAACCTCAGGATTCCAGAACTAACAGCTGCCAGTTCAGAGGGAAGGAAGCCACAGCCCAGGTGGGTCTCGGTAGCTTGAGGAGGAGTTGTCTGATTCCTCAGCTGGAGTAGGCTCAGGACAGGTGAGGCTCACATGCCTTGTCAGCTCCAGAAGCTATAACAGGAAAAGCGTCCTGGCCAGGTGCTTACGTCTCTAGGAACCAAGAATTTCTATACCCCTGAACTGTGAGCGGTGTGGCAAAATTAGCAGGTGAACTTACTATTCTCTAGGTAGTATAACAAGGCCGCTCCACTTTGGGTGGGGCGGTATTGTGGTCGGGCCACGTGGCCTCTGCACTCAGCAGGGGTGGGGTTAAGCCCCCACATCATTGGGGAGATCCTGGCCACATCACGGCCTCCGGCCAGCCAATCTGCTTGGCCAGGGGGCGTGGCATACCCCTTTTTAAGCAGTTGCACGGCCAGGGGACCTCCCCTTTCTGGTTCCGGCTTACGCTGATCTCCTGCCCTCCCACTCTCTTTTCCTGTGTTCATCATATTGGCCTTGCTATGCACCTCGGTTGGTCGCCATTGAGGGGCCTGGTAGGAATTTTTCCGCTTGGCAAATTGGCATGGGCCATTTGGTTTTCACCTATCTCGTAGCAATTGTCACAACTTTTGTAAGGCTTGGCGGTTAGGTAAAACCTGGTTTGAGGGAGGTGAGGTGTGGCCATCACCTGCCCCTCCATCTTAAAGGGTATTCCATTAAAGGAATCTGGGGGTTGTTGTTCCTGTCCGAAGCCTGGGTGGAGGCTAGGGCCATGGCACGAACTTCCAGTGACACTGCATGGCAGGCAGGAGTCAGATATAGTTGGTTGAATTCCAGTGCTTAAGCCAACACCGCTCACATTCTGTAACCAATAAATTTTGCCCATTAACCGAAAATACAGTGTCCCCTTGTTATTATTCAACATAAGGGGGAGGCCTCGGGGTCTTGACACACAAGTACAAAACAGGTGTCAGTTTAACACAGATTTACCTTTCAGACTTTCTGAGGAGCAGGCTGCCCTCTGTGTGCCAGCATGCTTTATAATTGGGAGAAATTAGTGTGGCTCTGCTTGATGAAAAAGTGGATGGGAATCAAGGTTAAAGCTTTGGTTGATGAATTACTGCCAAGTACCATAAGGAAATACATACAGACAAATTCAATACCCATCACAGACATGGGTACACCACCTGGCTTTCTATTATACATCCGTTGAGAAGTTTGACATCTCTCTTTCCTTCCTGCACCCCACGAGCACATGATTCACAACTGAGTGGTCAGGTTGTGAAATTGAATCTTCTAGCTTGCTTGAAGTGCTTACCATGCGGGCTGCACATATAATAATGGCACAACATGTTCAGTTGTTAATCATTACTGAAAGATAGCATTATGGTGCTGGCCTTCAGTTTGTATCAGGTTGCAAATGATTTAGTTCCTTGTACACATACATCCTTTCTCGGGACCTCTGAAGTTTCTATAATTGCTCATTTCTGGACAGCCTCCCCCCCCAGTACCATATGTGGTATGGTCTCTGAAAGATATGTTTTCAGTGCACCCCCACTCCACCTCCTGCTCAAGTCCTGGATCAGTCCTTGTTGCTACTGGCTTCCTTTCAAAGCCAAAAATTACTTGAGTTATCTCTACAAGCATTTGCAGATGTATGCAATATATCGTCACATCTTTGTGCCTCTTAAAAATATATTTTACATGGAGCAGCCAAACTAAAAATGGAAAACTTGTGGAGTCTCAATATAGACTTCTGTGGGTCAACATCTTGAATATGTGATCATCATGTTATAAAAAGGTGCTACTGCTTCTTGTGATATTTGGGTGCTGTGTCTGCATGGGAGCTAATTCTAAGTTGCTCTTGATAGCTGGCTCTTTTTAAAGTTTTCTGAATGGGGCAAAAGTAAAACTTTTCTCCCCTGCCAGTTAAGGATAATGTCCTCTAGGGTTACTTCCAGAAATTTGTTTGTTGAGCATTCATTCTGAATTGTTTTGGAGAGGTTGTGCACTGTCAAGTAATTATTATTCCACATTTTCCGGTGCATTGCCCTCTTGCCCCTAATCTGCTTTAATTGTGCAACCTGCATTTGCTGGTATGAGCACAAAATAGCAATGGTGCAGAAGTTCCTTAGGTGTCTATAAAAAGGAAAAACGAACAGAGATAGCTAGCTTTGGACACTGTAATCTAACAGTTAAAGAGCTAGGAGCATTGTGTTCCTCAAAATAAAATCTAAGTTAGGAACATAATGTTGCTGGTGTAGTATTTTATTTGGTGTGTTTCAAGGTGTTTGATCTGAAAGGCCAACTGTGTGTCAATAAGTATCCTTGGTCACTGAGCATCCTTGGTTGAACCTATTGATATCATACTGCCTGTAGATCTTTATTATCACAGTATAAATGAAAGGCCATAATGAGAGTCATAATAATGGGGGGTGGGGAGAGAGAGAGAGAGAATATATATATATGCTATAAAGAGTTTGATGCAAAGTTGAACTTTAAAGCGATAGTGCTTTTTCTTGACTTCTTTTCTGACTTTATTGCCTTTTTTATTTATTATAGCAGATTTATCATTGGCTAGATAATTTTGCATTCAGGGCTTTTCGAGTGCTCAATTTATCAAGGAGACTGGCACAGCATTCTCTTGTATTTTATCCGAAATACCATCAGGATATGAGAGACAAGTTTTTCTCTCATGTACTGACTTTGCTGCTAAATCATAATTCATAACTCTGGTCTTTCCTTTTCCCTGCACTGAACTTTTAGAAACTTTTTTTTTTTAAAGTTAGTTACATAATATGCAGGCAGCCACAGCAGTATCTTAAAAGGAACCTGAATTTTGCTGCTCATTTTCTGGGTGGCTTTAGGCAAACAACATGCCCTTCTATCTTGAAAAGGGGCTAACCTCTCTTGTCTTTGAGGAATTGTATAATTGATTGATGCAATGCTGGTTGCAGAAACTTAAGCAAAACAAAATGGATGTTACATAATTACAGATTCAATATGTGAAGCTGTAACACACTTTAATGTCTCTGTGCTTGAGAATGTAAATAAATTGATTCACGCCATAGCATGCCACTGTACAGGCGATGAGGTAGTTAGAATTCTAGAATGTTGAAGTTGGAAGATATCATGGACATTATCTAGTCCAGAGCTGGGGAGCCTTTGGTTCACCAGATGTTGCTCAACTACAGCTCACATAACATCATTGAATGATATCTGGAGCTGATGGGAGATATCTGTGGGTCAATGGTTTCCCAGACCTGGTATAGTCCAACCTCTTGCTCTTTGAAGGATCTACAATGCAGGATGCAGCTATTTTATCCCTGACAGATGGCCATCTAACCTCTGATGACACACGTCCAGGAAGGGAGAGTACAGCTCCTGAGGCAGTCTGCCTCACTGCTGATCAGCTCTTACTGCTAGCAAGTTTCCCTTAATGTTTAGCCAAAATCTGCTCCCTTGCACTTTCCATGCATTAGTTCTAGTCACAGAAACGTTTGGCCACATCTGCAAATTATGGCTCATCCCATCCCTGCCAAATATTCTAAGGTTGTTTCAGTGGCAGCCTCCCAAGGATTGTTCCAGATTATGGAGAAAGTGGCTGCTTGATTTCTTGGGTATGCTGGCAAAAAATGTTCATGTTATCCGCCCATGTAATGTAATTTGCATAGGAGTATTCATATGACATCAGTATTTATATGAGACTCCCTGGAAAAGACACTGATGTTGGGAAAGATTGAGGGCACAAGGAGAAGGGGACGACAGAGGACGAGATGGTTGGGCAGTGTTCTCAAAGCTACCAGCATGAGTTTGACTAAACTGTGGGAGGCAGTGGAAGATAGGAGTGCCTGGCGTGCTCTGGTCCATGGGGTTACAAAGAGTCAGACACGACTAAACGACTAAGCAACAACAACATTTATATGAGATTTTACATATACACAGGCCTTTTTTCCCAGCGGGAACTCACTAGAGCTCAGTTATGGCACCTATCACGTGGACGCCATTGCCATTCTAAGAGAATGAGGGAGGCATTCATGGTGAGTTTAGGCACCTCTTTTCCTAGAAAAATAGCACTGCATGTACAGTTTACAAAAGCCCTGTTTGTGCATTACTGTGGGTAGGGCACTACTGTGATTATTTGGAGCAAGGGAGCACTTTTAGCCAAAATCTTGGATGTCACATCATCTTCCTTAAGCAGTTTTCAGAAGTGAAAGCTCAATGCGCAATCTTCGACTCACATATAGGGACTATGCACACTTGGGACACCAATTTAAGGTGTTCATGTTACTATTTAAAGCCCAAAATGTCTCAGGCCCCAAATATTAAAGACCTCATCCTTCCACATAGACCCTCTTGTGTTTTGAGATTCACAGGAGGTGCCCTACCTTCAAAGTGGGAGCCAGCCCAGGAGAGGGCATTATCTGCAGCAGCTGCTAAGTTGTGGATCTCCTTCCCCACAGAGGCAGTGGCGTAGCGTGGGGGGTGCAGGGGGGGCCGGCCGCACCGGGCGCAACATCTGGGGGTTAGGGTTAGGGGGCGCAAATCCATGGGTTAGGGGGCGCAAATCCACGGGTTAGGGGGCACAAATTACTTGCCTTGCCCCGGGTGCTGACAACCCACGCTACACCACTGCACAGAGGTACTGTACAACTGGCATCTTAACTGAACAGCTTCCAGTGAATGCTGAAGACATGCCTCTTTACATTGACTTTTTACAATTTAAGCGCATATTTTTAGGATCCACTGTATTTTTTTGTGCTTCTAAGTTGTTTTAAACTGTTTTCAATACAGTGGACGCTTGGGTTGTGAACATGATCCGTGCGGGATGCATGTTCACAACCCGCAGTGTTTTCAACCTGCAGCGCCACATGTGCGTACACACGGGTTGCGATTTGGTCTTTTGCGCATGCGCGAAGCGCAATTTAGCGTTTATGTGCATGCGCGACCTCCAAAACCCAGAAGTAACCCATTCCGGTCCTTCTGGGTTTTGGCGCGTCCGTAACCCCAAAAAATGCAACCTGAAGCATCTGTAACCTAAGGCATGACTGTATTGTAATGTTGTAACCTGCCTAATGTTGTAACAACAACAACAACAACACCTTTTTATTCCAAGGGTTAGGGAAGAAAGAGAAAACATGGCTTAATCTAGCATTATGCTATAAAATGAGCTTTATGGCTGAGTGGGGATTTGATCCAGGTCTGAATCACCCTGAGTCCAAGTCCAGCATTCTGACCACTAAACTCACCCCACCCACCCATAGGTGCTTTAGGTTCAGACCTCAAGAATGGTTAATTCCTGATGTTCCCAGATTGTGCTGGGGTGAGTTGCAAGAGTGAAGTGCCATTTCATTTACACTGCTTTATAAAGAAGAGGTGCTGAGAGCAGAGATGAGAAGCTGATTGGCTGATCTCTTGCTTTTGGAATGCCTCTGCAAAAACCTAGCTGGGATTTATCGCCACAAGTATTCCTCTGAAAAGCCAAGACAGCTGTCTTGGCAGAAAGGGAAAGCTTTTACACTTTTTTTTTTAAAGGTAGCTGTTAAGAACTCAGAGTAAAGTGGATGCAGGAGGTTATTTTAATCCCAGTAAACATTTTCTTTGGCAGTGCAAGTGAAACATGAATATAAACTCTGAGGCCCTCCTAGATGATTTCAGCCTGTGTACTGCAAAGACAAATGCTCTGATAGAAAGGTTAACAACTTGGGAGAAAAACTGGGCTACTTTGGAGAAGGGCAAGAGAAATGTAGGAACTAGGAGAGGCCTGGAGGGGGATATCCTTTTGGTAGGGATTGCTAACCTGCGATGCTCCAGTTGTTGCTGAACTAGAACTCCCTTCATTCCTGACCATTGACCATGCTGGCTGGAACTGATGGCGGTTGCAGATGGCAGTCCAATAACACCAGGAACAAAGTGTCAGGGAACTGACATTGGAGACACGGGATAAGGAGAGGGTCTCCGACTCTGCAGGTGAAGGTCCTAGCACAAGGGGGAGACTCAGCTTGTGGAAGGGGAAGGAAATACGCGTAACACCCAGAGTCCAGGAGAGCAATGGGAAGAGGAGGTGGAAGGGCTCCGGGATTCTTCCCTGGAAGTCAGTGAAGAGAGCCCAGGCACTCCGCTACCCACACCCACCCTGCGCAGGAGACTCCCGCGCAATGAGAGGCGGAGACGATTAGGTGTCAAACAGCTTTTATGCTGGCAGAGATTTAAGAAGCGCCCACAGACAGATTCTGCCAGTGACTAAGGCAGCCACGCGGAGATGGGCTGTGCAGTCCGAAGGGTTTAACCAGGCAACCAAGCGCCCAAACGGGGTCGGCTTACGCACGAGTAACTCCATACCATTACACAAAGGATAGCCATCCCTGTCCTGTGGTGTTAGCGTGTGAGCTCCAGATCTTGGGGTTCCTTTCTTCACGTCACGTGGCCTACACAAATTAAATGGGAATGCAAATGCACACACAGCAAACTCTTAGGCTTTTGTGATTCCAAAGGAGACATAATTGCTGCTGGTACATTATGTTGCTTTTTCATATTGTAGATTTCCTCCACTGAAACAATAGTTCTTGTGTATCATTGAATCAGGTTTGTTGTGTTTGGAGCTGCCTGAAATGCTTTCAATAGTATCTCTCGCACCCCTTGCTACTTCCCCTTGCACACACTTATTTGGCCCTAGGAACTGAATACAGCTCACTAAGAGGCAAGGGCTAATAGATATACCATTCTGCCTTTAGCCACACTCAATCCGTTACAATCATTACTGAGGCTTAACGGAGAAATTTTGTGGCTTTTAATGCTATTTCATGGTAGTAAAATCTGTTGCTCCACCAATGAAAAAGATTTGGGGTTTCTAATAGTATAAGTGTTTGATTAATGAAACAACATGTATTGTACAGGAGAAAAGGCCATAAAACCCCTGCTTTTTAACAGCCCAAAGTACCTTTTGCAGCATTCGAACCTTTTATCACCTTGTAAATCGCCCCTTGAGATGAATAGCCAAAGCCAGGCAAGGCATAGGTCCATTACCAGCACATCTACCTTGGGAGTATTATAAGCACAAAGCTGCAGCTGCTTCAAAGACATGGTCCTCACCCAACACATTGTTACATCTTGCCCTCATTATGAAGCAAGAGCCATTTGTGTAATTGCAGTGGCTTTGCTTTTAACAATGTCTTCCTGTCTCTCCCACCCTGCCCAGAGCCCAGTCCCTATTCCGAACTGTTCAAAGCTGAGGGAGGTCCGATATTGTCTCTCCTCAGAATCTCATTTTTCCTACCATAAAAATAGTGACCATTCCTTTTGGCTTCTGCATTCCATAGATAATGTATGTTTATAAGTAATGCCCAGCTCTAGATTGATGCTCCCTCAAAAATTGAGATGGGTCCTTAAAAACCTGAAAGCAAGGTTGTTGGGGGCAGATCACATCTATATCTACCAATCTACATCTCTCTCTCTCTCTCTCTCTCTCTCTCTGTGTGTGTGTGTGTGTGTGTGTGTGTTGGGTGTGTGTAATTTTCATTAGAAAGAGCTGACAACTTTTTCTTGTTGGTATTGCTGGGAGAATAAGCAGGAAAATATAGTACAGGATCCTAACACCAAACAGATGGCATTCCTTTTTCTGTGATTACGAACACTTTTGAAGTTTTAGAGGAACCACATAAGCACTCATGCTTTCAATTATTTCCCCTACTAACAGAGGCAGACACAAAATTTATTTGTTCTCTTTGACTGATTACTCTTCCATACCAGCTAGCGTGCCTGAGTTCTAAATTCACTCTCAGGAAAAGGAAGGGAAATAAATGCCAGGCACCCGGTTTAGAAGCTAAGAGAAATATTTGACTGAATTTGAATTGCAATTTTGCTAACCCCCTTTCCATAGACACTTTCTATTTCTCATTTTAACAACAACAACAACAACAACAACAACAACAACAACAACAACAACAACACTTCAGAAAGAAACCCTTTAATTCTTTATTCTTTCACATAAGCCCATCAGGAGAGTTCTCTATGAAAAGTGTGATCTATCCCTGAGGATTTGAAATGCTGAAACTGCTGATTTCAGTAGAACAAAGGGCATAGCTATGCCACAAACCTGTATGGGTTTTAAACTTTTCTGATTTTCATGACTTCCTGCAAAGAATCTTGAGAATTATAATTTGGCGATGTGTTGAGGATTCTTGGAGATTCCACCACCTGCCCCAAAGCCAGGCAGGTTTACAGTTTCATTGATGCCCTGAAGAGATTGAGATGCTAGATTGGCTCCCCAGTGTCTCTGCATATCCTCAACCTCACTGCTACCCTTCTCCATCCCAGTGCCAGCCAGGTAAGCTGAGTGACGCTGGTGTCAGGAGGGTGGCACCATGGCACTTACCAACCGCACCAGCTGCTACTGCAAGGAACCCTTGCTTCCTGCTAAGGACACTTAGAGTTGCAGTCACAGTCAAGTAGTATAGCCCAAATAAAAGAAGTACATGAATCCAATCCTGATAGATCTTCACTCTGTATACTTCCAGTCTCAAATTATTATTAAGAACCAAATCATTGTTACATTCACCACAATAATAAGTTTTGTAATCCTAGCACACACCTTGGGTTTGGTCTCCTTGGGATGAAGGTCCCTGAATATTGATGACCTTTCTGTGATATAACGTTTTATTTAGCCATATATACAAATTTACTTCCTTGGGCTCCATAATCACTGCAGATGGTGACAGCAGTCACAAAATTAAAAGACGCCTGCTTCTTGGGAGAAAAGCAATGACAAACCTAGACAGCATCCTAAAAAGCAGAGACATCACCTTGCCAACCAAGGTCCGTATAGTTAAAGCTATGGTTTTCCCAGTAGTGATGTATGAAAGTGAGAGCTGGACCATAAAGAAGGCTGATCACCAAAGAATTGATGCTTTTGAATTCTGGTGCTGGAGGAGACTCTTGAGAGTCCCATGGACTGCAAGAAGATCAAACCTATCCATTCTGAAGGAAATCAGCCCTGAGTGCTCACTGGAAGGTCAGATCCTGAAGCTGAGGCTCCAATACTTTGGCCACCTCATGAGAAGAGAAGACTCCCTGGAAAAGACCCTGATGTTGGGAAAGATGGAGGGCACAAGGAGAAGGGAATGACAGAGGACAAGATGGTTGGATAGTGTTCTCGAGGCTACAAACATGAGTCTGACCAAACTGCAGGAGGCAGTGGAAGACAGGAGTGCCTGGCATGCTCTGGTCCATGGGGTCACGAAGAGTCGGACACGACTAAACAACAACATACAAATTGAGCATAGGATGAGCATAGGATGGAAGTTTCACAGCATTAACACTGTCTCCCACATTAGGTTTATTATTTTTTTTTGGGGGGGGGGTAGAAACCAAGCATTGGTTCCTCACAGAGAGCAAGTCTGCTTTTTCAGAACGAGTTCCAAGAATGACAGACTTTTTGTCATGTGTCACACATGGGGAGACAACTCCAATCAGGATAGGAGAGTAGAAGAATGACATGCCCTTCTGCTTACTTTCCAGTGGTGTCTCCAGCTATTTAGTTTCTGTAGGAACACTTTGGCCCGAACTTACCTAACACAGGAAATACTTACCACAGCTATTTATTTAAGAAAAGAAACTGGTTAGACTTTTTTTTTAAAAGCAGTTCTCCTTCTCTGCAGCTGTCAAAGCACAGACTTGGAAGGGATCTTGAGAGTCATTTGGTTCAACCCCAATCTTCAAACCATAAAAATTGATGCCATGTTTTCCCCAATATCTCCACACTGCAAAACAAGCGGCTGCTTCTTTAGAAGGCGGAAGTTGAGAAATGGAAGAGCTGTCTTTGTAAATTGCGAAGAGAAAGAAATGAAACTCTGAGAGGCTACAAGGCAGAATGGGGCTAGAAGAGACTGGAAAGGTTTAATTTGGTCCTAAAATTGTCAGTGGATGGATGGCTTGGGCGAAGATGATATATAGCTAGTCTGGGGCGTGTGGTGTTTCACATGGAATGTACAGAGATAATGTCTGCTTGAATGATTGACATCTCCTGTCCCCAGTGTTTTATGCTGTTTTGTACCCTGCTCTAATAGCTTCACCTTTCAGAACTTTTGCCACCTTCTCATCCCAGGAGCTTGGGAGAATAGTTCATTGATTGAAATGCATTCCCCCAGTCTGCTAAATAGAGCTGGATCGGATAAAGCAAAACAATTTTCTGTTGCACTGAAATTATTTTATGAATGCACCAAATCCATAACCATAAATAAGGCTTTGATTCGCCAGTAAAGTTCTCATGGATATTTATTAAAAAACAAATTAACTGTCAGGACTCACAAGGGGTGCAGGAGTTATGGCAATGCAAGTTTCTGCAGGGTTCTATCTGGGCAAGAGACCCAATCATGGGTGAAGAACATACAGCAAAATGAATGATGGTGGATGATTTGCAAGAAATGGTCCTGTTGAGAGATTTTCTGGAAATGCCATCGCTTAACAGAAAGCCCATAGGTTATTTGTAAATGAGTGTAAGGGCAAAAGGGCAGTTGGGATGGACAAAACTGCTATCTGGGAATCAAGCAGAGGTTAGCATATTCCAGAACATAGCATAGTAGCCCAAACTAAAAACCCCACAGGTTTGTCAAACTAAGGAGATCCAGTACTTACAGCTTATTTGGCTGTAGAGAGGGATCATCTGGGGTGGGGGGTGGGGTTTGATATCCAGAAATTTGGGGCATGTTCTGGGAAGGTGGTTGATGGTTCCAGTGGCAGTGTCCCATTAATTTTGTAAAATTAAAAACAAAATATAGATGGCCAGACTTTTCCCCCAATTACTTGGCAGTAGAAATAGGTATATTGGGGAAGATAACATATTATGGGAGTCTGTGGGTTGCCTGAGTACATCACTTTCTCTCTTAGTTCTCCAGTCACAACTTCTGGCATACTTTGTGGTGAAGCAAGATGCAGGGACAGGCCTCTCTGTTCCCTAGGCTGTGGTACTTGAGACACGTAATGTCTGACCCCAGTGAAAGGAACACTCAGTCTAGCTCCTTTCACATGCAGAAGGGCTCATTTAACTGTCTCCTCCTCTCCCATGTTCTCATCATTCTGTGCTGTTCCTGAGTTTCCCAAATATGCTGAATGGTGCACTGCTGGGACCTGAGGAGCAGAAAGCTGCTGGATCTATGTTAAGCAAGGTACAGGAGGACCATGGTTTACCAGGAATGGCCAGGTATTTTGCACTTTAATGATACCCCACCCATTTGTCTGGGTTGCCCCAGCCACTCTGATATGGAGTTAGAATATGGGTCATCAGAAGCTCTTCTGCATTCTGCTCCCTGGATATCAAAGATACTGGATCGCTGCACAAAGACATATCTAAACACATATTCTGGGTAGAAGATGGCCTACATGTTGAAGGTCTAATGATGTCACACAGGTTCTCCAGAGGAGCAAGGCAAATAAAACCTGCATCCACGGTGAAGAATTTTGCAGACGATTCCACTGCAAATATGGACGTTAATTATGAATAAGGAATAAACCCTGTTAATTTATGTTACTATAAATATGCAGGACACTGGATGTAAAAATCTATCAAGTATTTCTCAAGAGCAGCAGTATTAGAATGGTGCATTTTCTGTGATGGAGGTTTTTTTTTTGTAAGGGAAATTAAGATGTTAGATCTCACTGCTGTTTCCAATTAAGAATAAATAATCTACTGAATTTTCATTAACTTTTAATTTCAGCACTTTCCCTCTGCTTGTACAGTTTGGATGCCCTTTGAAATGCTCTCTCTCTCTCTCTCTCTCTCTCTCTCTCTCTCTCTTTAAATAAAATAATATCTGAAGCTGATGTTTCACTGAAGGGCTTTTAGTTCCTCTTAACTGGATATTGAAAAAATGGAATGACCAAATGAACTTACTTCCCAACGGCAAGACCTAGTCTGATGCTGCAGGTGCTTTGCACCCCTTTGAAATTGGGCCTTTCTTAGCCAGCTGCTGGTGCTAATTGCACTGAGATTAGAAAAAGGCCCAAGTAAACAAAAATCAGATGTAGTTTCGGTGTAACCAATGAAACTGATAAGCTAAAGAAAAATAAGTTGGCAAGACCAGATGGTATTCATCCAAGAATTGTGAAGGAACTCAAATATGAAATAGCAGAACTACTGACTGTGGAATGCGTGCTATAAATCATCCTTACACTTGAGGGCTGAAATGTAGCCAATGTAATATCAACTTTATATGTATATATAAGGTTCCAGTGGCAATGTCTGAAACAAAAGTCCAGTAAGTTTAACAAATCCATCGCAGATTGGTATATACTGAAACAAAGGATAAAATTATTAGAGATGTTGATGAACATGATTTGGAAGGGCTACGATTGTTTCTGCAGAGGAAAGTTAGAATGAGCATTTGTCAAACTGTATGCTTAAGGCCTTTTGATCTCCATGGAACTTAAGTACACTTAACCAGTGTGGGCTCTGAGGATGGAGGAACCCCCCTCAAGATATAAATATCACTGCCTCTGAAGAGCAATTGCTCAAAATGTGTCACTGCAAATGGATATTGGAGTGATTTCTTTTCTAATAAACCCATTTTCAGCACCTTGGAGTTCTCTTCTTTTTATGGGCCATCTCGCCCCCACAGCAACAATGTTTTAAATAAATCTAGGCTGTGATAGCTTTGAACTACCTGACTCACATCCAAAGGAAATCCAGCACAATATCTATTCTGGAAGATGAGGAAGTCCAGACTGAGGATGAACAGAACACTGAAGCATCCTCAGACATTTTGGGAGCTACTTTGAGGAAGGCCAAGTTGGAGCTGCCTTTGAACTGGGCAATCAGCTTTGTGTTCTGAAGACATTAAGTCCATCAAGAATGTTAGCTGCAAGACACTAGATCTTGCCCTCCAAGGAAACAGGCGTGCTCTGCCATAGAAGACACCATTTACTTCTGCATCATTCCTTGTCTACCATCATGTTCACACAGAGCAGCTCATTGAATAAAGATGTAGCAATGGAGACCTAAACCACTGAGACCCAGTAACACCTGGAGAAGATTCCTTCATTGCTGCTCAACTGCAGGCTTTACTGACAAAAAAACAACAACCCTCACTCCACCACACCATGGAGGCACCACCACCAAGAGATTGGTGTTGCCAGCCAGCTGCTAAATGTTTGCAGCAACTCAAGCAATGTATGAAGTGATGTATATTCAGGCATTTGGAGAAGTGACAATGCATTCCTTCCCCTGCTGTTCTATTCTCTGCTAGAGCAAATAAGCAGCGTTCTGAGGAAGTAAAAGCACAATCAGATTAAGGCTAGCACTTGTAGACTTTCTACTCCAGATAGTGGTGTCAGCAAAGTGTCAGTGTAGTTGTTGACACTGACAGCATCAAGCACTAGGCTCTGCTAAAGACTCTTCATGTCGCTGAGGTCATACTTACTGGAGACTTCAGGAGTGATGACCAAGACTTGTCCTTGTCACCTACTAAAGGGCACAGTCCTTGAACAAATGGGGTTTCCTTCATATTAGAGGTAAAAGACAGAGATAAAAGCAGAAGAGGTGTAGGTAATTAAATGAGTGCTTTCCCCCCTAAAAGAGTGGGCCAAAAACAATGACCCCCCATCAATTGTCAGTCCTTATTTAGCACAGATGACATTGCATTTCTACAATGTCATTCTGTTCTTTATTGGACATTTCAGGAAGCAATCATTAAGAGTGTCTAGACTAAGTTCACAATAGGTTACTGCTTATATGCTTATGTAACCACAGACTGCATAAAGCATAGAAACTAATATATGGATCTGGGTCTTTTCTTTTGGTTGTGTCCAGTTGTCCCAAATGAGAAAGCAATTGTGGAAGTTCCAATGCACACTTGGAATAATTTATTAATCCTTTCTATGGTGAAGAAACACCTAGGTACCCAAATAGATGCATTGGGGAGCTTTTCCTTCTATTGAAATGGATGGGAAGGAATACAATTGTACACATCACAGAGCTTTCAGTTGAGCTTGATGGGATAAAAACATAATCTATACATTAACCATCACTCATCTTTGATACTTATCTTTGATAATTTGAGAATATCATGAATTGTCTGTGTTGTCCATACTAGACTGTTGATATTTTATGTGCTGAAAAACAGGCCACGTATTTCTGTTGGAAAAGCTGCTGGGTATACTCCCACAGAAAATGTATGCAAGCTAAATGATTAATAATGCCTGTGGAAAACCATCTCTTTAGAATGCTTTGGAATGGTTTTCTCCAGTAAATCTAAACTTTTAACGACACCAGGTCTGTGGAACAGAATGTACGAAAGAAAACTTCACACTTTTTTTCAAACTGTCATAAGGTATTTTTGGGTCAATATTATTTTCTAGTCTATGTATACCCCCCCCCCAAATTGCTGATTAATTTGATTTAAATTTCACACTATATTAGAAAATTATATAGGAGGCAAGCTGTCAAATTGAAGACTCAAGAACCCCAGCATGTAGCATGGGAGGAAATGAGAAATTTTATTCGGTTTGCACTAAGAGAAAAGCCTAATTTGCACTTTCAAAAATAACACACAAACTGAAACAGAGCCATCTTTTGAAATTTGCCCTTCTCTGAATTTTGCAATGCTGTTCTCCATCCAAGAGATGGTATACAAAAATGCATCCACTAGGGTAAAGTATGCATAAAATGTGTCAGAAAAAAATGCATATTTTTTTTCCAGAAAAAAATTGCATAGAAAAATGGGAGAAAGATGCATGAAAATGATCACGAATGTTCACAAATACTTTTTTTAGAAACATAGCAAATTGATGTGGAATTGTGGAGAACTGGAGATTGAAAATGTGAGGAACTAAAACCAGCAGATTTGCCTATCTGTTAGTGTAAGTAAAACAGGTTGCTGGTGCAGGAATGTTTTAACCAGTGGCTAATATTGGCTGTGTGGCTGGTGGGGTTTGTTTTTGCTTATGCCACACCGACCGAATCATAGAATTGTAGATTTGGAGCTGGTCCACCCATGAGGCAGTGTGAGGCACCTGTGTCAGGCGGTGAACATGCAAGAGGCAGCACCCTGCTTGCCCCACAACTTCCACCAATGCCAGAAGGCACCAAACTTTGGAGAGAAAGAGGTGTTCTGGTGGATGGTGTTGCTGCTCATCTTCCCTGGCCCTAGGGCAGAGCAGTGGCAGGGACTTGTGGAATGCCTTCACTCTTACTGAGTCTGGCAAAAAGGAGGTGTTCTGGCATGTGGGCAGAGGTGGGGAGTGTGATGGCACATTCCTATTTTGCCTCAGGCCGCAAAATGGAACTGGCTGCCCCTTCTTTATTCCAGGTGTACGGGTGGAGGTGGAAGGTAGGTGTAAGCCTCCATTCTTTAGTTACAATTGCCCTAAAGTAAATTCAGTGGTGGTGTCCTCTGGTTTCTGCATTTCTTCTTTCACAGCCGATTTATTTGATTGAAAGTTAACATTGCAGTAGATAAATACACAGGAGGCAAACTGACAACTTGTAGGATAAAGTTCAGGCTGATGGAATTTGATACACTCCAAGCTTTAACTCCTGTAAAATAGATTTTTTTAAAAACAGAAACCAGTGTTGATCCCCAACTACTTGGTAGCGATGCTAGAACTGATATATCTAGATACAAGAGAATGGCGGAGCTCTATATTATAATACTAAATACTAAAGCAAATCATTCACATAACCTACTCATACCTGGAATTCTGTTGTCGGCATCAGGTTGTGTTCAGGGTGCTCTTGAAATGTAGATCAAGACTTTTCTCTCTGTCTCCTTCTGTTTTCTTTCCATCTTTCTCCCCTCCTCCTTTTCCTTTTATATGTCCTGGGGCCATTCTTTGAATAAGAATTGCTTGCCCCAGCTCCTTGAATTTTTTTTCAAGCAGTCAGAGAAAGATGACAAGGCAAACAGATGCCAGACCTCTTGGGATTCCTTATAAAGAACAACAACGCCTGTGATAGGTACTGCAGCAGCATAGCCGGTTGCAGCAGATTTAATTTGATCTTTCAAGTGAGGATTAAAATATTGTTCTCTTCCCAGTTAGAATGTTACCACTTAAGTTTCAATACAAGAGAGGCTTTTTCATCATCCCAAAGCAGGCGCTTGCTAACATTTGAACTGACAGCGCTTGAGTATTTGCATTATCTCCTCCTGTTTGCGCATCTTTTACCAGTGACAGATGTGATCAAGGTTTATAGGAGGGGAAAAAACCCCCTGCAGAAAAGGAGAAAATGCTTCATGGCACCCAAGAGGCTGAAGGAAGAACAGTGGGCTGCCCCAGAAAGTGTAGGTTGTATTCCCCATCTCTTTGTAAAAGGTAAAGGGACCCCTGACCGTTAGGTCCAGTCGTGGCTGACTCTGGGTCATCTCTCTTTACTGGCTTCCAGGTCATGTGGCCAGCATGAATAAGCCGCTTCTGGCGAACCAGAGCAGTGCACGGCAACACCGTTTACCTTCCTATTTATCTACTTGCACTTTGATGTGCTTTCGAACTGCTAGGTTGGCAGGAGCAGGGACCGAGCAACGGGAGCTCACCCCGTCGCGGGGATTCGAACCACCGACCTTCTGATCAGCAAGTCCTAGGGTCTGTGGTTTAACCCACAGCACCACCCGCGTCCCTTCCATCTCTTTGAGGATATATTAATTACAAGTTCCTCTGACTGATCCCCATCATTTGTGCTCTTTGTACATGTGAATATTGCTAATGTGAGGCACAAAGGCAAAAGAGAGCCTGCTTAAACCTTGACATTCTGTGCAAATGTCAGTTTCACATTCTTATTATTGATCTGCAAATACCAGCAACTTCTCCTGATTCATGGTTTGGCACATTTTCACCAAATGGGAAGCAAAGGGACTGCTCAAAACTCAGTACAATCCACCATGAAATGACTCTTCCCCAACATGGCATGTGGGTAATGTTTCAATTGCAGTGGAAAGGTTCGAGAGATCACAAAAGCATTGGGATAAGGATCCAACTTTAAAATTGCATAGAAATTGTGACTGACCAGCTTTCACCCCTCTGCCAGTCTAGTGACCTATAGCTGGGTGCTTCCTATCCATTTATTAATTGCACATCAAGCGATTGGAAGGGAGCCTATATGTTGTAGCAGAATATTTTGTCAGAAAAACAGGATATTAAGACCTTTATAAGCTGTAAGGCAAATTTTGCTTCTGCTAGTTATGGAAAGGGGCAATCTCAGCCTCCATTTCTGGATATTTGTTGCACCTGGTGGTGAATAACAAGTCTTGTCCTGCAAGAGGATTGTCCCCATTTTCTGTTCTCATTTGTCACCAGAATGACAGAGGACAATTCAAATGGCTCGGGTATTCTGAAAACCCTAGCAAAAATATCGTAAGCTTTTAACCTCTTTAAATAGTATTTTGATTGGCTGGTGTACTGCTCCTTTCCCCATGCAGCTTAATAGACCTGTGGGAAATATCTAAGAGCGGCTGGCCAGCACAAATACATTTGGCAGCGTGAAATGAACTTGAATGTGGCTGCATGCTACGATGTTTCAGAAAATTACGTAGGCATTAAGTTTCAGATGCTTTGTGTAAGTAGCGAAGACTGTAGTATAGAAATGAATGGCACAAAATAGAGCTTGGCGTTAAAATGAGGAATGCTGTGCTTTTAGAGACAACTAATGTTGTTTTTTTTACTTTTTGAAAAATTGCACATATAAATGAAAGGAAAAAAGGAATTTCATCTCACGCTAACAATAAGAAGAATCCATCCATCCTAATATAAGCTTATACAGGTGACTCCCCATTTACGTGAGGGTTCCAGAACCCTGTGTGCAAATGCAAATTCGCTTAAAATGGGGAGGACCCTCCTTAACCTAGACCCACCAATCCTCTGGCTCGCGTGAGCCAGAGGGGCATCAGAACTTGTACCACTGATGCACACATGAAAGAAGCTTCCCTGCATGCGTGAGCTGGGCTGGTTGACTGAGCTGCACCACCCCTTTAGCTCTTGTGAGCCGGAGGGACAGTGGGGCTTGGTTAACCAGGTGCTCCCCATGTCTAGGTACCACTTCTGGGTACCCAGCACCACCTGTGTGTGGTGTGGATGCACAAAAATAAAATGTGCATAAATGGGGAGTTGCCAGTAGATAGATGATAGATGATAGATATAGATAGATGATAGATAGATGATAGATGATAGATGATAGATGATAGATGATAGATGATAGATGATAGATGATAGATAGATAGATAGATAGATAGATAGATGATAGATAGATAGATGATAGATATGATAGATGATAGATAGATAGATAGATAGATAGATAGATAGATGATAGATAGATGCAGTCCATTGATCACAAGAAATATCCAAATTAGATTAAGGATTATAAAATGTGCACCACATCAACGCTGTAGAATGGAGTGCGAGAGGTGGTGGGAGGTGCCAAATTTTAGCATCACACGGGGCACCACTGAAATTTGAAAGCCCAAAGTCCACCACTGCTGGGAACTAAATCTGGGAGTGACCCTATAAATGCAAAACACAAGCTGTGCCCCTTGGTTATTGCCTGAGTCTTTTTTCCTCTCTTTGTAGGCATAACAATTATATAATAATTACCTTGCATGGTCTCCCAGTCAAATATGTCAGCCAGAAGCAGAAAAAAATGTATCTGCTAATAATGTACTATGTGACATCTGTAGAAGTGTGGGGATAAAATTATCTATAGCCCTTGGCCATGAGGTAAATCCAGTGGCTCATTCCTTCCAGTCTCTCACATTTCTAAGCATTTGCTGAAGTACCTTTACTGCATTAAATATGTTTCATTGTTGAACAGGCTATCTACTCACAGGAAGATTAAGACCCCTCACAAAACAACAACAACAACAACAACAAACATTGTATGGGGAGTATAGCTGCTCTATATCTGGAGTAGCTCTAGCTAAGCACAAAAAATTGGTGGGTTGCCAACTGTAAATGAGGTAGTTTTCCATTTGCTGTAATGCTAGGTTCTGATATTGTACATTTTTATTTGATGTTTAATAGTTCTGGTATGAATTTTATTGCTGTAACCTACCCTGACATGAAGGCTGGGAGGCTCAAAATCACAAATATTAATTCTAGTTTTAGGGATTTTTTTGTTTGTTTTTTAAGTAAGAAAGCCTGACCACCCAAAATCTAGGGCTGTGGTTCTCAAAGTGATGGATAAGCCTATTGAAGAAAGCAAGCGTAGAAAACAGGAAAGACCACCACCTCCATATCATCACATCTCTTGACAGACCCCAAAAGAAGAACACTGCTGCTCCCAGCCAACATACTGTAGGGATCAATTTACCACACAGTGAATATAAGTAGTTTTGGAGATGGGGGAATTAAGGTAATATAAAAAGTTATTTTGATGCTGCATTTGAGCCAAGAAAGGTCTCCAAAGTAGCAAGGACACTAAACATTAAAAGCATTGATATGGTATTAAGTCATTCCATACTGCAAATTATTCTGAAAAGCGATACAAATGATTGTATTTTAAATACCAAAATAAGGAAGCAAAGCAAAGGAGGAGGAAGAAGAAGAAGAGGAAGAGGACCCAGAACCACAATATTATAATTATGGATGGCCTATAGATAATAGAAGATTCATCTGAATGATAAGATGGAGGAGGCCAGGTATGCCTCCCTGGAGCATAAGTCTGTTAGTGGCTACAAACCATGATGGCTATGTTCTACCTCCATTGTGAGAGACAATATTCCTCTGAATAGTAGTTGATGGAAATCACGTGACATGGCTACTGTTGTGCGCAAGCCTGTTTGCAGGCTTCCCCTAGGCATCAAGCTGGCCACTGTGAGAACAGGATGCTTGACTGTATAGGCTCTTGAATTGATCCAGGAGTACCTTATATATGTTATCATGCCTCCAGGGAATGGATCTAAAGCCTGAACATGTGCAGAGGAGGGCAACCAAGATGATCGAAGGTCTGGAAACCAATTATGATGAGCGGTTGAGGGAGTTGGGTGTGATATGAATTTCGGAGCCTCCGTACGGCCGAGCTGTGAAGGCTACTCCTCCGGCTCTCCTCTGATGGTGATTAACGACCTAAGCCTTTGAACGCTCCCCATTACACAGAGTACCCAGACAACAGCAGAAGGAGCCAGAAATATGTGCTACATTGCTGCTTTATTTCTAACTACGCAGGACAGAAAGAATATGCATTTGCTCGCTGTGAGAGACAGAAAACAACAGGAACAAAGAAACAGGAAACCAGTAACTTCAACATCCGTCTCCCATGAGACTTCCAACAGTCTGGAATGTCAACAGGGTCTTGTGACTCCAAGAACTGCACTGTGGCATAACAGAAACCTAACATCCTCCCCCTTTCTGTGCACACCACTGGGCAGTGTGTCAGTACAATCTCAGGACAAACCCAGTGGCATAACAGAAACCTAACAATGAATAGGGTACAAGGAATGTACCTTTAACACCTAGAATGACCGCTATGGCTGAAAATGGTTTTAGAAAGTGTTTGAGCTAGGACAAGAACCACTGGTGTAGATCAGAATGCATTAACCTACAATAGCCTTCAGGGTAACCGCTTCAGGTTAAGTCTGTGCCCATGTTTCCCACCTGCACCCTGAACAGCAGCTGTTGTTTGTAGGTTAAATGCATACAAGTAAACAGTCCATCCTGTGAGTCAACCTTTGCAAGGAAAATGGCCTTACCTTCTTCAATTATTAGAACAGCTCCCTGTGGTGATTTCACTTAGAAAAATATACGTGGTATTGATCCCACCCCCACCTCTCTGGTAAGTGATGCAGACATACATTCACTCATAAATTTTTGGGCAGAAATAATCGCAGACATGACTTCTGGTTCAAATTAGTGTGTGGTTACGTAGGAAGCTGGAATATCCTATTCTTAAAATAAATGCACACAGGACATCTTTACAGATGTTGATGCAGCTGAGGGAAATAATAGATGTGTAACCATGCTACAATAGGGGGCTTTCCATTTGTTAACAGAAGGAACAATGCCCGCCTAAGACATTTGGCTGCCTGAGGTTTGTTTCCAGGTCTTCAGGTTTAGGGTTCTAATGATTTCTTTTGGGTTAAGAGGGCAAAATGAAGCCCAAAGAAGGTCATGAAGAACTTGCAACACTCCCGACAGCAAGTCATTTGTAGAACAAAAATGTTTTAACACGGCAGCTGACAATTAAACCCACAATTGGCATGGGTTACTGTCAAATTCTGCTAAATTTCACCATGGTGAAGACAAATAGAGGAGCATAAAAGATGCACATTCCCTGTTTTTGTACGAACGACCCAAAAACTCACCCGAAAGCAGCAAAAGTGATATCAGTAGGCTATTGCTAGTAACACACAATTTATGCATCATGCTGTATGACTTCCATTCTGACTCCAGGATCCATAACTGACAGCACTGACAGAAACAGAAAGCAGGTAAAAAGACCAATATTGTATTTGTCTTGAGGTTTGGTTTGACCGTACTTCCCCCTCCCAGTTCTTTTTCTTAAGACTCAGCATCTGTTTCTTACATAATGATCCCATTCAAAACCTGCAGTTCACATAATATGCAGTCATGGGTCACTGTGCTGCTGTTATCACAGCTGGGGCTGCAATTGCATCTTTCTTCCTCTAGAACAGCATTCTGCCTTTTCCTTTTATCATTTTAAGGCATTGCGACCTTTTCAGTTTCCGCTTACTTGTATCACTGGGCGTATAAATGGAGCATCACATATTTTCTCTGATCTGCTCATCCTAATGACTTCTAATTGGCTTCTGTAGGTGTATGCATTTGTCATGGATCCCTCAAAGGATGGGGCTAGCCTAACAATCCCACAGCTGAAGTATCAAAGAGAAAGCAAGTCAAGCCAAAATTTCATTAGCAGAAGTTATTGTATCAAAGCTGGGCCGAAATATACTTTGATACTTTTATGGTCAGTCACCCCTGGCCATACCCCTTTCTTCTTTTTCCCTAGGGAGATCATTGGCTAATTGCTTGGGGTCAGTGGTTGGTGCTTTCTCATGGGAGAAATAAAAAATATCTCTCTATTGTGATACTTTCTTGCCCCGTGCACTGCCCCAAGCTAGGATGATGAAAGCTAGATCTGTGTGTGAATAGAACAGAAGCAGGTTCTGAGACTGACATAGACACAAGACACAAGAGAGCCCTGAAATGCACCGTTTGGGGGGTCTGCTTCTGTGGGAAATGATTCGGAGCAGTGAATTGTCACTTTGTAGGATCACAGTCTCCATCTGTGTTCAACTTGTTAAACCCTATGTTGAACCCAAATGGTACTTAACCAAGGCCTTGAGGTCTTTCTCTGGCACTCATGAAGCCTTTAACCTCCTTTTCACTGCCCCCTTGGTCATGGTGATGAGGGTGGTTACTCTTTTCTTACTTGAAATGTACGTAGAGCTGAAGGAGGAAGGACACTCTCCCACTTTCATGTGCCTTTTTGAGGCTGAAACCTATTCTACTGGATACAACCTTGGCTCAGATCTTTCTATCTTCTAAGTTTCTGTGGACCTTCATGAAATAATAATAATAATAATAATAATAATAATAATAATAATAATAATAATAATAATAATTTATTTGTACCCCGCCCATCTGGCTGGGTTTCCCCAGCCACTCTGGGCGGCTTCCAACAAAGATTAAAAATACATTAAAATGTCACACATTAAAACTTCCCTGAACAGGGCTGCCTTCAGATGTCTTCTAAATGTCAGGTAGTTGTTTATCTCTTTGGCATCTGATGGGAGGGTGAGTGCCACTACCGAGAAAGCCCTCTGCCTGGTTCCTTGTAACTCAGCTTCTCTCAATGAGGGAACCACCAGAAGGCCCTCGGTGCTGGACCTCGGTGTCCAGGTAGAACGATGTGGGTGGAGACGCTCCTTCAGGCATACTGGGCTGAGGCCATTTAGGGCTTTAAAGGTCAACACCAACCCTTTGAATTGTGCTCAGAAACGTACTGGGAGCCAATGTAGGTCTTTCAAGACCGGTGTTATGTGGTCTTGGTCGCTGCCCCCAGTCACCAGTCTAGCTGCAGCATTCTGGATTAGTTGTAGTTTCCGGGTCGCCTTCAAAGGTAGCCCCACGTAGAGGCCCTGCTTAATTGTTGAGGCATGGCAAAGGAAAGGGGTGGGGCAGAGTGTGCACAGATATGTGACCTTAGTTGTGCAGGGCCCAGCCACATCAAAGGCAATGTCTTCCAGCTACTTGAGGCTACCATACCAGAATTGGAATTAGCAAGGTTTTGACCTTGTCAACTTTTAGTACCGGCAATGTCCCAAAGGGCAAAGTGTGGGAATGGTACCTTGGAGACTGAAGATCAACAAGGATGGCTGAGACATTGACCACAGTCAAACAACTTAGTTTGTAGACAATAATATTTAGTGATTCAGGCATGAGAGCTGGAAAGGCATTAGGACACCATTTGTTGCTAATGAAGGGTAGTTGGGCAAGAGGTTCTGAGATGGAACTCAGCCAGTGTACCAGGTGTACTCTTCAAGGACTGTCCTTTGTGTTTAAAGGAACCGCAAGTTCACAAAACATTTGTGTATCAAGCAGAAAACTGACACTAGTGAGATGAAAGCCTTGGAAGTACTCCTTATTAATATTTGTACACAGGGATGATTGAGTGTGAGAAAAGGCTGCCTTCTTAATTCTTCTGCTTCCCCTAAATAACCATCTCCAGTATTGAGTTAGGATCACTGAGCCTTGTCTTAACTTGGACAGCAAGCAAAGGAGGACTTAGCTGTCTCCTTCTGTCTTCAACATGAAACACCCAGTGTTGTTGGGACAACAGTATTTATGGATTGAAGTACCAAGCAAAGCAGGGTGATGAAGTGAGAGGCGATTGTATTTGAAAGGGAAGAACAAAAGGCTGTTATGAAGTGAGGGGGAAAGTAGGGCAAAAGGTTCAGATAAGAATCCAAACTTTAGGATGCTTTCCAAACCTCTGAACTCTTGGAGAGTTCGCTGAAAGTTCACCCACCCACAGCGTGTACCCCTTCTGCATTCTTCTCTTGGTTCTTTATTTATGTGGAAGTGATATCCATAAACACAGCCCCATTGAACCATTTAACTATATCAGTTTCACGTATTTCTCATGACAAGTGAAAGGCAGAGAATTTGCAGAGCGACATAATCCTGTTAAATTGTTAACCACTTAAGAGTTTCTCCATGTTTTACCGTAGGACTTTCCCACTCAAAGGGTGACTGCAGGGCCAGCCTAAGACATTTTTCAGCTTGAGGAGAAGATGGTGCCTTCCCCCCACATTCCATAAAGAAAAGCAGACCAGACTGGGAGCTGAATTTTACTTCTAACCAGTGCTATTTTTCTAGAAAAAGAGATGCCGGAACTCATCATGAATGCCTCCCTTGTTCTCTTTTAATGTCAATGGTGCCCACCTAAAAGGTGCTAGAACTGAGTTCTGGTGAGTTCTGGCTGCAAAAAAAGCCCTGCTTCCAACACTGGAAATGGGGCAGCATCTTCAACTGTAGCAGGCCAGTTTAGGGACTACTACTACTACTACTACTAATAATTTTTTAATTTATACCCCGCCCTTCCCGGTTCAGAAAACCGGGCTCAGGGCGGCTAACAACAAATTTAAAACACTTAATTGTAAAAGCAGCATAAAACACAGTATAAAAACATGAATAACAATAAAATTCAAAGTTCAGAAATCAATTTGGGGGAAATCCAGCTAATAAGCATCAGATAGTCACCAGGGCTAGCTGGCTGAATTACTCCTACTTGGGCCAGCGAGGAGGCCAGGGGAGAATTAGCTGTGGAGTCTCAGAGCGGGTGATCTTCATAAAAGGGGAGGGGGAAGGAAGAGAAGGGAAATAAGATCAGGCTGAATTCAAATTAAAGGCCAGGTGGAATAGCTCTGTCTTACAGGCCCGACGGAAGGAGGTTAAATCCTGAACGGCCCTAGTCTCATGGGACAGAGCATTCCACCAGGTCGGAGCCATCACTGAAAAGGTCCTGGCCCTGGGGGAGGATAGTCTGACTTCCTTAGGGCCCGGGACCTCTAAACTATGGTTATTCATGGACCTTAAGGTCCTCTGCGGGGCATACCAGGAGAGGCGGTCCCGTAAAACTACTGGAAACTTGCATGACACTCAACACTCTGTCCTCCAACACTCCTGCCGCCACCTCCCTGCCAGTATCTTCTGCCTGAGGTGGCTGTCTCACTTGGCCTAACCAGCCCTAGGCTAATGTGATTATGAACTGGTAGCTTGTAAGTCTGCGCTACCAGCTCACCAGTTACATTCCTCATACTGAAAGATGATCTACACATTATTCAGGATGTGGCAGTACGATGAAGTGATATAAGGCTGGACTGGACAACAACAGGTTGCAGTTGTGTCTGCTTCTCCCCTCATAACACACACACATCAGCTAGAACATCAGGGCTAAAGGCTTCTCATAGTCCTTCAATAGTGTGCTAGTTTACTACACAGAGAGAGTTTTTCTTACATGCACAAATCTGTCCCTGAATTTCATTTGGAAACAGGCTAGTTCACTGAGTAAAATAAATATTGTTATGCATGGTGTGAAAAAAAAATACTGAAGGAAACGAAAAGGAAGGAATAAACAAAACACTTAACCCCACCCCATCTCTGTTCTTTTGGACTTTCATTAAGCACAGGACATAAAAGGTCTGGAGACCAAGACCCTTCTCAGGAAATGTCTAATGCTTTAACATTCTCTTTAATTATAGAAAATAAAAAATAAGTTCACTGCTAAGAGATTCTGCATTAAAACATGGGACGTGATGCCTAAATAAAACCTCAAAACAAAAGCCTTAAGCATAAAAATGAGAATGACTTTTTAAAAACCACTTCAGATTGCCATAAATCTGCAGAGACGTTCTCTGGCACCATAAAATGGAATCGGCTTTCCCTTTCTTTGCTTAAAATAGACAAATATTTAGTTGTTCTGGTATTTCAGCACAGCAGTTCTGAGCCATCCTATTAAATAAGATTGGAGTCAGTTGTCTTCTTTATTGAGTATTTGTTTTAATTTGTGTGCTCTTTGTACTGGTGCAGAGTAATTTTTGTGTGGCAGGGAAAACTCATTAGAGATCTTTATTGTGGCTTCTATAGCCCTCCTTTTATGAAACTCTCGGAAACAGAATCCACAGTACGTGACCTGAATTTGATTGAAACTATGATACAGGGGTTTGCTCTCCCCTCACTTCATTAAAATGGGGAGAAATGTGTATTTGTTTTCATTATTTTTAATTATGGCAATTTTTGATGCTTGATGCAAACTGGAGTTGGCCTGTGTTCCAACAAGGAAGGCACTGTATCGAACAATCAGCTGTGGTTTATCACATGGAACAGATGGCAAATCTGACTGATTTTTAAGTGAGGGCAATCAGATTTCAGGCCTAAACAGGGCTGTAGCTCAAGGATGGCAAGGGAAGCAAGGATTCTGGCTTTGGATAAGTTCTAGTTGGTTTTGCAATCACATTGATGGGAAGCGGTGCATTGCACCTGGTGGCCCATCCCCAGAAATGCATCCTCTATGGCTTCAGATTTTGATGTCCTTGATGTCTGGCAGGTGTGCTCCATTGGGAACTGTTAAGTTGTGGGTGAACATATCAGACGACACAGCGATTCTTCAAACAGCTCTTGTTTATTCACAGGCCAGAACAGAACTGAACTGAAGGGTTCAGCCAGCCTGCATATATAGAGCTCCACTGGAATGCAACAGTAACCATTTTCTGTAACTATCCAATCACTGAGTGTCACTTTCAATCTCTTATTTGCATATGTAGACCCGAGTGAAAACTATCTACAGTATCCCCCTGCTAGCCCAGGGTGAGAACTTCAGTAGATAACAGGAACAGATTATAAGTCACTGGCAGAGCACATCCTTGACTGTGGAATCTTCCATGCTCATTTCTTGGCATCTCCAGTTTAAAAGACCAGGTAGCTGATGATAGAAAAGATCTCTCTGTGTGATCTGGCAGATCAGCAGCAAATCAGAGTTGGCAATATTGAACAAAGCTAACTTGGTGGTATAATCACCTTCCTGTCTTCTATGTGTACTTAATCACATGACAAAGCCAGTTTAAAGGTTTTAGGGGAAAGCTATAGCCCAGTGTCTGAGAATATGCTTAACATAATGATGGTTCCCGGTTCAAAGCCTTATTTCTCCAGGTAGGGCTGAGGAAGTTTCCTGTCTAAAACTGACAGCTGCTGTCAGTCAATATAGAACAGGGACAGCCAACATGGTGCTCTCTAGATGTCTTTGGACTCTCTTGCATCATGGCCGAAGGTCAGGGATGCTGAGAGTTGGTCCACTATGTGGGCTATCCTTAAGGGAGACACGACTGACCAAGATGGACCAATATTGTAACTCTCAATGGGACAGGATCTTCTGGAAATTTGAAGTGAAAGAAGAATACAGTGGTACCTCGGGATACAGATGCTTCAGGTTACAGATGCTTCAGTTTACAGACTCGGCTAACCCATAAATAGTACCTTGGGTTAAGAACTTTGCTTCAGGATGAGAACAGAAATAATGCGGCGGCGGCGCGGCGGCAGCAGGAGGCCCCATTAGCTAAAGTGGTACCTCAGGTTAAGAACAGTTTCAGGGTAAGAATGGACCTCTAGAACGAATTAAGTTTTTAACACGAGGTACTACTGTAGATGGAGTGGTCCAGTGTGGACTTCCAGAAGACCTAGGAAATGAAAGAGGGTGATGTTTTAAAAGTCTTCAAAACAAAAGAGCCGAGTGTGTTGCAAGTCACCCATGATGTAATTACTGCTCTTTTTTCCAAGCTGTCGCAATTGTGCAAATGGTGGATAACCTTTTAACAGCTAACATGCTAATCAGCATCTCCTGGCAATTCCTATTGAACCCTACGCCCTATATGATGGGTTTTTAATATTAGGCTTAGAAAACTTGCTTAGACCATAAAATGCTGAGTCATTTTCTGGATAATTCCGGCACCATTAGCACAATCAATCTCACCGAAAAAGGCAAACTGCATGGGCTGCAACATGCCAAAAACTAGTGTGTAAATAAGGCCCCAGTATAACTTCTTGCAAAAAATGGATACCTTAGCAGTGAGTCCATAGCCCTTCTCAAACAAAGGCTGTGCTCCCAAATTTGGATCAACACGATGTGATTGCCTGTTAATGTTACGGCTCATTTAAGTGTCATTTCTTGATTTGGTGGCACTTGGGTTCAGGAGCATTTCTCACTTTACATGGGCACTAATGAAATTTGTTTCATGGAATGCTGTAATTTTCAAATGGTTCATTTTACAAGTTTCTAAGAGCAAGTCTAGTGCATTGCAGAGTGGCTGAGGATATAGAGCTTTATAAAGGACAGCTTAAGCTGAAAAGGGAAAATCTGCTTAATTTGTTCATAAAACCAAATATTAATTTCTGGGCAAATCAGTCATAAACCAGAGCATATCTTTATAATTGTTCCAATAACATTAGCAAAGGGTAAATGGAGTTTCTTAATTTCTCATCAGGTTTGAGTTTACAATCAGTAGTAGAGGCTATCCCCCCCCCCTCCCCACTTCAGTTCTGCTAAAATTAACTCAGTTAATATGGACAGAAATAGTTTAGCTTTCATTAAATTATATAATAAGAACATCTGGAAACAATCTGTAGACCACCAGAATACCTGGAAGTTTCTGGCTGTAGAATTATGCTAGCCTTGAAATTTGTTCACCATCTTTTAGTCTTTCCATATCACCAGCAAGTTGAGCTTTCTGACTGGTTACTTCTAGAAAGAGAAGCAGCAAGATGGAGCTCAGTGATTCTAACAGGAAGGCTTCTGGAAATTTGCGTCTTCGTTACCAGCAGCTTTCCTGTTCTTCTTAAAGGCCACGCAGCACTTTTCTTGATAAAGAGGAAGAACCGGTGCATGTAATAATTTTGTTGTGAGAATGTGGCTAAAATACAGCAAGCTCTCCACCACTCACAGTCCTCATGTTCTGTACTGTGTAGAAGTCAAGAATCACATTGTGAATACAGTGGTACCTCAGGTTAAGAACTTAATTCGTTCCAGAGGTCCGTACTTAACCTGAAACTGTTCTTAACCTGAAGCACCACTTTAGCTAATGGGGCCTCCTGCTGCCGCCACACTGCCGGAGCACGATTTCTGTTATCATCCTGAAGCAAAGTTCTTAACCTGAAGCAATATCTCTGGGTTATCGGAGTCTGTAACCTGAAGCATATGTAACCTGAAGCATATGTAACCTGAAGCGTATGTAACCCAAGGTACCACTGTATTCCTCCTCTGCCAGAAGCGGTTTTAGGGTAGCACGACTGGTTTGGCTGCAGGGGGTGCCATAACAATGCTGTAGGGCAGAACACAAAAAGCAAGGAGTGCTGAATTTTAGCGCCACACAGGGCACCACTGAAATTTGAGAGCTTAAAGCCTGCCCCAACCACCAGTAGTCCTTCAGGACATGCACTGCTTTCTTCTAGAAAAAAAGTTGCCAGTACTCACCATGAAGTTATTACAGTAAATGGCACATTTTAAACAAGTGCCTTTTCTTCTAAAAAAAGAGGTGCTGGTACTGCGTGCCCCTGAGTACCCCTAGGAGAAAAGCACTGGGGGCATGGACTTAGGGTGGCTATACTCACTATGTGATGACTGAAAGGGCTTCTAAAGGTTACAGGTGGGGTCATCGGGAAGAACTTACTATGGAGATTAATAATAATAATAATAATAATAATAATAATAATAATAATAATAATAATATTTTATTTATACCCCGCCCTTCCCGGTTCAAAAACCTGGCTCAGAGTGGCTAACAACAAATTTAAAACACTTAATTATTAAAGCAGCATAAAATACGGTATAAAAACATAACAATAAAATTCAAAATTCAAAAATAATCCCCAGGGCTAGCTGGCTGAATTGGTCCTACTTGGGCCAGTGAGGAGGCCAGGGGAGAATTAGCTGTGGGGTCTTAGAGCGGGTAATCTTCATAAAAGGGGAGGGGGAAGGAAGAGAAGGGAAATAAGATCAGGCTGAATTCAAATTAAAGGCCAGGTGGAATAGCTCTGTCTTACAGGCCCGACGGAAGGAGGTTAAATCCTGAAGGGCCCTAGTCTCATGGGACAGAGCATTCCACCAGGTCGGAGCCATCACTGAAAAGGCCCTGGCCCTGGTGGAGGATAGTTTGACTTCCTTAGGGCCCGGGACCTCTAAACTATGGTTATTCATGGACCTTAAGGTCCTCTGCTGGGCATATCAGGAGAGGCGGTCCTATAGATACGAGGGCCCTAAGCCCCAGATGTTGGGGCCAATATACCTATGGGAAGAGTAGCATATTCTTTGCCCTTACTAAAAGGGTCATTCTCTAGCTTACGTATCTATAAGCATTTTGCATTCATAGCTACTGGGCAAACGTTACATAAATATTTGGTACATTTTGGTGGACCACTAAAATGTCAAATCTTTTCAGATTTTGAAATTTTGCTTCAAAGGGTACAAAAATGAATTTACAAATGAAGCCTCCTGTAGCTAACTTGTTGAGCATTCGTTCTGACCTGCGTGCACAAAGTTCATGTGGATGTTAGATTATATCTGGTCTTTCCTGAGCATTTGTTCTTATTTGCTTGTGGGGAAGTAATAAGGCAATGGGCATTTATTCTGCTTGCAGTATGTTTATTCATCCTTCCATTAGTCATTTGTTAATCCGCATCACTTTCCTAACAGCAAAAAGGCTGTTCATTGAAAAGGGGGATTAGTTCTATATTTAACTAAGCCATACAATTTTAATCAATCAGTTCCTTCAATTTATCAGAGTTGCTCTAGTAATTTGTTTTAGTGTAGAAATTCCTAATACACTCTTATATGGTGATATTACAGTTTGTTTTAAGGTTTTAGAATATTTTAAAAACATATTGGGGCATATTTTTCATATGGGTGATATAAAATATTTTATCTTCACTTTTATTTATTGACCTTTGATATTGCTGCTACCTGAGTTTTATGTCAATGCATATGTCTATGTACATAAAATGGTTCAAAAATACGGTTGGGTGACCAGCTAATTAATTTTTCATAAAAGAGCTCAGTCAGTTCAATTCATATCCAGTTCTTCTGAAAACAATATTTTATATTCCTCACAGGTGCTAGTTTCTCTAGCATTCATCAGTCAGCAGACTTTCCTTGGAGAATTAAAAATTTATTTCACGCCTCTCTGATCTGTCTGTAGTTTTGCAAGATGCCAAGTTCACGACGGTGAACATTTTGTTGGACTATCTTCGTAGAAGTTTGTCTTTTGTTTCCATTATTTACCGTCCCCTGCAACTTTCCTCCCCCTTTTCTTTTTCCCCATTGTCCTCACCATCCTTCCCTTTTTCTTTTTTCTGAAGAGATCTTATAAGCCTCTGCATCATCAAGGGGATAAATTTTAGGATTCATTATAAAAGTTTGGGGGGATAATTCACACAACCATTTCCAGGAACTATGATTACCAGGGCTAAACCAGAACCTTTTGTTTCGGTTTCATGTAGCCTATGGTTTTGAGTATCCTTGCTGCATCCGTGTCACTTGTTTTGCTACAAGTAAGAGCTGTATCTTTATGACAGAGCATGCTCAGACATGCATGCATGCTTATCACTCAGAAACTGTAGACCAGATACTGAGGACAAAACACTGATATCGGCTCCTTGAACATTCTGCTTTAAGATGGCAACAGTTCCTGTATTCAGCTGAAAGCATTCAGCAATGTCAAATGTTGAGAGGTGTATTCACGAGTACATCATTCTTTAGTTCAGTAAAAGTCGCAATCTGAGTCATAGAATCATAGAATTGTAGAGCTGGAAGGGAAGCCAAGGAGCATCTAGTCCAGTCAGGGCTGTACGAGGCGGGGTACGGGGGTGCGGTTCGCCTCGGGTGTCACACTGATGGGGGTGACAAAATGGCTGGCAGCACTCGTCACTGTGGGGCCTGCAGCACACATGAGCCATATGCCTTGGCACCAACAGGCTCTGCGCTGTCTGCCCGCTGCCTCCCCCCCCAGCTGTAGGCCAGCTGAGGCCCTGCTGTGTGTCTGAGCCTATGGGCGCCGCACCCCCGTTCCATCCCTATGGGTGCCCTGCGCCCTGCCCCTATGGGTGGTTCGCCTTGTCCCTTGGCACACCGCCCCAGGTGCCCAAGAGCCTTCCTCAGCTGCTGAGTCCCGTTCCCTCCAATGTAGGAATCCTGCCCACAATCATCTCGGGGGGAGGGGGGCTCGAACCACCAAACTTGTGGTGACCCATTGCGCCACATACTTACTTGCCGGCTCTTGTATCATTGCCAGGTTGTTTTTCCAAACCTAACATAACTGACAGTTCTCCTTAGTCTGACGAATGGCTAACACGCCTGTCTACTACAGCAGCTTATGCCAGGCCCAACCAATCTAGAGGCTTCATACTACCTTTCAGTCACAGGGGCTGATGTTGCACATCCCCATTCCACACCGTACCTGAAGGAATTAGTGTAGCCTAAGGGTGTAAAGCCTAAGGGTGGCGCTGTGGTGTAAACCACTGACCCTCTTGGGCTTGCTGATCAGAAGGTTGGCAGTTTGAATCCTTGTGATGGGGTGAGCTCCCGTTGGTCAGTCCCAGCTCCTGCCAACCTGGCAGTTCTAAAACACATCAAAGTGCAAGTAGATAAATAGGTACTGCTCTGGCAGGAAGGTAAACGGCGTTTCCGTGTGCTGCTCTGGTTTGCCAGAAGCGGCTTAGTCATGCTGGCCACATGACCTGGAAGCTGTACACCGGCTCCCTCGGCCAGTAAAGTGAGGTGAGCGCCGCAATCCCAGAATCGTCCGCGACTGGACTTAGCTATCAGGGGTCCTTTACCTTTACCTTTTTTAAGCAAACAAAATCCTCGGTAGCTCACCAGGTTAGGTGAGCTGCTTTAGGTTCAAACACCAAGCCCCAAACATACTATTTATAAACATGGAGGAAACATCTAAATGAGGATTATATATATTCATATGTTGAAGGCTATCAAGCAACATCCAGAGAATGAGTACATATTTTATACTGCCATCCATTCTATGCTGCTTCTTGTCTCCGTGTTTGTTTCTGAAGGCTGCTTCATAAACTACCTCATCCTTTCCTCACCCCATCACATGTGAACACAGAATCCAGCAACAGGTTGAACTGACCTTTGGTCCCATGACACTTGCAGGAGGCACCTCAGAAGGTACAAATTATTCCTTCAAACTGCTAACACACCTGATGGATAGGAGGACAATGGGAAAATCACTGAGATGCTGAAGGTAATTTAATTAGAAATTGAGTTTTTATGACAGTGTTAATGGGTGCTACTTCAGCTAACCTGACAATAAAGGTTCCACAAGCTACAATGACATCTGGCACAGACTCACATGTAGGAATTATGCAGAGGCAATAAAAGGCACTTAATTAGCATTGGAAATGGTGTTTCAACATTTATGAGATCTGCGAATTTGCATACAGATACATAATTACATAATTTGCAGCTGTTGTGCTTGTTCCATAAGACCTTGTCACATTATTAGTGGAATATGTAAATGAGGAACTAATTTCCTATATCACCCATTTTCTCGATAGCCTGTAAATATGTAGAAATTCATGAGACTCGCTATAGTTCTTTCCCTGGAACTTTATTATCTTGTCTCAGGCATGGAAAACAAAACGTTCTGTGACTTAACAGAAAAAAGGTCTATTTAGGAATTTGTAAATACTGTTTTCCAGTCACTGAGAATCATTTAGCGACGGCATTTGTTTGTGTGTACTCTATTCTCTTATTAAATGTTTTCCTTGCAAAACAGCCCTTACAAGGCTCTGAGGAGAAGTGTCATGGTGGATCTGGTGCTGAATTTCAAGGCCTACTGGCTTGCACTAGCAGGGTGGAAAGTGTATGGGAAAGTGTGCTTGTTTCACCTTTCTTTCTTTCTTTCTTTCTTTCTTTCTTTCTTTCTTTCTTTCTTTCTTTCTTTCTTGTATCTGGGCCTGCATCCTGGAGAACCTCTGAGTCACTTAAGTGTCATTAAGCAGAGTTCTCAATCTTAAACATAATTTCTTTTCCGTGGGAAACTTTTCAAAATGGCTACATTCAAATGAGATGATAAACCATAGTTAATGTGATGGGAATGAACCCAGTTTCCTCTTGGACGCGTACAGTCCTCCCTCCCAGCTCCTCCTCTGGTGGATCTGTGAGAAGGCGTTCAGAAACATTTCCGTCATGGTTTCCGTTAATGGCCGTTTAGCATCACATCCAAACCCTCAACTTTGGTTAATCATAAAACGCATTTTGAAGTTGGCTTTTTGAAAACAAGCATTGTTAATTTTAAAGGTTTGTCATGTTCAAATGCAACCATCTGTGATCACTTGAAAATGGAAACAAAAGCTTCTGAACTCCTCCTTGCATACAATTTGCTGAGGAGAAGGGGGAAGTGTTTGAACCTGAGCTTTCCTAGGCTCATTCCTGTCACAATAAATGATGTTTTCCTGTGATATCCCACTGCAGCCAATGCATCTCTGATACTCTGGAAAGTGGTACAAGATGTATGAATTGATGTATCGCTAGAGATTGGATTACAAGTAGAGAGTGTCTACCTCAAAACCAAAATATGTATTTATACATTTACTGTAACTTTCCTTTATAAATCTCTATCAGAAAGATAGAGCTTAGCAGCAGTGGTGGCTGGTCAACATTGGGCCTAGTGACCAGGTGTAGAAAACAACCACAATAGGTGGAGTAAAAAATCAGTGTATTATCATTATCATCAGTGCTTTTTTTCTAGAAAAAGAGGTGCAGGAACTCCCACCTTTTTTGACAGAAGGCCCTAAGTCTCCGACACCAAGCCATGAGCAGCATGCAGCCCTGAAGCCTCCGACATGAAGCTCTGGGAGCCATGCTGCTATACAGCTGCTGGTACGCTAAAAAATGGTGCCGGAACTCAGTTCCGGTGAGTTCCAGTAGAAGGAAAGGCCATGATTATTAATATTACAATTTCTGTTCTGCCCTCCATTCAAAGATCACAGGGCAGTTTACAATATAAAAACACAATAATACATGTCATAATATCAAACAATGACAATAAGCTCCTTCCAGTTTAAAAAGCCATAGATTGCTTAATTAGCCACAGGTCTTGGAAAAGAGGAATGTTTTTTGCCTGGTGTCTAAAGATATGTAACGACGGTGCCAGGCGAGCCTCCCTGAAGGACAGCATTCCACAAGTAGGGAAAAGGCTCACTTGTGCGGCCACCCTCTTTACCCCTCTCAAAGGAGGCACATGAAGATGATGATCACAGGGTCTGAGTCAGATGTAGCCCTTTCCTCCAGTTTTTCTGCTCCTGTACCTTCTGGGAGGCAGAAATTAAGCAGACGATGCTATTCATGGAATGGTATCAAAAGTGGGGGAAACTTCCAGCCTGAACTTCTGCATGGAAGTAAATTCTACTGTGACTGATAAAAATTCTTTCTTAGCGCATGGGATCACAACATTTAAGGTGCACCTGCATGGATACCCACAACAGACCTCGGGTTTCCAAAACTCAGGGACTGTAAAAGTGCTATTTGAGAGAGGCTAAAGGTAAAAGACCGCTGGACGGTTAAAGCAACTATGGGGGTGCGGCGCTCATCTTGCTTTCAGGCCAAGGGAGCCAGTGTTTGTCTACAGACAGCTTTCTAGCCAGCATGACTAAGCCACTTCTGGCACAATGGGACACCATGACAGAAACCAGAGCTCACAGAAATGCCGTTTACCTTCCTGCCACAGCGGTACCTATTTATCTACTTGCACTGGCATGGTTTCGAACTGCTAGGTTGGCAGGAGCTGGGACAGAGCGATGGGAGCTCACCCCGTTGCAGGGATTTGAACCACCAATCTTCTGATCAGCAAGCCCAAGAGGCTGAGTGGTTTAGACCCTGCGCCACCAGCGTCCCTTATTTGAGAGAAGAGGATGACAACACACAGTGTGAATATGTCCCACCAAGCACCACCCACTCATGTGAATGTGAAACATTGAGAGAGAGTTCAGCTGAAAGTGCTCATCTGTAGATGAACATGTCTCAAAGTACATATCTGTGCAACTCACATGCACATTAACACTCTGGTGTTTAGATAGCCTCGGTAACACAGTGGAAAGGATACTTAGTGGGGACAAATAGTCAGTTTTCCTTTATGTTCTTATGTGAGGAGCAAGTTAATTGCTGCCTAGGTGGTACTAGAATGCTAAGCATTTAATAGCATCTATTTATATTAACAGAAAGCTAGGGTTGCCAGAGCAAAGAGTAATGTGATCTGTTGCAAATATCAGATAAATATTGAAGCTGAGCCGTTCTGACAGCTGAAATGCAAAACGGGCACACATATTTATCTGATAAATATGCAGCCCAAGTTAATCTATTGGCATTCCATGTAAATTAAATTATGTATCCAACTGTCATAATGAAGGCAGAGAGAGAGATTATTTCAGCTAGGTAGGATGAAATCACTGCCATTCATGTACTGAGACAAATATTGAGAGGGCGAAAGTCTCCCCCTCAATTTAATGCTTTACTCCATATATGTAAACAATTACACACACACACACACACACACACACACACAGAGAGAGAGAGAGAGAGAGAGAGAGAGAGAGAGAACGAGAGAGAGAACACTATAGCTTGGAAATGTGAAGCAAAAATAAAAATAAAATTGATTTGAAATTTCATTTCTGGATTTTTGATTCCAGGAGATGGGGAATTTTCTCTCTCCTGGTTTTGTTCCTTGCACATTTAACAACACAATGGGCCTGATCCACTGCTTTTGTCCAGCTGTACAAGTGCATATGGATATTCCTTGCTTCCAGGGGCTTCCTGCATCTGGCAGATACACCACCCTTTTGGTTTTAGGCAGCTAGCTTCATGTTTTCTTTTTCTTTTTTCTGTCCAAGAAATAATTTACCCTGTCTTGTTTGTGTCCCTCTAAAGCCAAGTATATCAGAAAAACAAGAAAACATTATTACATATTCATTAAAAAATCTGGCAGAGGAACTCGGAAGCAGAAACATTTAATTTGTACTTTCGAAGTCAGTAGATTTCAATTTGCAGGAATCACTGTTATAGCCTTTCTTAATAGATAAGGCTATATTACTATAAAACACTATTTTGGGGGAGGCTTGGCTTTTTTTGTTTACATGCAGTGCCACTCCATTATTTTGTTTCTGCTAATGTAAAGATTTGACTCAAACGACATTCAGTTTATATAATGCAAAGTATAATTAAAACAGTATCTAGCCTTATAATAGTTTTTGTTACTGTGACGTACTCCCTTAGGCAACAGGACAATGTAATTTCCCTCCTTCTGAGAATTCAAGATAGTCCTTTCCAAAGTTTTCCAGAGTTTTCTTTTTAGGGTGCCCTGAAGGTTTCCAATTATGATAAAGAGGAAGGCACGATACAATGTATTATTCAATTATTTATATTTGGAATTCAGACAGCACCAACTCAAGAACATCCTTGCCTATCATCCTAACAATTTGTTTCCACCACCAACAGCCCAACACTACCAACTGGGCACCTTCCTGAGCTCATTGCCAAACAGATGGGATTTTTCATGCATCACCTCCATCCTGTCCCAAGCTTCACTTTGTACTTTTCAGCATGAATGCTGCTGAACAGAAACAGTAATCTGTGCCTCTAAATTCATGATGATGATGATGATGATCACTATCATCATTATTATTATTAATCCAGAAATTAAAATTGGGTAAGGGCATCTGGCCAGAGCATCCCTGTTACTTCATGACATTGCTGTTCACGAGCATCAGAGCACAGTTAATCTCTGTGTGAGAAAGAATGCTCTCGCTGTGTGTGAGTTTGCACACATAAAATTTGGGTCACCTGGGAAAATCTATTGAGTTATTCTTGACAGTAGACTGTTTGCCTGCCTGTTATAAAAGATGTTTTAAGGCTCTTCTGGACAGAAACAGAGCTTTTGCATGTGTTTGTATAACATCTATCACAGTAAGGTCACATCTGAAAGAGAGCCTCTGGGAATTGCTGGTATATAAATATTAAACTACAATAGATATTAACTCCCATTATTCAGTTTAAGGACAGCCATTTTTCTTTTCCGGTGTATTTGCAACCTTGACAGACCCAGTTGGCAGCAACGGTCCTCTATATCAGACTCATTAATCAGATACACTGCTTGTATTTCAAGTTTTTCAAGCTATTCCGGAGCTCCTTAGAACACGGAAATGACATTCACAAAATCTTCATGGAGAAATAAATAAAGCCTGTGAAATAAACAATGTTTAGCACAAACTAATCTTTGCTTTTGAGATGGGACTCCATGTATGTATATACATTTCTATGGAGTCGATGACTGCAGATAATTAGCGTGCCTGCAACACACCCATAACTTTTATTATCTGTGCAGAGTTTGGCAGAGTGAATACATCATTACCTGCACATCGAACAATGCGCAGTGCTACAATTCATTTTCCAAGCTGCTCGACGTGGTGCAGCGAAAGCACTTTGTCTTTTATTGTTCTCTCTCCCTTCTTTATTAGCATAGCAAAGGCAATCTTCAAAACAGTCCAAAGCAGATAAAGCTATAGTAACACACTAGCAATAGCTCTACAGAAAGGATGAGTAATTTTGAAAAGAATGCAGCAAAATGAAAGATGTTGGAAAAAAATTATAACCGCACATCCCATAAGGCAACAGAAAAGCATTGTTCACGTCTAGTTTCCCTGAGAGATTGAAAGTTTGGGGCAGACATTGCAAGGTCGAAAACAAGAGCAATAATGTCTTCTGTGTCTTCTTTAAAAATTTTACAGGTTGAGAAAGAATGCTTGGGAAATAGGAGCTAGCATAAACAACACTTGCTCCAAGGCAGAGTCAAGAAAGAAACCTAACTTTTCAAGCACAACAGAACGTGATTTGAAATCCCAGTTTGTCGTGCGATTCCCTGCTGCTACTTTTTATATCAAAAAATAAAATATTGTACGAACCCTTAGCTCAGAGTCTCAAACAAAGACGTGATCTCCCAAGCACACATTCCCAGCATGTTCACACTTCTGCCTCATTGACATCCATGCTGGCTTGGTCATGTCCAGATATTGGAAGATGGCAGGATCCCCAAGGATGTGCTCTATGGGGAGCTGGCTTCAAGCACCAGGCCCTTGGGCAGACCAACCGTGTGTTACAGAGAGGTTGGCAAACATGACACGAAGGTTGGCAACATCAACCCTGCCCAGTGCGAATCCCTTGCAGACGACTGCAGTGCCTGTAGACAGATCATACATCCATAGCAATAACCAGAGGAGGAATGACCACTAGGACGAGTGCAGAGAGAAGAAACACCATGTCACATATGCAGCAGCACAACTCGACACCATTTGTCCCAGCTGCAACGAAAGATCTACACCAACATAGCCTTTCCCAATCTGTTGTCTTTCAGATTTTGGCCTACAACTCCCATCAGTGCTAGCCAGCATGGCTGATGGTCAGGGATGACCGGAGTTGTAATCCAAAACATCTGGAAGGTACCAGGTTGTGGAAGGCTGTATTTTTTATTTTTTTAATGGTAACTACACTGGTACCTTGGTTTAAGAACAGCTTAGTTTATGAACAACTTGGATTAAGAACGCGGCAAACCCGGAAGTAGGTGTTTTGGTTTGTGAACTTTGCCTTGGAATAAGAACATGTTCCGCTTCCTGTTGAGTGTGTTCCATTTGTAAAGTGAGTCCCCCGCTGCTATGGGAAAGCACGCCTTGGTTTAAGAATGCTTTGGTTTAAGAACAGAATTCCAGAACAGATTAAGTTCATAAACCAAGCTAGAACTGTATTAATACTTGAGCTACATGGTGATAAATTTATCAGTTCTGGTGCAGTTGGTGTCTAGGTAGGACTTCTCTAATGCTAGTAAGACTTAGAATCATAGAGTTGGAAGAGACCACAAGCGCCATCGAGTCCAACCCCCTGCCAAGCAGGAAACACCATCAGAGCACTCCTGACATATGGTTGTCAAGCCTCTGCTTAAAGACCTCCAAAGAAGGAGACTCCACCACACTCCTTGGCAGCAAATTCCACTGTCGAACAGCTCTTACTGTCAGGAAGTTCTTCCTAATGTTTAGTTGGAATCTTCTTTCTTGTAGTTTGGATCCATTGCTCCGTGTCCGCTTCTCTGGAGCAGCAGAAAACAACCTTTCTCCCTCCTCTATATGACATCCTTTTATATATTTGAACATGGCTATCATATCACCCCTTAACCTCCTCTTCTCCAGGCTAAACATGCCCAGCTCCCTTAGCCGTTCCTCATAAGGCATCGTTTCCAGGCCTTTGACCATTTTGGTTGCCCTCCTCTGGACACGTTCCAGTTTGTCAGTGTCCTTCTTGAACTGTGGTGCCCAGAACTGGACACAGTACTCCAGGTGAGGTCTGACCAGAGCAGAATACAGTGGCACTATTACTTCCCTTGATCTAGATGCTATACTCCTATTGATGCAGCCCAGAATTGCATTGGCTTTTTTAGCTGCCGTGTCACACTTGGGGTCATATTTGTATCATACCTAAGTTTTGTGGCATCAAAGCCACTTTCATTTTGCCTGCTGTGCTCTGTAAATGTTTATCAAGAAGAGCAACATGGGTTAGGCCAGGGACGGTCAACATGGTGCCATACCGATATGGTTGGACTACAACTCCCATCAGCCAGCATTGCCAGAAATGATGGGAGCTGTAGTCTATCAACATCTGCAGGGCAACACACTGGCCACTTCTGGGTTAGGCAAATTCCCAAACCAATGTTGACCTTCCCTGGGGACTAAAGTGCTTGCATAGGAAGGAGCTACACTGTTTATCCAACCCATGCAACTCCTCTTTATAGATATTAACGCCTCTTTATGCTTTCTTTCAGATATAAAATATTGACTTATGCACATTAAGCAACAAAGGCTCAAAGGATTATGTATGAAATTCTACAGCTTGGTGGCATCCTGAGTTCTTCTTTCACTAACATTTTACTGCTGTAATAAGAGCCACCGTATACTTTTAATGCAGTGCTTCACTCTCTACCCCCCCCCCCCCGGTTTTTTTAATGTTCAAAATGTATTTCAATATGCTATGTGTACACTTGAAACAATGTGCCACACATCATAAAACTGTGCTCCGTATTAAACCACATCTTTGTGAGTCTGTATCAGTTTTCTGCAGTGTAAAGAAAGAGCAAAAATGAATTGTGTTGGAGCTGATTTTACCTCACTTATGAAATAGTCTCTTGGGACACTCGAAAGAGTGACTGGGAACTCATGTCTGGAAGGCAAACTGGCATCTGTTAGAAATTACATCTTGATAAGGTCTCAGAACCAGTCGCTGAAACATTTTCAGTAGTATGAGACATTTGTTTTTAATGTAAAAAACCACCCCAAACCCTTAGTCTGCTTAGGGTAAGATGATTGTTGTTGTTTTTTGACAAGGGATTTCCTGCTGCGAAACATTCCTTCTAAATTTTATTGCATTGTTTGCCAGTTCAGATAGCTCATAATTCTGAGGTGAGAAAAGAGTTCTGACTTCTCACTTTGAAAAAGCGTTGTCCTCTTGCTGTAAAGACGGCTTTTTGAAAGTGCATATGCAAGTGCCTTCTTACCAACAGGCTAGTGCAGTAACCATTGTCAGCTGTGAAAAATGACAAGGATTTTACTGGAGTAATTGGGAAAGTGAAATGGCCGGGAAATAATGCACTGCAGTAGAGATCGTCCAAGGTATCTTGGTGTGTGATGCAGAAGATCTAAAACACATCTATCTCCCCTGTAGTAATAAAAATATATATTATTAAGTTACAGCAAATGTTGTAAATACTCTAATAGTACCTCACACACCCTATGTAGGATTGTCAGCCCCTGAAATAAAATGTACTGTTGCCTGAGTGTGGTTTAAAATTGATTCCAGAGCAGGTCCACAGGACTGCACCACAATGTTGTTGGGTTGTTGTTTTTCTATGGGCCTTAGAAAGGATCCCAGTAGATTTGAGAGGGTCAGGAGCCCCTGTTTAAAAAGTAATAATCTAAGGCAGGGGTAGGCAACCTAAGGCCCGTGGGCCGGATGCAGCCCAATCGCCTCCTCAATCCAGCCCACGGACGCTCCGGGAATCAGCGTATCTTTACACGAGTAGAATGTGTCCTTTTATTTAAAATGCTTCTCTGGGTTATTTGTGGGGCACAGGAATTCATTCACTTTTTTCCTTCAAAATATAATCTGGCCCACCACATGGTCTGAGGGACGGTGGACTGGCCCACGGCTGAAAAAGGTTACTGACCCCTGAAGGCAAGGGTGGATAAACTTGGTATTTATCTTACATGGAGACGTAAAGCTTTCTATCAGGTAACATTACATTTGTGTCAAGTGTCTTTTCACAAATGAATACAGAATAAGCATGCTGAATGACAGTTTCAAATGATTACCTGTAGTGGTTTGGAGTTACTCGTGCATAAGCCAACCCCGTTTGGGTGCTTGGTTGCCTGGTTAAACCCTTCGGACTGCACAGCCCATCTCCGCTTGACTGCCTCAGTCACTGGCAGAATCTGTCTGTGGGCGTTTCTTAAACCTCTGCCAGCATAAAAGCTGTTTGACACCTAATCGTCTCCGCCTCTCATTGCGCGGGAGTCTGCTGCGCAGGGTGGGCGTGGGTAGCGGAGTGCCTGGGCTCTCTTCACTGACTTCCAGGGAAGAATCCCGGAGCCCTTCCACCTCCTCTTCCCATTGCTCTCCTGGAACTCTTGGTGTCACGCGTATTTCCTTCCCCTTCCACCAAGCTGAGTCTCCCCCTTGTGCTAGGACCTTCACCTGCAGAATCTGAGACCCTCTCCTTCTCCCGTGTCTCTGATGTCAGTTCCCTGACATCCACCTCCCCCCCAGGGCCCCCTTCACTCCCCGTCCGACCTGTGGGCTCTATCTCTTCCTCTTCTCTGGTCGGTGAGACAGGAAAACCCCGGAAGGAGCTGTCCTCCTCCTCCGTGGGTGCGAAAACCTCTTCCCACCTGCCAAGGTTCCCACCCATGGGGTGACCCTCCCAGTCCGATTCTTCCTCGGATTCTGAAAACCCTTCGAAGCTCTCCTCGTCATCTGTGGTGCTAAATTGTTCCTCCCAGAATCTCTCTAAGGGCTTGGGCTTATCCGGGAACCGGCGGTGGAACACTTCCACCATATGCTCGTCACCAACTGCTCCCGCTGGCACCCACGTGTTTTCCGACAAGGGCTCTCCTTCCCACGCCACCAAGTACTCCACTTGCCGACCTCTCCACCTTGAGTCCACTATTTCTGCGGCCGAGTTTTGGTGTTCCCTTTCTTCTACCTGTGGTTGTGGCATGACTTCTACTTCCTGCCCCACGAACTCCCGCCCCTCTCTGTGTGGTGAGAGCAAGGATCTGTGGAACACAGGATCTATTTTCATACTGTCGGGCAACCTGAGCTTGAATGCCACTGGGTTTATCTGTTGTGTGACTTCAAATGGCCCCAGCCGTCTAGGCTGCAACTTCTTGCACCCTCTTTTAAAGGGTAACCCTTGAGTGGATAGCCACACTCGATCCCCCACCCATATGGTTTCCCCTTCCCTGCGGTGCTTATCTGCTTGCTTCTTGTAATTCGCCTTGGCCCGCTGTAGGTTCATCTTAAGTTGTTGATGTATAGCTTCCATTTCTTTCACAAACTGTTCAGCAGCGGACACACTCCAGCTTTGTTCCTCACTCCCCGGAAATGCCCTGGGATGACACCCATAGTTGGCCATAAACGGACTCATTCCCGTGGATACATGTTCAGCGTTATTGTACGCAAATTCCGCTAACTCTAGTTTCTCTACCCAATCATTCTGCCTCTCGCTTACGTAACAGCGCAAGTATTGCTGGAGTATGCTGTTTGCCCTTTCTGCTTGCCCATTGGTTTCTGGGTGTCTCGCTGTCGAGAAACTCACCTCGACTTGCAGCAAACTCATGAGCTTCCTCCAGAACCGGGAAGTAAATTGTTTTCCGCGGTCAGAGAGAACCCTCAAGGGGGTGCCATGCAACCTAAAAATGTGCTCTACAAACAACCGTGCCGTTTCTTCTGCCGTTACCGCGTGTGAGCAGGCTATAAAATGACACATTTTGGTTAGCAAGTCGACTACTACCATTACTGCTGTTTTTCCCCTTGATTTGGGCAAATCCGTCATAAAATCAATAGACACCACCTCCCAGGGTTTGTTTGGTGTGGGTAAGGGTTCCAGTAAACCCGCTGGTACCGTGCGTTCCCCTTTGGCCCTTTGGCAGCGGTCGCACCCTGGTACATATTCTCGTACATCTTCCCTCACCCTTGGCCACCAGAATTGCCTGGTCACCAACATCATAGTTTTGTGTTGTCCAAAGTGTCCCGCTGTGGGGGTGTCATGTAGTTGTTTGAGTACCCTTCTTCTTAGAACTTCCCCCGGTACGTACATTGCCCCCCTATAGTACAACACCCCTTCCTTCTCTTCAAACCCTTCTGGTGCTCCCCGCCCATCTTGGAGTTCCCTGATTTTTGTTTGGGCGAATTCATCGTTCCTAGTGAGCCCTGCCAGTTCTCTCGTGCGCACCAGATTTCCCCCCCACACCCATCGGTCCTCAGGTATGACGTGTCGTGTCTCCGGCGGCCCCTCTCCTTCGAAGTACTCTGGTTTCCGCGAAAGTGCGTCTGCTCTCACGTTTTGCTCCCCTGGCACATACCGGATTTCAAAAGAAAACTTGGAGAATTCCTGCGCCCAGCGAATCTGTCTCCGGTTGAGCACTCGTGCTGTCCTCCAGTATTCCAAGTTCTTGTGATCTGTACAAACCTGGATCTTGCGCTGCGCCCCTATCAGCAGATGGCGCCACCGACGAAAGGCAGCGTAGATTGCGAGCAGTTCTCGGTCGTACACGGTGTAGTTTTGTTCCGCCTTGCTCAGCTTCCTTGAGAAAAAGGCGGAATTGCTTGCCCAATCCTGGCTGCAAAAGAACAGCTCCGATGGCTCTGTCTTATGCGTCCGTCTCCAACCTCAGTGGTTTCTCCAAATCCACGTGTAATAGTTGCTCTTCCGACGCGAACGCCTTCTTCAAGCTTTCAAAGGACCTCTGGGCTTCCTCCGTCCACACAAACTTCCTTTTACTACTGAGACAGTCCGTGATTGGTGCTGTCAAGTGGGCAAAGTTCTTGATGAACTTCCTGTAGAAGTTGCTGAAACCTAGGAACCTCTGCACGTCTTTCCGTGTCTTGGGGGGTTTCCACTCCAATACTGCTTGCACCTTGCTTGGGTCCATCGCTAAGCCTTTGTCAGACAACTTGTACCCCAGGAACTCCACCTCTCGGGCATGAAACTGACATTTCTCTAGCTTGACCCACAACTGGTGTTTCTGCAATCGTTGTAGCACTTCCCTGACATCTCGCACATGTTGCTCCTCGTTTTCCGAATAAATCAAGACGTCATCCAGGAAGGCTACACAGTTCTTGTAAAGCAGAGACCCTAACACGTGGTGCATGAAAGCTTGAAAACAGGCGGAGCCTGATTGTAATCCAAAAGGCATAACTAGATATTCAAAGGCCCCCAGGGGTGTGAACATGGTGGTTTTCCATTCATCCCCCTCCCTCATCCTGATCAAGTTGTAAGCCCCCCTTAGATCGAGTTTGGTGAAAATCTTTCCCTTCCTCACTCTCGTCAGAATGTCGTCAATTCTGGGCATAGGGAAAGTCACGGGTTCCGACACCAAATTGACTGCCCGAAAGTCCACTACGAGCCTGGGCTTATCAGTGTCTTTTTTGTCCACAAAAAATACTGGACTGCCCCTTTGATTCTCTTATAAACCCTCTCTTTAGGTTCTTGTCGATAAATTCCCGTAACTCCTTCATCTCCCTGTCTGACATGGCATACAGCTTACCCACCGGCAGCTGCGCCCCTGGGAGTAAATTGATTTGGCAGTCAAACGGCCTGTGGGGGCCTATCTGCCTCTTTCTCACTAAAAACCTCCTTCAGATCAGCATATTGTGGCAGCACCTCCCCTCTCCGTTCCACTGCCATACTTGCCACCCTGGCTACACTCATCCTCGGCGTTTCCCCTCCTAGGCAGTGCTGCAGGCAGTAGTCTGACCCAAAGCTGACTGTCCTCTGGTACCACGCCACCACAGGATCATGTTGCGCTAGCCAGCTCATTCCTAATATTATTGGGGGACCCGCTAATGAGGCAACGTGAAAGGCGATCGTCTCTGAGTGCCTAGACACTCTCATTCTCATCGGTAGGGTCTGGTGGGTCACTTCTCCCCCAATCAGTTCCCTCAATTGTGGTAACTGCAAGGGGTGCATCCAAAGGTAGCAAGTGAAGCTGATGCTCTAAGGCAAAGTCCTTGCTGAAAAAGTTGCATGAACTCCCCGAGTCCAGCATTCCCTGCACCTTGACTGGGTGCCCGTTCGGGAGTTCTAGCACCACCTCTATGGCGATGGTTGCTCTTGGAGAATCTGGTTTGGGCACGTTCACTGGTTGTTGGCCTGGCTGCTGTGCCCGTTGATTGGCAGCCAAGCGTTTCCGTTTCCCTGCTCCTGGGTCGGTTGCTCCTCCTCCTCTCCCCCCACGGCCCCCACGATTCCTTGCCAGGCCTTTCTTTGTGGGCAGACTCTGGCAAAATGTCCTGGCCGCTGGCAAAGGAAACATTTCTTGGTCGCTGTGCTGGTCCCAGGGGGGATAAGGTACTATTACCGTAGGCCAAGATCAACAGGGAGCCGGGCGGGGTAGCAGGAACGATGGTAGGGCAGAAGCAGGAAGCCAGGCGAGGAACAGGAACACTGGTAAGGCAGAAGCAGGAATCCAGGCGAGGAACAGGAACACCGGAGAGTCAGAAACAGGAAGCCGGGCGAGGAACAGGCACACTGGGAGTGCCGAACAAGGACTGGGTAAAGCAGATACTTCACAACGACGTTGCTCCCGCAACCTGGGACCGGGTTGCCTGACCTTTATCTTCTTCTAAGGCCGGGGGCGGTCCCGGCCCCCAGAAGCCCCGCCTCTCTTGGCCTTAAGGCGAGCACTCCTCCTGGGAGACACCAGTTCCCTTCGCCTCTCTGCCCTAAGCCTCTGCAGATCAGGAGAGGCCGAAGGGTTACTGGGCCCCGGGGGAGGCTCACCTGTAGCCACTGAGTCTTCCAGCACCTCTGGGGCCTGAATGATTTCACCTGGTGCCTGCTCTTGAGTTTCCTCAGCATCTAGGCCTTGCCCCAGTTCAGCCGGCCCTGGAGGCGGGGACTCCTGTGCCGGCTGGGATTCCTCTGGATCGCTCTCAGACTCGGAATCCCAGGCCATCACACCATCCCCCCTCCCAGGCCCCCCCCTCACTTGAGGGTCCGGACCCGGCTTGCTGGGGTACGCTGCATGAAACTCCCGGATGCAGGCAGGTGCGTGGACGTTGACCGCTGGTTCCCAGGAACGGTCCTCTGGCCCATACCCCTTCCAGTCAATGAGATACTGCAGCCTTCCCCTGCGGTATCGGGAGTCCAGAATGCGTTCCACCTCGTACTCAGGCTCTCCCTGCACCAAAACTGGCTGCGGTCGGGGACGGTCCGGGTGGAACTCGTCGGGTGGGGCCACCGGACTCAGAAGGGACCTGTGGAATACCGGGTGAACCTTCAGGTTTGCTGGCAACCGGAGACGGAATGCCACAGGCGAGACCTGGTCCACGATAGGGAACGGGCCGGTGAACCGGGCGTCCAGCTTCCGCGAAGGTCGAGAAGGGTGGAGGTGGCGAGTGGAAAGCCATACCAAGTCACCGACGTGAAGTTCCGGCCCCACCTGGCGGTGGCGGTCGGCCTGGACCTTGTACGCCTCCTTGGCCTGGCGCAGCTGCTCCATCAACAGCTGTTGCTGGGACTGGAGCTCCTGAAGCCACTCTGTCACCGCAGGGACCGCAGATGCCGGCAGCACATCCGGAAACAACCGTGGATGAAGGCCATAACTGGCTTGGAACGGGGTCTGCTGGGTGGACGCATTCACCGCGTTGTTATAAGCGAACTCCGCCAATGCTAGGTGGTCGACCCAGTCGTCCTGCTGGTAGCTGCAGTAACACCGGAGGTACTGTTCCAGCACCGCGTTCGCCCGTTCCGTCTGGCCATCAGTCTGTGGGTGGTAAGCAGATGAGAGACAGACCTCTGTTCCGAGGGCCTGGTGCAAAGCACGCCAAAACCGGGACGTGAACTGAACGCCGCGGTCGGACACTACACGCTCAGGTAGGCCATGCAGGCGGAAGACATGCTGAAGGTACAGCTGCGCGGTTTCCTTAGCTGAGGGTATGGATGGGCAGGGGGCACAGTGCACCATCTTCGTGAAGTGGTCGGAGAAAACTAGAAGGCAGGTGCAGCCACGAGACGGGGGTAACTCCACTACAAAGTCTAGAGAAACTGTGTGCCAAGGACGTGGTGGAACCGGCAACGGCTGAAGAAGGCCGGGGGGTCGCCCGGTAGGCCCCTTGGCCCGCCTGCAGACGTCACAACCAGCGACGTAGCGAGCCACGTCAGCCTTCAAACGGGGCCACCAAAACTCACGGCTTACCAGATGGGTGGTCCGATACCGCCCAAAGTGCCCCGCCGCTGGAGCGTCATGGGTCATCCGGAGAACCTCAGCCCGCAGCGGTCCTGGTGGGATGTACAGGCGCCCGTGGTGCAGCAGAAGACCCTGATGCGAGACCAGCCCTGGATACTGAGGGCATGATCCTTCGGCCAGTTCCCGGAGTCGTTCCTGGGCCCAAGCGTCGACCCGCTGCTGTTCCCGCACCCGAGCCTGCAGTGGCTCAACCTCCTGGGTGGCCAGGAATGCAGCTGGTGGTAGGATCGTGGTGGGTGCTGCTTGCTGAACCGTGTCTGCGTTGTCTTCAGGTTTCCGGGACAGGGCATCCGCCTTCTGGTTTTGGGAGCTAGGGATGTAGCGGATCCGGAACTGGAACCGGGAAAAGAACAACGCCCACCGGATCTGCCTTTGGTTCAGCTTGCGGGTGGTCTGGAGGTATTCCAGGTTCCGGTGGTTGGTTCTCACCTCCACCGGGTGTCTTGCTCCTTCAAGATGGTGGCGCCAAACCTCAAAGGCCACCTTGATGGCCAGTAGTTCCCGCTCCCACACGGTATAGTTACGCTCCGCTGGAAGGAGCTGGCGGGAATAGAAGGCGCAGGGTAAGAGTGGCGCTTCCGGTTCGTGCTGCTGAGACAAGACGGCACCGAGAGCCGTACTGGAGGCGTCAGTCTCTACCACAAAGGGTCGAGAAGGATCCGGATGTTGCAAGATTGGCGCTCTCTGGAAACAGGCCTTCAACCCTTGAAATGCCTCCTCCGCCTCCTTGTCCCAGGAAAACGGCGTCTTGGGGCGCAGAAGCCGGGTCAACGGGGTGGTGCGGTGAGCATAATCCGCAATGAAGGTCCGGTAATAGTTGGCGAACCCCAGGAAACGCTGTAGGTCCTTGCGGTTCCGAGGTGCCGCCCATTCTCGAACCGCTGCCACCTTCCCAGGATCCATCTGCACCCCACCTGGTGAGAGTCGATGACCCAGGAAGTCCACTGACTGCTGATGGAACTCGCACTTGCTGAGCTTTGCATACAGACGATGCTCGCGCAAGCGCTGCAGCACGGTCCGGACATGGCCCTCGTGGCACGCCGGGTCACGGGAGTAAACCAGAATGTCATCCAAGTACACCACCACGTACTTGTCTAGCAAGTCTTGGAACACGTGGTTGATGTACCGTTGGAACACAGCAGGCGCGTTGCACAAACCAAAGGGCATAACCAGGTATTCGAACTGTCCGTACCGGGTCCCGAATGCTGTCTTCCACTCATCCCCGGCGCGGATCCGAATCAAATTGTAGGCTCCCCGGAGGTCTAGCTTGGTGAACACCTGCGCCCCTTGCACCCGCTCCAGTAACTCCGAAATAAGGGGCAAGGGGTACCGGTCCGGGATGGTAATTTTGTTCAGGGCCCGGTAATCATGGCAAAGGCGGAGCTCCCCACATTTCTTTTTAACAAAGAGCACTGGCGCAGCAGTGGGCGAGGTAGAAGGTCTAATGAACCCACGCTCCAGGTTCTTGCGCAAGAAGTCCTGCAAAGCCTCGCGCTCTGGCTCTGTTAACGAGTATAAGCGACTCACCGGTAGAGGCGCTCCGGGCTGGAAGTCTATGCCGCAGTCAAAGGACCGATGCGGCGGCAGCTGGTCTGCCCCCCGTTCCTCGAACACGTCGCGATAGTCCCGGTACTCAGCGGGGAGCGTTGCAGCAGCCTCCTCAGTGGGCGCAGCTGCTAGCATCTCAGTCTCAGCAGGAGAACTGGGGTCTGGGAAGTGTACAGTCCGTTTGACCCAGTCAATCTGCACATTGTGAGCCTCTAGCCAGTCCATCCCAAGCACCAGGGGGAACCGGGGCATGGAGGCAATATCCAGAGTTCGCATCTCACGGTGCTGCTGGAGGCACAGGACCAGGGGCTGGGTCTCTTGAGTGACGGCGCCCGAACGCAGTGGCCGTCCGTCGATTGCCTCCACCTGTACCGGTTCTGGCTTGTTCCGAAGTGGCACCCGATGCTGGGCAGCAAAAGCAGCGTCCATATAAGAGCGGGTTGCCCCTGAATCCACCAGAGCATGGGTAAGAATCCATGGCCCTCCTGGAGGGTATAGATGTACCGGAACCATAAGGTGTTGTAATTCAATTGGTGCGGCCCCATTCTGTGCTGTTTGGGACCCCAGGTAGCCAGGGCCATCAGCTACTGGGGTTGGCGGTTTCTCAGGACAGGACCGTGCATAGTGTCCGCTTCCGCCACAATAGAGACATAGATTCCCCTCCCGACGCCGCGACTTCTCTGCGGGGGAGAGGCGTGGCCGCACTGCCCCAAGCTGCATGGGTTCCTCCAATGACTCAGCTGGGCCTGTGGGGCTGCTGGTAGACACTGGGGCCGAGAACTGGAGGTGCCGGCGGCCCCGAGCCTGACGCCGGTCCTCTAGCCGATCGTCTATCTGTAGACTCCGCTGAATAAGGGCGTCTAGCGTGGTGGGGCGTTCCATTGTGGCCAGCTGGTCCAGTATCTCATCTGAAAGCCCCTCGAGATACTGGTCCCGAAGAGCAGAGTCGTTCCAGGTCAAGTCCTGTGCCAGCAGCCGGAATTCTGTGGTGTATGTGGCCACCGTGGACTTGCCCTGTCTCAACCGCCGAATCGCCCGGTTGGCTTGACTCCCCTTCTGAGGGTTGCCGAACGCGGCCTCCAACAGATTGCAAAACCCCCCGTAGTCTGCCAGCAAGGGGGAGTCTTGCCTGAGCAGCGGCAACGCCCACTTGGCCGCCTGGTCCTTTAACAAACTAATCAAAAAATGCACCTTGGTGCGGTCGTCAGGGAAGTTCCGGGCGCGCCCCTGAATATACAGCTTGGCCTGGGCAAGGAACATGGGAAAGCTGGCCGGAGCCCCATCAAATTTCTCAGGCAAGGCCACTGGGTACTTGCCAGAAGCCGGGGCGTCGGCCCCAGGAGCCGGTAGGGCGTCCAAACGCTGCTGTAGTGCCGTAACCACGTTACTGAGCTGCTGCACGGTGTGCCTCAAGGCCTGGTTCTCCTGGGCTATTGCCAACAATGTAGCTGCTTGGTCAGCCATGGCCTCTGACTCTTCCCGAACGCACCCCAACAAAGAGGGAGTGCGGGTGTGGCGGGAGCAAACTGTGCTGGTCCCAGGGGGGATAAGGTACTATTACCGTAGGCCAAGATCAACAGGGAGCCGGGCGGGGTAGCAGGAACGATGGTAGGGCAGAAGCAGGAAGCCAGGCGAGGAACAGGAACACTGGTAAGGCAGAAGCAGGAATCCAGGCGAGGAACAGGAACACCGGAGAGTCAGAAACAGGAAGCCGGGCGAGGAACAGGCACACTGGGAGTGCCGAACAAGGACTGGGTAAAGCAGATACTTCACAACGACGTTGCTCCCGCAACCTGGGACCGGGTTGCCTGACCTTTATCTTCTTCTAAGGCCGGGGGCGGTCCCGGCCCCCAGAAGCCCCGCCTCTCTTGGCCTTAAGGCGAGCACTCCTCCTGGGAGACACCAGTTCCCTTCGCCTCTCTGCCCTAAGCCTCTGCAGATCAGGAGAGGCCGAAGGGTTACTGGGCCCCGGGGGAGGCTCACCTGTAGCCACTGAGTCTTCCAGCACCTCTGGGGCCTGAATGATTTCACCTGGTGCCTGCTCTTGAGTTTCCTCAGCATCTAGGCCTTGCCCCAGTTCAGCCGGCCCTGGAGGCGGGGACTCCTGTGCCGGCTGGGATTCCTCCGGATCGCTCTCAGACTCGGAATCCCAGGCCATCACAGTCGCTTTTACATCCTTTCCCTCCTTTTTGCGACCCTCGCTGGAGTTTGAAACCTCCTGGGCGCGCGCACCACCTATTTCCATTGGCTCCGCTGGCGGGGAAGGCTGCCTTGGTATTTTAGGAATGCGGTAGTCATGACAACGCTGCTCTCTCCCTTCCCGCCTCTCTTGAGCCCGCGCTTCCTGCCTTACACCAATCGCAAGGGCAGCTTTGGTCAGCAAGTCCATAGACTGTGGGCGGGGTGCGCGCGAAAGCTCATCTTTGACCGTTGGTGACAACCCTTCCTCAAATAACATTTGTATGGGTTCCGAGTCCAGCTGCCACCCCAGACGGTGAACTATCATTGCAAAACGTGATCAATAGTCTCTAACTGACCCGTCTCCCTGCTTACAGTTCATCAGTTCTCTTTTGGTCACACTTTGTTGCACATCACTTGAGAACATTGCGTCCATTGCCTGGAAGAATTTCGGGAGATCCTCCATTGCATCATTTTGCGTCGCCATAAGCGGCCTGATCCACTCTCTAGCCCCATCCTGCAGGTGCCTCACAATATAAGCAACCCGCGCTGCATCATTTTCAAAATCATTCTGCTGCAGCTTCAAGGCATATTCTATTTCTGTTCTAAATGCCCCATAATCTTGAGGCTTCCCCCCAAACTTGTGCACCAGTCCCGGTACCTTCCTTGCTATGGGGGTGGGTTTCCCCTGAGCATCTAGAGACAGTTGTTCGTCTAGCCTCGCTGTCAGGATGGCTATATGCTCTTCCAAGTCGCGGTTTCTCTCCTCCAGCGATTGGCCTCCAGCCGCCCCTTGCGTGGCTCCGATCTCTCCGGTCTTACTCATGATGCCTCCTGCTTGTTGCGCACGAGCAACTTTCGAGGACAGACAGATTGCTGTAGTGGTTTGGAGTTACTCGTGCGTAAGCCAACCCCGTTTGGGTGCTTGGTTGCCTGGTTAAACCCTTCGGACTGCACAGCCTATCTCTGCTTGACTGCCTCAGTCACTGGCAGAATCTGTCTGTGGGCGTTTCTTAAACCTCTGCCAGCATAAAAGCTGTTTGACACCTAATCGTCTCCGCCTCTCATTGCACAGGAGTCTCCTGCGCAGGGTGGGCGTGGGTAGCGGAGTGCCTGGGCTCTCTTCACTGACTTCCAGGGAAGAATCCCGGAGCCCTTCCACCTCCTCTTCCCATTGCTCTCCTGGACTCTTGGTGTCACGCGTATTTCCTTCCCCTTCCACCAAGCTGAGTCTCCCCCTTGTGCTAGGACCTTCACCTGCAGAATCTGAGACCCTCTCCTTCTCCCGTGTCTCTGATGTCAGTTCCCTGACATTACCGAAGTCCAGGAATAGGTTTCTTTCTATTTTTTCCTTTACTTCACTCAGTATTTGTACAGGTAGATTGTGTCCTCCCTAAAAAAGGGCACGTGTTGCAGTGAGACCTGGGGACTGATGTCTTGGTTGTGGGTGGGTATATTGGATAGCCACAACACAACACAATCCCTTGTTGCTGGGATTAATCTGGCCAATGGGGTGCAGTCTAAACGGATCAAGGGACCTATATAAACCCTTGCACGTGACTCAGAGCTTCCTCTTTCAGCTCGTGCATTGGAACACCTGCCCACCTCTCCCTACTTTTAGGGCATTTTGCGATTGACCTTCCTATGCCGTCGTGTGTCATCTCTCGTTGGGACAGGGGCACGGCAGGAATTTTCCCCACTTGGCTAATTGGCTGTTGCCATTTGGGTTTTGCCTGCTGCGTAGTGAATTGTCACAACTTGTGAGGTTGCGGATAGGCACTGGTTCAGGTGATAGGGATGGGAGAATGGTCTCGCCATCTCTATGTGAAGGGTATTCCATTAAAGGAATCCAGGGACTCAACTTGGTTTGGTTAACTCCCGAGAGGGGGTTGTGCCCGTGCCTTAGTCCAGGGGAGCATCTCGGGAGTCAACAGAGTCTGTTCCTGGGTTTTTTTATCTACCTCAGGTGTTCACCCTTGGCTGACCTATGCTGGAGCCCCGGGTCAGCGCTACCTGCATAGCAGGGAGCTAGTCGAACCAGAGCCTATGCAACCACCCACTTTTCTGTAATCAATAAAGTTGTGGCCTAAATTCTGCCAAAAACCAAAACTAAAATTTGAGTCGAATGTGTCTTTATTTAGGGGGGAAGTCTCTGGGTCTGAACATGCAATAAGCAATTAATCATTAATTGCCTTGTTACAGCAACTTCATTAAGCTGCCATTGAATCATCATTACAAATCTATTCTGTTTGACTGTCTGAATACGGTTACAATGACAAATGGAATCAAAATTATGTAGAACCGTATAGATAAGGAGCCTTCTGTCATAAGCTATTATTATTGCTGTTAGAATAATGGCACATATTTTCTCCTTTCACTTTGATCTTTGCTTGCATGTGGCTCACAGCAGGATTGGTAAAAGCTCAAATTTCAACAATGGTGGTGAAGTCTGGACATTATCCAGAAGAGATCATCCCTTTGGTCTCCCTGAGGAGGTCTCATAAGGCATTATTTTACATTGAGCTTTTTCGGTTTCTGCAGCTCAGCAGATCTCTGTGCAGCCATTCACTTGTGAATGGATTACAGATTAAAGTCCTTCTCATTATCTACCCACAGAGGGCAAATAAAACATGACAAGATTCTAGAACGCCTAGCCAGGATCCAAAGGAATAGATCTATGGCTCCTACTTTACACATGATTCCATTTTCCATTCTTGCAGCCGATCAGAATATTCACATGGTTGAGAGTGGGACTGTACCACTTGAGACTGCACTTTGGCGGTTCTGTGTTCGAATGCTCTATTATGCAGATACAGTGGTACCTCGGGTTACATACGTGTCAGGGTTGCTTCAAGATCCTAGCTCACAGAGGATCACGCTAGCCAACGGTCATTAAGTAAAAGTCTTTATTGAGTTACAGTTTCCATTCTCAAGCTGCTGCGTGCAACTCTACGTCTAGTAGCTAGACCGGCGAAGCTCCGTCTGAATCTCCGCCCCTCGTACACCAACTTAATATCCTAGCCCTGCTCCACCTTTTCCGCCTGACTGTTCTTCTCTGGGTCCCTCTGCCCCCCTGGGTCTCTTCCTTCCGGGATTCTTCTGACGCTGACCCCCCGGACCCTCCTGTCTCCTTGCGCCGGGCTTTAGGACCCGGCTCCCTTTCCGGGCTGCCTACTGCGCCGCCTTCCTGTGCATTTGAACTGTGCGCGCGCGCCCAACCTTCCACCTTCCGTCTAACCGTCTCTTCGCTCCCAGATGGAGGTGTGGCCACTCCTGACTCGTGCCCTCCCTCCTGTTGTGAGCTGCCAGCGCTTGCCCCCTGGCTCCCTTCCTCTTCCCTGTTCTCTGGCGGTGACGCTGGTCCCGATCTCCAACTGCTCTCCTCTGAGTCCCCTCTGGCTCTATCTTCCTGGGGTGCCCCCCTAAACTCCCCCCTTGCCCTGGCCACTGGTGCTCCTTTCTGTGAATCCTCCAATTCACTGGAAAGGCTCGGAGATCTCGGGTCGTCGTCATCGCTCATCTTTTCTTCTGCCTCCTCCCCTTCGCTCTCTGTTTCCTCCCTTGCCCTTGCCTCTGCTCCTGAACCCCTGACAATACGCTTCAGGTTACATACGCTTCAGGTTACAGACTCTGCTAACCCAGAAATATTACCTCAGGTTAAGAACTTTGCTTCAGGATGAGAACAGAAATCGTGCAGCAGCAGCGCAGCGGCAGCAGGAGGCCCCATTAGCTAAAGTGGTGCTTCAGGTTAAGAACGGTTTCAGGTTAAGAACAGACCTCCGGAACGAATTAAGTACTTAACCCGAGGTACCACTGTAATGCCATTATGAAGTTTGATCATTAGATGCACCTAGGTGCGGGTGGCGCTGTGGGTAAAACCTCAGCGCCTAGGACTTGCCGATCGCTTGGTCGAATCCCCACGGCGGGGTGTGCTCCCGTCGTTCGGTCCCAGCGCCTGCCAACCTAGCAGTTCGAAAGCACCCCCGGGTGCAAGTAGATAAATAGGGACCGCTTACCAGCGGGAAGGTAAACAGCGTTCCGTGTGCTGCGCTGGCTCGCCAGATGCAGCTTGTCACGCTGGCCACGTGACCCGGAAGTGTCTGCGGACAGCGCTGGCTCCCGGCCTATAGAGTGAGATGAGTGCACAACCCTAGAGTCTGTCAAGACTGGCCCGTATGGGCAGGGGTACCTTTACCTTTACTTTTAGGTGGAGGTAGGAGTTTCTTGTGACTATTCTGCTCTTGTTTGAGAGAGGCAGCAAAATTATTGCGTAGCTTCCTGACCAGTGTGCCTGCTAAGTTTTCCATGACACCTCCTCACTTTTTTTAATAGAAAAAACAACTACTTTTACATGTAGAAAACTAGCACACCTGAGAGCAGAGTAAACTAGAAACATTTGCCCTGCTGCATTTGTTTCCTCAGGGCAAAAGATTTGAGTGCATTGAAAGACATACAATTCCTACTTGTAATCTAAATTCCAACCAGGCTGCATCACATGATTGTCCTGGGATGTGTAGTTCAGTTCTTATATCAACACATGTTTTTAGACATATTGAGAATTGCCCATCTGGAATTGCATTCTGGAACCGAGTTTCCAGTTTGTGCAACAAGTGCAGGCAGCTATGTGGGAAACTCAAGCAACAGGCCATTCCCAACATGTCAGAGCAACTTAGAGAATGAGCCTTCTTCAGAACATACATAGTTTGAGTTGCTGGCACTGAAGAGAGTTTTTTATTTTTTAAAAATATATATATATTTGTAGAAATGACATACTAAATCTGTCAGGCTGTATCTACCTTTACAGTCTTCTGCTGACCTCTCTCCCAAGGTTTATTATCTTCAGAAAAGCTGGTATTGCTTTCAAGCGACTTCTGGTGGAAAAAAAATGTCTTACTGTGGCTTTTTCTGCCATTTGAATTCTTTTGTTGTCTCTTTCCACTAACTGTACTATCCTCGGGAACCCAGTTTGACTGTGACAGCCTTCAATGGCATACTTAGCCATAGTGATTAACCCACCCTGCTTCTTGTCCCTTACCACCCTGATATATAGACCAGGTGACAATTAATACCTCTTGCATATTTTATCAGCCATTATCCCCACTCTGTTGGCTCTGTTATTAGTTTGACTCTCTTGCAGATAATTTGCATAATATTGCCCTTTAATATTTAATAGATGTTCCCTTTTAAACTCTCTGTTTTGAATGCATTCGATCTTGACCTACGAGAATTAGCATTTTAATTCCTCCCTCTTCTTCTTCGTATTCTTTTCTGAGCAGACAGAGCTAAACTTCCTACCTGTATGCTGAAAAAGGAATAGACTTGGACAGAGGGACATGACTTAGGTGCAGCCTGGATTCTTAAGCACGTTGATGACTTGATTGCTGAAAAAGGCTTCAAAAACATGTGCACACTTTAACAGTAGTTAAAGGGTTGAGCAACGTCGTTTTTATTCCTACAGAAATGTGTGAGTCTGCCTCCGTTAGTCATATTAATATTTAAATGGTCCCAGCCAAGTGTGGCCATTAACACCTCACCAAGGTGAAGGGTTGAGAAAAGGGGATCACACATATACACATGTTGGCTGCTACTGGTAATTCTCTGTTGCAGATCCTTTTCTATGAGGAGGAGACAACAGGCATTTCCCTTTCATTTCTAGGAAGAAGACTGGTGAGGTGTGCACTTCAACAAGCCACCACATATGTAGGAGCCAATTCCTAGGGTCTGAGGTCCCTTTGGCCTCCGCAATACAATATTTTAGGGGGGCAGGCACCTCCAAAGTTCATGGGCATTGCCATTCAAATGGTGTGTGTGCACTGTGTCTTGTGATCAATTATGTAGGGCAGGGCTTACCTGGGCACCCCAATATTTTATTCTTGGCACTCCTGGGCCATAGCATGGGATGTGTGACACTTTAGGGCAAATGATCAGCAAAGTACATATAAGAAGAGTATGGATTCCTCTTACAAGGAGATTCCTCTTACAAGGAGATTCCTCTTACACTGAGGTCCAGCGCCGAGGGCCTTCTGGCGGTTCCCGCACTGTGAGAAGCCAAGTTACAGGGAACCAGGCAGAGGGCCTTCTCGGTAGTGGCACCCACCCTGTGGAATGCCCTCCCACCAGATGTCAAAGAGAACAACAACTACCAGACTTTTAGAAGACATCTGAAGGCAGCCCTGTTTAGGGAAGCTTTTAATGTTTGATGCATTACTGTATTTTAATATTTTGTTGAAAGCAGCCCAGAGTGGCTGGGGAAAACCCAGCCAGATGGGTGGGGTATAAATAAATTATTATTATTATTATTATTATTATTATTATTATTATTATTATTATTATTATTATGGTTCTGGGTACTTTGCTATGAGTTACAGGGGAGTAGTAGCACAACTGTGAATACCCATGCTTGCATTTCAAGAACATAAGAGTAGCCTGCCAGTTCAGGTCCATGGCCCATCTACTCCACCATCTGGTTTTCACAGTGGTCCACCAGGCATCTGTGGGAAACCAGGGAGCAGAACATGACTACAAGAACCTCTCCCGTGGTTTCCAGCAACTGGGATTCAGAAACATGGCTGCCTCCAACTTTGGAGGTAGAGCATAGCTTAGCTTTTTTAACTTTAGTTAACTTTTGCAAATTTTACTCAGCACGTTTTGCCGGGGTACTACAGTGGTACCTCGGGTTAAGAACTTAATTCGTTCTGGAGGTCTGTTCTTAACCTGAAACCGTTCTTAATCTGAGGTACCACTTTAGCTAATGGGGCCTCCCGCTGCCGCCGTGCCACCGCCTCGCGATTTCTGTTTTCATCCTGAAGCAAAGTTCTTAACCCGAGGTATTATTTCTGGGTTAGCAGAGTCTGTAACCTGAAGCGTCTGGAACATGAAGCATCTGTAACCCGAGGTACCACAGTAGTAAATTCTACTCAATATTGATCCAGAGCAATGCATAGTTGGTAAAAACTTAAACATGTTGCAGGATTCCGCCCAAAATAGACCAGAGGCAATCATATTTCATCCAGCAGAGCTTTACCGCTACTGAAGGCAAATGAGCATAATGGTCACAGATCCAATACATTCAGGACTGGCACTGTCCATAAGAAATCCAGTTGCAGCAGACTTAACTTAAACTTGCAATAACTTATAATAAGTCTAAACGTTAGCATTAAGCATACCATGTACAGAACACCACACCAGAAGGAAAAGAGATAGAAAGAAAAGGTGAAACCCAGGCTCCTTCTGGCCCTACTTTTATAGTCAGCATAACCTTGACAGAAAGAGATAAGAGAACCAGTTTAAACCAGCTGTACTCAGCTTCTCTGAAGGAATAACCCAAACATCATGAAGTTTCTTTCACACAGAGGAGCTTCCAGAACCCTCTTGAACTGAACAGAATAGGAAAGATCTCTACACATCACATCAATACCTTCTGTACTAAGAAATGCAAACTGACAACTAAATGGATATTTTTAAAAAAACCAATATCTGTGAACATTTTGCCATGGCAACATAGAACTCAAGAAGGGCCATTCTGTCGACTCTGTTGAGAGACTGATTGCCTTTGGCTCTGCCTCAATAGTCTGCAGCAGAGAGTGCGGGGTGGCGAAGCAGCTTCTTGCATCAGCTCTGCTTGTGCAATCCTTTTGGCTTCATCCTGTTTCCATCCTAGGTGGTCGTTATAAGAATCACATCACTTTAAGAACTGGTGCCTGGGTTTGCTTCTTTCCTCCTCCCACCTCACCCTTCACACTGGGGACATGGCCAGAATGCTTGTCCCCTTGTACATCTGACGCCCACAAACATTCTTTTGAATGCATTAAAAACTATAAGGAGGCATGGCATTCTGCGATGAATAGCAGGGAGCAACTTGGTCAGTCTCGCTGTAAGGATTAACACACGCGGAGAAGCAGATTATAGCTGTGATTCTGCAGCAAAATGATCTAAAGTTGTTGTTTCAGCTAGTTCCCAGTGCTTTTTCCGCACAGCTTTCCCTCTCTGAATTTCCCTCTAATTTGCCAAACAATACTTACTGCTGGAACAAACATGCTTTCTGTTGCTGCTTTTGGGAAATATGTGTTAGGCTCTCGGCGAGCTGTCTGCCAAGAAGCATAACTTGGGATCAAAGGTGTCTGATAAAAAAAAAAGTCTAATAAGTGGAACGGTGCCCTTGACCATGGGTTAATGGCCCTGACTATCTAATCCTTGTCAGGAAAAGCCGTTGTAAGGATTACAGAGAAGTCCGTAAGCTGGCCAAGACTGAAGGGCGCAGGAAGACTGGTGTGTGGAATCGCTCAAAATAGGAACGGTGTTCTTATCGAGGGGAAAGCAACACTTTTCTTCCCAAGAAGGATGGGCGGGACAAATTGTATTCCAGGACATTTGGAAAGGCTTGTGGGGAAGAAGGGATGAGATGCAGCAGCCTGCTTTATTTCTGAACTGTAAAGGAAATGAATGAAGAATTTTAATGCTATATGATCTGCCAGCAGAGATAAATTGTTATTTTAAAGAAAATATTTTACTGCTTGAACCACAAAGCACTTCAAGTAGAGAGAGCGTCTTTGAAGTTAATAGGTCTTCAGTTCATGTCAAGACTTTGGGAAAGACTGTCTTAGGCATCTTAATTTCCCTAGTGTCTCTAAATCAGCCTTCCCCAACCTGGTGCCCTTCAGATGTTTTGAATTAAAACTCCCATCAATGAGCTAATGGAAATTTTAATCCAAAACACCCAGGGGGCACCAGTTTGGGGAAGACTGCTCTAAATCCACTGAGAAATGAAATCCAGTCACCCTGATGCTACAAATTGTGAATATTACAATGACTTTCATGAATCTTGTCAGCGAGCCTTCTAAAAACTTTATCCCAGTTTGAATCTGGCATAGGTTTAAATTGATTTTATGTACATGCTGTGTTTGTTTTCAACTGTTTTTGTATTTATAATCGTTGTTTTCTTTAAAGTTAAAACCGTTTTTATATATGTAACTGTTTTGCAGATGTAGTTATATTGTGTATCATTTTGGGATGCCTCAAAGGAAGTGATTAATAAATGAAATATATAAATTACACATACACACACAGACACCATACTTTTCCGTGTATAATACACCCCCATGTATAAGACGCCCCTATTTTTGGGGACTCCAAAACACCCCTCAGCACTACCCGTGTATAAGACGAGCCCCAATTTTAAACCTAATTTTTTGGTAAAAAACCCCATGTCTTATACATGAAAAAATACAGTAATTATTTATAAAGTAAAATAGAATAAAATAATTTGTAGCAACTCACAGACTTCTGTACATCATAGTTACAATATGCAGAAGTCGTCATGTTTGTCCTCTAAGGGACACAGCTAGACATCTATTAAAATGAAAAGAAATTTCAGTACGGCATAATGTGATGTCCCCAACAGCTATCATAAAGGAATGCCATTAAGGCAGATATTATATGTGTGTTGCAGTCACCAGCAGACTTCTTTTTGAAACATGTACCTTATTCAGCATTATATAGCCAGAACTTCCATTCTAATGGAACTGCTTTAATTTTTTCTGATGCATTCAAGCATCTGAAGCAATAGAAGTTTTTCAGTTAACAAGTGAGAGCACACAGCAATGGATTCACTATGCTCTGCTAGTAGTACCTCAGTTTTGGAGCTGAGACGGCAGAGGAATGCAGACGAAGCTCTGGAAAAGGAACACCCACACGATTCATTCCAAGCACATCATATGGCTTCCCCCAAAGAACCCTGGGAACTACAATTCCCAGCACCAACTACAGTTCCCAGGATTCTTTGCGAGAAGCTATGTTCTTCAAATGTGCTTTAAATGTATGCAAACAGTAGTGTCTTGGGTGAGAGTTGATTGGGACTCAAAGAACAGCAAAATTAGACTGGTCCAGACCTTGCTTGCATCTCCATCAGTGTGCCTCCTCTCTCTGAGGATGTTGGTCCCAGGTGTATCCCCAGTCAAGAAGAGATGATGACCCAGGGATTTTAAGCACCTGCCGCTGCTGCTTTAACTTTTCCTTTCTCCTGCCCAAAGGTAAGTTTCTTTGCTTTCAGACAGCGGAAAGAGGAGGTGCAAGTGGTGGAGACTGGAGGATTGGGCCCTAGGCTGCTCTCAAGCATTCCCTCCAGGGGCCTGGATATGCATGGACCCCCATTGAAACTCTTCGGACACCTGTAATGCACAGAACCTGTTGGTGCACAAGATTCTGCATCTAGCTAGGGACCCTCTGTGAACAACTCTTATATGGCCCCTAACAGGTGAGTTTTTTGTTTTTTTTTTTTGCAGTCTAACATCTCTAGGTCTCTTAGTTCTGTTTATTATATATAAAGAGAGTCTGATGCTAATGGCGATCCTTATTCCTTGCCTTGATCAACATGCCCAAAGCGCACATTCATTTCAAAACCAGGCCTAACCAGTTGTTTTACAAATCGCCCCCCCCCCCATTCCTTCTTGCAGTTCTTATTCTGATGGGAGTTCGGTGCTATTACTCATGTGTCCTTGGTGCTCTTGCCCTCCCCAGTTTTTAACTTAAGTATATGAATTCAGGTTCTGAATTCATTACACCCTACATTGCATCCTAGTACATCAAAAGAAGCAGAGGTGGGGGAGAGGCAGAGAGGATAAGCCAGAAGATTTATGAGGTTGGTGCCAGGGAGGCCACACATCAGCAATGAGCAAAATGAAGGTAAGGAAGAGCCTTGATGTGATCTCAGATGCAGAAAAAAATAATAATTTCAAGGATCTATGAAAATAATGGAGCTGCTTAAATTGGCTAAAAATACATACTAGTGGGCTTTTTTTTGTGTAAAAAAAGACTTTGATTCCCCCCACCTTCTTCTCTGTGAGTCATGAGTAGAAGTAAATTGTTTTGCCAACAGTAAATACAAGTTGAGCACATGGGGACAATCCACATTGGCTCCCAGTGCATTTCCAAGCACAATTCAAAGTGTTGGTGCTGACCTTTAAATCCCTAAACGGCCTCGGCCCAATATACCTGAATCTAAGAGTGGCAGGACTGGAGAACCAAAGCAGCAGTGTAAAGCCCCAAGATGAAAAGTTTACAGCAGAGGGAAATGTTTGCAGTACTTGCATAGTAATGCTTCATTTCATAAAATTAATAAGATGGCTAGACAGCTCTCTCTTTGTTCCTTTCCATGGTAAAGCAATCACCAGCATAATGAATAGCTCTCAACATCTGAATACTTCTCGTAACATATTGTATTTGTCGTTGTGTAGACGCCTGCTCTCTCTGCCAAAATATTTTGGCAGAAGTAGGCAAATTCTCTAGATAGGTAAAAAAAATCCTGTTGGAAGCAAAGATTTCTGAAAAATTAAAAGGAAACAACAGAGATAGCAACAGACTATACCTATAAACTCCCACCCAGCTGTCCCAAGTTAGCTGTAGATAAAAATGTATGAATGTGAAACATAGTATCTTAACAGCACTGACAAATTGCAAGTATAATTAATTGAAAATGGAATGGTGGAAGACAGCCACAAGCCCCCATTAATTCTACTAGTCCTTTTCACTTGAGCGTTGTTGGACTTCAACTCCCATCATCCTTGCTGCCTGGGGCTGATGGGAGTTGTAGTTCCGCAGCTTCTGGTCCATGTTGGCTACCTCTGATCTGAACAGCTTTGTGCAACTGGTACTAGGAAATGAAGAAGGAGAATCTAGATTAACTTTTGCTGGAGATTGACTAAAAGGGATCATACCTTTTGGCACCACCCTTTTGGAGCTTTCTGGACTGGTAGCTATTTTTCATACAGGCTTTTCAGTCCTGACTTTGCCCTTTGCCGCATAGGAACAAAATAGGGAACTCAGTCCTGAACATTACTTACACCAGGACAAATGATTGACGTGTGCAGTGACAAATCTGGGAATGATGGGTTGGTGGGATGTCAACAGATAGCTAACCAGATGTATCTGAGGTTAATAATAAATATAATTTTCTGATATGCTTTGAAAGATGCAAATCTCTTGAGACTGTAGAAACAAGTTGTGCAGTTGGGATTCCCCCTTATTAAAAGTACTTTAGAGAGGGGTATTGCTTGGTTTTACTGCTTATCTTAATCAGACAAAAAGCACTGATTATACAAACAAAATGGTGCTAAAGACTGGCTTTTCTCACTTGGACAGATTTGCCAAAACTTTTTGTTCTGAACTCTGTCTGGCATCTGATGGCCCTGAGTATTTGTTAGATGTTGACAAATGGGTAATGCCCAAAGCGAGCTTGCTGTATGTCAGTTGATGTGACGCTTGCCCGAGACATTTCAAGCTATGATGCTGACAGGGAAATTGCGCCCGTGTAGAAATGCTAGGTGGAAAGCAGTTGTGGTATGCACAAGCCTGGACATCAGGCATATGATGTGGACAGAATAATTTTTTTTGACAAGGTTGGAGTTTTAATTTCCCCATCCTTTGGCTGTTTCTGTCCATCTCTTGTAGAGTAATCTGCCCATTTGACACATTTTGGCCTTAGCAGGGTTGGACGAGCTGACAGCCCAGCAGCAAAGTGACAGCAGCAAAGTCATCATGTTTCATTAATGAAACTTTTCACATTAAAACAGGAAAAAGTCTAAAGCCATTGCTTAGAGTTCCTGCTTTCCTGCAGCTCAGGAATGGGGAACATGTGGCCTTCCAGATGTTGTCGGACTCTGGCTGCTTTCAATTCCAGCCAGCATGACCAATGGCCAGAGATGATGGAAGGAGTTCAGTCACATCTGAAGGGCCATTGTTTCCCCATCCCTGGTGTAGCTAATCAATATTTAAGGGTCCATTGGTGCTGTGGGTTAAACCACTGAGCCTAGGACTTGCTGATCAGAAGGTCGGCGGTTCAAATCCGCGTGATGGGGTGAGCTCCCGTTGCTCGGTCCCTGCTCCTGCCAGCCTAGCAGTTCAAAAGGACGTAAAAGTTCAAGTAGATAAAAATAGGTACCGCTCTAGCGGGAAGGTAAATGGCATTTCCGTGTGCTGCTCTGGTTCACCAGAAGCGGCTTAGTCATGCTGGCCACATGACCCGGAAGCTGTACGCCGGCTACCTCGGCCAGTAAAGTGAGATGAGCGTCGCAACCCCAGAGTCCGTCACGACTGGACCTAATGGTCAGGGGCCCCTTTACCTTTTTATTGCATTATCAGAATAGTGCAGCTGCCTTTCCTCTCCATGGTTGGAACCCACATCAGGGTCTACCCTGCCATTAGACATAGTGGGATGACCATTTCAAGTGGAAGGGGCTGGGGTGGTTCTCACTAAGCCCCATTGCTATTCCCTTTTGCTGGAGGATAGAACTGTATAATATGCTACATGTTCTGGGCATCTCAAACTAGTCTGCTGTCTCAGATGTGGTGATTGTGTGGCAAATGTGTTCCCACCCTCCAGAATGCCAATATTGCTGCTCCCCAAGAAGACTCTCAGAAGGCCCTAGTAAATTATGATGCTACCATTTCTTTATGATGTCATTTCATCCCAAGGGACATTTTATATTTGGGCTCCCAAAAACCAACAAGTTGATAAATAAGAACAGCTCATCTTATGGAACCAATTTCATTCTATTCTCCATCACTCATAAGAAGGAGCCATCTAACTGTCGAGATTCAATTTAATCCAATCATTAAATAAATGCCATGGGCATATGTCCAATTCTGTATTCGGCAACAGAGGCGGGAACGCCCTTTGCATTGTTGGATTTTAAGTAGTTTACATCCAAGTGATGAAACTTTAAAGGATTTGTGGATTGGCTGATCCACTGGCTCTGTGTGCAACACACAAAACAGATCCGTTACTGAGACTCTTTGTACCTTTCGCTAACTGCTTTGCCACTTTCTTTTACATCTGTGAAACGGCAGACAGAGGAGAGGAAAAGAATGGCCAGTCGGCCTAATTAGAGTGTATGGGATAGGTTGAGGGGGCAGCACACATTAAATGAAAGGATGTAACAGTTGGAATCGGCTTGTGATAAAGGAGCAAGAAAAATGGCACAGATTGTATCTTCCTAATAGTAACTGTAATGGAAAGGAGTGGTTTGCTAAGCAGCACCTTTTCTCATTAACACAGAGCAGCATGTGGCTTTCTGTAGGGCAGTGCAGTGATACATTTACACACCATTACATCAGCCATTAGACACAATTTGAGTGCTAGAAAGATGGGAGAGAGATCATTACTATTTTAAAAATGGCAGCAGGGCGATAATTAAAGCAAAAATCCAGCACCAGCCATGTGTTCTTCTCTTCACCTTTTTATAACTCATCATACTCCGGATTGCAGTCAGAGAAGCTGCAGCAACCCCCAGCTGTATCCTCGCAGAGAGCTGGGGGTTGCTAAAGGAGGCTGTACATCAGCACATGATTAAGAAAGGCGCACACCAAGTTATGCTGTATTTACAGATATGGGGTTCATTTAGCCTGCCCTAGTCTTAAGAGGTTCACTATGAATGTGTCCGTATAGTAAAAGCCATGGTGATGTATGGAAGTGAAAGCTGGACCGTAAAGAAGGCTGATCGCCAAAGAATTGATGCTTTTGAATTATGGTGCTGGAGGAGACTCTTGAGAGTCCCATGGACTGCAAGAAGATCAAACTTATCCATTCTGAAGGAAATCAGCCCTGAGTGCTCACTGGAAGGACAGATCGTGAAGCTGAGGCTCCAATACTTTGGCCACCTCATGAGAAGAGAAGAGTCTCTGGAAAAGACCCTGATGTTGGGAAAGATGGCTGGCACAAGGAGAAGGGGATGACAGAGGACGAGATGGTTGGACAGTGTTCTCGAAGCTACAAACATGAGTCTGACCAAACTGCGGGAGGCAGTGGAAGATAGGAGTGCCTGGCGTGTTCTGGTCCATGGGGTCACGAAGAGTCGGACATGGCTAAACGACTAAACAACAACATGAATGTGTCTGGAACTCTAGGTCTTAAACTGAGAATTTCATGACCTGAAGGGGAACTTAGCTTGGGTGCACTGGTGAAAAAGAATAGGGGTTCAACGTTGGCATCAACATGACTGTGTTGCTTAGGGCTGCTGGCAGTTGTAGTCTAAAACAGTTGGGGAAGCCTGCTCTTAGCTTATCCAATAAAAAACACATTCTTACTTGGTCTTCCAGAAGACTGCCACATTTTCATTGCAGAAGGATGGCATGGGTTTTGAAAGTCTGGGTGAAATGTTCCTCTTCTAATTCAATATAATCTTCTATAAATGATTAAGGATTTTTGCACTTGGATTGTTTCAAAGTGTGCTGACACACTTGTTTGTTGCTAGTTTTGCTTGCTTTTTGGCTGCTCAACCAAAAGGGATTATCTGTGTGATTAAAGATTACTGTTATATGAAGCATATCAAAAGGACTGGGAGTGGGGAAGCAACATGATGACTATCTTTTTTAGCTTCAAAAATCATTTGTGTACATGGGGACAAGGCGGCCAGTTGTTGTTTTTGGTTTTTTTTAAAAAAGAAATTATATGCAATTCACACCACGAAGTATAGAAATTCTAAGCACCATCCTTGCCTCCAGGTTTGAAAACAGAAATCATATCTGGCACCTGCAGTCCAGAAAGATGAAGAGATTATGAATTCAGTGTGGTTTTACACATGCAGAATACTTCAAAAATGTACAATATGTTCCTTTTATTGTGAGATTTAGATTTATTTATATATTTTATGGAAAACCTATCAAGGTGCCACCCACAGCCTGTATATTAGAAGTCGCAAAGTATTTCCATAAAAGGAACCGACCGAAATTACTTTATCTCCTTTTTTCTAAAAAGGAACTCACCACATTCCATTTTCCTTTCCTTTCCTTTTTGTTATTGAGCAAAAAGGTTATCTTATTAAGGAGTGCCCTATTGACAGCTCCGGGAAATCATGTTCTCATTCTGACCTGACCAAAAAAGAAAAAGTTGTAGTCACTTTTTCTGAGTTCACAAAACCAGCATAGTCACCTCTTATTTAAACCATTTCTTGAATTAATATTTCTGCATTGAAAAGTCAGGAACATTTCCAACTTCTTCCTGGTTACCATAGCCATAATTCCGTCAGAGGTGACCAAATTTGATGGATGCACTGAATGACCCAAAGCAGTTTAGGTCTTGTAGACAATACTTCTAAGCCCAGCTCAACAGGTGGTGCTGTCTGCTCAACATCTAATTGAACACTGTGCTGTACTATATACTGCGTTCATGGATATGCATTTCTTGAGCTCCGTGCACTGAAATGTAGCAAGCTGCCTTATACTCAGAAACCACAGTATTGTCTATAAGGATTCATTGGATGATTGACAGTGGCTCTCCAGGGTCTCAGGCAGCAGTCTTCCCCAATCCTACCTGGAGATGATGGAGACTGAATCTGGAAATGGATGCTTACCCCTTCCACCGGTGTGTGTGTGTGTGTGTGTGTGTGTGTTATGGATCCTTGCACTCGGTCGCCATCCCAGGAAAGTAAAAAGAAAGCAGTACACACATTGCCAGGTGGCCACTGAGGGAATTCCCCTTGGGTGCCTGGGCAGATGGCTCAAGTTGCCACCAGCTGCTGCAGTTCAAATTGTCCAATGAGTGGCCTCCTCTGTGGGGTGTGCCATTTTGGCTGAAAGGGCATTGGGTTTCCCATGTACATCTCTTGACTTTGCTATGGTTGCAAGAGTTTGGGGAGTTTAGGCCTTGATTCCATATTTCTTCAAGCAGACCAGTGCCACATAGCAGTACCTCTTGGATGAAACAGGGCCATCATGTAATGAGATTCTCTCTCTCCCCCCCCCCCACGGCAATTGCCAATGACATGAAGAGTGGGCCTCACTGTGTGCTGGTTCTGATTCACAAAGAGGTCACTAACGCCATAAATTTAAAACACTATGATAACACTTTAAACAGTCATGGCTTCCCCCAAAGAATCTTGGAAGCTGTAGTTTGTTAAGGGTGTTGAGAGTTGTTAGGAGACCCCTTTTCCCCTCCCAGTGCTACAATTCCCAGAGTGGTTTAACAATCAATCCCTCTTCACAGGGAACTGTATGGTGTGTATGTGGCCAGGGAGTAGTTGTTGGCATCCGTCTGTCTTGAGACAATGGCGTGTGCCTCTGGGCGTGAAGTCAAACCGTTGTGTTAGCAGCACTGAAGTGACCTCCCCAGGGCGCAAGCCTGGGCAGTGTGTATGGAGCTCCTGTGCTGCCCAGACGACAGGACACCCTCTCAGCCTCACAGATGGGGTCCACAGGAAAGCAGAGCAATGCATTTGGCACCAGCTTGGCTGCAGGATTTGCTAGAAGGAGGCGCACACGGAACCATCCAACCATCTTAAGGACTCCACTCTTGATTTGTGTAGGGTTTACTCCTTAGCCTTTTCTTCTCCCGGAGATATCTCACAAGGCAGTGGATGTTTGGATCAGAGTTTTCCCTCTCCTAGATGTGCTACCTTCCCAGGTTGACAAGCCCCATCTGCCCCTACAGGAAATAGTACTGCTAAACAATGTAGGCGGGTAATTTATCTCTGTGGTGAAGATGCAATAGTCTTCTGGCAATCCAGAATCATATGAATTGACATCTTGAAGACAAGAGTGGTGCTCCCTTCACATCTGATTTTGAGGTTCAGGAATGAGGACAATATTTCTACTCCTCTACAGCAGACAGAATTGAAGGAGAAAGCAAAGAAGTTCATGCACCACCACTCATCTCTCTCTCTCTCTCTCTCTCTCTCTCTCTCTCTCTCTCTTAAAAATAAATAATAATAATTTTTACAAATGATTTCCAGAAATTATACAACTTACTTTCTTATCTTATACAATGTTTTGGACATCCATCAACCGCATCTGAAGATTTTTCAATCTTTATCACTTAATCTACATATCTTAATTTCTCTACTACTTTATTTATCCCTAACTAATAACTCTCTTCATAATCTGCAATACTTCACATAATCCCCCTTACAGGACTTCTTGGAGTCCTACTAGCGTAATCTGTTTGTTACAAATGCTTTTCAAATAGTTCAAATATTTACTCAAATATTTACAAGAAGAACTACTGACGAAAGAAGAATGGCAGATGAAATTAATGGACTATGCAGAATTAGATAAGATGACAGGAAGGATCTGAAACCTGAGGGATCAGAGATTCTCAGAGGACTGGAGTAAATATTTGAACCACTCATCTTTCTCATCCTTATTTCCCAATCCAATTTTCATGTTTCCTCTTTGGAGATGGCAGAGATGGAGATCAAGGCCCAGTGATAATCTGTACTGACTACAGCAGAGGAGTAGGTTCTGTAGTTTGTCAGCACTTGGAAGGGCAGGTCACCACCATCTCTTGTCAGCACAGACACATTACATACATGACCAAAGAGCTTTAAGCATGTGCATCATATCTTTGCCTGTGTTCATCTGAGTCAGGGTTGAGCTGCGGGCAGTGCTCTGAGGTAAGCTGGGAGCTCAGAATCAGGAGTTGTGAGAATCAGGAACCAACAGTAAGAACCAGAGAACAAAACAGAAGGCAGGATCAAGGAGGAAGACACAAGCCAGGAAGACTGAAGGACAACAGGAAGAATATCACACTAGAACTCAGGAAGACCTTGTTGCTCAAGCAAAGCTTAACAGGAGTCAAAATATGATCCAACAGCCAGCCTGGGTGAGCAGGGTCAGTCTAGGGCATGAGGATGCTAAACTACCCATGCCAAGGCTGCAAAACTCTGTCCAGTGGCTCACCACACAGAGTAGCTATGAACAAATCCAATAGCTTCCTAGTTCAAGCCCCAGCAGAATTTGGTATATTATTCTGCAATTTGATGACAGTGGTATATGTGAGGCTGTAGTTTTCCTGGCACCTTTTCGCAAGTTCATTGATCCAGATACTCTCTAGTGGGTTAGAATTTGCTCTCAGGTCATGATAAGGTAACTTTAATGTTCCTGCAAAAAAAGTGTTTGATCAGGTGTGGTCTCTGGAGTGAAATGTAATTGTCTCTGTTTCCCCTGTAAAGATTGCAGATAATAGCCTGTCACTCAGTTTACATTGTCTCATGAGATACTAGAAGATTTCCCATCTTCGTTGTCAAGTATATATATCCCCTCTCTACACCCAAAATGAATGTGTTTGTTTTAGGAAAAGGTGTAATTGATGGATTTGCTGTAAACTCAGCTTTCCATCCCAGGAAGCCGGCAGCTAGAGGGCTGTTTACACCTCTCACAAAGCTAACACCAGGACTGTAAAATCAGGATTATGCTCTCCTTTTTGGACAGTTTAATGATGTTGTACATGGACTATGCAGAAAGCTTCTTGAGGCAAAATCAGTGTCTATGTTTGCAGTCGACGTGGGAGTATCCACACTATGTTATGACACTTTAGTACAAACCACTCTGCCAAATTCCTCTGCACAATCATGTTCATCATGGGTAGCCAATAGAATGCCCTTCAAATGTTGAGCTCCTGTCATGCCCAGCCAACATGACCTAACATCAAGGTGATGGACGCTGCAGCCCAATGACTTTTGGAGGACACCACATTGACTACTCCTGATGCACTTGGATATGTGGTTTTGCAAAGAAAGGATAATCTGAGCAGGACTGTACACCTGAAGGAACCAGCAACCATCTCCATGGTTCTGGTGGCTTGGATAATAGTGCAGCCATGATAATGAAAATGGCTGATGACTCCACTGTATAAGGCCCAGGTCATCCTTAGTTTTCTGTATGACCAAGTATGTATGTATGTATGTATGTATGTATGCATACATGCATGGCATTTATAGCCCATTTTTACCTCCAAGGAGCTCAAGGTGGCTTAAATAGTTGTCCCCCTCTCCATTTTATCCATGCAAGAACGCTGTGAACTAGCTTAGGCTGAGATATTCTGGCTGCCTAGGGGCACCCAGTGAGCTTCATGGTCAAGTGAAAACTAGAACTCTGGTTTCCTGGGCCCTAGACACTCTAACCACTACACCAAACTGGTTCTTAAGTATGTAAGTATGAATTAAAATGTATACTTCACACTTCTATACATCATCTATTCCAGGGAACTGCCTAAGTTAGAGCAGGAAACTACAGATCATTTTAGAGGGCTGCTGAAAATCTTAAGTCCCTCCCAGCCCTCTACGTGAAGCCCAAAAGAGTTGAGTCTTTGGGGCTTTGCCCTGGTACATGAGCACCATAGGATTAAGAAAGGAGCCTTATCCCATTCTCAGTGAGTGTCATTCTTTGAACTGTTCTTCCGAGTTCTGATGCCTGTTTCCTGAACTCCTGTCTTCCTCCTCCGAGTCTCATTAAATTGTCTGCAGGATTGTTCCTTGTTTGTTCCTGGGGCTCTCTCTCTCCTTCCCTGGCTAAGTCACTGTGTATAAAGTTGTGAAATATACCTTAAGGGTTTCCAATTTCCTCCCTTAAATACGTGCTATATATAAAATAAACCCAATAGAAAATAGTTGTATAGAAACAGATATGAATAATGGTTGATGACGGGGGCTATATTTTCTCATGGTTCATTATAGACTTCATATATTTTACAGGAACCTTGTACTGCAAAATTAATATATGTGCTGGAAAATGATACCAAAGACAATGGATTGCCCTGGGATTAATGGCAGAGTATAATTCAGGAAGCACATTTTCCCTGAATGTGTATTAATGAAACAGGAGCACATTACAATCTACTTATGAATAGCAGTATACAGCTCTTTTCTTTATAGTAATGTATTCTGAGTTTTAATTTATTATGAGAACGCTATATTATAATTATATCAGCTATACAGAGAGGATCTATTTTCAAATCACAGCCTTGCCCGAGTTTATTTTTATTTAAAAAATTGGCTACGGTCAATACGTTTTCCTGAGATCTGTAATTAATAGCATTGGATCGTGTGAGTGGAAAGCAGGCACTGAATGGAAGCTGAATGTATATGCAATTGTGCCAGTCAAAAGGAATGTCATTGTTAAAAAAATACATAGAGCAAGGTTTCATTTCTTCCCCGTTAAAGTTAATGCACAGGATTGTCAGACTGCTGCACTGTGCATCTTAGAATTGTTCACAACCTTCTTCACTGTTGTATGAAAGATGCTATGGAGAAGGTGTTGCGTGTTGAGTCCCACAAGCCACCCCCAACAAACTCACACTTCACACATCAATTTTTGTTTAAGGTTTTTGGCATATTTTTGGCCACAACTTTATTCAAATACAAAACGTGAGTGGTTGCTTAGGCATTGGTTATGACTATCTGTCCTTGCCCTCAGGGACAGAGCTGGCCTTCCGGACACCAACGGAAGCCAGCGTGGGAAACAAGTATTGGGTGAGAATGAAGCTGGGAAATCAGACTAACACCTCTCACCCTCATGTTCCGGTGGGGTCTTGACCGGCCCAAGTCCGACTCCGGGGACAAGGACGAAAGAATGTCAAGGCCCTGGATTTCCTTTAACGGAATTCCCATTCGCATCATTTGGAGGGGTAGGCACTTACCCCTCCAAGCACCATTTAACCAATGCCTAACCACCAACCTTACAAGTTGTGACGATTTGCTACGTAGTAGGCAAAAACCAAGTGGCACCAGCCAATCAGCCAAATGGCAAAATTCCTACTAGGCCCCCGCTCAAAGGCGAACGACCCCATGACAGGCAATAGCAAGGTCAAGCGAGCAAAACCACCCTAATAAAAGGACGGGAGGGCGGGTGATCCAGTTCAAAACGGCCAAGAGGGCGTTCCCTCTTCTGGCCCCTGTATATATAGCCTCTAACCCCTCCTCCAATTGCCAAATTAGTCTTCCCCCAGCAACCCATTTAACCCTTAAATGCTTGGGTTGCTAACAATTTGCCAAGTCATTGTGGGGTGGCCTGTTCCCCCAACCGCAACACGTGCTCTCTGTTAGGGAGAACACGCTTTGCGTGTTGAGTCCCACAAGCCACCCCCAACAAACTCACACTTCACACATCAATTTTTGTTTAAGGTTTTTGGCATATTTTTGGCCACAACTTTATTCAAATACAAAACGTGAGTGGTTGCTTAGGCATTGGTTATGACTATCTGTCCTTGCCCTCAGGGACAGAGCTGGCCTTCCGGACACCAACGGAAGCCAGCGTGGGAAACAAGTATTGGGTGAGAATGAAGCTGGGAAATCAGACTAACACCTCTCACCCTCATGTTCCGGTGGGGTCTTGACCGGCCCAAGTCCGACTCCGGGGACAAGGACGAAAGAATGTCAAGGCCCTGGATTTCCTTTAACGGAATTCCCATTCGCATCATTTGGAGGGGTAGGCACTTACCCCTCCAAGCACCATTTAACCAATGCCTAACCGCCATGGAGCCCTCAGCTCCCCGCCAACCACTCACAGCCCCAGCCAAGACCTCAGCTTGGCCACCACTGCACTTATCCAAGCCTCATTCCCAGAAGCCGACAGGTGCACTCCATCAGCTCTAAAAAGGGCTGCCGCTTGAAAGGCAATCCTTCTGGAAACCACAGCATTGGTGCGCTTCCTGGCCCTTTCGATGGCTGCTGGGGAACGACTGCCCGTCCAAGCACGTCGTTGCAAAAGCTTGGACCAAAATAGTTTTGCTGTGGGCACCATTGCCCGCAGCGTCTCCAAGTCACCCAAGATTGCAGCACGCAATGAGAAACAGTCCGTTGAAACCAGGTCGTTCTCCCCCAGCTGCACCACGATAGCAGCTGGCGGCCCTTCCAATAGCAGCTGGCTCTGAATCCGTGGCAAAAACTCTGCCCAGCGCATTCCCCTTCTGGATAGCCAGGACAACCGTATGTGCGAAGGAAGACCGAGACCTGGACCCATTCCGGACTGCCGTGCTGCGACACCAGCCCAATGGATGATGCTGTGCCCCACCATCCATATGCGCACGGTATCTAAACCTGGGACAAAACGAACAAAAGAAAACAATATAAGACACCAAACCATTAACGCACATATCCCCTAAACGCATTAGATTTCCAACGACCCAAATCCTTTATTCTGGCAGCTGACAAGCCCCAGTGAGCAGCCGTCGTGGCAGCCCCTATTCTAAAGGAATGGGGGGCGAAATCGCTAGCCGTGCCACCACAGGCCACAATTGCCTTACGCCATACCCTCGCAAATTGGTGTCTAGATAACGGCAACCCATTCTCATGCCGAAGCAGCGGACCATCCCCTTGCGTTCTCAACTCCAGGTATTTGCTGACATCCTTAACTGGGCAAGGGCCCGCCTCCCCCGTGGCAGGGAGTCGAATTAGGGCACCCCTGCCCCCCTGATCCGTCTTTGAATGTCTAATAGTAATTCTCAATTCAGCAGGGGACAGCTGAATGTCCTGGAGCAGAAGGCCCCTAGAACGACCATCCCTGTGGTCTTCTACTACTAGCTCACCCACTCTCAATGCGCCAAAGAATGCGACGGAAAAGGCAGCCGAGAACAGGCGAGCCTCGTACCCAGACCAACAAACCACCCTGAGCTTCTTGCGCAACCTGCTCAGCAAGTCAAAGGAGATGGGGTGCCGGTTTGCCGGCCTGGAGGGGCAAATTCTACCCCATCCCTCAAGCGCCCTGCGAACAACAAACTTTGCACAAGGGTCTTTATCAAAATATGTTTTGCAGAAAAAGGCTATAGCAGCCGCTTGCATCCTAAGCGTCCTGGCTGCACGTCCCAATTGAAACAAGTGCGCCAAATACTTCAACACCTGCGAAGAGGTGGGTGGGACCCCAGACGCCACACTGTCTGATAAGCTGGCAAATGCCAGGAAATCAGCCCAGGCTTTTTCATAAGATCTCAGAGTAGAAGGGGAAACCGATGCCGCTACTCCCTGAAAAACTAATTGCTGCCAAGGTTCCAGAGATGATCCGGGAAATATTCCGGACGTATCCGCGCCTCTGGAACCAGGAACCTGAACCGCTCCATCTGAAAACGGGACAGAGCATCAGCAATATCGTTAGACACCCCTGGGATAAAACGTGCCGAGAAAACTATATTATAACGTAAACAATGCAACACGAAGTCCCGCAACAGGGCCGAGACCCTGGGGGAGCGTGATGACAATTTGGCTAGGACATTCACCACCGCCTGGTTGTCCGTCCAGAAGCAGACACGACGGTTCCTGAACTCCTCGACCCACAAATGCACTGCCACTGCAATTGGAAAAAACTCGAGAAAAGTTAGGTCACGCGTGATCTCACCTCCCTGCCACCCAGGTGGCCAACGTTGGGCACACCAGCGACCTTTCCAGAAAAGGCCGAATCCTAAGGAACCAGCGGCATCTGATTGCACCTGGAAATCATTATGCAAGTTCAAGGTGTCTTGCCATAATGAAACTCCATTGAATTCCTCCAGGAATTCCAACCAGATGCGAAGATCGGTCTTCACCTCCCGGGAAAGGCGAACCCGATGATGCGGAAACCTTAACCCAGCAGTGAGACATGCTAGGCATGAACAGAAGGGGCGCCCAGGAGCCACCACCCTGCAAGCGAAATTCAAGTGTCCCAAAAGCGACTGGAGTTGCCTGAGGGACACTTTTCTCAATGGAAGCAGTTCCTCTATAACCTTCCTCAAAGCTTCCAGCTTGTCCGCAGGGAGGCTAGAAGTTTGCTCAACCGTATCCAAAAGGATACCCAGGTAAGTGAGCTGGGTCGAAGGACCCTCTGTCTTGTCAGCGGCGAGCGGGACCCCCAATTCTTGCGTGAGGTCGGCAAAGGCTTGCAACAGCGCCAAGCAATCGCCGGTGTTGTTCGCAGAAGCCAGTAAAAAATCATCCAGATAATGTGTGACTCCGCCCAGTCCAGTTTTAGACTTCAGGGCCCACTCCAAAAAGGTGCTGAAAGTTTCAAAAGCGGCACACGCTATTGAACAGCCCATAGGCATAGCTTTGTCAAAGTAATACTTGCCCTCAAACTGGAAACCTAGCAGCCAAAAATCATCTGGATGAATTGGCAAAAGGCGAAATGCCGATTCAATATCACATTTTGCCAATAAGGCACCGCGACCGAACTTCCGAATCATCTTGATCGCTTGATCAAGAGAAGCGTACTTCACGGAGCAGAGCTCCGTTGGAATAACGTCATTAACTGACGTACCTTCAGGGTGTGATAGGTTGTGAATTAAACGAAATTCACCCGGGGCCTTTTTTGGCACGATGCCTAACGGGGATATATGCAAATCGTGAATGGGTGGTGCGTCAAAGGGACCAGCCATGCGATGCATAGCCACTTCCTTTGCTATTTTCTTGCGGGCGACCATAGGTAGCTCGCGAATTGATTTCTGGTTAGCAGGATTCCGTGCCACGGGAGACATGGCTACCGGAATCCTAAAGCCAACGGAGAAACCATTGTTCAAATAGGCCGCAGCCTCCCTGTTGGGGTAAGACTGGAGCCAGAATTGTAGGACCTGCAAGCGAATAGGGGTGTGGGCTAAAGATGTCAATACATTACTTTCCTGGTGCTGCAGCTGCAGTAGAGGGGGTTGGTTTAGGGGTTTGCTGGGAACCCCCTCTGCCTCCACGAAAGGGCCGCCGTCCACTAAAGCAAGCAGACGCTGCATGCGCGCCGCCGCATTTCTCGCAACTGTGGGCGTACTTACACCCCTGGCGCTGACATGATCCCTTATTAAAATCCCAGCATAGCATACGGCGGCTAGTTCTAAAGGCCGCCGGCTTGGGCTTCTGCTGTTCCGGCACTTTTTTGTCAATGAGTGGGGCCACATGGGTGGTCCACACATCGAGATCCTTACGATCCCAGCGAGCCGACGGGATCCTGGCCGCCCGACGCCTAAAGTTCTCATCGTATTTTATCGCCGCTTTTTCGCCAGCTTTGGTGAAGGCGGAGCGAACGATGGATAAATAAACAAACAAGTGGAGAGATCTCCGAGGATAAGCTGCCACCACTACGCCGGCGAAGACTTGGAAACAATCAAGCCAGTGCTCGAAAGTTCTGTCAATTGTGGGGTTGCCAGGGCGCTTTTTGGAGAAATTCACTTTCTCCTGGTCCTCAGAGGGTGGGGCCAGTTTAAATATATCTACATAACGGCCGTTGAGTATCCTAGACCGTAGCTTCGTCGCCAAGTGTGAACCTGGGATGATGTCTCTGGCCGAGTTGGTAGAGACCTTAACGTCCGGTACCAGCACACCATCCCTACACTCTTGTACTGCCCCGTATTTCGCCCAGTGAGCATTGGCCCTCCTTTCCCAAGCCCACCTCGGGAGCCCTGAAGCCGCCTCGCCGAAACCCCAATAAAGTTCTATTGAGCTACCCACCTCATCGTCAGAACTAGAAGACGTACCAGTATAAGAAGAAGAAGAGTCCTCCCTTCTGCGTTTGGCATGCTTCCGGGAAGATCTTCTGTGGTGACGCTTTCCACCCAAGGATCTCCTGGCAGGAACTGGAAGGCTGTCCTCCATGGAGGATCCCGAGTCAAGGTCCTGCTGTGAAGGACCTGGAGCCACAGAAGAAGATACAACATGTGAGGTGCCTGAACCCGAAGCCACCCCAACTAAAGGCTGGACAGCCCCGCTCCGACGGGAAGCAGGTGCCGAAGGGGTCTTTCCTCGAGACACCCTCCTGGAAGACAGCCTTGTCCTACGCGAACGGACACGAGTAGTAGGTAAGTAGGAGGGTTGGATAAACTGGGAATCCACCCGCGCATTACTAGTTGACGGCCCTTCCCCCTCATGCTCGCTAGACAGTGATGAAGCTGGTGACGATGGCACCAACGGCTGAGGTGGCCTTGCAGACGTAGAGGGCCGAGTGGAACAACGTTGGAGGACACCATCCATTTCAGCCGCAAAACGAGACATGGCCGCTGGATCATCAGCCATGCTTGCCATCAATGACTGAACCCGACCAACTGCTTGACTCGGGGCAGGTGAGCGCAGTGCTTGGGAAGGACCCCTGATAGGCCGTTTTGCAGTGGTAGACTGGCCAGTTCGGGCCGAAGCTTTCTTCGGGGCCATGCCTGCTAGTCGGGAAATTCAAAGTCAGTTAGTGCTGCACAATGACCAGAAATAACCAACCACCCTTGGGCCTGCAGGTCAACAGTTAGCTTCCTGTGAGCACTACCCTTCAATGACTCGGAAACAGCAACTGAAGTAAATGAAATAAATGAAATCGCCTAAATTAACAAAATGCTAATTAACTATTAAGTATGGGTAATAATCAATCACATATAACAATGGGTTAATCAAAGCACGTCCCCAGTTCGTCCACAGGGGGGGGGGGTATCAGCCGTGCCAAACTGGAAGTGCAAAGGCACCGTGAATAATTGGTCAAGAGGAATATAAAGAATTAAAACTCACAATAAACAACTTTGATAAGCAACAAGTGAAACAAAGGAATTGCAGGCTAAGGAAATTAAATTATAGGAGCTGCAATGCGCCAACTAGCCAGCAGGGGTCTCCTGTAGGCCCAGCTAAATCAATGAGGCTGCAGTGCAGCGCTGAGCCACCAGGGGGGAGCTCACGCACCAGTAGGCTGCAGCCACAGTCAGGACCTGAGTAGGGGGGGGAGGGGGGCAGCGGGGGATGGGAAAGCGAAAGCGAACCCTTTTTCCGCCGCGCCACGTGCACGCTCCCAAAGCAAGGCCTACTCTTTTTCGCAATTTATTTATTTCGATCCCACGCACCCCCGAATGGGGGGGGAGGGGGCGTCGGGCCTAGTCGCCGGTGACGCTGCCGCACCGCACCGTGTCCGTGGGCCGGCCCCCCTGGGCGGGACCCCGCAGGCGGCGGGGAAACCGCTGGGAGCTAAGCCGCCACCGGCTCACTGGGCTGGAAGCGGCCGACGAGGGCGGGAGGCCCGCTTAGGCAGTAAAGGCCGCGGCAAGGCCCCGCCGCCCCGCGCAGGCCTCCCGGCGCGGCAAACCCAGGCCGCGCCGAGGCCCAACGATTGCTCCCCCGAACAGTCAAGGAGCAGGCGCCGCGCACCCCGACGAACCGGGGATCCGCCCGGGAGGGGGGGGGCGGGAGCGCGGCAAAAAGGAGCGTACTACTTAAAGGCCTCACCGATGAGGCCGAAGGCGCCCGGGCCTCTCCGACGCGGAGCAGCGACGGCGACCCCAGGGGATGGCTGCGGGCACCCGTGGACCTACTCTTTTTCCAAGGTAAGCTGCCGGGAAGGGAAGGCCTCCCCAGGCCGGGGGGGGGGGAACCCCACCCTCAGCCAGATACCCTAAAGGCCCCGACAACCAGAGCGATTACAGTAAAATAAATAAGGAATTAAGTAAAAGGAGAATACAGGGAGGAAGAGAAAATAAGGATCGGGACAAGAAAAGGGAGAAAGCCAGGCAGCAAGAAGGTTTTGGAAAATTAGCAAGGCTCGAAATACAACCGTGACCAGGTAGTTGCTCCTTGATCCAGTTCAAAACGGCCAAGAGGGCGTTCCCTCTTCTGGCCCCTGTATATATAGCCTCTAACCCCTCCTCCAATTGCCAAATTAGTCTTCCCCCAGCAACCCATTTAACCCTTAAATGCTTGGGTTGCTAACAATTTGCCAAGTCATTGTGGGGTGGCCTGTTCCCCCAACCGCAACACATGCTCTCTGTTAGGGAGAACACGCTTTGTGTGATGACTTGACTGTGCCATTAAAAACAGAATCTCACAGGGACTAGGACAGAAGCCCTTCCATTTTCTTGAGGCAAACCTGACAACTTTGGAATGAATGGCTGCAGGAGTCAGACACATGAATAGGTAGCATTTCCCAAGGCTTGAAAAAGGATTGTGTGATGTTCTCTCCCTGCAGAAAGCAAACATTTCCCATGGGGTGATATATTTGTGTTTAGTATTGCAGCAATTGCTTTGCATTCATGATCCAGCAACATTTCAGGTTACGTGAGTTCAGGTTTAACATCCCAGCCACTGAGAAATACTTCCTTTTCATTCTCTTTTGTTCACCCTTTGTTTATTTGGTTTATCTTCTCCAGAACCACGGGCAGCCATTATGTCTTCACCTGACAACATCCCTGCAAAAAGCCCCCAGGTGTCAAAGGAGGCTAAAATCTCTGTACTGTTCTCCTGCTCCACCAACTCCCTTAGCCGTCCATTTTCTCCTGACTTCAGCAAGGCAGAATGAAGAGTCTTGCTTGCTACAGCAAGCAGGAAAGCACAGAGGGTGCAGGAATTAGCAGGGCCAGAAAGGCAGTACCTGCATCCTCTCTCAAAGCCTCTCAACGTCTAGCCCCCATATGTACAGGTGAAAAGCTAGCAGCCATAATATTGTGCCAGTCAGTCAGACTGTCTGTCTACCTATCCATCCAGCACTTCAGACAAGTTTGCTTTGCATTCTGATTAGGATGCAATTATTCACTAAAATCATAGTGAAATCAGAGATTAACGTTGTGTGGTGAAGTGTTAAATCCAAATAGCCTCAACTCATAGGATAACACTTGACACCACACAGGCTATAGCAGATTCAGAGAAGTGGAAACTTTGAAGGATAACGCCCCAGCTTGTGTTGTTTTAGGAAAAGCAGGTTAGGAAGGTTCATATTAACATGCAAACTGAAACAAATTTCTCCTCCATTCCTGGTCTGAACTAACATGAGAATTGTTTATCTGCTTGAATCCTCCCAGTGTCAACCTAGGCCCCATCTGAATTATACATTGAAACCACTTTAAAGAGTAATGGCTATCCAGAAAGATTTCTGGGAATTGGAGTTTGTTAAGGGTGCTGATAGTTGTTAAGAGTACCCTCACAGGGCTGCAATTTTCACACTGTTTAAACAATTCCTCTTCTTTGTCATGTTTGCCAAAATGATGCTTTGGAAGGTGCAGAATTGGTCTGGAGAAGGTGCGGAAAAGGATGTTCTCAGCATTGCCAAACCATGGTCCTTTTCACAGCACCATCTGTGCAAGTAGCAGTGAAGGAAAGTGGAAAAGGTTAACTAGAATTGCTATCAGATGCAAAAGCAAGAGTATTGACCGTTTCCCCGGCATTGGAATCAGTCTCCTTTTGCAGCTGTTGGGCAGAATACAGCAGCTTTTGTATTTACGAGCACTTGGTGAGCACTCTGACAGGTTTATTATTTGTTGGCTTTCTCCAGCGTTGCACAGTAAAAATTGTTTTTAGAGAGTATTCCGAAGTCTAGCTGGCTCCCACTGTATCAAACCCAATCAATCTGCTAATGTATTTCGCTTCCTTGATTGATAACTGGTGTAGCACTTTGGCATTTCAGGGGGGAAGAGAACCAGGACTTGGCTATCATTAATCCCTTTTCTCTCCCCTGAGCAGCAGTTTGTGCCATTACCAGCATTTTCTAACTGCAGATTTCAACAATCCCATGGCCGCAGAGCCTGGCGCCAAATTCACCAAAGTCCGTTTCGCTCTCCAAAGATGTTTCATCATCCTGGCCCTGGAAGCTCCTGCTGGGATGTTAATAGCCAAGGGAACAACTTTGTATAACTGCACCATTAATTTTGGTTCATTTCTGCTTAAGAAATGCACCCTGCTAAGCAACAGATTGGATAAGGGGGGGGCGGATGCTGAAGAACCGACGTTTCTCCCCAGCTATGATCCCCCAGCATTAGAATGCCAAAGACAAATTTCACTAGGGGATTAAGCCATACTTGCCGTGTATAGACGCTAGAGTTTCCCACACCCCTGATTCATCTGGACTCTTTTTCACCTATTGTGTTCCGAGCTACAGTATGCCCGGTGAATAAGCAATCTTTTTGCTGTCAGGCAGATTGGCTGCTTGCTTGTTTTATGGCAGTGAAAATGTGAATGAGCTCACTAGGCAATGGCTGAAATGTCAGGAGTCATTAGACCAAATCAGCCTCTCCATGGAAAGAAGAGAACTAGTCATTATATAACACAGATATTTATAATTAATGGAAATTTGGAATCCGGAAAGAGGTTGCATGGTGTGGAGAAGAGGAAGAGAAAGAGAGAGAAGATATGGCATTTGAGGGCACATTTTGGCTCTTTATATCATAGGGTGCTGAAGGCTCCAGATTGTCTTAAAAAAGGGTCTGTTTTCCCACAAAGAATTCCGGATATTGTCAGCCTATCAGTTGCCAGCAGCCTGTGGTGCTCAGTTGCTGGGAGTGCAGCCTTCTGCAATGAGACTTTTTATGCTAAGCACAAATGTCTTCTCCATCTGTCCTCTAAAGAAGAAAGCAGGTGAGCCAAATCCACTCTTGTCTTCAAAAAAATCTCTGCTTGGGAGCCAAAGGCCACTGCATGTGCAATGGGAAAAAACCCCAATATAAGTGGAAGAGAATTGTCATCTGAGCATTTCATGATGATGAAATGAGCAAGTGCAGAAGTGTGAATACATGAGGCCCAGAATCCTAGACATACATGCATGCATATAAATCTTAGTGAGTTTGGTGGGACTTTGATTCATGTAAATTCAATTTGTCCAACCTCAGCCTAGATAGTTTTTGGCATCTGCAGGAATGATGAAGAAGCTTGGGAGAAGATGGACCCAATGGGCTTTCCCCTCGTTTACCCCTTGCCTGAAGTAATTGCTGAGAGAGAATGAATGAATTAATTTAATTGTTAGTTAATTGGTGGTTTTTTGTTATTGGTTTGGGGTTTTTTGTTCCTCCACACAGGGTGTCAAGCCATGGGGGGACCTTCCTGCCTTCTTCCCAAAGTCTAGTAAGCACTTGAATCGGGAAGGAGGCATGAGGGTCTGATAGGGTCCTAGAGTCCTAGAGGCATGAGGTTCTGATAGAGTCCTCCTGCCTCATCCCAAAGCCTAGTTAGTGTTTGCCCAGCTTTGGGAAGGTGATGGGAGGGCTCTAGGACCTTGCCAGAACCTTGCTCCTCTTTCCAAAAGCCCAGCGCCTCACTTTGCTGGATTTGTGCAAGGGGCCTGTGTGTGTGTCACACAGGAAGCCATATTACCATGGTCTGCCCATGGTATCCTCCACTGAATTCAAGGGGACTTACTCCTAGTAGGTGTGCATATAGGAGTGCAGCCTTTAGTACCTTCACCAAAGTATAATTCCCATTATTGCCTGGTACTTAACTTGGTATAAAATTGATGTGTTCACACCGTAGATAGGAATAAATGTTATTCTTGAGGACATCTAGGCTGCAGAGAAGTACAATTGTTTATTACGTGTTGCCTGTAGAGCCTTCAGCAATGTGCAGAGACATCAACCTATTTGTAAATGCTGGCGACACTGACAGGTTTCTCAAATGTGTTACATCATTTTGATGCCCCAAACAGCCTAGTTCATTTTAATTCATGGATACGGGTAACATCATAAATCCAAAATAAGTAGGGAAAGATCAGCATGTTTCAGAGAGATTCAGCCGAGACTCTCAACTCTCACCCATATGTTTTTGTCTCCAAATTTGGTGTGATTCCTTGAACGGATAGAAATTATGCTTTCTGTTGATGTGAAATTCAAATTAAGGCTCAAGGGAGAGAGGTGCTTGAGGATCAATATAATTAAAAACAACTTGGCTTGCATCAGAGCTTTTCACTAGATTGTTAAATCTGGTGCTTCTAAATAGTTTGCTGCCTTGTGTAAAAGCTGAGAACAATGACATGAAACTATACAGCACATTGGTGCTCCAAAGTTGCAAACTGTAGCACAGAAAAGGGTCTTCTGATGAACCACTTCATGAATTAAAACCATGCCTGAGAGCTGTGGATCACAGCTACAATATTTAAGATCAGAATATAAAGCTACAGATAAACAACCAGTTATACAATGGTATATCTGACTAAGGCTGGATCTACATTGATCTTCTAAACATTAAATATAACATTCTATAATGTTTAATGGCAGCCTCCCTTTGTAGGTAGCTCGCTGCTCTGCAGCGCCCTCTGGTGTCACATTTTAATAACACATTTTAAACGTTATAAACCATGAGTGTAGATCCGCCCTAAGAGAATGAAAGGTGTGGTGGGTCAGGCACTAAACCCCTTAGGCCTTAGCTAACAGGAAGAGGATTTCCCTCACTTGCCTTTCCCCTCACCCTCTTGTCTCTCATATACACATTCACAAACACACCCACACATAGCATAGAAAGCTACAAAGATCCACCCTTTTCAGACTCTCCAGCCACGCCTCTTTCCTGCCTCATTTTACTTGAGTAAGTCCTCACTGATGAGCAGGCTGCTGCTCATGACAAAAAAAACTGATAGCAATTTTTTACATGCACATTGAAGAAACAAAAAGCAAACCATTCACAACATAACTTAAATGTGGAGAGCAAAAATTCTGGAGAAAGTGCAAATGACCGGTGAGCAACCAGTAGGCCATAGGCATTATGGACACAATGGAGGCTGCTCTGTTAGGGTGAATACAACACTGCCCCACCAATCTTAGTCCGCTGTCTGGCAGCACCCACCTGTCTTCTTTTCTTACAACTGGATCAGGCAGGTAAGTATGGCCAGTGCTTTTCTTCTGGGGGAATGCATACCCCTAAACATTTTGCAAATCTTTGTACTTTTGTCCATTTACTGTATTTATTTTTCCTGATTTGAACTATAACATGGTGATTTTCTTGAGTCAAAATGAGAGTACCCCTAAACATTTTTTTTAAGGAAAAAAGCATCAACTTCTTCCTCCTTAGCCTCAGAGCTGCCCTTGAAGAACTCAGCAGAAAGGAGGATGTGTACAAAACTATAGAGTTTGCTGACTCTGCCTGTCATTGGCTCTGCTGCCACCTACCGTTGTACTCCCTGCCTTCTGCCTCACCAGTCCCAATGGCACCTGGCATGTCCTGAAGTTGCCTTGTTCTTCCATCCTGTTAGAGTTCCTACCTGTTTGTTTCCTCCTTTTCCTGTCTTTTAAAAGTGTATCTCCTCTTTTCATGTCTTTTCAGAACAACTGGAAAGGGCAATATTTTGTGTGATAAAAGTTATATATAGTTTTACAGCTTGAGGAAAAACTATTCTCCTCCAACAGCTGTCTGAGAACAAATTGACAGGCTTCTGTCATGTGCGTGTGTTTCTGTGCAATAAATTAAAGTTTGGAACTGGGTTCCAAAACAATTGCATTTTTTTCAAGAAGTAATCTTATCAAACCCAGTAATCTCACGAAACCCAGTGGTGCTTATTTCTGAATAGATCTGCATATGATTGTGAATTTTTATCAGGTGTGTGTGTGTGTGTGTGTGTGTGTGTGTGTGTGTGTGTTAACAGACTATTTAACTATTTTTCAAAATTTTCAAGTTCTCCATCTCACTTTCTGGTCTTTCATCACCTATGATGATGCTGAGAAAGATTATCATAACTAATCCCCAAGGATATGCAGAATAATTGCGGGACAATATGATTTATACCTGGCATATAAACAAATGAACAAACGATTTAAAACAAGAGAGAAAGAGACCATATAACATTTTCAAACCCATTTCTAAAATATATTGTTCTGGCATTATAAGTGACGGCATGGCATAAAGCCTTTCACACTTCTCTTGAATCATACAGAGATCTAAATCAAACTCAGTTATGCATGGGTCTGATAATAACAGAAACCCCATCATGCAACCTCTGCCATCCTGTTTCTCTCCAGCTGCCCACCAACCGCAACCAATTTAGAAAAGGCTTCCCTAATAATACATGGATATAGATATATATTTGTAGATTTAATATCATGTGATGGATAAATGTATTGTCTCTGCCTCACTCAATCACCTCTGGGGCTTATTTCTGACTGATGCTGACTTCTTGGCCTGGATTGAATTTGTATGCATCATGAAAAAGTCATCTGAACATTCCACAGTATGCAGACTTCTTAAGGAGGCACTAGAAAAGTTTCCCAAAGGTTATTTGTGGTAGCATGGGAAATCAGGGTCTGCAATACTCAGCTACTTGTTGCCTAGAAATTTCAACACAGATAGAATATAAACTTTATATATATAAAAAAAAAAGTTGTGAAAATTGATTCAGATTTGGCTCCAAAGTGTGATGCCTGATCCAGACAGTCATCTTATTTTTGTAACTTATTTAATAAAATTTATATAGTACACCACGATTTTGGAAATAGACACCACAAATCTGTTTATTAAAAAAAAAACAACGATAAAAATTATCAGTAAGAAAAATGAACAAACAATAATTTAAGACTGTATCCTGCAAGTTAAAATAACAATAGACTGAAATCAATAGACCGGGAGTTCCAAAGTATGGGTTCTACCACCCTAAAATATTGAGTCATGTAGCACCTGTATCAGTGTCAGTTCTGCTGATCAAAGTGGTCAAGTGGTCATATATGGGACAAGATGATTTCATAGGTAAACTCCCATCATGTACTGCTTAGTGCCTCGGTAAATACCTGCACAGCTACCAGGACTTGCTGGTAGATCTCTGCTGACCACCTGAGAATTACCAAAATATTTCGGCCTTATTTCCAGAAGGCTTTTGTCTAACTGGATGAAAGAGGTTTCCGCCAATTAAATATTTTCTGTGTGAACAGAAGGCAGATCTGGGAAAAGAACAACCAAAACTACCCTCTTAATGTTGCTGAGTTTGTTGCTTCACTCCTGAAATTCTAAAATATTTTGTCACCTGTCAGTACAAAATATGGCAGGTGATGTCTTGTGACAGTTTGTAAGGAAAAGTTATGGACAGCCATCTTAACACAGCATATGCTCTCCTTTTAAATCTGACGCTTTTTTAATGGAAAGAAGGAGGCAACTTTGTGAATATATTCTCTCTCTCTCTCTCTCTCTCTCTCTCTCACACACACACACTTCACTTCTGCTTTGTACTTCATCCCTTCTGTTCTCCCCAGTTCCCTTTCCTTGACTATCAAGCTGTAAGACATCTCTCTGCGAAGATAATGAAAGGAGAGGTGTACACACAAAAGGGAGCCGGTCACATGCCACTCTAATGGGTACCTTTCTCGCGGGCTCAGCAGGTGTCCGGAGACATCAGAAGCACACATCCCCAAGAACAGGCATAATGTTTGTGCCATTTGACAAGCCGAGAAAAACCCTTAACGGGATAAATTGAGAATGGCTCCGAGTGGAGCTGATGTGCAGAGATAACAAGAGGCAAAATAAATTCAAGGATGTGTTATGCGGGGAGGGAGCTGAAACAGCAGCCGCTCTGACAACCTGGTGGCACAGCACGAAGCTCTTGATATAAGCTAATCTCTAACAGCCTGAATGGGCTTGTGCTGGTTAGATGACTAGAGCTGGAGGGCTAAAGAGAGACAGACAGAGAGATAGAGAGAGAGCAGAGTGGGGAGGGACTTGAAGCGGAACATGCAATCAGCCCCTGGGGAAGAACAGTAAGAATAAACAAGAGCAGGGCTAATTTTTCTGGAAAATTGGCTTAAAGAGGGTCACGGTGACCCTGCCTAGAGTGGCAAAGTTTACCTGGGGGGAAAAACAATAACCATAATGCAAGATTATGCTCATTTCAGTTTTAATTTCTTGCTCATTTCTGTTTGTAGCAGTGTAGCGGGTGCTAGAGAAGCAACCACACCAAGCTTCTACTAACTTCAAAGCTACCCATCAGCCACTAGCCATTCTGCTACATTGGGCAGGAAAGTGCTCATTGCAGAACACTAATAGCTCCACAAAGGCACCCTGTTGCTTTTGAGATTACTGCTTTTAGAAGAGAGAAGGGTCAGATTCTCCACCCCCCACCTGCTAACCTTGTCTCAATGGGAGCTGGGGAACAAAGTGCTGATTACTGTATAGGCTTCTGGGCATAAGGGGGAATATGACAGCCTGTCAATCTCTGAGAGGTGGCCTTTGTGGCTTGATGCCAAGCTCATGGAAGATCGAACACTTTTGAGCGCCGGGGGCTCGATTGTTAGGGTGGCTTCTCCTTTCATCGCTGGGTCCCTTCCGTGTCCATAAAAACCAGGCTTAAGGCACAAAGCTGGGCATTGTGGTCACTTCCGGGGGAGCTGTTTCACTGAACACTCATTCTGATTTATTTTCAGGAAAATCAGATTATGTTGGCTACAGTATTTCTTGGGCATTAATCTGGATTTGCTTGTGGGGAGGTTAGATGACATTGCAGCAAGCAAATGTTATCCTGCATTTTCCAGGGCATTTCTCCATCACTTCCCTTAGCACCCCCCCCCCAAATGAAAATGAAATATGGATTTGCTGCAAAACAATGTTGTTACACAAGTTTGCTCCCCTTCCCTGGGGGCAGCATTGAGGGAGGTTATCCGGGACCTCAAAGTGACCCAGCTGTGAGCGGAGGGATGCCACCCACATCACAGTGACTCCCAGCCATGTCACCTCCCCCCAGCTGACCAATTGGGATCACCAGGGGGTATGGCCGCTAGCCGTTTAAACAGTGGTAGTTAGGCATTGGGTAAGCCTTGTTTATAGAAGGGGAGGTGGTGGCCTCTGCCTACCCCTCCACATTAAGGGATCGGGGGGCATGCTTCCTGTCCGAAGCCTGGGCATGGGCTAGGGCCATGGCATGACCCCATCTGGGACCCAGGGGGTCCCCTATTTAATGTATATCATAGGGTTCCCCCTACTGGTGGTTTACTCGTATGAGACTCCCTGAAGATGGGCAGGAGTCAGGATATAGTTCAATTTCACCCAATGCCTAAGCAAAACCGCTCACATCTATAATCAATAAAGTTGTGGCCTATTTTACCCCATTAACTCAAACATTTGTGTCCGTGTGTTTATTATCTAAGGGAACTGTGGGACCCGGTGCTTCAAATCAACTTTAAATGCACAGCATCAATTTGCTGGTATGCGATTGAATCCAACCTCTTTCAAATTTTCTGCTCCACGGTACTGATTTTAAAAAATTAATAAAGATAACCCTAAACCTGTTGCATGTGTTCTACAAATGAGTTATAGTTCTTTTCACAAAAGCTCAGTGCCACTTAGGTCTCAAACCCAGCTCCTGAGAATGCTCATAACCTATGTTTTGGCAAAGGTTAAAGCCCATGACCCTAATGGTTTGGAGAAGCTGAAATGTGCATACCTCATGTCCAATACTACATTAATACAGATAGTTTCAAAGTTTGTAGCATGCAGTATCTAGGGACATCAAATACATACTTGCCAAGTGTCCTAGGGAAAAATAGGACACCCATTTTTTTCGCATGAGATTGTGGTGGTCATTTTGGGCGTCTCAACCTTGTGTGCTGTTGCGCCGAAAAAAATGTGGGGGGGGGGGAGATGGTGGGATGGGTCACACAATTCACCTGGGAGCATGTCCCAGTTTTTGAATTGAAAAAGTTGGTTAGTAAGGCCCTCTTCAGCCAATCTTTTAAATGATCTGTGTAAATGAGATGTAGGTTCTGGACTCAACCTATTCCATTGTTCTACAAGCATTGCATGTTATGATATTTCACATAATAATTTCTTCACTTTCAGAACCCCCTTCCTCCCCTCCCCCCATCTCTCACACACAAGTGACAACAGACAAGGACAGAATTACTCTCTTTCACTTCTGCATGAGAGTAACCATCATGTTACTCTCCCAGGGAGCAATTACAACTTCCTGACATGGAAGGGGATTCCATTTCTCTGAAACAATTGTATACAGTATTCTAAAAACCCACATATTCTGTGTAATGTAATGTACCTCAGAGAAAGCAAGAACAAGGATAATCCTAGATTATTTAGACAGCCACATAAAAATGATCACTGCAGTCAGAATATAGAATCATAGAATCATAGAATCATAGAATCATAGAGTTGGAAGAGACCACAAGGGCCATCGAGTCCAACCCCCTGCCAAGCAGGAAACACCATCAGAGCACTCCTGACATATGGTTGTCAAGCCTCTGCTTAAAGACCTCCAAAGAAGGAGACTCCACCACACTCCTTGGCAGCAAATTCCACTGTCGAACAGCTCTTACTGTCAGGAAGTTCTTCCTAATGTTTAGGTGGAATCTTCTTTCTTGTAGTTTGGATCCATTGCTCCGTGTCCGCTTCTCTGGAGCAGCAGAAAACAGCCTTTCTTCCTCCTCTATGTGACATCCTTTTATATATTTGTACATGGCTATCATATCACCCCTTAACCTCCTCTTCTCCAGGCTAAACATGCCCAGCTCCCTTAGCCGTTCCTCATAAGGCATCGTTTCCAGGCCTTTGACCATTTTGGTTGCCCTCCTCTGGACACGTTCGAGTTTGTCAGTGTCCTTCTTGAACTGTGGTGCCCAGAACTGGACACAGTACTCCAGGTGAGGTCTGACCAGAGCAGAATACAGTGGCACTATTACTTCCCTTGATCTAGATGCTATACTCCTATTGATGAGGCCCAGAATTGCATTGGCTTTTTTAGCTGCCGCGTCACATTGTTGGCTCATGTCAAGTTTGTGGTCAACCAAGACTCCTAGATCCTTTTCACATGTACTGCTCTCAAGCCAGGTGTCCCCCATCTTGTATTTGTGCCTCTCATTTTTTTTGCCCAAGTGCAATACTTTACATTTCTCCCTGTTAAAATTCATCTTGTTTGTTTTGGCCCAGTTCTCTAATCTGTCAAGGTCGTTTTGAAGTGTGATCCTGTCCTCTGGGGTGTTAGTCACCCCTCCCAGTTTGGTGTCATCTGCAAATTTGATCAGGATGCCCTTGAGTCCATCATCCAAGTCGTTGATAAAGATGTTGAATAAGACCGGGCCCAAGACACAACCCTGTGGCACCCCACTAGTCACTCTTCTAGAAGTTTGAATGTAGAATATAGAAGCTTGATCACGTATCGAGTGGGGTTGTTTTCATGGCGGTAATGGAGTAAACACAGAGATGGAATAATGCCTATCTTGTTTTTGTGTCAAGCAATAGAAAGGAACACTTAAGAGATATTTGATTCATCAATGTTATACCTAATATTGGCATAGTGTTCTTGTACCCACAAATACAAGTGACGTTATTTATCTGGGCTGCCACTTTAGTCAGTATCTCTTAGGCTGGCAACTCCTAAGAGGGGAAAAAAAAATACCTACTCTTGAGCTTTATAAAACCAAACATTAAGAAGTTTTTCCACAATCCCTACATGGAATTCTTCACTGTGACTCAAAGCAAGATGGGGTGGGGGTGGAGATAGAATTTCAGAATCTGGTAGCAGAATTAGACACTATACGAAACAAGGAGCTACTGCTATTCCATACATCATTGTCCTTTGTAACATCTACCACCATTCTTTGCTCCTATTAGCCTGTGATGTGAGGCAGGAAGCAAGGAGATAACCAACACAACAATGTCTTGGGATGGCAAAGAAATTAGATTCAGTTTGCATATAAAGGCCAATCTACCTAATTCACACTTTCTGAGTCAGTAACAGCCATCCTTTAAAAACTGCATCTCTCCAGATGTCGTAATGCAGTTCTCCAGTCAAGAAATGTGTATGGAAATGCACATACTTGAATAAAGTGTGCAGAGAACTGCATATATCAGTGAAGATAAAATGAAAAAGTGTACCGTATTATGGGAAACTGCTTTGCAAAACTGTGTGTATTAGGCAAAATTGCATACAAAATTTGCATGTTTGAAGAAATGTGCAGAAAAATAATGAATTTTCATGAACTTCCTTTTTAAAAAAACAAAACAAAACCCAAGATGCAATTGATGTGGAAATGTGGAGAACTGACTTTAGGATTGGGAAAAAGGAGAGAGAGAAAAACAACAACCAGGAAATTATCAGCTTTGCTCATCCCTAGTTATTAGAGACATTGTGAGGAAGAGAATGGCTCTTTCTCACATTATGACAAACCCCCCTCTCCCAACAACTTCAGAAATAAGTAGAACAGCAAAGTTAAGTCCATCAGGTCACTTAACTCCACCTCACCACTATATCTCTTCAAACAGTATTGTACTCATGGGTGAGTTGATATTATTCACAGTAGTTCTTGTTCTCAATGTCACATCCATTATAATTCCAAGTGGCTGAAATCTTGCTCCTCTAATGTAATGGTTATCACATGAGTGAGCAGATGCTGACATGGGCAGCAGTTGACATTTCATAGAACGATTGTCATCCAAGCAAAACAGCAGCAGAATTGGAAAAGGTGGAGGTAACTAAAAGTCGGCAGAGGTGGCTCTGCCAGGGAATGCTTTCAGTTAGCAGACGTGCTTGACACTGGGGTAGAGCGGGGGGGGGGGGGAATGGCCTCTCAAAATTCTCCCCCGTATTTATGGGCAGCAAATATGGAGGTGGGACATTCTGCTGGGTTGGGGGAGGTGAAATATTCCAGCAGTTCCCCACCCCCCATGAAAACCCTCTTCTGAGAAATTTCATCTCACTTAATGTTGAGCAAAACTCTTCATGTTAGTGGATGAAGATTCACAATGGACAAAAGAAAGCACTTATTCACAATCCATAGGTAAACTATGGAATCTTCTCCCGGAAGAAGTAGTGATGGCCACCACCTTGAATGCCATTAAAAGAGGAATAGACAAATTCGTGGAGATAAAAGCTATCAGTGACTACTAGCCACGATGGCTAGATTCTGCCTCCATTGTCAAAGGCAGTATGACTCAGAATACCATTTTCTCGAAACCGCAGGAGGGAAGAGTGCTGTTGTGTACAGGCTCTGCTTTCAAACTTCCCATGGGCATCTAGCTGGCCATTGTGAGAGCATGATGCTGGACTAGATGGGACGCTGATCTGATCCAGCACACTTTTCTGATGCTGTTATTGGGAGGGGGCCAGGAAGAAATAGGGACCTATTGCTTCCCTCAACAACATTCAAATAACATTAAAACTGGATCAACAGTTGTTCCCAAGATTCATCAAAGGCAAAACTGAGGAAATCAATATTAGTTCAAGGAAAAAATAGGTGTATAAACATGAGAAATCCTGGATGCCAAGGTCCACGTTTGGGGCAAGTACTTTTTTGGTGAGAAAATCCCAGCAGAGGTTTAAAAATCACAAAAAATGCCGCAAAGCATGGAAATATAGACTATTAGATATTTAACCTAAGTCTTTCCAAGTGAGTTCCAAAATAGCTCCCTCTTCCCGAGCTTAAGAACATACCCATTGCTTCCTACCAAGCACTGCCATTAGCCTTATCCATACAGGCGAACCTTCTGGGAGCCACATAGCAGTGATAAATGGAGCCAGAGACAACAGTGACTTCTAAGCCTTTAGTAAGGACAGCTAATACATTTTTTCAGGTTGTCATCTGCAAAAATGCAGCACCAACACCTTTACTCCACTTGTGAAGGAACTGCACTGGCTGCCAATTATCTTCCAGGCTTAGTTCAAGAAGCTGGTTTTGAGGTGTAAAGCCCTATACAACTTGAGACCAGGATCCCTGAAATATCGCCTCACCCCTCATTTATCCCATTGATCACTGTACCCTGCAGCTGAAGGCTTCCTGAAGATACCATCTTATCAAGAGATCTGTTCCACCCATTGTAGGAATTGGCCTTATGGGTGGTGGCCCCTACCCTTTCGAATGCCCTCCCCTTGAGTACTAGACAGGTGCCACCGTTGTGGTATTTTCACCATTTGCTGAAGTCCTTCCTCTTTCAACAAGCCTTTTTGGTTGAGATAATTCCCAGAATGCATATATATTGCACTTGTTTTTAAGATGTTTCATTTCCTTTTTTTCTGCCACCCTGAGAGGATGGGCAGAATATAATTTTAATAAATACATGAACAAATAAATAATAATGCTATTCACCCCTGCTTTTCCCCCTTTCCATACTGCCTTGCATCCTGAGTATTTGCCTCGACTGCTAGAGCATTCTCTTTTCAAAACATTCAGCCTTCATAGCTTGTGACATGCCTCCATCTATTGTCTCCTGGCCTGAAATTCCTCACTAAACAGTCTCCAGAAACCATGTACTACAGATTCAGGTTTAAATCACCTCCCAATTCACCGGTGGCTTCCATTTCCTTACACAAATAACAACCAAAGAAAGAACGAAAAAGTGAAGATGTTTAATTTCCTCGTGTGTTACATACAGGGAATGATGTATAAAATGGTCAATAGCGCAAAACTATTCTGGGGTGGTTTGAGTGTTTGTTTTTGGTTCATAATATTTCCTAACTCAATAATGTTTCCCTTTCTGTCTTCCCCAAACACATTGTAATGTTTCATCCACTATATACATCTGGAGAGCTTAACATGCCTTCTCAAGGGAATGATGCTAGAAAGTCTATATATATATATATATATTCTCTGGGAATGAAAAATTACAGCTGTGGTCAGAAATCAAATCTTCTTTTTCCCCAGTTCAGTGCTATGGTACTGAGGTAAAACAGAAGGCTCAGCCAATTTCTGTTTCTAATAACTACTGCAGAGAAGTTGATGAACAAACCTGACCCCAACTGCAACCATAATTTATGGGAAACTCTCTCTAGGAAAGAAGGCTTTGAATAATCTGCAACTGCAGCCCTGGCAAATAAGAAGTTTTAAAACCGCCAAGATGTAACTGTAAAGGTCTCGGGCACTGAGTCTTCAAAAGACTCTGACTGATTTGTAGAGCTGTTCGTCTGAGGAACGTGAAAGGACGCTTCTTTTTGAATTATATGTCTCTCAATTTCAAGTTGCATGTTGGAAAATACAAGGTGTATTTATAGTAAACAGCTGGCTCCTGTTCAGGAACAATTCGTTTGCTTCTCTTTTATGGCAGAGAGTTGATGCATTAAGTGGAGCTTGTCACGATCCCATCTGCATACTTTGTAACGAACAATCACAGGTCGGCACAGTTTTCTTAAGCCTTTTCTTAGATTAATTGGGCCATTCTTTGCCAATTAAAAAGTCTACATTGGTCCATGCAGCATTTAAGGAAGTTAGGATCAAATGGCAGCAGTTTGAGAACTTGTCACTTATTTAGTGTCTGCCACTCATTCCATGCACAACATTACATGGAATAGGGATGGTGAAACCGTAACCACCATGAACAAACTTTCCTCCAAGGATCTCAAGGTCCTAGTCCATAGTTCTTCTCCCTATTTTATCCTTACAGAAACAATGTGAGGTAGAATGTGAGGTAGATTAGGCAGAGCCTAATTGATTGACTGTCCCAAGGTCATCCTATGAGCCTAATGGCTAACCTTGGTCTCTTGGTCTCTTGCCATTACTTCACACTGGCTCTCTTATCCTGATGAAGCTGTTCTTTTAAAACCCATTCCCTCTTTCTGAATTAATCCTTTCCACTTGTTTCAGTATTGACAAATCTCTTTTATAATTCATAGGCAAAAGGGAACAGATGAAAATAAGATATTTTTAGGACAGCTTTCTTCAGCTTCACTCAAAGGACAATTTAATGCTACATCAAATAAGACTGGAACAGAACTCCAAAGAACCATTTCCCTTGTCCATTGGCCTCCAGTAAACTAGATTTTGCTTTTAATAGTCTGTCAGACATCACATTTTACTTCGCTGTGAACCAGACTGTTTTGCTGAAGTCGCTGCACAGCTCAGTGGCACAGCACACACACTGTATTGAGAAGGCCCTGAGCTTACTCTGGAGAATTATGGCCAGTCGGGATAGACAAAGCTGCGTTAGATGGACTCACTCAATAGAAGGCAGATTCACATATATGTTCTCTTAGATATGTTATTTTGGGGGTACTCACACAAGGAATCCTCAGTTAGTCCTCCTAATCTGGAAGAATTATCTTATGCTACTACAGATATTCTTGGGTGTCCTGTTCGAAAAAACAGCAGACATATTCACTGGCCAGCACTTTCACCTCTCTCAGCAGGCAGTGAGGTACCCAACTTTCCCACCCATTACTGCTCTTATGTAATTGATCTGTAAAAAACACAACCTGAAATAGAGACAATGCATGTATTTTTGTTAATCATCATCATCATCACTGCTCTTGCCAGCTAGCCCCAGCTTCTTCTTTTTCACCACAGAGAGCCAGCATGGTGTAGTGGTTAGTTTTAGACTAATACCAAAGAGATCAGTGTTCAAATCCCCGCTCCACTATGAAGATCACTGGGTGATCTTGGGCCAGTCACTGTTTCTCAGCCTAATCTACCTCACAGGGTAGGATAAAATGGGGAGGGAAGAACCATGCACACCACCTTGAGGAAAGGTGGGATCAGGGCTGGCTTACCCATAGGTGCTAGGGGTGTGGGGCACCGAGGCGCTGGGCTCTCAGGGGTGCCAGGCTGAGAGTCTGGGGCCCGAGAGTTGAGTCTGGGGAAGAGCCCATCCGCCATAGTGGGCTCTTCTGCTGTGGGCAGCTCTGTGCTGTGAGTTCAGGGCTGACTGAGCCAGTGACATGCTGAGGTGGCTGGTCGGCTTTGCCCTCCTGCATACCTGGGACTGGGCAACCTGGAGGGGGGGCACTGGGAGGATCTTTGCACCCTGGTGCCGCATATGCTTAAGGCAGCCCTGGGGGGATATAAATCTAATGTCACACAAATGACACTAAAGCAATTTGAGGCTGGCTGTGTTATCTGAATGTGACATCCCATGAATATTATTCATAGAAGACAGAAAGGAGGGGAAATATGTATATTCTATCTTGTGAAGGTTTTACATTTGCCTTACAGATGCAGGGGAAGGGGAGGGAGACTGTGTTTAGTCGTGTGTGGAAATGCCTTTGCAAAAAGACACATCAGATCACAGCTGCACTACATGCTCTATTTTATTTGATAGGAAAAAATGACACTCACTAGAATCCATCTGCACGGCATGGAGCCTGTGAAAGCGTATTTGAGAAAAAGTTATCATGGCACAAAAACTGTCCTCTTAGACTCTCTCTCTCTGAGTGGGCTCTCCAAGACTTGCAGAGCCTCTTTCCTACTTTCCCACCCGCAGGTACAGTCACTGTCCCCAAGGTGCATTTTATCATGAGTAGAAAGAGGAGGTTGACAACTCCACTGTCACTTTAAAGGAATTGTCAGAAAGCTTTAAAGAATTACGCAACAGGTCCCTCCTGCTCATGCAAGAGAGCAATGCCCCGGCATTGTATCTGTGTCATATTAAAGGTTGATTAATCTCTCCTAATCAGAGTCCTAGCCTATGACTCACGCAAAAAGGGGCCTGTGAACTTGCTGGGATAGTTTATGGGACGCCTCTTTCCTAGTGATGTATAGTCAACAAAGTAACTCTTGTTTAATATAAGGTCTCTGGGAAGCTTGCAATGTTGACAATGTTCTCTAGTGGCTGGAAACATTTTGCGATTTCTTCTTGTATTCTGTCTGAAGCTTGTTCTTATGACTGCTGATGTCATTAAAAATAAAACCATGGTAAGCAGAGACAAGAATATCTCATGCTATAAAATGGAGAAAAGACCCTCCAAGTGTCCCTATTTTCCAGGGATGTCCCTGATTTAGAGAAGCAGTCCCAGTTTCTGATTTGATCCTGGAATGTCCTGCTTTTCCTTAGGATGTCAATATTTTCATTGGATAAATGTTGGAGGGTATGGAGTTATCTGACCCCCGAGCCATATGAAGGCAGCCTTATATAGGGAAGTGGGTTTTTTATATAGGGAAGTGGGGTTTTTTTAATTAAAAAAATGTTTTATTATGTTTTTATATATGTTGGAGGGACGCGGGTGGCGCTGTGGGTAAAAGCCTCAGCACCTAGGGCTTGCCGATCGAAAGGTCGGCGGTTCGAATCCCCGCGGCGGGGTGCGCTCCCGTTGCTCGGTCCCAGTGCCTGCCAACCTAGCAGTTCGAAAGCACCCCCGGGTGCAAGTAGATAAATAGGGACCGCTTTCTAGCGGGAAGGTAAACAGCGTTTCCGTGTGCAGCTCTGGCTCGCCAGAGCAGCGATGTCACGCTGGCCACGTGACCCGGAAGTGTCTTCGGACAACGCTGGCCCCCGGCCTCTTGAGTGAGATGGGCGCACAACCCCAGAGTCTGGCAAGACTGGCCCGTACGGGCAGGGGTACCTTTACCTTTATATATGTTGGAAGCTGTCCACAGTAGCCGAGGCAACCCAATAAGATGTGTGGAGTATAAATAGTAAAATTATCATTATGGAATGGGACATCCCTATGTTCATCAGAGAAATGGTAGGTAGAAACTGGTAGAAACTGTAGGAAACATAATTTCCTACAGTTGAGGAATGAGTATGTAATTATATGTTCACCTATACTTGAAGTAATTATATTAAAGTAAAACTTTACACCAACCTTTTTGAGCTAGTGGACTCCATTAGCATTTTTAGAAAATGCCGTGGATGCCAGTCACAAAATGGCTGCCACAGGGACAAGGCACAACAGAAATGACAGAGAATACACAATGGCGGGCCTACATTTTTGGGGCCCTGAAGCTCAAACCATTATGGGGGCCCCTTTGCAACCAGAAATGATGTCTTGGGTAGCAACTGCTGTCATCTACAATGGGGTTGTTCCACAACAGATCACCACGCCTTTTCATCTATGCTACTGACTCTCAAACTTTAGGATTGTTGAAATATATACAACTAACAAAAAGAATCCATTTGAGTTGTGTGATTCCAACTGGGTCTAAAATTTTAAGCAATGTAGATTAAAATCACTTCTGGGGCTGCTTCAAGATTAGGGACCCTGAAGCTTAAGCTTCATTAGTTTCATAGTAGATCTGCCCCTGAGAACACAGTCACTGCTGCTCCCCCCACCCAACAACCTCATGCTAGCTGTGGGAAGTCACCTATATCTTGTTGGTCCTGATGGTAGAGCACACACAAAATAGATTTCACAGACAATGGTGCCATTGCTGTTTCATAACAGGGAGCATTCCACAGAACCAGAAAATAGATAGATAGAAGATAGATAGATAGATAGATAGATGATAGATAGATAGATAGATAGATAGATAGATAGATAGATAGATAGATAATGTAGGTACACCATACTCTCTCACACACACATAGCACACTCACTGCACACATACAGACCACAGACACACATACATATCTCTATCACATATGCAGTCATACATTTCACATATACACAGTGACACATCTCCCCCCCCCCATTTCTCGAAGAGCATCTCTCTCTCGGACCACCCCCAGATAACATACCTCAACCTTTTTCATACACACCACACGTACATAACAATCACCCCACTCTCCCTCACACTTATCTCTTTTTAAATGTTTCAATTTTAAAAATAAAAAAATCCAAAAAATACACATGGGCCACCAACCTACCTCCCTTCTCTTACTTTGATGAGATTCATTAATTTTATCATATTTGCTATTTGCTATTTTTATAGTTACTTGGGTTTTAATGTTATTGTCTGCCACCCAGGGGCTCTTGAGTGAAGGGTGGACTACAAATACCTCAAACAAATAAATATGCAACATGTTCCAAGAGAAAATGGTTTGGAGGATTAAGTGGACCAAGAGATTGATATCTTAAAACCTATTACATACCACCTCTCTTGTTCAAAAATCTCTTCACTTCGGCTCCTTTTTCACCTTCCTTTCCAAAATGATGCTGAAAGTGAAGAAGGAGGCTGTCTCTGCCAAAACCGAGGCAAAATCCAAAGCCTTGAAAGATAAAGAGGCAGTCCTGAAAGGCGTCCACAGTCACAAGAAGAAGAAGATCTGGATATCCTCTACCTCCCAAAGGCTGAAAACCTTGTGTTTACGGAGGCAGCCCAAGTATCCCAAGGAGGAACAAGCTGGACCACTATGTCGTTATCAAGGTCCCCCTGATCACTGAATCATCCATGAAGAAAATTGAAGACAACAACACCCTCGTGTTCATTGTGGACATGAAAGCAAACAAACACCATATCAAGCAGGCTGTCAAAAAGCTCTACAACACTGACGTGGCAAAGGTCAACTTGCTCATCAGGCCTGACGGTGAGAAGAAAGCCTATGTCTGCCTTGCTCCAGACTATGATGTGCTAGATGTGCAAGATTGGTATCATCTAAGTGGCCCGTTGTCAAAATTGTACGAAAAGACCTCCACCTCCGAATGCATTTTGTACGAAATGTGGCCTCCAGACTCCTGAGTCCTCAGGAACATTAAAGGCCACACACCATGTAATTCCACCAGTATCTGTAAAAGCATTTTGCAATAAATTGCATCTTGGGCTCCATTTAAAAAAAAAATTCTCTTCATTTTGCTTACAGCTCAGTTAATTGTCAAGGGCAATGTCCATTCGGTCAGCGGTGTTACAATCAGTGAACAGACAAGAAGCAAAGTGAAAAATTACTCAGTGTCAGCTTGGCACTCCACATGTCAAACATCAAACCATTTTTAGAATCCTTTTATGGATAGATGACATTTCAATGGAAATAAATGGGTACAGTATCCCATTGTCCTTGTCAAAACACCATCCAGTCCTCTGGGGCAAAAAAATAGTCAATTATCAGATAATCAGATAAAAGAGAATATTACCTCTCAAAGACACTTTCCCATCTGTGGGACTGATCTGGAAACCTGGTGAAGGGCAGGGAGCAACACTTGGGGGGGGGGGGGAGGAGGGACATGGAGAAAAGGTTATGAAAACCAGCTAGGGACTATAAGGGCTGATCCACACAGTCAAAAGTGGTCCTTCTGCTTGTGACTTTAGAATATAGTGGTACCTTGGGTTACAGACACTTCAGGTTACAGACTCCACTAATCCAGAAATAGTACCTCAGGTTAAGAACTTTGATTCAGGATGAGAACAGAAATTGCGCGGCTTGTTAAGACACTCTGGAGACTGTAGCTGTAGCACTATGATACCACTTTATACAGTCATGGCTTCCCCCAAATAATATTGGCATCTGTTTGTTAAGGTTGCTAAGAGTTGTTAGCAACCTTAACAAACAGATGCCAATATTATTTGGGGGAAGCCATGACTGTATAAAGTGGTATCATAGTGCTTTAATTGCATGGTGTAGATGTGACCTAGGTGTGGTTAGCAGGCATGGAAAAGCAGACCTTGGTATTGACCAGCCACTTGGAGGGGAATCCATAGCCTCAAATTAAACTTCCACTCCATTTCTAAAATGGATTTCCCATGGAAAGAATACAAAACTCTTTCTTTACTTTTAGAGTTTTGAAAAGTACTTCTGAGCCCCTGTGTATTTTGCAATTGCTGTTTCCCCCTCCCTTTGTTTGTTTGCTTCTCTGTCTCTTCTGATTTCTCTCAGATTTTTATTTCTATTGCTGCTGTTTACTGATTTGTACAAACTTAATTGTTTTCCCCTGTATTTCCCTGTTGCATCTTTCCCCTGCCTACATTTCTACAAGTTGTTTTACATGTAGCTATCAGTGCGATTCATGTTCTTGTTCAATTCCAATCTTTGTATGCAAGATAAATAAGCAAGGAAATTCTTGAGTCTCTCTCTCTCTCTCTTTTGCAAAATGCAATATGTTCCGATTGTCTTTTTGATTGACTTTGCAAGGCTGAAATGCGAGGCTAGATTAATTTTAATTTTTCTTTTGTTCCAAGTTTTGAACAATCTCACTTACTGTATTAACAGCTCAAAAAAAGTAAATATATGTAAACAGCATTACTTTTAGACAAAACGAGAAAAGCAATTATCTCTTTTACCGCCATACTCTCTCAACTTCTACGTTAACAAGAGAAAGGTCCTCAATTGAAATAACGCTTGTCTTGGATCAAACTAATCCCAGAAGGATGAGAGTCTTTCCACACAACTAATGAACTGTGTTCCACATTCACATTTGTTTCTCATTTGCTGCACACAATCTGCATGTCTTCTGTCAAGAGAGAGCTTCCACCGCAGAGGCATCACATTTTCCCAGCACACGCACTTGATATCCGGATACATCAAGCCTGGATAATAGTGCAGAAATAGAATTTGGCATACAATAGGTCACAGTGGAGGCTGGCACCCATTGGGACTGGTAGGGTGGAAGGCCAACAGCAGACGGAACCAGAGCCAATGAGAGGCAGAGCCAAGTAGATCTGGTTTGGTTTTCATCCTCTTCCCTGCAGAATTGTACAAGGGCAACACTGAGACTAAGGCAGGGGCAGCTGACAGGCCGTGCCATCCTCGGACTGCAAGTAGGAAGGCAGGCAAGTGGGGCCTGGCAGAGGGCGGACTGAAGTTGGTGGGGAAGTGCCCCCCCCCCCCATTTGCCCTTATGGATCAACCTTCATTGATATGTGTTGGCGGGGAATCTTTTAACAAATTGCATCCAACAAGAAGGAGATGGTTAAGAATGGGCTATAGTAAGATTGGTTCAATACAGGGGTCAGCAAACTTTTTCAGTAGGGGGCTGGTCCACTGTCCCTCAGACCTTGCGGGGGGGGGGGGAGACTATATTTTGAAAAAAAGAAGAATGAATTCCTATGCCCCACAAATAACCCAGAGATGCATTTTAAATAAAAGGACACGTTCTTCTCATGTAAAAACACGCTGTCAGCAGGCCAGATTTAGAAGGCAATTGGGCCGGATCCGGCCCCCAGGCCTTAGGTTGCCTACCCACGTTTCAATACAACACGCATGAACTGAATACTCAGAAGGTAGGATAACTTTCTGTATTAAAGCCAAAGAGAAATACTTTTTATTATTGTTGTATAAAGCTGCAATACTGTACCCATTTATCCAGGACTAGGCTGGGGTTGTCAGTCACCAGTGAGGCTTATGCATAGACACTCCAGAGAGTGCATTGACTGCATACAGTCTATACAAGAGTAATGATATTTTCCTATCTCTGTTAGAAATGCCTTACCTAGTCCCTCTGCTAGTTTGGAAGGTCATTTGGTGAACAGCCAAATGCAACCCTATAATATATTACATAGAAACTGGTACGCTTTTTATACTAACAAAGAACAGCTCATCATATTGAGGTCGGCAGTGCAAGCAACATAGACAATCCTTTGCACATGGGCATGTGGCTTCGCAACCTGCAGTTAAATCTTCTTCAAATCATGCATCCCCCCCTTTTTTTGACAACATAAGAGAAGATAATGGAATTGAGGTGCCTTTTTCCTCCTACTAGATCCATCTGAATTTGAAGGAACTGGCTGATAAAGGCTGCAACCACTGACCTGGAAATAAATTCCACTGAACTCAGTAGGGCTTATTCTTGAGCAAGTATGTCTAGAATTATACCGCAAGTAAATGTTAGTTGGAGATCAGAATAGCAGGGATAGGAGAGAAATTCAGTTTGGTTCACATATAAAAACAAGTCAATTAATTTGTACTTTTTGAAAGAAGATGTGAATGGAAACACAGCCATCCTGCAAAATTCGGTTTCCCATATCTTGCAGTGAAATATTATTATTAATCCAGCCAAGTAGTAGTAGTAGTAGTACTAGTAGTACAGTGGTACCTTGGGTTAAGTACCGTATTTTTCGCTCTATAAGACGCACCAGACCACAAGACGCACCTAGTTTTTGGAGGAGGAAAACAATAAAAAAAATATTCTGAATCTCAGAAGCCAGAACAGCAAGAGGGATCTCTGCGCAGTGAAAGCAGCAATCCCTCTTGCTGTTCTGGCTTCTGGGATAGTTGCGCAGCCTGCATTCGCTCCATAAGACGCACACACATTTTCCTTTACTTTTTAGGAGGGAAAAAGTGAGTCTTATAGAGCAAAAAATACGGTACTTAATTCGTTCTGGAGGTCCGTACTTAACCTGAAACTGTTCTTAACCAGAAGCACCACTTTAGTTAATGGGGCCTCCCGCTACCACCACACCGCCGGAGCACGATTTCTGTTCTTGTCCTGAAGCAAAGTTCTTAACCTGAGGTACTATTTCTGGGTTAGCGGAGTCTGTAACCTGAAGCGTATGTAACCCGAGGTACCACTGTAATAATAATTTCTATAACCCATTCATGCACAGTTTCCAATATAAAAAACACAAAAATACATACCACAATAACAAACAAAAACAATCCCCGCTCCCCATTTAAAAGGCCATAGATTGTTTAATTAGCCAAAGGTCTGGGAGAACAGGAATGTTTTTGCCTGGTACCTAAAGATATGCAATGAAGGTACCAGGTGAGCCTCCCTGGGGAGAGCATTCCACAAGTGGGGAGCCACTGTAGAAAAGGCCCGTTCTTGTATTGCTGCCCTCTGGATCTCTCGTGGAGAAGGCACACAAAGAAGGGCCAAAGGTGATGATTGCAGGGTCTGGGTCAGTTCATATGGGGAGAGGCGGTCCTTAGGTATTGCAGTCCTGATCTACTTAAGGCTTCAGAGGTCAAACCCAGCACTTTGAATGGAGCCCAGAAACGAATTGGCAGCCATTGCAGTTGGAACAGGATTGGCGTTATATGCTCAGACTATCTTGCCCCGTTGAGCATCCAGGCTGCTGAATTCTTTACCAGCTGAAGTTTCTGACCCATCTTCAGGGGCAGCCCCACCTAAATGCACTTGTGGGCTCACAGTGCTTTATAAATAGATGAGAACGATGATTATATTCAATGGGGTTAACTTTCAGGTAAGTGTGCATAGGATTACATCCTACAGTAGAGTTGGCCAACTTTTCAAAATGAACACTTTAGATTGAACCCAGCAGCAGACTGGTTTCTGAAGGATAATTCCATGCACATCAGTAAAATGTTCTTTGAACTTAAATACCGTAAGTGAAAGTTAGAAAGTTCTTCCAAGCTCACCTCAGGTTAACTCAGAAACTCAGGTTAACTCAGAAACTCACCTCAGGTTAACTCAGAAACTTCCAAAGCTCTTCAGGGTGGTGGCAGCGGTGGAGGTGGGGGGAGAAGTATTTGCTGGTGGGGGCTTATATTACGAAGATGCATGTTGTGCCAATTTTGGTGAAACTAAGTGAGCCTGAATCTGGTCAGTGCCTGAATAGAAGTCTGTCAGGAATGCAGCACACAGAACACCATGATATGTAAAAAGCACATCACAGAATATGAACATAAACACCCATTTTTTGACCCTACATTTCCAAAGAATATTGAGACTGGTTCTAGAGAAACTGTCCTTTGACTCAAATATTACCCTAAAACAAATATTCTTGATTTCATTTCCCAGGCCGATGTGCTGATAGTACTGCCCACAAGGACATTGCCCCTTTTTGTGTGTGCTGGATGATTCTCTACTTGAGAATTCAGAAATGAACATCCAAGGGTGTTTTCTGAACAGCTCCCCTCCTTTCCCTTGCTCCGATTAAAACACTGTCATCGCAGCTTATGCATCAACACAGAGAGCACAATTTTGTCGGGCTGATGAAGCTCCCTTTCTTGGGAAGAATCAAATCAGGCTGAGGTGTAATTCTACGAGGGAAGGCTATTAAATTAGGAGACATTTTCAGCTAACTGCACAGTCTCTTATCAGTGTCTCACCTAGGTGCTCCAACACCCCCTCAAGCTGACATGAAAGACGTTCAAGGGGGAAATGAAAAGGGGAAAATCAAAAGTCGAGCAAAAGGCTTCCCTCAAGATATATGCATGAACTTTGTGAGTCATGATTCTCTCCTCATTTGCAAACATATATGTCTAAAGCCACTCATTCCGAACAGAGTTATTGAAGACACTCTGACATAACTTAAATCAGAATTTAGCATCTGGAAACCTCTAATTGGCATCACTCAGTATAGCTTTGCTGTTTTTAAAGGATGATGTCAGTTACAGCAGCGGAAAGACCCAGCTATATGTATTTTTATGCTTGCCACTCGGCAGTAACTGTATCCCCCCCGCCATACTCTGTCTGATAATCTTTTTTTTTCCTGTCAGTGTGTAATCCTGCCTGTTTGTGCATTTATTTCACTTGAGGCCATGGTTGCTTATAGTCAAGCCGGCTAATCAACAACACACTGTGTGTTAAGTCCCTAGATCTCGCCAAGTTCACAACAGCTGAGGATGATTATATTAGCAACTTGCTTCACTGTGACGCTGATCTTCGACATGCTGGAATTTCAGCGTGGAAAGGCTTTTTTGAGCCTCGCAAAAATGCCTTTGAGAAAAATATGGAACCATCATCTTGTTTGCTTACATTCTTGCTTTCAGTGGCTGTCTGCACCTCAGGGGTCTGGGGCTTACCTAGTTTTCTATGCAACCGAGGCAGTCAGCACAGTTGAAGCTCCACTGTGTCTCCTGTGTACAGCTGTAGGGTAGAAGCGAGTTTCTCTAGTTGCCAGCTTGCTTAGCTATAGGTAGAGCTAGGATAAGGTGATGTAAGTGAAGCCAACATCTAGAAACCCTTTCCCCTGCACCAAAGAGGCATGATAAGAAGAAGAAGAAGAAGAGTTTGGATTTGATATCCCGCCTTTCACTCCCTTTAAGGAGTCTCAAAGCGGCTAACATTCTCCTTTCCCTTCCTCCCCCACAACAAACACTCTGTGAGGTGAGTGGGGCTGAGAGACTTCAAGGAAGCGTGACTGGCCCAAGGTCACCCAGCAGCTGCAAGTGGAGGAGCGGAGACGCGAACCCGGTTCCCCAGATTAGCAGACTACCGCTCTTAACCACTACACCACACTGGCTCTCAAGTTTGCCACTTGAAGTATAACCAGCATGCAACAACTGTGTATTGACCACCATGAGCAAGAGAAAGAAGCCTTCATATTTCAACATGATTCATGTCCTTGTTGGGTCACAGAGGCACCAACTTCTGAAGATCACTGAGGGGGTTCTACATTTGGCCTCAACCATAGGGGGCAGCCTCCCCAAAAAAGATTGAGGAAGCCCAAAGAGCCTCGGCCCCCTGGAGCCAGAGCCTATGGTGGGGAAGGTACATGTGCTACATCACTTCTTATCCTGCTCTCATCTCTTGACCTGAAATTCTCGCTAAAGTGTATTAGACGTTAGGGACATAGAAGAAGGGCTATGGCAGAAGGAGGTCACTTATGCAACATACAAGAAAGGACAAATGTTTTCCCCAAATTTGCACAAGCTAATATATGTGCACAGATGGACATTTAGAAATAATTACTATAATTTTAACAGAAATACAATGCAACTCACCATAGTGAGAAAGGCTGCAACATGCAAAGTTACTTTGAAAGAGAACTATATGAAAATGATGTACCAGTGGTATTTGACTCCTACTGAGCTGGCAAAAATGTATAGGACAAGTACAAATACCTACTGGAAGTGCAAAGGGAAAAAAGGTACCTTTTATCAGATGTGGTGGACCTGTAAGGTGGTAAAAGCGTTCTGGGAGATGATATATAATGAAATGGAAAAAAATGTTTAAAATAACCTTTGTTAAAAAAACCAGAAGCCTTTTTACTAGGAATTACAGGTATCAACATTCCAAAGGCCCAGAAAAGACTTTTTTATGTATGGAACAACAGCCGCCCGGATGTTACTAGCCCAGAGATGGAAAGAAGACAAAGTCCCTACCAGAGAAGAATGGCAAACCAAGCTGATTGACAAAATTGGCAAAATTGACTGGAAAACTCAGGAACCAAGAGGATAAAAACTTTACAAAAGAATGGGAAAAGTTTATAAGATACTTAAGAGACTCCTATTAGCAGATGGAAACATTAGCAGGATTTTAATTTCCCTTGTAGTTTAACAACTACCATGGATAATATTGTTTGATATAAAAATTAGAGTATGGAAGAATATGCAGTAATGAATGTTGATAATGGGACTCCATGGAGGGGATGGCGGGGAAGTCCTGTGATTTGGAGGAATTTCTTTATATGGGTGTACTTTTTGATTATTTGTTTATAACTTTGTATTTGTAAAACCAATAAGAGAGAGAGAGAGAGAGGCTGTAACTTGGTGACGTGTTCAGTCTGCTGTTCAGCGGCTAACCGTTGATGGACAGCTTCAAGACATTTGCTCTCTCTTATGCATCTTTAATTGGAATTGGACCAGAAAGACCTTCAAACAGCACTCCAGGGCACTTGCTTCACATGCAAAAGGTCACAGGTTCTTCAGGTAGGACAGGGAAAAGCACTGCCAGTCTGCAAGACTCGCCTTCCTCTACCCATTGCCTTTCAGATGCTTTGAACTACAATTCCCACCAGCCCCCACCAGCATGGCCAATGGTGAGGAAGAATGGGATTTGAAGACCAGGAGGGCACCAGGCTGTGGAATGCCCTGGTAGGCAATATGGAGTTAGATGACCCAATGGTGTCAGAGCCAGAGTTAGATGACCCAATGGTGTCAGAGCCAGTGTGGTGTAGTGGTTAAGAGCGGTAGACTTGTAATCTGGTGAACCGGGTTCGCGTCTCCGCTCCTCCAAATGGGTGACCTTGGGCTAGTCACACTTCTCTGAAGTCTCTCAGCCTCACTCACCTCACAGAGTGTTTGTTGTGGGGGAGGAAGAGAAAGGAGAATGTTATCCACTTTGAGACTCCTTCGGGTAGTGATAAAGCGGGATATCAAATCCAAATCCAAACTCTTCTTCTATTGCCAAGTATCAGGTATCAGTTTCAGAACTGCCTTGATAGCCTGTTAGGGTTGCCATATTTTGAAGAGCAAAAAAGAGGGCGTTATGATGATTCTCATTTTAAATACCCCTACTATATGTAGGCTATAGAAGTTGTAATATATTGCTGAGGGGGCAGGAGAAGAGAAGAGGAAAGCAAGTCTTCAACCACTAGTTATGCCTATGGCTCATCCAGAAAGTGTAGCCAGAGACATTTTGACAGATTTAAAATGAAATAATAATAATAATAATAATAATAATAATAATAATAATAATTTAAATATCCACCCGGACAGACATTTTATCCCTGAAAAAGAGGACACATGGCAACCCTTCCTTCCTGGTCCATGGTTTTACTGATTGCCAATTGCACTCCAGATGATAGGTGCTGTGCTTAATCAGATGCACAGAAGAGTGAATTTCTGCTCAGTTTTAGAAATGTTCTCCTTTCACTCCATCCTTTTAAGCCTCTCTTCTGTCACAGATGTCAAGGCTCTAGGACACAAATTCATCAGCATTTTAGTGCACCTTGCTCCTAAAAGACATTTTTGTATGCACCCTCCCCTAAGACAATGTTTGCATGTTATTTTCGCTACACATTTATGTGCACATCTTACCCTTGTACAGTGGTACCTCGCAAGACGAACGCCTCGCAAGACGGAAAACCCGCTAGACGAAAGGGTTTTCCGTTTTGGAGGCGCTTCGCAAAACAAATTTCCCTATGGGCTTGCTTCGCAAGACGACAGCCCTTAGGGAAATCTCCGGGACAGCGGGGAAGCGCAGCGCGTCTTCCCTGCTGTCCTCGGACCTCCTCCGAAGGCCGGCGGCGGGGCGGGGACAGCTCCTCCCGCCGCCGCCGGGCTTCGGAACGATGCCCCAATGCCGGGTGGCGGGCGGGAACGCCTCTCCCCGCCGCCCGCCATCGGGACCATGCCCCGATGCCGGGGGCGGGCGGGAATGCCTCCCCCCGCCGCCCGCCATCGGGACCATGCCCCGATGCCGGGGGGCGGACGGGAACGCCTCCCCCCGCCCCCGCCATCGGGACCATGCCCCGATGCCGGGCGGCGGGGACGGGGCGGGGCATGGTCACCGCCGCCGGCGTTTAAAAGCACTCTGGGGAAAGCAGCGAAGCGCGCTGCTTTCCCCGAGCATTGGGAAGTCCGGCGGGGGTCCTTGGGATTCCCTCCCAGCCCCCGCCTTTAAAAGCACTCCGGGGAAAGCAGCAAAGCGCGGCGCACTTTGTTGCTTTCCCCGGAGTGCTTTTAAACGCGGGCGGCTGGGGGGGGAATCCCTTGGACCCTCGCCGGACTTCAAAAGAGCTGCGGGAAGTCCGGGGGGTCCAAGGGATTCCCTCCCCACCGCCCACCTTTAGAAGCGCTCGGGGAAAGCAGCAAAGCGCGGCGCGCTTTGTTGCTTTCCCCGGAGTGCTTTTAAACGCGGGCGGCTGGGAGGGAATCCCTTGGACCCTCGCCGGACTTCAAAAGAGCTTCGGGAAGTCCGGCGGGGGTCCAAGGGATTCCCTCACCACCGCCCACCTTTAGAAGCGCTCGGGGAAAGCAGCGCGCTTCGCTGCTTTCCCCAGAGTCCTTTTAAACGCAGGCGGCAGTGAGGGAATCCCTTGGACCCCCTCCGGACTTCCCGCAGCTCTTTTGAAGTCCGTGGGGGGAGAAGGGCTTTTCTTCCTACCGCCAGCCTTCAGAACAGCCTACTGAAGGCTGGCGGTGGGAAGAAAAGCCCTTGTCCCCCCCCCCCCCAGCCTTCAGAAGAGGTCGGGGGACAGACTGTCCCCGGACCTGGTCTGAAGGCGTTTTCCCTAGGAACGCATTAATTGATTTTCAATGCATTCCTATGGGAAACCGTGCTTCGCAAGACGAAAAACTCGCAAGAAGAAAAAACTCGTGGAACGAATTAATTTCGTCTTGCGAGGCACCACTGTATATCCTTTTTGTACACGCTAATTGACTGGATAACTGCATTGCAAAATTTGGAGAAGTCCACTTTTTGATGAATGGCTATATTTTGGTTTGCCTCTTGTTTTGGAAAAAGTGTGAATTACCGTAGGTAGGTTCCCCTTTACATGTGATCTGAATCAATGACCAAATAACAGAAGCATTTGTACTAGCATGTCTAACTTACGCTTTCTAATATGTCCCACAGTGATCCCTAAGATCTTCCAGTGACAACCTGCCTTTTGATGATACTGCCAGAAATCTACAAGTGTGCATAGCACCAGTTTGGGTTCCCCAAGTGCATATGTCCAGAAATACTGTCAAACCTATCACCATCTCAAAACTGAAAACAGAATATCGAAGTAGTTGCCTTCTCAGATGATGTAGACTGTTTCAAGATTTGATTTGAGTCCTTGGAGGAGGACCTCTGTCAGTATATAATGATGCTCTTGGGAATCTGTCATCCATTCTGAGATGATTAGCTCTAGCTGAGTTAACACAAACTATTTTATATGACTGAAATTCTGATAACATGGGAGGGGAATCTGCCGTAGGAAGCCTCTTCAGAATAAGAAAAGAGAGGGGTGGGGGGAAATGCCAAATTACTATACTCACTTAGATAATAATAGGAAATAAAGAACTGGTGCTGAGTAACAGAAGTGAGCAATTCTCACCCAGGTGGAAATAATGAGTTGGTGATGAAGTACCTTTAGCACATAAGAAGCCTCACAAATGCCCATATCAAAAACTAATTACCTCAGAGTAGCTGTTTTGCTGATGGACAATTAGCTGTACTGTCAGCTTTTCGGGACTATAATAGCATCCAGCGAAGGGCTGAAGGCCAGGGTGAAGTGCAGACCCCAAAGGCACAGTGAAATGACGGAAACTTCTTGGAGGCTGCCTCAAAAGTGATTATTAAATATATATTGGTGTCAGTCAGGCTCTTTATGCAAGGCTTGCTTCCCTGGGACCCTTAAGATGACGCTGTGTGGCCAGCTCAGAGAAGACGGTGTTGTTAGACATAGGGAGATGTTTCCCAATAGTTCAACCACAAAACACTCAATGCAATATATAATTACCAGCTTGTTGGCAACCTATAATGAGTTTGGGCAGATGAGAATTTAACTGGGGAAGTTTGGTAATTTGTTTCCTTTTGTTTTACGTAAACCCGGCAACAAAGATCTGTATTGAAAATACAGACGTGGCAATAGGAATAAGCCTAAACCACAGGAATATCTTGTGGTATGTAACTATCTTCTAGTGCCTAATATGCCTAGCTTCTCAGTCCAGAGGTTCTGTGGACCAGCAGAAAAATGTGCGCTTTCCTCACAGATGGGTATTTAAAGTCTTGCAGACTGTTAAACAAAAAGTTCAAGCAAATTTTCAAACTATAAAATAGAAATCAAGTTCACCCTGAACTTTGAAGGCTGACTGGTTTTTTTCCTAAATCTAAATGCAGCAGTATTTTGATAGCTTATGCATCTATGTCTTTTCAAAAGCAAGTCCTACTGAATTCAGTGGGGCTTATGCCCAGGTTAGTGGGTTTAGAGTTGCAGCCTATTTTAGAGGGCTCAGCTGTTTGCTATCTATATATTCATGATTTGTCATGATTTTGCATTTGTGCTGCTTTTCCTTTATGCCTTTTCCCCCCTGTGTGGTTCTTGCACCTACTCCATGAAGCACTTCATAAGAATTCATTGACAGTTAGCAACACAGCTGCCTCTTTGCAGGAGCAAATGTGGACATCGTTGGAATAAGTGTGCAGCTTTGCAACCCACAGAAGGAAGCCTCGATTCCACTGGCATCAGTGGAATGCAGACACACAGTTAAGAGCACAACACTTCAATTCCAAGCACATTTCCTCAGGAGTAAGTCACATTGATTACAGTATTCATCATTCTGAAGTAAGGCTGCTTAGAATCATTGCCTTAGTTGCAACTCTGGATTGTACCCATTCATCCTGAACCAAGAAGGACACCCACATTAGGAAATAAGATTCTGGATCTATCAACTAGATGTGCACTGCCAAAGAGATGGTTGACGGATTTCCATTTTTAAAAAGTAATTATGCATGTATAATGATGTCTCCTCTAATATCCTGGCTCCCACCTATTTAACGCATATTAGAGAAACCTCATAGAATCATGTGTTGCCTTTGGTTTCAGGGTTGGCACACCAGATTGTGGCACTATTCACGTTTCACAATTTGCTTTCGAGTCCATGCATTTGGGATTCTGCAAATAACTATCAAGAATAAAAGACTTGACACTGGGAATAGCCTCCCTGGATTTGCTGTCTCTGCCATTATTTGTGTAGTGTGTAACTGTCATACCCAGGTAACTATCAGACTCATCAGCTACCTGAGTACGCATGGATGAATGTTCTGTCTATGGGGCAAAAAACTGTCTATGGGCCTTTTATACTTCAGAAGGCAAATGAAAAGGCCAACAGCTGTAAGCAGTTTGGTAGTTTGCTTTGGACAATGCATCTAACTGCCTGCTAAGAGAATCAAAAGCACCAATATATATCTATATTAATACACACAGTGAGCAGGACAGAGCAGCTGCACTGTATATGCCAGATACTATAAACATTTTTTACAGAGACAGGAAAAAGTTTGCCCATCCCTGGTTTGTGTTATCTTAGGTGGGTTATGTTGTAAGCCACTTTGTGGGGAGGGGGAATGGATATAAAGGTCTAAATAAATAAGAGTCTCCCCACCCTTCCCTGGTAGGACTTCTGTGGTTTTGTGCTTTAACAGCAGCATGGAAGACAGAAACTCAACATGTTCAACATGGCAACAGGGAGGCAGAAGCTGCAATTGTTGTAAACATGGCCAGGAGATGTTGGGGATTTGATCCTACTGTTGACAGGGAACTACTGACTGTATTTTGATTGGCTGATTTGCTTAATTTGGTTGCCGATCCTCTTTATTGTTGCATTTAAGAAATATAACCTTTTCCCCATCACAACTGAGATGTTTTGAGTATGGGTGTGTGGGCAACGGTCGCTTGCACACCTGAACTTTGAGACTTGACCTCTGGATACTCAGAATCTGTATCAAAAGTCACACAGAGCCAAACACTATGTCCACAGTTATACACCTGAAGATCAGAATGGTGCTAAGTCTTTTAACACATATTCATTGGGTAACATATGCAAAGTAAAGTAAGCAAACACTATCAGGCATGTAACTGATGGGAAACGACACCATGAATAAACTAGGCCCCATCTATCTTACTCACGTCAAATTTCTATCATATATATATTTTAGAACCTAGAAGACTGATGTAGTGTTTAAACCTACCATGGCATGTAATGGGAAATAGAATCCAGGTGCAGATGATTGATCTACTCATAATTAAACTGGCTGTACCTTGACGGTGCACCTGGTTGTGGAATGGATTAAGTCTGGTCAACAGATTTAATGTTTGGAACCAAAGATGACTTTTCTCCCCTCTCATCAGCTATTAAATGAAAATACGTACCTAATTCCGGATTTATACTTGCTATGCTTCTGCCACATAAAATGTACTGGACTACAAATTTCATGGAATTAAAGGTTTTTTAATTTTTTTTAAAAAAGTGACTGATTTTGTCTTCAGCACTCTTAAATAGAAAAAGACCCTTCAGAATCTTTAGAAAGCGCAGGATAATCGTGCAAATGACCACAACCAAAAGTTTTGCCTACTAAATGAAGATCACTTTTGGTCCGTTAGACCACATGTTGGTGGTGTGTGGTGCCAGAGGCAAAAGTAGGCAGAATACTGAATACAACTTTTACCTCTGTATATTTGGCTGGTTTCGCACTTAATGGACCCCTTCCTATGCTCCTTGCAGGCAAGCAAGAGACATTATCTGAGTTGTAGGACACTTCACAGCCAGCCCAAAAAACCTGAAAGAGGCTGGAAAGCAGAGATGGTGTGGAGTGTGGCCTGGGTAGACTGGATGGGTCATCCTGAGGAGTGTGGCCTGGGGAGAGTCTTGGGAACCACATAGGAAGGCCCCTGGGCCTGACACTCACCCCTATCTCTGATCCATACAATATGCAGGACTTCTACACATACTTTGAAGAGGAGAAAATATTGACATCTGCTGGGAATCAGGGGGGGGGGGGAACCCCTGCAGAAACTGTCAACAGACCTTTTGGCAGAAAATAAATGTCCTTATGTTAATAAAGTTGGCCACTGGGAGAGACAACATTTTCCTATTCAGGTAAATCATCTTGTTCCATGGTAGTTCACATGACACCATGGAATCCAGCACTCATCACTCATGGTGGAGAAGAGGTTATTGCTTCATCTGTGGAATATGACTAGTGAAAAGGGAGGGCATGGATCTGGCAGAATTCCTTGAGCTAATTGAGACCAGGCTGACTTGGACCAGTAGGAGGTTGTCTCATCTCTATCTAATATGATACAGGCAAGTTTTGAGTATCATCTGAGTCAAATGTTATCCTTGGCTCACGATCACAGATGAGAGGGAAAACATCTATGGAAGAGTTCTCACTTTGCTCAAAGTTCTGCCTTTCATGTGATTAGATTGAAAAAGAAAAATGACAGCTCCAATAATAACCAGTAAATGTTGTGATATTTGGTGCCGCAGAGTTAAAAGAAGACAGGGAGGTGAAGACACGGTTTTACCAACAGCGTAATGCTTATCAGAAGTAAATTGGCTATTGAGGTCAAACTGAAGTCATGGCAGACAATTCATGCTGAAGAAAGCTGAAAGAGGAATTTAATTTTGCCTGTAAAAATAGCTCACCAGTCATTTATCCTCTCCAACAGAGAGCATACAGCCCATGTGCTTTCCAGGTGGGTCTCCTGGAATGTGGTTTATCTTGCTACAAGGTAATAAAAAATAATATTAATATTACATAGCATTTAGATTGTTCAAAGTGATCTACATACGTTACGTAAGTCAGAGTTAGAGCAATCTGGAATAGAATAATTGAGAACATCTACTCAGGTGAGGAGAAGCTGTTCCCTCTTTGAACGCTACCATCTTGTTTTACCTGGGACTGTAGCATAACAGGGGAACTATTGCTGTGTGAACACTGTCAGCCTGGTGGGACCTCTTCGGGACATGACAACCTATATCCTTTATTGATCCCAGCCTCTTTTATTCTACTGCTCTGTTCCATTTTGAATGGTTTTACAGTTGTACCTTGGATCCTGAACGCCTTGTGAGTCAAACGTTTTGACTCCTGAATACCACAAACCTGGAAGTGAGTATTCCATTTTGCAAACATTCTTTGGAACTCAAATGTCCGGCGCAGCTTCCATGGCTTCTGATTGGCTGCAGGAGCTTCGACCTTGGTTTCCAAACATTTTGGAAGTCGAATGGACTTCCGGAACGGATTCCGTTCGACTTCCAATATACCACTGTACTTGTTTTACAATTCTAATGGTACATATAATTGTATATTATCTTTTTGTAACCTGCCCTAGGAACTTACGGTGAAGGGCGGGCGATAATTTTTTATAAATAAACAGGGCTTTTTGCAGATTGAAGTACTAGCAACTCTCTCTATAAAATAAAATATTACTTCTTGCTGTGCTCAAATTGCAGACAAATAGAAGCTTAAGGAATTTTCAGTGGGAAAATGGACCAAGAGAAAGAGTTAACTCACCTATACCACCGTCCCATTCCAGACCTGACTCCCTGCAACTGTCATTTATTTTTATTTTCATATACATAAATAAAGTTATGTAAATACTACCATATATTTGGGGGGAAATATGGAAAGAGCTGGCGGGATGGGCAGCTTAGGATGCAGGGGATCTCTGGTTCAGTTAGGGCTCAGCTGGCTAGAGAAAGTCCCCCCAATGAAGCATTCTGAGGGTGTGGTACGGGCAGGACCAGAGAAGACCCTAAGCGCCTCCAGCCTGGTCATGTGACATGGCAACCCAGCAGAGAACATTATTTTAAGGGTTTGCTTACCCATGCTAGGCTTAGGCAGTGGTGTAGCTAGCCGCTCAGCTGCCTAGTGCCCATGGGGGTAGAGCACGCTGCATGGCACCTCTCCACCATCTCCCCCTCAGCTGTAGGGCAGCGGAGGGAGAGGCAGAGGGCAGACACAATCTCCACGCTGCCATTTCAGGCACCGCAGAGCCTGCAGGCGCCCAAGCCACCACGTCACTCCCAGGAGAGAGGCGTGGCTCAGACATGCTGCAGGCCCCATGGTAAGTGCTGGCCCCCGTGATGTGGCGCCCAGTGCTAGCCACATTTCATTACGTTTCTTGACTGAACTAAAAAGTTTCGTGAGCCCATTTTTTTAAAAAAACACACAACCCTCATATTTTTGTCATTTTGTCACCCCCCTCAGTGATGATACCTGGGGCAGTCCACACACCCCACACCTCCTTCCTCCGCCACTGGGCTTAGGCATAGCAGCAGCCGCCGCTCTGTTGCTGAACAGAATTTAGATCTAGTGTAACTTTATGATGGCTTAATTTACACTGGCTTGCTTTATGCCAGCTTTTTGTGCATTGTAAAGGTAAAGGACCCCCTGACCATTAGGTCCAGTTGTGACCAACTCTAGGGTTGCGGCGCTCATCTTGCTTTATTGGCCGAGGGAGCTGGCGTACAGCTTCTAGGTCATGTGGCCAGCATGACTAAACCGCTTCTGGCGAACAAGAGCAGCGCACGCAAACACCATTTACCTTCCTGCCAGAGCGGTACCTATTTACCTACTTGCACTTTGACATGCTTTTGAACTGCTAGGTTGGCAGGAGCATGGACTGACGGGAGCTTACCCCATCATGGGGATTCGAACCGTCGACCTTCTGATCGGCAAGTCCTAGGCTCTGTGGTTTAACCCACAGTGCCACCCGTGTCCCTATTTTGTGCATTGTACTACTCCCTAAATGTGTTTTCCAGTTTTGACCCTTAAAGAGTTTCACATGCAACAAGTGGCCATTCATTTCCACCCTCCACCAGACAGGAAAGGGCAAAGCTTTCAGCCTTTTAGACAGACTGTAGAATTCTAATCAAATTGTTAGACCCATCAGAAGAGGATAGCAAGGCATATTAGGATTTAAAGGGTCTAATGTTCAGAAGCACTAAAAGTAAATAAATGCCTTTTTAAAAACCATTCCCATGTTTACACCGCTGGCGATGCGTAATGTGTGGGGATGTCCAAATGCAATCGAAAACCAGCTAATTGAAGCCAGCTGGAATGCCACCTTGAATGGTAAGAAATGGAAATGCAGTATCAACCAGCCCTGATGCCATAAAAAAGAACAATGTGCTCAATTTTGACAATAGCATGGGACTTATCAGAATAGACTACAGCGCTCTCTTCAGCATGCTCCATTGTGATTTGAGAGAGAATGATGAGGGAAATTGCATATAAATCTGCATTCGCAAGTGCTTGCTCTTTTTATCATCAAGTGTGTGTATTATTAAAACCAGGGCTAAGAGGGGTGGGATGAAGGGGTCATGGGGAGGGGGGGTGGAGAGTGCCAACAATTCCAGAGAGAAAAATATTGAAACCTTGACCATATTTTGTGACGTTAGAAAATAGATCTCAGTAAAGAGAGAAAGGGCGTGTGTCCGTGAGAGAGATGGTACTTCCTTAATGATTTTCAAATCTGTGATAAAGCATTCTGTACTGTTTGACTTTGAAAAATGCTCTTAAATAAATCAAACTGATTTCATGCTGTGCCCTTGTTTCTGTAATTTAAAATTCTATACTCTTATCTATATCAGAAGCTTTCAGAGGACTTCAGGATGTCCTCTCAAACAGGGATGAGAAGATGCAATATAGAGGACAGAAATCCTTTGCCTTTCACCACAGACGGATTTAGGATGGCTTGACTGGTTCTGCTGTACTGGGCCTAGGGGGTGCCACAGGGCATCACAACTGTGATTTAATGAATTGAGCAGAATGGAAGATGAGAAGCAGGGGGAGGCGTATCAAATTCTGGCCTCACACAGGGCGCTAGGTAAAGGTAAAGGTACCCCTGCCCGTACGGGCCAGTCTTGACAGACTCTAGGGTTGTGCGCCCATCTCACTCAAGAGGCCGGGGGCCAGCGCTGTCCGGAGACACTTCCGGGTCATGTGGCCAGCGTGACATCGCTGCTCTGGCGAGCCAGAGCCGCACACAGAAACGCCGTTTACCTTCCCGCTAGTAAGCGGTACCTATTTATCTACTTGCACTTAGGGGTGCTTTCAAACTGCTAGGTTGTCAGGGCGCTACTGAAATCTAAAAGACCAACGTCTGCCCCTGCTGTCATATGAGAGGGAATTCCAGCCAGCCCAGCTTTGCTCACTCCCAAAATCATGACCGGTCCAAGCCGTAGCTCCCAACATTCTCTCTTCTACACAAAAAATTAAGAACCTAGGAAGCTGCCCCACAGAAGGTGAAACTATTGGACCATCTACTCTAGCACTGTCTACTCTGACAACAACTCTTACATCCCCTACTATCTGATACTTTTTAATTGGATGTGCCAGGGATTGAACATCAAAGCTTCTGTGAGCAAGGCCGGGGCAGTGCACAAAAATCTACCCCCTTCTTTCTATTCTTGGTCTGTGGTCATAATTTCTACCTTCAAGGAACCATTTTCACACCCAGTCTTATCTTGAGGAATCCCTGTTTATCTGCCATGGAAACCAGTTGAAGACGACTGCTTTAGAAAGGACAATATGTTCACATGGGCCCCTGCTCAGAAAATAAAAAAAGGAAACAGAGGCCACTCCCCACTTCACACCGGGAATAGAATATATTAATCACATAACTTCATACCCTCGAACATTTCTCCAATGAAAATAGGAATGTCCTAAGAAAAAGCAGGATATTACAGGATCAAATCAGAAACCTGGATGGTTTCTGTAAATCCAGGACTGTCCCTGGGAAATAGGGGCACTTGGAGGGTCTGCTACTGTTCCCATGTGGCAATGGGATGGAAAGGAACAATGAAAGAAAATGATATGCATGAAAAGAATAGAACTCAACTGATCCTTCCATTCCTTGAGCATCTCATGGCATGCTAATCCTGATTTCTTACATCTCTGCAATGTGTTCAGTATGTGACAGGCAAAGTCATAAGCAAAATGCATACTTCATAGAAAAACAGCACATAAAACTGCAAAACCTTACAATGAAAGCACAGGAAATAGAAAGCTTAGGAGGCTTCTAAAGGCACCATCCTAAAAGTTCGTGAAAGTTTCAGCAAAATAGCCCAACAATGTGCCAAGTGTCATAGAAGATGACATTCCCACCTAGGATCCTTTGAAGAGATAGTATATTTTTCAACTTCAGCTTTAGGGTTCTGCTGCTAAAGTGATTTAGTAAAACTGTCACTGTAAGGTCTTTTTCTTTTATTCAGTCCTAACAACTGCCAGATCAAATTTGTTCAGTTTATATGCTGAAAAATGTCTTATAAATGCTAAGCTCTCGGAGGGCAGCTTAAAAACAGAAAATTAAGCTAGTCTGTGACATCACCATAAGAAATAAAGACCTGGCTCTTGGAATATATTTAAGCACTATGTTAAGAATCAAATCCAGGCACTGGTTATTTTATTTACTAGTTCTTACTAGCTAAAAATAAACATGGAGAAATCCCTGCTCATCAACCCTTGGGGTTCTGTGTAATATGACACCATTCTTAAATGGCTGCTTCCCTGAGCAATAAGCATATTCCAACTCTCTATTTCCTCCCCTCTATTTTATAGCTTCGCTTATATTTGGCTTTTAATAAGCCCTTTGGAATAATAATAACAATAAAAGAATATAATCTTTATTAGGAATCAGTAGCCAATGCTGCAGATTTTGGAGGAAGGAAATATTAAAATTTGAAAGAGGCTCACATCATGAAATGATGTTATGCTCATGGAACCCAGCTCACCGAATTATCCTGCGTGTTTTGAATTATCACACTTCCTTTAAATCCGTTCAATATATTTGCTTCCCCTCTTTATTTAGCATGGGCTTCTAGCAGCCGCTACTTCCAATGGGAGGATGGAAAGGAATTGTCTCCAGGAGCTCCTAAAGAATTCCTTTTGATAAGGCAGGGAATGCATCCTGCAGCAAAGGAATCCATAATCCTATACAGTGGTACCTCTGGTTACGAACTTAATTTGTTCCAAAGGTCCGTTCTCAACCTGAAACCATTCTTAACCTGTGGTACCACTTTAGCTAATGGGGCCTCCTGCTGCCGCCGTGCCACCAGCACGTGATTTCTGTTCTCATTGTGAGGTAAAGTTCTTAACCCGAGGTACTACTTCCGGGTTAGCAGAGTCTGTAACCTGAGGTGTTTGTAACCTGAGGTACCACTGTATATGAATAGTGACCTCATTCTCTGAGTTTGGAACCTTATGTTGCCAAACCACAACCATCCCACACATGGTATCAGGCAGGCTTGAGAGAACCTCAAGATTGGCAGAAATACAAAAATAGGGGTTTTGGGGGGGCGTGGAAGGAAACAGGGACTAAGCATGCCAAATAGGCATTGAATACTTTTTGAGAAGGGACGCGGGTGGCGCTGTGGGTTAAAGCCTCAGCGCCTAGGACTTGCCGATCGCATGGTCGGCGGTTCGAATCCCTGCGGCGGGGTGCGCTCCCGTTGTTCGGTCCCAGTGCCTGCCAACCTAGTAGTTTGAAAGCACCTTCGGGTGCAAGTAGATAAATAGGGACCACTTACCAGCGGGAAGGTAAACGGCGTTCCGTGTGCTGCGCTGGCTCGCCAGATGCAGCTTGTCACGCTAGCCACATGACCCGGAAGTGTCTGCAGACAGCGCTGGCTCCCGGCCTATAGAGTGAGTTGAGCGCACAACCCTAGAGTCTGGCAAGACTGGCCCGTACGGGCAGGGGTACCTTTACCCTTACCTTACTTTTTGAGAGGGGGGAGACGGAAAGCAAGGGATGTAATAGAGAATCCAGGATGGTGGCTGGTTGGAATGCTGAGTGTTCTCTTGCAAGTCCACTTGTTTTTCTCAACAGGCAATTCATGAATTCATGGGGGGATCAGACTACTCATCAAGGCTAGGCATGACCACTGTGTACCACCTCCTGTATCAGAGGATGTAGATATCTGAATACCAATTGCTGGAGAGAACAAATGAGTGCTGTTGAACTTGCATTCTGTTTGGGAGTGTCTCCTAAGCAGCTGTTTTTCTCTTCCTTCAGCTCCACCCACCTACAAAACCCATGCCTATCAGCTGCTACTACGAACCACCTCACCACAATCTGTGCCACTGAAAAAAATGGGGGTGGAACGCAGCGCTGCAGAACAGAAGGGAGAAGTGGCTTCAGAAATGGAGTCAGGAAAATGAAAAGGGAACTTAGTACAGTGGTACCTCAGGTTAAGTACTTAATTCATTCCGGAGGTCCATACTTAACCTGAAACTGTTCTTAACCTGAAGCACCACTTTAGTTAATGGGGCCTCCTGCTGCTGCCGCACCGCCGGAGCACAATTTCTGTTCTCATCCTGAAGCAAAGTTCTTAACCTGAAGCACTATTTCTGGTTTAGCGGAGTCTGTAACCTGAAGCGTATGTAAGCTGAGGTACCACTGTAGCTGCATGGGGTGGGAAGAAGAGACTAGGGGGTTAATATGAGGTGGGTGTTGGCAAGCAGACTGAGCAGGGGCACAGCCCCTAGTCTCTCTCTCTCTCTCTCTCTCTCTCTCTCTCTCTCTCTCTGTGTGTGTGTGTGTACATCAATATATATATTCATCAAGTAGTGAATCCATCAAGTAGTGAACCCACTGCGTTCAGAATGCTTGCGATAAAAGATGCATGACCATGAAAGTGTTGTGGATATTTTACATATCAGACTGATAATAGAAGTAAAGTTATTCTTTCGGTAATCCGTCTGATAAATGTTAGTAGGTATGCTCTGACTCTGCTGCTTTCCAAAGTGACAAAATACAAGTGCTTATGTCCTTATGTGAAGTGTGCTTGTTGAACACCAGCTTTATCAAGTGATGGTATCTTGTTTGAAATTCCTCTCATTTCATGCCCTTGGTCAGTGATACTAAAAAGCAAACAGTTCATTTCACATTTGTATGGATATTCTCCCTGTGTGAATTGCAGAGAGGTGTTCTTTTTTTTCAAAGAAAAGCAAGAGAGACTCTCTGATTTGATATTGCCAAGCTTAATTCTTCTCTCATACTGTAGATGTCCCTCACTGATAGTTAGGCTGAAGTGGGAGACATAAATCCCAATATTGATTTTCATTGACCTTGTTTATGCTCTTCTTGTTTTGTGCTACCAAGGGAAGGCTAATCTTCCCACGCTTTGGGTATATATTGTGCAAATGTGAAATGAAAAACAAACCGAATGCCATTCAGAGTCATTTGTTGCCAGTGATCAGTGGATTTCTGAGCTCTGCAGAAACCAGCCTATATCCTTCTCACTTGAAATTTGCTGTCATGGTGACATCAAACTTTAGGGGGCCCTTTGTGCATTTCAATCCCCGGTTCAGATTTGGGGTGTGTGCGCAGGTGGAGCCCAGGGGTATAGAGAGAAGGGAAGTTCTGTTGTGCAAGCGAAAGTTATCAATTAAGAAAGTTGCGTGTCGAGGTCCCCAGGTCCACCCCAATAACTCACACATCACACAGAATTTTTGTTTAAGGTTTTTGGCATAATTTTGGCCACAACTTTATTAAAATACAAATTTGTGAGTGGTTGCTTAGGCATTGGTTGCGACTATCTGCCCCCACCATGGGGGACAGACTGACATTCCGCACGATGCGAAAGTCAGAATGGGGGAATACACTTGGGGGTTACGCGGAGCAGGGAACCTGCCCTCACCCCAAATGCAACCAGGAGCTCATTGCTATGGCCCGAGCCCCCTTGACAGAGTGGACAAGCAATAGTTAGCCCCCAATTCCTTTAACGGAATCCCTTGCAGCAGCAGCATTAGAGGGGCAGGCACAGCCAATCCATGCCCCTCAACCAACCAAACCATAAACCAATGCCTAACCGCAACCTTACAAGTTGTGACGATTTGCTACGCAGTAGGCAAAAACCAAATGGCCCCAGCCAATCAGCCAGATGGACAAAATTCCTACCAGGCCCCCACTCCAAAGCAGACGACCCCATGACAGGCATAGCAAGGTCAAAGCGAACAACCCTATTCTAGGGAGGGAGGGACGGGCAATCCGCTGCACGGGCGAAAAGAGGAAGCCCTAGCCTCGTGCAAGGAGTTTTAGCATTTCTGGCTGTCAATCAATAAATGGCAACATTAATTTCTTCCCAACAACAAGGGAAGCCCCAATCGCATCAGTGGCCAACGATCAGTTAGCCCGCCCCCAACTTTGGAGTGTCTTGGCGGCCCCCACCGCAACACGTGCTCTCCATGAAGGAGAACACGCTTTAGCATATCCCCCCCCCCAATGCATACCATCCAATCTTAATCCAACTACAATGGGGAGCTGCGGGTGGTAACAGACATGCAAGCAGTAACCCTTATAGGTTCCAACCTTCCTGCACACATGGTGCTAACTTTGCACTGTTGTTAGAATAAGAAACATGGCCATATCTGAACACTTGAGAAATAGGGGTGACAATATTTTTTATCAAGTATAAACCATATGGTGATTTTTGGAAGAAGTAAAACATTTTAAAGGGACGCAGGTGGCGCTGTGGGTAAAACCTCAGTGCCTAGGACTTGCCGATCGTCAGGTCGGCAGTTCGAATCCCCGTGGCGGGGTGCGCTCCCGTCGTTTGGTCCCAGCGTCTGCCAACCTAGCAGTTCGAAAGCACTCCCGGGTGCAAGTAGATAAATAGGGACCGCTTACTAGCGGGAAGGTAAACGGCGTTCCGTGTGCTGCGCTGGCTCGCCAGATGCAGCTTGTCACGCTGGCCACGTGACCCGGAAGTGTCTTCGGACAGCGCTGGCCCCCGGCCTCTTAAGTGAGATGGGCGCACAACCCTAGAGTCGGACACGACTGGCCCGTACGGGCAGGGGTACCTTTACCTTTTAAAACATTTTAAATTAAGGTCAAAAAAGGAAGTTTCTTACCTATCTTGTTTTCAGGGGGTTGTCCTGAGAAATCTCCATTTGATAATTATTATGGTACCATTCCAGCTCCAATAATGCTGAGTTTCATGAAGTGGGTGATCCCAGGTGCGGAAATGAATTTTCATCTGTCCAGTCAATGGAGACACAACAGACATCGCAATCTGTTTTTCTTGCTGGGGACTCATCTATACAGCTGCAAATAAAACATTTTAAGTGTGTTTTAATTGCAATATACAATGTGACACTAGAGGCAACGGCGAACCTTATGGAAAATTCAATGTATTTTTAAATATGCTTTAAGAAAAAGCATTTTCAGAACGTGTGTGTAGATTCCACTTGGGTGTGCAGAAGAAAAGTGTTTGGTTTAAAAATAATAATAAATAAATGCCTAAATGAATGAGAAGCCAAGCAGCACAGCTGCTGCAGCCAACTCTAAATCCAGACACAAATCTTTAACTTGGTTTTAAAATTTGCTTGTCATTTAATTGCTCTCCCAAAGTCTTGGCAGCCTTTTCTCATCAAAATTTCCTGCCGACAGAGTAAGTAAAAGTAGATGTAAAGCTCCACTAACATCTGTCAATTTTTTGAAGCAATTATGTACCAAACAGTAAATTCATTTTCCTAGTTTGCAAGTACCCAACCAAGTCCACGAAAATGACTTGGGACCCTTTTTTGCTTTATTAGGTGATAGCTGTGACACAATAAATCCCACCTTTTTTAAAAAAAACAACAACCCTGTCCAGAATTAAAAGGCTTTTTGATGTTAAATTTCATCTTACATGGGCTTTGTTTGATCTGACACATGCACATTAAAGTGAATGATTAAAAACCCTCAGCTGGGCGGTCTCTTCAGGTTGCACAGAAGTTGGGGGCATTTGCAGGATTAATGGTAAGGCTGGAGCTTGGAAATTGTCCTTAAATAATTGGGTGTGTGTATTATTGAGTGAAGTGTGATCCTTTAAATATATTGTGCATCCTTCTCGAAAAACACCTCACCAAGCAATATAATTAATACTTGCTTCCCTCCCCATAGACGGCTTATAATATTAGCATCATGTAGGTTGTAGGACTAGCTGCAACTTTACATTTTCATTTGCATTGCAAATATAACTAGGACCCCTAATCTCCAGGCGTTTAAATGAATACATGTGGAATAAAGTGTGTACATGACACCAACCCTGTCTGCACCTGTTCCATCCCCACTTTCCCATGTTGTGGGGGAAATTCTGATGGTGGCTTCTAAACACTCTTGACTGAATAAACATCCCATTTCCCATTTTTAAGGCTTCAGAGGAGATGCAAGAGCCCATTTTTATCACGGATCAGACCTCTCCTGACAACAGGAGGCGAGACCTTCCACTGAACCTACTGTGGTCCTCTTCTTTGGGATCAGTTCAGGGCCAACCCAGATGTGAAAATGTGGATGCATGAATGCATGTGTGCTCATGTGGATTGCTTTCACCTGACTGGAATGCATCATTGAACTCTGATAGTGCCTCTTGTTCGCCTAGATGGGGAATGGAGAGATGGCGTATGTATAGAAACCACTGACATTTGTGTGGTTGAAATCTAGCCTACTGTGCAAATGTAAGAGTCACATCCATTATTTTTCCCACTTTCCCCAATGGCCCAGTCCACCACTGGAATGTGGCCCCTGTGGCCCCTTGAAGGAATGCAAATCTTAGGGTTGTTTGTTTGTTTGTTTGTTTTTAAAGGTTTCCTGATTCAAAGAGAGTCAAGATTATTTCATGCATTTCTGTTGCCAAGTGTGTTTGGGTCCTTAGGAAGCAAGTGGCTTGGTGGGACAGAGAGGTTACAATGACTGAATGTACCTGGTATCTCCTACCCTACAAGAAAGTCCTATGAAGAAATTCCCCGACTAGATCTCCTCAAAGGACCTGAAGATGCAACCAGTTTGTTGCTAAAGTTGAATTCCTCTGTTTAAGATGGTTAACCTTTATGTTCAAGGTTGTAGGCAAAAAGTGACCTCATTTGAACCCACATTTGTTCCTTCTCCTGCCAAGGGGAATTTTGAAAGATTTACATGCAAGTGGCTCACTAACTCAGCAGCCTATTGTCAAATAGGACAGGAAAAATACATGCCAAACTATTGGTGGTGGCAGAGAAGCCTTCACTACAGCCTGCTCAAGTAAAAAAATCTATGTTTGCCTATGCTTCACAGACAACACATTACAGCAAGCTGTCCATTATGTTAATTACACAATGATTTCTCTGGCTGCTGTCAGTGAATGAATTGAGTTAGAAATATAGTTTCTGATGGCATGGCTTCCTGCTGAGATTGCACCACAGGATATCAAAACTGGTCCAGCACTGTTCGTGTTCAAGCAGCACCAGGAGCTATAATGCTGACAGGTTTTTTAGAGCAACAAAATAAATACATCAGTTTGACAGCTGAAAGAAAACACTACATATATAATCAAGATATATATATTCAAGAGGCAAGTCATATTAACACATACACACACACAAAAACAGACTTCAAAAGAGAGGAGTTAAGGTTCACAGAAGCTGCTCACAGTTTTTAGTAAATGTTCTGTGACAGTGCAAAAAAGAAAGAAAACCCCCCTTTTTCAACTGTCCCTAGAAAAAGGCCCATCATTTCCTGTGCATTACCATCACTTGCCCTCAGTAACCTCTTCACATAACCAAATCTGATGGGCTATTCTGATATTAATCAATTCACAGCACGATCCCTGATTAGGTAAGGATTACCTGCATGCAGAATTGCCATGGGGACTGTTTTGACAGAAGCTGAGGAGCAAACCAGCTCCTCTGTGAACTGAAAAACTGTATTTCTGGGAAGCAAAAAGGTGGACAATTAGATTTCACAAGGTGTGTGTGTGTGCGTGCGTGCGTGAGGGGGGATACTATCCATTTCCCACCCTGCTTTGTTTTGGAGAAGCTGGAGGTGGGGATCATCTTTTTGCTGATATTAAAATAACAGCTCAGGTGATGAATGGTCCACCAATTTCTGGCCTGGATTTGAAGCTTCGCTGTCATTCCACGCAGAGACAGTTGTGATATTCGCAAAACCTGAAAGGTTAAACAGGCCCACGTTTCAGTGCAGTAACAAAGGGACACAGCACTGTGGCTAATGCTAGTGAGATGATGGAATATTCTCAACAGGGCCATTCCCCATCACACTAACTTGGTTAGTGGTACTTGCGCTGCAGTGTGATGTATCTTTATGAGGGGTTTTTATTGTGGGTTTTTCTAGGCATTTGTCTTGTGTACTTCCACTGAGTATTCCCATTGCATATTTTGTATGATCTATTCTTTCACTGCGAAGGAAACTGATGCTATATGGTCTCCAAATGAGTGACGGGCAGGATGAATGACTGGGGCATGCTAGTCTCATAAGTGGAGACACTCTGTGCACCATTATTTTAGCTTGAGCTAGGGATGAGATGACTGTCCGCATACAGATGATCTGCTGAAACTTTGCTGTAGCTCTGTAAACTGGGGCATTCACTCGTCTGGAAATTGACACGGAACACAGTCCTTCCTTGAAGAAGCGTCATTGTCTAGATTAGTGGTGATGGAAATCTTTCCCTTTATTGTTGCATTTATTACCATCTTCAGACATGCTAGTATTTAAGCGTTCAGAACTAGTTTCCTCTCCATACCAACTCCACCACTCAGTTTGCAGGCTGTGAAATTGAGAGGGTACGTTTGGTGATTTTTAGGAGAGATCTGTGAATAGGTACGTTGTGTTTGTCCCACCAACAACTCTCTTCTGCTATTGGGCATTGTGATGGAAAAGTTTGTTTCGCTGGGCAGGTTGGGTCCCCAAGTGTTTTCTTTTTCTTTTCCCCTGCCAACAAACAGTTAACAAATGGCAGCCTCTGATTGGCCAGGTTTCCAGGAGGGAGTTGAAAAGGAGAGGATTTGGAGAGACAGTTTGGAGGTTGGGATAGAGGTTGGGAGATAGGTTAGGAGTCAGGTTGGGAGATAGGGAGTGAGAGGAGAGAGAGTTGGTTCTGTGTAGAAACATCCACTCTGAGGAATATATCAAAAGCTAGAGAAAGAAGTCTCTGAGCTTAGTGTGAAGGACAGTGTGTGCTGTCCTGTAAGAGTAATAGGCCAGGAATTAACTAGGAGGCTGAGGCTGAGCCAGGAGAAGTAGAAGCTGTGAGAATACAGTCTACTTAGGACTCATTCCAGTCAGGAGGGGAGAGATTTTTCTAGAAAGAGAAGACTCCCAAACCACTTAAGAGTGGTGTGGTTTAAGAACCAAAGTATTAAGCGGCAACAACTGAGAAAGAACTGAAGTGAAATAACATTATAATCTGAAGTATCCTATGTTTTACCCACTTTGTGTCATAAACTTCCTTTGTTAAATAAAATCTCTCTTGTTTATTTGATCAAATCCTGCCTGAGACTCCAAATTATTAAGTTTTCTCTCACACAAGTCCCCCAGAAGATAATCTGGGGTAGTTTGTAGGAATTTGGGTTATTGGAATTCTGTGAGGTGGGTGCACTATATTGAAATGAGAGCGGGCCCAACAGCACCAGGGGGGAAAGTGCCATTGCGCCGTCCCAGGCACTGTCTCCCCACTTTTTTTCCTTTATCCAGCAAAGACCAGAGCCTTCACTTTGCATGAACATCAGACATCTTAACACAAACATGTTGATGTTTTTCTTTAATGACTGGATTGTTTTTGTTGTATTTTTGGTTAGCTGCTTTGAGCATCCTCATGTGTGTGTGTGAATGTGCATGTTATAATCATTACTATAAATACATGGCATTGTAATAAAGCCAAATCAGATTGAAGACAGTGCTTTTGGACATCACCCTGGTATCTTGTAGGTAAGGAACTCTGTCTGTCTCTCTCTCTCTCTCTTTGTGTGTGTGTTAAAATGGGATCCAGCAGAAGCAAATAGTCTGACTGCTGCCCAGTGGCGTAGCGTGGGTTGTCAGCACCCGGGGCAAGGCAAGTAATTTGCGCCCCCTAACCCGTGGATTTGCGCCCCCTAACCCGTGGATTTGCGCCCCCTAACCTGTGGATTTGCCCTAACCCCAGATGTTGCGCCCAGTGCGGCCGGGCCCCCCTGCACCCCCCACGCTACGCCACTGCTGCTGCCGCTGCCAAGATTTTGCAGGTTGAAAAGAAAGAAGTGGATTCAAAAAATGTTTACTGCCTAGCAATTACCAGCCAAAATTTGCCTTTATACTTTCAGTTCAGCCTCATTCAGGATACTTACTTGTCAGAACAAATATGCATTAAGATAGATAGATAGTAAATATCTACATCACTGTTGTGCTTTGCATGCATAATATCATACACAATAGCCTTCAGTGTGCCCTTCTAAACAGTTGTGACAGAAAAGTCATTTTGATAACTAGCTCAACTGACATAAAACTGACCCCATGAAAGCAGATGAACATAATCACATTCCACACAGCAGCAAGTAATGTCCCAGTGAGTCTGTGCCAGATCTCTTATCATCTGCCAATGCATATCTTTCCCAAATTCTGATGGAGCGACAAATGTCCAGTAATTGTCAATAGTTTAGGAATATCACTATCCTGATAACTGTAATATCCTTCCCAGACCTCATCTGCCTGCAGCCACTCAAGCTCTGAAGGCCTACATCAAAGCCCACTTGTTTGTATGTGCCCTTAAACTCTGACTAGTTCTCTTTTCAGAGATTCTTTTCCATGGCTCCTTTGATGTTGCTGTTAGTATTATCTTGTTGGTTTCTAAATTGTAATTTTGCTATGTAAGGCCCTTTGAGCTTTTCTGTAATACTTAAGCATGTAAATGAATCCAACCTATTCTCAGCCCAACTCATGATACAAGGTAGTGGATGTGATGGGATCCTGCTAGGAAGTGGAGATAAAAATGCAATCAATCAAATGACAGAACCTTAAGAAACAAGGGAAGTGCATGCACATAGCACATTTGATGCTCTATATCAGGGTTGGGCATCCGTATTGCTTCTGTGGGCCTTATGCAGCAGTGGATGGACATGCCGACACACACATACACACACACATGTACACACATATGCAAATGCACCTTTGAAAGCAGGGAAGTCTCTTGCCTGTTTGGGTGAAGAAGGGCAGGCTATTATTCACTGCAGCAGAAAAAAAGACCCCTTTGAAACCAGGGATTGTGCTGAGTTCTACAAGGACAAAACTGAGGCTGAAAAGGAAGAAGCTGACAGGTAGTGCCCCCCCACCCCCAGATGGGTTGTATGTAAGGAGGCAGGGAGGTAGGGACTGGCTGAGGTTGGTGGGGCAATGCCTGATTTGCCCTAATGGACCGGCCATCACTGTTTACAAAGCTAGGAAATTTTTCTGCATCTTTATGTCCTCACCTCAGCTGATAAAACTATATGTTCCTTCACAAGCTGAACTTTTATATAGCTTCCCCGTCCCCAGTGGAAACCGAGGGAAGAAAAGAAGAGCATAATGAGGAGCTATAATGAACTACATTTCAAGTAATTAGAGAACAATTAAACATTCAGCCAGGACTGCTCATTAAATTACCACTGAGCCTTTCTTGCCCACCAACTAAGGTCAATGATTACACCAGCTGCCCTTTGAAGACCCAGCTCAATATTAAGAGGTTCCTGGAGGCGAAACTGGGCAATTTGGAAAAAATTGAGAGCTGCCCATGACATTGGCTCACAACTGCAATAAAATCAGGGCAGCACATGGCTTTTATAGCTCTACTCCCTGATAATACCCCCAAACATGTTCAGGATATTGACAGGAATAGCAGACATATATAAAATCCTGCATGTGGGCATAATAATAATTAAGGTATTATTAATCCTATAGCCATTTTTTAAAAGTTCTGTTTGGTGTGACAAAGCTTTGGCACAGTTCTCACAATTTCCATTCAGTTGTGATTCCTTTTGAGGCAGTTGGGGGGGGGGGGGGAGCATAGAAATTATATGAGGAAACCACCACCAATTTATTTTCAGACAAGGGGTAACCAGAATTCCAATTCCACTTTGCTAGGAATTGGACATTTTGGCCATTGGCCAAGGTCGGAATAGTTCCCAACAGAGTGATCATCATCGTGTTTGGGCCAGTGGTTGCATTTGGAATTTTGAGGACGTGTCATGGGTGCCAATCATAAAATGGCTACCATGGGAGTGTGATAGAACACAAAATGGCTGCCACAGCTAACAGTGCAAAGAGAGAGAGAGGAGCACAAAATAGTGTGGGCATTCCTCCCATCAATGGGTAAAAGGTACCTACTTCAGCCACTGCTGCACACATAGAGAGAGGCTGCATTTCTCTTCTGTTCAGAATGGAAGAGAAGTCCCGATCATGACAGCAAATGAAATGTGGACATGCTTAATGGGGGAGGGTGTTCAATGCATGAGAGGCAGAGACAGTGCAAACGGATTGAGCAGGAAGAGCAAGTAGTCTGTAACGCAATGTGGATTTTTGAGGGGATATTTACTGAAACCTTCTGAAACCTAGGAGGTACAGGTGGGCACACTGGTGCCCAAGGGCACTGTGTTGGCAAGCCAGTCAGGCGGGTTCCTTCTTCTATCCTTTTAAGGCCTATATAAACTATGGTGTTTCCTTCTTCCCAGGTCTACCAACACGGTGTCCTATATTCTCTTATAGTCCCATGACTGTGAAATGCTGATTGGATACAAGTAGAATTCTATATGTATGGAACTAGCAGGCATATCGTATTGGCCTGAATATAAGCCTCACCTTTCCCCCAAATTCCGACCATGAAAAGTTAAAGTGCAGTTTATATTGGTGACCTTATGGTATGCAGCCAGGAACGTAGGGCAAACATCACCAGGAGCGCGGCAAAGAGGCGCCCACCCTATGCGTAGTCCCCCATTCTCTCCCTCAAGGCTGGGAAGGGAGAGAGTGAGGAAGGGAAAGGCTGTCGGCAACGTAGCGCAGCTCCTACCCACCCCCCAGTACGCAGCCAGGAGCAGCAAGGAATGGAGCGGCTTATATTCAGATTTTTTTTTCTCATCCCCCACTCCAGTTTTAAAGATTCGGCTTATATTCGGGTGTGGCTTATATTCGGACCAATACAGTAATTCCCTGTTGCAATGACAAAAGAGCTCATAAAAAAATATTCTAAAATATGAAACTCTAAACATGCCCATCAAATGCATATATGCTAGAGCTGTGCGCTGGCTTCATACACATATCAGGTCAATTTGGGTCAATCAGGAATTTGCCTTGGATTGCTCTAGGTTGGATTCACCTGAAGCGATATTGGGCTGTCAAAAGTAGGGGGGGGGGAGGTATGTGACTGCATGTTTCGACCAGGGATTTGAACCCTAATTAAACATGTGGTTGGTGGTAAGGTGAGGAGGGAAGGAGACACAGGAAGAGAGAACATTGAGGTCAATACTCTGTAATATGACTGGCTGTGGTTCTCTGGGGTCTTGAGCTGAAATATTTTCCACCTGGGGTGATACCTTCAATTGTATGCATGCAAAATTCATTCTTTATTGCCCTGTAGTCCTTTAGTACTAACTATAGATCAGCATGGCCCAATTTTAGGACATCTGGATTCAATAGCTACAAGAAGCAGAAGCAACAGCCTTGTAGGCAAATGCTCAGGTTTATTTATTTTTTTAGAAAAAATAGGCTGATTCTGGATGGGAAAATATTGGATTGATTCTTGGTGAAAGATGAAAACTCACAGTGTGATAGTAAATGGAAGACCACCAAATCTAGGTCAGTCTCATGATCTCCTATGATTACTTATATGGAGGTGAAAGCCTCAGACCTCATATTGCAAGGGAACATTTATTTATTTTTGATTTGTACAACTTTTCAGTGATATTTTTTTAATTGGTTAGAAATGCCAGATAAGCAGGACCATCTGGCTCGTCATGTTTCTGGGTAAAACTTCACTTCTATTTTTTAAAAAGGAAATGGTTGTAAAAGCCCCAGAAGTACAATAAAACATCAAAAACACATTCACCCAGTAAATTATTTTTATTGGTGAAGAGCAATAATGGGAAACTCCATGAATTTTAATGGGACAATTACATGCCGATCAATACCGTTACATTTAATGATTTTTCACTCGCCAACTTCTCAGCATTGTCAGTTGACCTTTAATGGGGATTCAGTGATGCGAAACACCTTTTCAGAAGCTGAAACAATGAAGATAGCGCTTCTAAAACTCAACTTCACACCTTTGGAATGAACTAACAAATAGTGTCCCAAAATAATTTTGTTGGCCTCCATCTATCTTGAGGAACAATGGAGTGCACCTTTGGGGGGGTGAAGTCAAATTGCTGGAGAATCATAGTCAGCTGTGGCTGCAGAGACTGGTGAACTGTATTGCTTTTCCTATGTTAGCAGCACTGAGGGGTGGAAGTCTGGGCAGTGTGTATGGAGATCCTGGGCTGCCCAGGTGACAATACTCACAGATCTTAGCCTCACAGACCTGATCCAAAGAAAGCAGAGCAACACAGGCTGTAGCAGTTCCAGAAGGAGGCGTACAAGGGACCATCCAACCACCTTAGGGACTCCACTCTGGATTTGTGTAGGTTTTACTCCTTTGGCCTTTTATTCTCCCAAAGATGTGCTTTAAGGCAATGGGTATGAATTTTTCATTAGACTTTCCTCCTGAAGCCTTTCTCATGAACGAGCCCCATTTGCTCCTCATTTCCCTCTACAGCGCATGCAGTAAAATAACGTAACATTATGCAGCTACCAGAAGAGAAATGTTTTACAGCTTAAAACCAGGTTGTAAGCCTGTAATTGGCGAACTCCAGTAAATTCCTGTTGCAAAGTTTTTCTAGGGGTGTTCTCCAGCTTCCCAGAACACCACCAACCACATATAGAGATTACAAGAATTGTGCTTATTCATATACTGTTCATCTAGGACAAAACAGGCAACCATCTTAGCATTGCTTCCACCATGCTCCAGATGGCACAGACACTATATTTCTTTTCACCAGACCTTGTTTGTAAGTAGAAGAGAAGGAATAGGACTGTGCCATTTCCCCCATTCCCAGTGTAGCATGTTCTCAATCTTTCTGGTCTGAAAAGGGGCATCTACATGCACAGTTGTACAGACATAAATACAATTGAAATCCTGATTTTGCAGGAGCACAAGTAAGGGGTCCAATGTATGATGATTGGAGGGTCAACAGGGCATGGGACCAGTGGCATAATCCTGAAGCTTTCTTCTCCACATGTTCACTTTACACATGGGCACAGTCTGGATGGGGCATAGAAGACTGATGAATAGCTCTCCTAGAGCATTGTCCCCAGCTATTGCATCCCACCAGTGAAAGGATTTCCATTTGTGCAATGGAACTTCCCTCTCTCCTGCCCCCATGCACCCCCTAAATCTGTTCTAAGGGTTCCCTCAACCACCACTCCCAACAGATTTGGGGAGGGCATGTGGCATGTGCAGTGGGGAAGAGGGGGAAGAAGAAGAAGAGTTTGGATTTGGTATCCCACTTTATCACTACCCGAAGGAGTCTCAAAGTGGCTAACATTCTCCTTTCCCTTCCTCCCCCACAACAAACACTCTGTGAGGTGAGTGGGGCTGAGAGACTTCAAAGAAGTGTGACTAGCCCAAGGTCACCCAGCAGCTGCATGTGGAGGAGTGGAGATGCGAACACGGTTCACCAGATTACGAATCTACTGCTCTTAACCACTACACCACACTGGGACATTCTATTGCACAGTTGTAAGTACTTGCATTAGTTGAACACTAAATTTCAAACAGAAAATGGTTCTGGAAACCCTTAGTAGAGCTTTTCTGAAAAACACAACCAAACATGTGAAGCACAAATTATTTTATTTCATGGACTTGGCTGGTCAACTGAAAACAAGATTCCACTGACAACTAGAAAAAAAAGTTGTATTTCAAAATACTGTCCTGAATTTTGGAAAATTAGAAGCACTTGGATGTGTGGAGCATTGACAGTTAATCTCACGTGTCTTCAATGATGCGAGTTCCCCTCTTCAGATTTTCGAATAAGATAGGGTCTGTTGAACTTTGCTTCCCATAAGTTATTGATGTACTTTGGCAGGTGTAGCTTTGACAGCAAAATGCTTTGCTTCAGTGTAAGAACATGCATTTGAGATCTTTAAGTAATTATCATGCTCTCTTCCTCACTTTACTTTGTATTTGGCAAAAACGTCATTAATTCACCCCCCCCCCCACGAAATGAAAAGCTTTTGAGACAAGAAGATTGCAGCTGGAGGAAGATTCATAGATTTTACATATTTCTACTACAGGAGGAATGAATTTTGCATTGCTTTTGCTTTTGCCTTGGAAAGCTCACACTGTGGCAGCTTTGTGGTACAGAACACACACAGAGAGACACATGCACAACAGTTTGATAGTCTGGATGCAAAACTACGCTATGGCCAATCATGTAGGAAGAATTGGATGTGTTAATACATATTTACCCAGTGGTTTCTAGTTCATTTGGGCTGGTGTGGCATTGCCCCACCAACCTCAGTCTGCCCACAGTTTGACTTTGCTTACAGTGGGTGACACTACCTGCCATCTTTCTCCTCCTTATTGTTGCCCTTTCAGAATTCTGCAGGGAGGAGGATGGAGATGAAATTATTTGGCTCTGTCTGTCACTGGTCCAGGCTCCACCAACTGTTTGGGCTCCCTGTATTCTCCTCCACCACTCCTGATGAACACCAGCCACCACAGAGAAGGATGTGCTATGAAACATAACATCTGAGACACTGGGTGTGGGGGGATGGGGAGAAACACACTAACTGCACCATATTCCCAAGGTATAATTTAGTGACACGCATACAATTCAAAGGCACAGAAGATTGGAAAGTTTTCATCTGAGTTTATATATCTCTGGACTTGTAAATTAGGTCACATCCACAGCATACATTTAAAGCACTCTTACTGTATTTAACTTCAGCAGTGATGGCTTTCCACAAAGAATGCATCCTGGTTACTGTAGTTTGTTAAGGGTGCTGAGAACTACAGCTCCCAAGATCCTTTGGGAGAAGCCATAGCTGTTAATGGTACAAAGTGCTTTAAATATGTGGTGTGGGCAAGGCATTAATTGACTAATCCTGAATCCCACTGGGCCAGTTCACCAGTCACTGCTTTGGGATGTTGTGCACAAAATCTTGCCCTTCTTTTTCATGTGGTCATGATATAAAATGAACATTTCCCTTCACTTTTCTTTCTGCTTAGACAGTAACAAGCTAGCGCTTTTCCTGATATTCCCTGCGAATTTCTTTCCAGGCTAGGGATTATTTATTGAACGATAAAGAAAAAAATAGCAACCTGGTTGCTGTCCAGTTTGACAGTATTAGATTGATGGGACCATGCTTTCTTGTTAAAAGAAATGGTACTTGGTCACTGACAACTGGTGTTTGGAGAATGTGAGCATGAATCAAACCAAGTGTTCTCTTGCCTGGATTGATTGGCACATACTGAGGACTGGATTCTGCTGGTTTAAAGTGGCACTGTTCCTTTTTCTTTTTGGCTGAGTGGCATAACAGAACCTTCATTCAAATAACATATTGAATAGTCACTGTGATCTAGTCAAAGCGCTGAGGCCGTAATCCTTCATTATCACCTGTCTTTGGAAGTTAATGTAAGTAAAAACAACAGGACAACTCTGGATATAGCTTCAGCTAAATTACTCTTGTAATTTTGTTTTGCATTCCAGTATTTCCTAATTAAATGTCAGATGCCAAACCCTATTTGAGATGGCTCCTTGGGGCTGCTGAGGTCACACCAGGTGAATGCATCATAGTCAGTGGCCTGGATCCGAACTTTCATGAGCTGCATTCAGATGTTACATTACATTATGCTTGATTGTGACAGGAATTAATCTGGTCTCTCCCTGGCTTGGCCCCCCCCCTCTGATGTGTCTATGAGGAGATTGGAAGCATGTGCTTTTGATTTTAGTAAGTCACAGTTTAGTGTAACATCCAAACCTTAAACTGTGGTTGATTTTGACTGATGAAAGAAACCAATTTCATAAAATATGATTTGAAATTATTGTGTATCAGAGAAGCCAAAGTTAAGATTAATCAGTTTGTCAGGTTGAAATGGCACAACAAACGGTGGTCAATAAAAGCTGGAAGCAGTAGCTTCCAAACTCTTCTTCATGGTCTTACTGGAGGAAGGGGGAGTGTGCAGAGGTTAGGCTTGCTCACAATGTGCCTAGCCTCTGCACACTCCTGACTCCTCCAGCACAGCTGTCCAAATGCAGCTGTTGTATCCAAAATTTTAACCAGTGCACCCCAAAGATTTAAACCAAGGACTGCTGAAGACCTGTAAAGTCATAAAGACAATATTCTGTGAGACCCAACCAGCTGTTTAGCTTATGCCATCAAACTTCCAATGCGGCAGTGCATAATTCTGTTTTACATATACATAATTTAAAGTGTTTCATTAAGTTTGGTGATTTCAGAAGCTTCATTTCAAGTATTATAGGCTCTCTGAAGCAGCACAAACCACAATTTAATGCATTTCCATGAGAGTAGAATCTGGAAATAACTAGTAACGATAATGAAATCCAAGCATTTATTTTGTAAGATGTAAGGTTAATTGTTTACAGACGGGATGAGTTTTCACCCAAAGACAATTTCACTCAGCAGACAGCACTTCTTCCTAAACATTCATTATAATGCCACTGGCAATATTAATCAGAACATTGCTGCAGAATTACTGTAGGAAATGGCTCAGCAGAAGGCTGGGTCTGAACAAGCCAAACTTTGTAAAATGCACAACACAAATCTAACAGGAAGTCGGTGTTCTTTTTATTTCAAGGTTTGACTCAAGTTTGAGACCTAGTGTAGGCCTGGACACCTTGTGAGGCACCAAGATGAATACTTCTCACTAGTCAAGAGCTACAGCTGGCTGCATGCTTAACAATCCCGCCTCTTTTTGAAATCCCAGGTAGGAAGCAACAACAGGCTTACTGCGTTCACGGTGAGCTGCTGGTGTCTTTCCTCTTCTTTGGCGATCACTCGTAGCCAAGTAAGATTGTCTTCCATAAACACGGTTTTAACAATGAGTCCGTAAGTGACTGTGGAGGCCAATTCTGGATCCACACGTCCTTCCACAGTGGGGGCATTGGTTTCTGGGCAGGAAAATGGATATCATATGGATTTGCCAGGTGTGCCTTCCTCTTAGCATGTTTCTCCCTTGTGTCCTGAGTTCAAGTGTCTTCAAAGCCCATGACACCTTTGGTAAAGGCTGTTCTCTAATTGGAGCGCTCGCAGGCAAGTGTTTCCCAATTGTTGGTGTTTATACTACTTTTTTTTAGGTTTGCCTTGAGAGAGTCTTTAAACCTCTTTTGTTGACCACCAGCATTACGCTTTCCATTTTTAAGTTTAGAATAGTGTAGTTGCTTTGGAAGACTATAATCAGGCATCCACAGATTGCTTCAACACTGGTGATCTTTGCTTCTTCCCGTATACTGGTATTAGTTCGCCTGTTTTCCCAAGTAATGTGTAAAAAATTTTGGAGACACCGTTGATGGAATCTTTCAAGGATTTGGAGATGGCGTTTATAAGTTGTCCATGTTTCACAAGCTTACAGCAAGGTTGGTAGTACAATAGCTTTGTAAACAAGCATTTTGGTTTCCCTGCGAATGTCCTGGTCCTCAAACACTCTGCACTTCAATCGGGAGAAAGCCGCACTTGCAGAGTTCAGGCAATGCTGGATTTCGGCATCAATGTTGGCCCTTGAGGTTGCTGGTGTATCACAAGTTGAACAGGCCTAGCCAAGTAAGATTCCACAGGGTTGATGACACTGCTGTCCTTGTCATGGGATACTCTTTAATACAGCAGAAGCTTCTGTGAGTGGAAGCGGTATGAAGGCAATTTTTGCAAACTCCCCTCTACAGGCTTCTGAAAATCTGCTCCAGAAGGGACTGGAGATGGATTTGCAAGAGAGAACTTTTCCCCTCTTCAAAAATCACTTTCCCCTCCACCAGATCAAAGAGCCTCCCATGAAGCACTAGATTCAACCAGAAAGTTGCAACAGTCCATATTTCCTGGAATCTGTTCCTGTTTTGTCCCTCTGTTTGGTTTTTTGGGGATGCCCAGTTATTTGTTTTAGTGTGCGGGTTTATCTTATACCCAGGGCAAGGGGTTAATAGATACAGCCTTGTATCTGATATGCACACAGTGAATGTATGCGCATGAACACTAAGGCACCATGCAGTGCATGGCACCAATGCTAAGACACCACTTCTCTCTGACTGCAGCTTCAGAAATACATATTCGAGGAAGGTGAAATTAGCTATTGAATTTAAATGAATGCATTGGAGAAGTAAAGCCAAGTGTAACTGGGGCAGGATGGGCACATTTTGCAAAGTGATCCTTTGACTGTTAAGAGATGTTAGAAGTCTAGCTGGGGAAGCTGTACTCAACCTGGAGTCTTCTGGATGTTTTGGACCAGCCAACATAGCCAATGATCAAGGACCAGGTAGTCAGATACTCCTGGAGGGCACCAAGTTGGGGAAATCAGATCTAGAGGGTGAATGACTTTTATGAATCTGTGTGTTACACATCATGGAGAGCTGCATTTGAATTCTTGTTATCCTTGGACTGATAGATTTCCTAGAGAAAGTTACCATCTTCTGGCATCTTTTCTTCCTTCTAGGACAGGGATGAAAATTGTTTTTTACCCCAGGAGCAACCTTCCAGGGGGTCATATGCTGGTGGGCTGGGCCAGAAGAAAAAATGGATGGGGAAACAAATCTGAATTTTTCCTTTGAACAGTAGATTAGTTTTTACACACACCCCTCTCAATCCTCCATCCAGACAAGCAAAGTCATATTGGCAGAGTGCATGGATACATTACAGACAAGCAAAATACTCAGGGAGGATTCAAAGAGGGGCTGATGAGGCTTGTGGCCTGCGGAGAGGGTTTTTGTTATAAATAACAAAAATATATTTATGAACGAATAACAGTTTGTAAACAAGAAAATAATTTTTTACTATTTCAGAGCAATGAAATAAAGGTACTTGAGACCCACCCTATGCTTTAGGAAGACTTAAAATAAAAGAGGCATGATCCAAAACCACAGTGCTTTTCTACTGAAATAATGGGGTTTTTCGCTGTTGATTATTACATTCGCAGTGCTGGGACCGAAAGATTCATTTTCCTGCTACATAAGCTCACAGCCATTACAGTAAAAGCAAGAGCAATATAACAATGACAGGGTAAGTGATGTTATGGCACAAAGTCATTGCCTTGATCACACAAAGGATTTACAAGGAGAGTCGTGTCACAGGTAAAGTTAATCCACTGTGACATCTGCATTGGCTCATTTACTGACTGTGAACTTATCCATACGTAATTGTAAGAAACAGGCATATATCAAGCAATGATCAGAAAATCTTTATTACCAGCACATACTGCCAGGAGACAATGTAGTTACATAATGTACTGAAGTGTACTGGTTCTCTTTATAACAGATGCTGTGGTGTGAATGCAAAGGTACCTTAATGGCATACAAAATAAATGCACAGCTAATCACTTGAAATCACATTGGCTTTGCTCTCAGCTGACACCTGAAAAGATGGAAGGGAAGGGTGTGAGAAGTTCAGTCAGCGGTGGGCTCTGAACTGGTAACATGAAGGATGTGTTCTAGCTATAGGGAGAAGAGGGAACCACAGGGAGGTCAGCCCTACAGATAGACAGCTTGGTCAATGGTAAGGGATATGGGTGTTGTAGTCCAAAAACATCTAGAGGGCCACAGGTTCACCAGTGCTTCAGGTCATGCTCCTTGACTAAGGACGAAACCATAACCTTATTCAGACTTTTCTTGCACATAGGACATATTTGGATTTATTTGAAGAGGTTCTTAATGTCGTATCTCCTTCCTCAACTGTATGTTGCCCATGATTGTTTGGAAAGAAACCCCGACATGGGAGCTCATGCCTGAAGGTAGGGTCTCTGTGTGATTGGGCACCTGGTTGTGGAGAGGTCCTCATGACTCTAAGGCCCTACATCTGAGCAGAAGCTCATGCAGTAAGGTTCTTCTTCAAATGACTGTGGTCAACGCATGATGATGGCAGCAGCTAGGGTTAATAGCACAGCCCCATTCTAAGCAAACCCAATTATTCCGTCTTCGCTCCCAAAGTGCTGGTTCTTTTTAGCTAAAAGAAAAGATGAAGCAAGTAAACCTTAAATCTTTCAGAGTTTATCCTACAAAGTGAGAATGATGTTCCACAGAGCACCCTTTGCTGGTCCTGGGACCTAACACCACCCTCTAGAATCAGTCTTGTTCTCCTAAATAATCTCTGGAGTTGGTGCTATTTACCCCAACCTACTAAAAAGTGACAAACACGAGGAAGCCAAAGATCTCATAAGTAAATATGAATCTGGCTAAGCACTTCCTTCAACTATACGTCTTCCCTCTGGGTTGGCACAAGAAGTAATGAGAAACTCAGAAGTTAAGGATGAGGGAAAGATTGCACAAGAGATTAAAGGGATAAAACTTTTTGAAGCAGAAAGAAGCAAGAAGTCAGTGAAGTAGAAAACAGAACTTCTACAGGGAAAGGGGAAAATGTATTAAGGCAGGAGGGAGATGTTGTTGAAAAAATAATTCTGGAGGTCAGTGTCAACAGCAGACATTTATTCCACTAATAACAATACTGAATAATAATAATAATAATAATAATAATAATAATAATAATAATGTGCATTAAGACATCAGATTTTCCTTCTCCAAAACAGGTTCCAATATCACCCAATATTACCCAACCTGAAAGTTGATAAAAGACCAAACTCAGAGGAAAGACTTACATGAAATACACATGGCATTATAGAACAGATACAGGAGTGCATAATAAGCAAATGGGCATAAGAATCCTATATTACGTTGGAACCAGAGATCCATCACCCTACACTGGTGGAATGGCCACAGTTTTAATTGTTATCTCAGCCTGGGAGGGGAGAGGTGGAAACTCAAAAACAGCAGAAAAATGAGAGACATGCCCTACTACCCCAGCATGTACCAGTCAGGAACTGTGACAGTGATTGCACTCATCTGCCATCCACATACAAAAGGAGCCACTGATCTCAAAGTGATCCTTCCTCTTCACCCACCCCATGCATCTCCACACATATCACCCTGACTCTATTGGCTTTGGTGGCCACAGCCAGTAATGGTCCTTTTACTGCTCATCTCCAAGCATCCCAGCAGGCAGGGTTTCAAATTTGAAGGGACACAGGTGATGCTGTGGTCTAAACCACTGAACCGCTTGGGCTTGCTGATCAGAAGGTTGGTGGTTTGAATCCCCACGACAGGGTGAGCTCCCGTTGCACTGTCCCAGCTTCTGCCAACCTAGCAGTTCAAAAGCATGCCAGTGGAAGTAGATAAATAGGTACCGCTGTGGCGGGAAGGTGAACGGTGTTTCTGTGTGCTCTGGTTTCTGTCATGGGGTTCCATTGCACCAGAAGCAGTTTAGTCATGCTGGCCACATGACCCAGAAAGCTGTCTGTGGACACTGTTTTATGAACACAGGTAAAGGTAAAGGTACCCCTGCCCGTACGGGCCAGTCTTGCCAGACTCTAGGGTTGTGCGCTCATCTCACTCTATAGGCCGGGAGCCAGCGCTGTCCGCAGACACTTCCGGGTCACGTGGCCAGCGTGACAAGCTGCATCTGGTGAGCCAGCGCAGCACACGGAACGCCGTTTACCTTCCCACTGGTAAGCGGTCCCTATTTATCTACTTGCACCCGGGGGTGCTTTTGAACTGCTAGGTTGGCAGGCGCTGGGACCGAATGGCGGGAGCGCACCCCGCCGTGGGGATTCGAACCACCGACCATGCGATCGGCAAGTCCTAGGCGCTGAGGTTTTACCCACAGCGCCACCCGCGTCCCAATTTTATGAACACAACAAAGGGAGAAATGAGAAGATATGCAACAGAACAGTCACATACTGTAGCTCCCTGGGCAGAATGTTTGCAGAGAGATGACACAGGCATTGAGGGAAAAGGACTTAAGATTCACCCAGGGAAGGGAAGATGCCTTGTCCAAGCAGCCAAGGGGAAGGGCCAGAACAACAAAGGATGCACAGAAACACACTGACAGCAGCAGCTTCCAGTGGCTCACTGCAGGAAGCAGGAGATGGGAGTCTGAGCACCAGCCTGGCACTCCTTGACCTTCTCACTTTGCCTCATCTCTGTCCTGATGAACACATCATTGTAGGTGTTTGGAGATTAACACTGCTCTCACACCCTCCCCACCCAGGTGTTGAAAAGTGGGACAGAAATTTAAGAAATGAAAATAAAAGAAGCCCCCTAAATATGATAGAGACATTACTTCTTATGGTGCACAAACTTCCTCTGCCCAGATCTAACAATTCTAACTTGTGGCTGGATGAAGTCTTGGAAAACTAAGCACTTATTCAGAAGAGATGGAACACAGCTTTTAGCCACTGATGCCCAATTTACAATTGTACAGATTGTTCAGATTTACAAAAGGAAAAAGCAACTTTCATGTAATTTTCTTTAAATGGCCCTAATGAGTAAATTGCAGAAGAATAGAATATACTCTATATTACAAAGCTAAAAATGTCCCGTACATTAGTGGATTATTATTTTTTTGTTTTTTTTAACGATAGAGAACATAATGGCTGACTCTTAGCTGAATGTCAGTTGATTCCTATGAATTCTGAACAGCAGCACTCAGAAATGCACCCATGCTAAGTTGTGGTACTGGGCTGAAGCATTCATCTCAGCAATTTTCATAAGTTCTGGAGATAGGTGAGAGGGTGTCATGACATTCTCATGCAGGGGCACCAACTATAGGGGGCTCTGGGGGCCCGAGCACCCACAAAAAACTATTGTGGGTGCTCAGCTTCCACACCACAGGGTCTCTGATGCAAATTCTAGTGCCTCGCAAAACACCAAAAGTCATGTTGGATGCCTCACAATACATTGGAGATGCTGTCCAAGGTCTCGGGAGGTCTCGGGAACTGACCTTCCAGGGCCTCCGGAAGTCACGTTCCAAAGCCACAGGGTGTGTGACAGCATGATGTCACAGCACACACGCTGGGCACCCATAATCTGGGGCCCAAGTCTGCACCCCTCTCCATCTTAGAGATATTGTGCCCTAAGAAATCAGCCAGGATGCTGAGAACAACCAAGTGTCAAGGCTTTTTCAATGAACAAAAACGAAGGCGAAAGAAAAGTACCCACATAACATGTTTTTGCCTCCCCTCAAATCGTATTAGAAAAGTAACTGAATATATTGTCCATTTGTGTGTGGACTGAATAGCCCCATAACAGTGTGTGTGTGAATATTTAACCCAGCTTCAATAAGTTGCACAAGTAGATGAGGAATCCAGAAAACACTGTGCAGTTTATTTTGTAGCTACCTTTCTCTGACTCCTACCTTATGCCATTATTTTCTTGTTACAGTGGTACCTTGGGTTACAAACACTTTGGGTTACAAACGCTTCAGGTTACAAACTCTGCTAACCCAGAAGTAGTTGCTCCAGGTTGCAAACTTTGCCCTAGGATGAGAATGGAAATTGTGCGGCGGCGGCGCGCAGCAGCGGGAGGCCCCATTAGCAAAAGCGCACCTCAGGTTAAGAACGGTTTCAGGTTAAGAGCAGACCTCTGGAACGAATTAAGTTCGTAACCTGAGGTACCACTGTACTACAAATGTGGACTTAGGCTCCATCTTGCACCACAGAAAACTAGTAGGCTTCCTAGTGACCACAGCACAATTAACGATAGCTCAGCACTGGAAGAACCAGACTGAAATACTCCTGAACTTATGGGGAAATAATATCTGGGATACAGCAATGTCTGAGCATCTTACCAGACATAGGAGAGCAATTAAAGGCATAACGAATAAATACACCTTCCAAGAAATGTGGACCCCTTTTTTAAACTATGTTAATGCCCCAAAACAAGACCTTGTTACACCAACTACTCAATATTCAAAGCGGAGAGGTTATGTTGAAGTGTAAGTTTATGTCTAGAGTCAATGGATAAAACAAACACCATTATATGTACTGCTGGATATGTGTTTAATGGTTCTTGTATTTGTATTTGTTTTTTAAAAATGCACAGAAGAAATGTGTGTGTGTATTTATAAAAATATTAAACATTAAACTTTGGTTAGGCATGCAGAGACAGACTGATTTCTGGATATGTCCGTGAAGAATTTAAGAAGAGATTTGCTGAATTGGGAAAAGGCCCATCTATTCCAACATCCTGCTCTTACAGTGGCCAATTAGATGCCTATGGGAAGCCTGACAGCAGTACCAGATATCATACTATGTCATGATATCCTATTTTTTTCATATTCAAAAGCAATCAATTCAGTGATGGAGCAGAATTTTCCCACTGACTCACACAAATTCAAATGAATGTGGCCTGTTATACCAGTGGATATTCCCTGGAAAACACTGTGAATGCTTTTCAGTTCCGAGCTTTTGTAGTGGTCTTGGATGCTCTCCTAAAGGGATAATCAGTGGCTTTCTAATTGTGACTATACGTTATGAAATGATCGCCACTTTTCTCAAATGTTAAGCTGAACAATGTTGACACATGCGACCTAATTGCCTATATCAAAAGTGATGGGGTGTTTGGCACTTAGAAACGCTGCATGCTTTTGTTTTAAAAACATGCAAAGGCATATTGTTTGTTTGCCCCAGCAGCACTCTTAACAGAAGCAATCTGATGGGTGAGGTGGCGCTACTGAGCAAGCTTCTCATTGGGAAATTGCTGTTGCTCCCCAGGGACAAGGCCGCAGGAAGGTCAGTGTGGTGCAAATGCACCAGCAGGAGTGCCAGATTTGATCCGCCAGTGTGTTTGCACTGCTTCCTCAGCCCTTCCCCTCTCCTTTTCAGTAAGTAAAAGCAAGCAGCCTGCGGAGTGACTCTGCCGTATCAGGTAAACTCAGTCACATAGAGGTGTTTTCTGCATTTCTGTTTCTTATTTCTGCTTGACGACCACACTTCCCCCCCTTTATTGTTTCATTTCCCAAAATAAATCTAAGTTTGCTTCCCAGCACTTCCCATTTTGCACTCACTTGACTGCAATCCTAAAAAATCATTCCTATTGATCTCAGTGGTACTTCTAAGAAAACATGCTTAGGATTAGAATGCATGTGAGGATCCTCAAATGCTCCATGGACATCCTGCTTTGTTCTTTATTCTCTCCCCCCCCCCCTTTTTGGCCTTTTGTAATTCAGCTTTCTGAATTATGATTAATCCATTGAACAGCCTATGAAGTACCATTGGAGTGAAAAGTGAATTTTGTAGGAGTAATGCTTGGTGGATTGCACCTTCTGAGCACAATGATGGCAGTGGAGTTACAGTCCAAAGGGGGGGTGGGACCAAAACTTTGAAGATACATAAAATGAAGGTTTTGGATGTTAAATTAAAAATAGAATTTTGGCACAGAAGAATTCATTATAGTTCCCTTTGCATCCTATGCATTTGTCTTCTTTTTCATTCCAACAGTACTATTTTTAAATATCTGGAAACTTTTTGATTGCATATAAATCATGTTTATTTCTGCACATGTGATCGCATTTGCAGGAACAATGAACTGGTTTCCCATTTCAGTCCTTGGACTTTGGTTGAGGCTGCATGATCTGCGCTAACTTAAGTGAAATACTTGTCTTGCATTGATCTTGTGGATTCATTGTGAAGGAGGTGGCCATTATTCTCATGGCAGAGACAGACGATGTCACAATTAATTTAGATTTCATCCTCTATATCTTACTGTTAAAGAACAGTTGGAATTTAAAAGACCCAAGGGAGCATTTTCCTTCTGGTTCTTAGCTATTCTTGTAAACAGTTGCATTGGCAAGATGTTCTTTGCAAACCTGATCATCGTTATTAAGCACTGGGTTGGTATAAACAGTGACCATCATGTTTGGCCCAGATAATAAAATTTAATTAACATGACCGTGGTTATCACCCTATGATTGCAAACATTATTTGACAGTTTAGTGGTGCTAAATGGGTTTTGCAGATCAACTGTTGCGTATAGCACAATATTATCACACCAACAAAGTTCTGGACAGTAATAACATTAATCATTTTTGTTTAGGAGACAGTAGGGGAATCCATGTCTGGCATCCCATATCTCCTATGCACCTCCTTGGTGACGTCCAGTGCGGAAAACATTTTATTATCTATCTATCTATCATCTATCTATCTATCGAATTTATTTATCGCCCTATATCCGGAGGTCTCAGGGAGGTTTGCAGAAAAGATCACAATATATAAAATCAAAATAGGAACAATAACCCAATAACAGCCCTCCCCCAAAAGAGCCACATTTTAAAAGGGTATGGGATGTTGATCAGGTCAACCAAAGGCCTGGTTAAAAAGGAACATTTTTGCCTGGCGCCTAAAGGTATATAATTAAGGCGCCAGGCGATCTTCCCTGGGGAGAGCATTCCACAGACAGGGAGCCACTGCATGGGCCATGAAGACATCAATCCCAATGTTTTCCTGCCATTTGCAAACAGGCAGCTACTGAATAGGAGATGGAGAAGGGAAGCTCATTGGATCAGTGTTCTTCTCTGATCCTGTGATGCCAACTTTCCTAACCATTGGCTAAACTGGCTGGGGCTGATGGAAGTTGCAGTCCAGCAAAACGTGGGGCCTGAGGTCGCACAACATTGCCTTGTCAGGCCATCCATTTCTTTTAGTCGGTATTGAGGAAGGTGCTTTTTTTTCAGCCGAAGAGTGTTATAAAAATGACTAAAAATTATATATCTAGAGAAAGTGTACATACAGAGGGTCATGCTGAGGTCTGACAATTTTGGCTTCTCTCCGTTTCTCATTTTTCCAGTCTTTTCGGTTCATCACATTTCCACATCAGTTTGCAATTAAAAAGAAAACGTTCTCATGGAAGTTCACCAGCAGCTTAGTGAAAATTTCTCCCAATATGCACATTTTTGGGGTACACTGTTCTGCCTAATTATGGTGTTGTTGTTTTTTGCAATGCAAATCCCCTATGTCAGGATGCTGTCAGCGGCTCCCAGCTGGTCGCCCTGAAAAGCAAAAGGCAAGGAAAAGTTTATTACAGTCCTTTTTTATTTCAAACTTTACTGAGAGAGGCCAAAGAACCCAGTCCCTTGGATAATGGCGTTGTCCCGAGTGAATCTCCATCCCTCTTTTCTCCCGCTTCCTCATTCGTCATCACCATCACCTCTTCTGTGGGTGCTGCTAAGTGCCCTCTGTCTTCAAGCTCTTTGCTTTCCTACTTTTAAGGCTTACCAGATTCTGGGAGATGGAGGGTCTGGAATGCTTTCTAACGACAACGTGTCAGCCCCATGTTGCTCTGGCTCATGATTTCCCACCTTTCCCCCTCACCTGCCTCTGAGCTGTAATCTCCCTCAAACCTCCGTTGTAAATCTACACTGTCTTTCTCTTCCTCCTCCACCACTCCTCCTCCTCCTCTTCCCAGTCCCTGACACCCTATTGCAATACATTTTTGATTGTTTGTTTTCTGATATAGGCATTTCTATGCATACTGCATATTTTGTGTATATTACCTGACTGGAGAACTGCATGGCAGCATTTGAAGAAATGTGAGCGTTGAAGGATAATTGTGTTCCAGTTTGTGTAACATTACTTCCAGAAGTGTGAATTAAGTTCGCCTATAAATGTGAACTGAATTGGATTTCTTCTCCATCCATAGCTATGGAACTATGCTGCAAATGGTATGTTAATACAGGGTGGGTTTTTCGTTTTTGTTTTCTTAAAGTGACACTGAAAATGCTCAACCATATGTGTGATAATTGTGATAGATGAATGTGGTTAGAGCTTTTAGCTTTCTGAACTGCTTAGAAAAGTACAGATGTGCAGATGAAAGCCCAAAGGCAAAAAGAGGTGCATATTTTTTATAAAAAAGATACCAAATATAATCTGTTGCTTGAGATCAATCTGTAATCTTGTAATTTCAGCATCTTAAAATTTGTTTAACATCTGCTTATATACTAAAAAAGAAAAAGACAGGCAGGCAGTTTTGAGGAGTGAGTGAAGCATTTGGCTTATTACAGGAGCTATATGAAGAATGCTGATACTTACTGGAGTTAAAATAAATCAGAGGTGACTCTTATTCCTGGGATTTTCTGCATGGTTATTTGTTCACCCACTGTCTCCAATGGATCACACTGTTATGTGGTGTGATAAACAAAGCAGGCTATTGCTTATAATAAGATGTCACAAGTGCTCAGTGACCGTTTCATGAAGATTCGGAATCTGTTATATGTCCACATAAGAATAATAAGCATATTCTTGGCATCTGTCTGTCCCAAAAGACAATGGAGTGTGCCTCCAGGGGTGAAGCCAAACCACTGCATTAGCAGCACAGAAGTGACCTCCCCAGAGGACAAGTCTGGGCAGTGTGTGTGGAGGTCCTGAGCTGCCCAGATGACAAGAGATACACCCATCAGCCTTGATGATGTGGTGCAAATGATAATAATAATGTTAATAATTTATTATTTATACCCCGCCCATCTGGCTGAGTTTGATAGAGCAAATATGTTTGGCACCAGCTTGCTTGCAGGAGTTGCCTGAAGGAGCCTTCCCATTATTTATTTCGAACGGGTTTCCAAAACATATTTCTTCTCACCCTTTCCCGAATGAGTGGCCAGCCTTCTACAACTGTCTAAAAGTAGAGGCCATAGTTCAAAAGTGAGCTCTGCTGATTCTAAATGAAGAATTTCCTCACACTCTGAGATAGCAGAGTGCTGTGTGAGCTTCATTCAGTTCTAATAATTGATTTACATCAGCTCTGCAGAGCTTTAGGAAATTGCCTTTTCAAATCAATTTCATCCACTTATGAAGTACAAGGCTTTTAACTATAGTTCTGGCGATAGATGGGAGGATATAAAATAATCTGTGAAGTTTAAGCTCTCCAAATTGAGAAAATATATTCATTAAACAAAGCAAACTGATTAGATTATAGATACCCAAACATGTGCTTTTACCCCATCTATGAAAATCTGCAATGCATCCAAGTTTGTTGTTTTGTTTGCTAGGTGTTTTATCCATAGGGATGTGGTGACTATCTAGTTCCCCCACATCCCAGAAGTGAAAACCACACATTTGTAGTTGTAGAATACCATCCCACATAAATCTACAGGTTTCTGAACAGTAATTGTGGCTCCATTAAGGAAGTATATAATTGTGACTCCATGAATTGGGCTGCTGTCCTGTACCCATGTACCTGGGAGAACAGTACAATTCTATGCATGTCTACTCAGACAGAAACACTATTGAGCAGAGGGGCACTGTAGGGGCCACCACAACCATGGTTTTGAATGGCGCACGAGAAGCGGCGGTGAATACTGTAAAATCTCAAAAGTCTGGTGTTGGAATATATCAAACATTAAGAGCTCAGCTCTACCTCCATTTCCTTCAGTGCTCCAATTCTGGATAAACTACACTTGGAGAAAGTGTGGCTCTGATACAAAGACAAAGAATCAATGGTGAAGCGCTGAAGCGACTGCAGATTTAATGATTACTGAGAATAGTTGCAGATGTCAATACTTAATAAAGATTCACCATCGCATCAGCTGTAGGACCATAGTTTCCCTTGCTTGAATATCCACTATTTTTCTGGTCAGTAGGAAGAAATTGAGAAAAGGAATCTATAGAATGGCACAGAGCAGCAGAAAGTGTGTTTATAGTTCAGAATATTTGCTGTAGGAGACTGTCTCATTGTCTTAGGCCACATAGCCTCATTATATCCTAGCAAGATGCTGCACCCCACCCACCATTATATCACTGAAAGTGTGGGGTAATCTGGAGTGGAGTTTTGTGTGCAAGGACTGTAGGCTCAGTTCAATTTTGGTACCAAAGCACATTCCTAGGCTCAGAATTCTTTGGTTCTAAGTGTACCATATTTTTCCGTATATAAGACTAGGTTTTTTTCCTTTTAAAAAATGTCCAAAATTTGGGGGCATATGATACACAGGGGCCATCTCCCTCCATTTTCTTAAATCGGAGTCCCCCAAAATAGGGGGCGTCTTATACATGGGGGCGTCTTATAGATGGAAAAATACGGTATATCTTTTGCACCTGGCTCTGGTTAGTGGATCTTGGGTTACAGTACAAAAACCAAGTAGATATTGTGAGTCTGATCTAGAGCATACCTACAAACTGCAGCTATTTAGCTCAGTGATATGGAACCTGTGGCCTTCTGGCTGATGATGGGGTCCAGTACCTAAGAGCCTCAGCCATGGTGGCCTCAGCCAGAATGGCCAGTGGTCAGGGAGGATGTTACAATGTTGGACAATGCTAGAATGTTACCTTTCCAGATGTAGGCTCACATCTGCAACTGATTTTTGTGTTTACAGCTGCATGCAAATGTAATTTGTGCATACTTTACGGATGTGAATGCGTTTTTCAGAAGGACTTGGCATCTGATTCCAGACATTATGGATTGGAATAGAAGACAACTAGGCACACAGCACATTCATATATTATATTTTTATAGGGATCATCTGCAGGGGCAACTCTACATTTGGAAAAGGCATCTGGAAATGTTAAGGGTTCATCCGTTCTGGTGGTCTACACCTGTATGTATGAATGAATCGTCCAACTTGAGGCTAGCATACACAGCAAGTTTTCATAAAAGAGAGGGAGGGACACCCCGCAAGAAAATTTCTACTATGAATCAAGCCAGAGAGCAGCCATCCAAAATTAAACTGCTTGACGTGAAGAGTGGACAGCAATACATTTTAGGTTTATCCAGCATGACATTTAGTAATCTGAGTGCAGCTGAATAAAATATACTGTGTTCATCCTACATGAACCAGAGACAAGGTAGAGAGGAAATGCTATGATTGGTTAGACACATCTGACTATTCCAGGCTGCTCTGCTAGGAACAGCTTTGTGTGTGTGATCTGTTGCTCAAACAAGAAAAATCTGTAATGTAAATTCTTGTTTCTGCTTATCCTCGCTTTCATGCTGGATTCCATGTCACTCCGATCCTTGCCTATAGGTGGCAGTGATCATTCATGATTGCCGAGACAGGAATTCAGTTGTATGAATTGATAGCTCCTCCTAAATATTGATTTTTCTCCCCTTCAAAATTCAAAATAGTCATACCTTCAGGAAGGATCTCTGGGCTTTATGAAACATGTGAGTTTCTATGGCTCAAAATGCCAGTGAGGATAAAGGAAGCTTTGGATTATCGTCTTTAGTTTTAAAATATGCAGAGGTTTCTCTTGGTACTTTGTGATGCCAGTGCTTTGTGAGGGGAAACAGGACCCTAATCTCCTGTGCTTGTTTCAGCAAAGATATGGAATACATTTAAGAGCTTGAGTTATGGACGCACCACTCTCTGAGAATTCATGTATCCTATTCACGTACCAACCTTATAATCTAGTGTGGGCTGGATTATAATATATATATTATAAAGCAGGATATATATATAAAGTTATACATATATAACTTTATTGAAACTTACATAGATACAGAAACAACAATTATAACAATGAGTGGAACTGAGATCTGGCTTGAGACCACAAAAATCTGTCTCGCCTTCACAGAGTTATACAATAAACAAATATAAAATAGGTTGTTGTCCTTCTTTTACTTCTTTACAAGCCCTTCACCAACGGGTCCCCGGCAAATTACAATATTCTAAAATTCAGAATTAAAAACAGTTAAAACGTATTATAGTCACAAGAACAGGATTGCCCATTGTCTATCACCCCAACAAATCCCTCAGCAGCATGCCATGGATTTGGGGTGGTGTCCTCACCTGGTTTTTCCCTTTGCACATATGGAATAAATGTGTGCCATACTGCGTCAAAATGAATTGGGCTCCACAAGCCCCTCAGCTGCTTAATTTGATAGACTCGCTTTTCAGCGAATGCAATTGGCCACATACAATTAGACCAGGTGTCTATTGATAGTCCTTGAAGTGTGCACCAGCAATGTTGAAATCTCCAGCCTAGCAGTGTGGGTGAAATTATAGCAACAGCTGTTGCACATGGGTGAGGGGAGCTGAACCCTTCCTTTGCCCTGCCTTTATTCATCATTATCATCATTTAATAGCTTTTATCCTAGTCTTCCTCCCAAGGAGCCCAATTAAAATACAGTCATACCTCTTGCTATGTTTGGTTCAGGTTACGTCTTTTCAGGTTGCGTCCCGCAGCAACCCGGAAGTATCAGAAAGGGTTACTTCCAGGTTTTGCCACTTGCGCATGCGCAGACGCACAAAATGATGTCACGCGCATGCGCAGAAGCGGCGAATTGGGACTTGCGTGTGCGCAGACATGGGTTGCGTTCCTTTCAGATTGCGAATGGGGCTCGTGAACAGATCCTGTTCGCAACCAGAAGTACCACTGTAAAATAAAAATTCTAAACATTTAAAAACCATCACAATATCCTCTCTCTTAGATAGCTCAGTTGGTTAGAGCATGGTTCTGATAACACCAAGGTTGAAGGTTCAATCCCCACATGGGAAAACTGCATTGCTTGGGGTTGTACTATCATCCTCAGGGTCCCTTCCAACTCTATCATTCTCTTATTTCTTTGATTTCCTCACAGCTAATAATTTCAAGGTTGCTGGGTACTATAACTTTCAGCCATCAAATGCCTGGGTGTACAGGAATGTTTCCTCCAGAAGGTCCTTAATGACAGTGTAGCTCACCATGGAGTGCAGCCCACAAAAGGCAATTGCCACTGAGAAAGTCCTGTCAGCACCTCCGAGGATGTGGTCTTCTCCTTGCCATTGATGAGACTCAGAAGCTCAGGAACAGGAAGCACAAATCACCCATGCCTCATCTCTTGCTATTTCTTGGGAAAGCCCAGAGCAGCTATCCCCCCCCCCCCCATTTGAGACTATTTTCAATGAATTGTTTCTTTAGATCCTGAGCCCTGATACTGAAAAGAGTTTCTGAAGCTAAATCCTGATGATCCCTGGCTCATCGCGTTCTGCCCAGGAGAGCTCCTCTGAACGCTGTCACGGGAGAAACGATGCTTTTTTTACAGGCTTCAGCTAATGGAACGCCCACAGGGAACAAGACGATTCAGATATTAATGGATCCTGCAAAAGCAGTCAAACATCCCCAAACCATACAGTTACACACACCAGTCCTGAAACAAAGCAAGTGAGAGGAGAGTTAGCATTAATTGCGATTTATTCCCCCCAGCTGCCCCCAATTCTGTGCCTAAGAAGCCTGGTCTGGAGCAAATGAGCAAACGAGGCTTTTCCTGGCATGGTGACAAATGACAGAGGAAAGAATAGGCAAGAAGATGCCTCTGTGTCAAGCTGCTGCTAAAGAAGCAGAACTAGTTTTGTTTTTAAGCTGGAAGTTCTGTATCAGAAGTGGTGAACCACAGGCCAAATGCAGCCCTTCTGGTCCCTTTATCCAGTCCTCAGGAGTGTCCCTAGGTCAAGCCTTTTCACCAGGCCACACTATCACTGGTACTGCTTCCAAGCCTCCTTTGCCATAACACCTCTTGCTTGTCTAGATAGAGAGAGGAGGGTTGGGGTTGTGAGTGTGTGTGTGTGTATAGAAATCTCAAACTTTTGCATAAGTGGCATGCAATATACTGTAGGAAGACAAGATTCACATCCATTGCTCTGTCTACCGTATTTTTCGCTCTATAGGATGCACCCGACCATAGGACGCACCTTGTTTTAGAGGGGGAGAACAAGGAAAAAAAATTCTCCCCCTCTCTGCCCAGTGCCCCTTCAGCGAAGCAGCAGGAAAAATGAGCCCCTTCCATTTCTCCTCCCACTTCGCTGAAGGGGTGCTGCGCAGCTCTCCCTCTCCCACATTGTCTTCGCCTTCAGTGAAGGCAACCCAAAGCCTCTGGAGCGCAGCAGGAGTTCCCGCTGCACTCCGGAGGCTTCGGGTTCCTTTTGCTGAAGCTAGGAGAGCAGGACTCTCCTGGCTTCAGCGGAAGGAGAGGCAAAAGGAAAGGCTTCAGCGAAAGGAGCAGCCTTCCCGCTGCTCCCCAAGCTTGTGGGGCTGGCAGGGGAAGCCCGGGTCCCCCCCCCCCAGCCCAGGGACCACATTTGCTACATAAGACACACAGACATTTCCCCTTAGATTTTAAGAGGAAAAAAGTGTGTCTTATGGAGAGAAAAATACAGTACTTTTGCCTCTAGCCCCACCCAACACCAACAAGAAGCCGCTGAAAGGTACCCTATGAAGAAACTGACCTCTGGGCTGAAAAGCATTCCCCATCTCTTCTGTAGATATGGCTAGGGCTGCACCATTTATTTATTTTTAGAGGACAGGGGTTGAACTTTTAACAGTTTGTATGATCAGTGTTATTTTCTGGGAAAAGGGTGGGGGAACTCACTACAAAGTTTGTTTGTTTGTTTACTGCGGGCCCAATAGCAGTGCCACCGTTACCCCCCCCCCCCCAGCAGTGGCAAAATGTAAGATTTGATTAATAAACTCAAGCCTCAGCCCAGTATACCTGAAGGAGCATCTCCACCCCCATCGTTCAACCCAGACACTGAGGTCCAGCACCGAGGGCCTTCTGGCGGTTCCCTCACTGCGAGAAGTGAGGTTGCAGGGCCTTCTCAGTAGTGGCACCCACCCTGTGGAACGCCCTCCCATCAGATGTCAAGGAAAAAAACAACTATCTGACTTTTAGAAGACATCCGAAGGCAGCCCTGTTTAGGGAAGTTTTTAATGTTTTATCACATGATGATGATGATGATGATGATGATGATGATGATGATGATGATGATGGGAGATGCCCAGAGTAACTGGGGAAACCCAACCAGATGGGTGGGGCATCAATAATACATTAGTAGTAGTAGTAGTAGTAGTAGTAGTAGTAGTAGTAGTAGTAGCAGACAATGATCTGGAATAGAAATGGCCACAACTTTATTGATTACAGATATAGGTCAATTTTTTTTTGCTAAGGCATTGGATGTATATTCATTCTAGCCCCCCCCCCCCAACAAAAAAGAAAAATAAATATTTTTTTTAAAGGTATGGGAACTCAGTTCCTCTGAGTTCCTGCTAAACAAAAAAAACACAAAACTCTCTGTATGACTACAGCTTACTGGCAGCACATACACTTACAAGCAAAGGCAGCCCCAGTTAGGGCAGGGAGAGATCCCTGTCTGAAACTCTGGAGAGCTGCTGTCAGACAATTTAGACCATTTTGAGGTAGAAACCTTTGACTCTCCAGGTGTTCCTCAATAACAGCTCCCACCACCCCTGGCCATTGGCTGAGTTTGCTGGTGCTGATGGGAGTTGCAGTCCAGAAACATCTGGAGGGCCAAAGGTTGCCAACACCTGGGCTAGATGGACCGATGGTCTGATTTGGTGTAAGGGAGCTTTGTGATTTTGCCTAGAAATTCAGCAGGTAAAGCTTTTCCCAGCATGGAGATGCAATGATGTGGAAATCCTCGCCTGCTTAATTTCTGCCAGTTGTGCAGCAGGTACTGCCAAAAACAAACTGGCAGCAGGAGCTGCCACTAGGTCTGTCCAAGGTTGCAGTGATGCTAGGGCTGCAGTCCTCAGACACTTACGTGAAAATAAGGTCTGTTGAACCCAACAGTGTTCCGTCCTAGGAAATGAGTGTGGGATCAGCTGTGCTCCCAGTGTCTTCCTGCTCTAATCAAAGTGCTACCAGATCTTTCGCATGGCCCTAATGCAAGCCGCGTGTTCTTTGCGGTCTGGCACTCAGCTCTAAAGATGCTCCCAGAGGGACATTTTTCCGCGAATTGCCTTTTACCAGTTTATTTCAGCTGAAATCATCCCGTTTCATTAACAGGCCTATAATTTGCAGTTAAATACATTTCCCCCTGCAGCAGTGTCCTTTCGCAGCCATGCAGTGAACAGCTGAGTGGAGCCTTATGTCTGCACAGGAGGCAAGGCTACATAGAAGGAGAGATGGAATGGCAAGTTTCTCTTAGAAACAAGAACACTAACCTCCTGAAGCTTCCTGTGTTCCTATTATTTACCTCCCTTGAAAACTCCAAATGGGCTGAAGGGTATACTATTTGAGAGCAAGGGAACTGTCTTGGAAAACGACGAGTCACTCTTCAATACATTCCTGGAGTGAATAAGACAGTCCACAACACACACACACACACACACACACACACACACACACACACACTCCTTTTATGACCATTATAATGCAGACCCTCCAAGTGTCCCTATTTTCCAGGGAAAGTCCCAGATTTACAGAAGCCGTCCCAGTTTCTGATTTGATCCCAGAATGTACCACTTTTTCCTTAGGTAAAGGGACCCCTGACCATTAGGTCCAGTCATGACTAACTCTGGGGTTGCAGCGCTCATCTCGCTTTATTGGCCAAGGGAGCCAGTGTACAGCTTCCGGGTCATGAGGCCAGCATGACTAAGCCACTTCTGGCGAACCAGAGCAGTGCATGGAAACGTCGTTTACCTTCCCGCCAGAGTGGTACCTATTTATCTACTTGTACTTTGACATGCTTTCGAACTGCTAGGTTGGCAGGAGCAGGGACCGAGCAGTGGGAGCTCACCCCGTCACGGGGATTCAAACCACCAACCTTCTGATCGGCAAGTCCTAGTCTCTGTGGTTTAACCCACAGCGCCACCCGCATCCCCTTTTCCTTAGGATGTCCCTATTTGCACTGGAGAAATGTTGGAGGGTATGATACTTGCATCTTTCAATGTGAACCGAATTGACTTTCTCCCCCATTTGTAGTCTGTGGTGGCTGGAGCAGATTTATAAGAAACTTGCTTACAAAACAGGGAATGTATGAATTATGGGTTTATTATGGGAAGGGCACAGATGGAGTTTGAAACAGTAGATGTGGACCATTAGAGGAACTGACAGTCAGCAGGCCTCGTGGCTCCATGCTGAGACCCAAATATGCTATGATCTCTGGAAACTTTGGTGGGGAGCGCATTAAACAACGCATAGGCAGATTAACCCTCCAGGCATCCTTGTATGAGTAGACCTGCTGCTGTGCTCAGTAGACAGGTTTCTACGGGAGACGTAGCTAGAATCTCATCAGAACATCAGCCAACGCAGGGAAAGCATATAGTAAATCAGGGCTAGACAGCAGGAATCAGATTCATCCACGTGTAGAGATGTCCAGCACTTAAGTGAAGTGGGAGCTGAGTGGCAGACCAACCTTCTGTCAGAGAAGGGACGAGGAGGAAGAAGAAATTGTGGTGTATAGAATAGTGGTTAAGTAAATGAGCGCTGAGGTAAAGGTACACATGGTCCAGGTCTCATCTTCACCATGGCTCCACTATGTACCTTTGGGAAGATACCATCTCTTAGTCACCATTATTTAATATGGGGATAAGTACTGTCCTAACTTGTGGGGCTGACATCGTGTACATGATATGGCTTGAGCAGCCAGGATATGAGTGGGGAATCTTTTTCATCCAGAGGGCCACATTTCTTCATGGGCAACCTCTTGGGGACCGCATATCAGTGGTGGGCAGGGCCAGTGGCAGAAATGTGGGCAGAGCAAGAGATCCAGCTTGCCTGTGTACAGTAGGCTATATTCAAGCTATGCATAATTCTGAGGCAGGGACACGGGTGGCGCTGTGGTCTAAACCGCTGAGCCTCTTGGGCTTGCCGATCAGAACGTTGGTGTGAGTGCTGTGGCAGAAAAGTAAACAGCGTCTCCGTGCGCTCTGGCTTCCATCACGGTTTCTTGCTACCTGATGCATTTAATTCAGGGCTGGAGAACCTGTGGTCCTCCAGATGTTGTTGGACTCCAGATTCTGTCAGCTCGAGCCAACATTGCATGTCGAGGTCCCCAAGACCCCCCCCCCCCAAATAACACACACATCACACAGAATTTTTGTTTAAGGCTTTTGGCATAATTTTTGGCCACAACTTTATTAACATACATGGATGTGAGTGGTTGCTCAGGCATTGGTTAGGACTATCCATCTCCCCGCCTGGGGACAGAACTGACTTCCGGATTCCAGCGAAAGTCAGTGAGGGGAAACAATATTGGGGAGAAAGTGGAGCTGCGCCACAGGCCCTCACCTTCTCCCCGCATGCTCCCAGGGGCTTACGCAGCCCAAACCCGATTCCAGGGATTTGGACAAAAGCATGGCAAGCCTCTGAATTCCTTTAACAGAATTCTCTTGCAGCAGCAGCAGCACTGGAGGGGCAGGCCCAGCCAATCCTTACCCCTCCTCCAACCAATTTTTAACCAATGCCTAACCGCAACCTTACAAGTTGTGACGATTTGTTACGCAGTACGCAAAAACTAAATGGGACCAGCCAATCAGCCAAATGGACAAAATTCCTACCAGGTCCCTGCCCCAGCAGCAGACAACCCCATGACAGGCATAGCAAGGTCAACGCACAAGACCTAAAATAAGGGAGGGTGGGCGGGTGATATGGTGCACGCAGCGAAAGAGAAAGTGAAAAGCTGCGTGGACTGCTTAAAAAACCTTTGTTCCCTCTGCCAAATTAGCAACATCAAAATTACCCTAGCAACTCAAACGACCAATCCTTGCCAGAGACGAACCATCCCAACCCGCCTGGCAACAGAGGGGTGGCTTGGCTGGCCCCCACCGCAACACGTGCTCTCTTTTAATAAGAACACGCTTTGGCCAATGGTTAAGGAGTAATAGTCCAGAAACATCCAGAGGGCCATGAAATTCAATCCCTGGGGTTGACTCTAGGACCTTCTTCGTTCAAAACACATGCTCTACCACCGAGTTATGTTCCAGACACTTTCATCTGCCCCAGCTGCAACCAAACATGTCTCTCCCATATCAGTCTCTACAGCCACAGTAGATGCTGTAACCTTCCAACAGTTTGACTTCACCCCTCCCCCCAAGATGCACACCTCCGTTTTCTCCCAAGATAGATGCTGCAAATAATAAATGATGCTTTTCATTATCTGCAGAGTACCATTTCACTACCAAATAACGCACCTGCAGCATCTGCATGCAGAGGATTACTGAAAAGGGTTGCCAGCGTGGTTGATGTGACCTTCAGTGATGTGTGATCTCCAGTACCTCAATCCTGAAATCACGTACAGATCAAAGTGCTGCCAAGCTTAGCTAGGCGATATCCCGCCTTGTCCAAATTCCATCAAGCAGAAGGGGGCAGATAGCAGTAATCTCCTGAACAATGCTGACATTGCCAGGAAGTTACCCTCTTTTAATCTCACAAGTACACAGAGGCAGATCAAAGCTCGCCTGCTACTGACATCCTGCTTCTGAGAAGTCCTGTGGCAGGCCTGCCACATAGGTAGTTTTTGAAATGGCAAACTCATTCAATTGGTTTGAAATTTCTTTTATCTACCTAATAGCAAAAATCTTCCCAACTGTGCCTTTCGTTTTCCAAAAATCTCTCTCCGCATCTGTAACAACAGCTGAAAAAAGGGAGCACTCCCCCTTCCATGCTATGTTATATATCAGCACGATTGCTATGTGGTATTAGGAGGTTTAAGATTATTTGCTGAAATGATTCAAATACTTTCATGACATTTGCGCTTATTGTGATATTTTGCTAATTGGCTGGCTGCATACTGCTCCCTGGCTTGCCAGTAATACCATACTTTTTAAATAGCCAAGCTAGTGATAGCACTCTGAAGCTTACCTAGCTATCTTTCAGAAGCCACCTTCTGTTCAGTGGAACTAGAGGTGGCCTATTCATTTAGTTTCTCCAGAGAAACAGCTGCCCTCAGAATACATGCACAGGTAAGTTCAATGATATCCCTTTTGGGCTCATTTTCTCCTGTATGTAGATCCCTGTTCTCTCAGATCAGTTGGAGAAACCCTTCTCTGCATTCCCCAGTGAATAGAAATGTGTCCAAAATTCTGCTCATCTAAATTCCCCCCTAGATTTTAGAGCTCCAAATTATCATGACCTGTGTCTGAAGTGGAATCGAAGCATTGGAAACATGTGTGTGTATATATTTTCTGTACAGAGCAAACAGTCTGGGTTAGGGAAGGAAGGATCTGTTGCTGAGCATGCATAGTTTGCCACATGCTATTTATTCCTTCAATTCATTGGTTTCTTTTCATCCCAATACATAGCATATATGCACATTGATAAAAGATGCAAAAAAGCCATCTTGATGTGATCGTATTCATGAGTGAAACCAGCATTGTTCTTGTTTTCTGATAAGAATGCACACTTGTATGAAGTAATAGAACACTGCATATAAAAAATGATTTGGCACACTGTTTTCTTTCTGTATGGTGTTTTATCAGTGTAGAAGTGTGTATTTGTGCACAAAGAATTGAGATCGCTTTTTTGTAGTGTTTTATGAGTCCGCAGATGTAAGGCAGAGCAGGCGTAGGTGGGAAAGAAAAATCTGTGTATTTCCTTCCCCATCCGTTTATTATATGTACAGTAACAGATCCATGCTATATCCTTTATGTGCATTTACCAGATGATGATGATAATGATCTACAATAAAGAAACAGGAAAAAATGAGAGAACAGTAAGGAGTATAGAGTAGAGCTTTAATAGTTGTGGAACCTACCTTATGGAAGTTATGCCAAATAACACTGATCGCCAGCTTCCTTGACTGACCCTGGGTTCTGTTTCTATCAAAAATTGGGGGCAGGGACACCCTCTCTTCATGCTGTTCATAGTTCTGTGGATCTTCAAAATGTTATAAACTGATTTTGCATCTCAAGCACGGTTCTGCTCAGTTTTCAATGGTGTGTGGGTGAAGTGAATACAGTGGTGCCCCGCAAGACGAACGCCTCGCAAGACGGAAAACCCGCTAGACGAAAGGGTTTTCCGTTTTGGAGGCGCTTCGCAAAACGAATTTCCCTATGGTCTTCCTTCGCAAGACGAAAGCCCATAGGGAAATCTCCGGGACAGCGGGGAAGCACAGCGCGTCTTCCCCACTGTCTTCAGACCTCCTCCGAAGGCTGGCGGCGGGCGGAGAGACCTCCTCCCGCCGCCAGCCTTCGTTTCTCCGCTATCCCAGACGGCTTTTGAAGGCAGGCGGGGGGGGGGGGGAAGCAAAGACTTTTGCCCCCCGCCGGCCTTCAGAAGAGGTCCAGGACCTCTTCTGAAGGCCAGCGGGGGGCAAAAGTCTTTGCTCCCCCCTGCCTGCCTTCCCGGGAGAGTGGAGAAACGCAGCGTGTTTCTCCGCTGTCCCGGACGGCTTTTGAAGGCAGGCGGGGGGGAGCAAAGACTTTTGCCCCCCGCCCGCCTTCAGAAGAGGTCCTGGACCTCTTCTGAAGGCCGGCGGGGGGCGAAAGTCTTTGCTCCCCCCTGCCTGCCTTCCCGGGAGAGCGGAGAAACGCAGCGTGTTTCTCCGCTGTCCCGGACGGCTTTTGAAGGCAGGCGGGGGGGAGCAAAGACTTTCCCTGCCTGCCTTCCTGGGAGAGTGGAGAAACGCAGCGTGGAGAAACGGCTTTTGAGAGAGTTTTTTCCCGGGAGAGTGGAGTGGAGAAACGGCTTTTGAAGGCAGGCGGGAGCAAAGACTTTCCCTGCCTGCCTTCCCGGGAGAGTGGAGAAACGCAGCGTGTTTCTCCGCTGTCCCGGACGGCTTTTGAAGGCAGGTGGGGGGGAGCAAAGACTTTTGCCCCCCGCCCGCCTTCAGAAGAGGTCCTGGACCTCTTCTGAAGGCCGGCGGGGGGCGAAAGTCTTTGCTCCCCCCTGCCTGCCTTCCCGGGAGAGCGGAGAAACGCAGCGCGTTTCTCCGCTGTCCCGGACGGCTTTTGAAGGCAGGCGGGGGGGAGCAAAGACTTTCGCCCCCCGCCCGCCTTCAGAAGAGGTCTTTGTCCCCCCTGCCTGCCTTCCCGGGGGCTTTTAAATCGCCCCGGGACAGAAGTCCCCCGCTGTCCCGGGGCTTTTTAAAATGCTGGCGGGTGGCAGCGGAGGCTTCGCTCCCGCCCGCCAGCATTTTAAGATCGCCCCGGACAGCGGAGAAGTCCCCCGCTGTCCCGGGTTTTTTTAAAATGCTGGGGGTGGGAAGAAAAGCCCTTGGTCCCCCCCCCCCCAGCCTTCAGAAGAGGTCGGGGGACAGACTGTCCCCGGACCTGGTCTGAAGTCGGTTTCCATAGGAACGCATTAATTGATTTTCAATGCATTCCTATGGAAACCGTGCTTCGCAAGACGGAAAAATCGCAAGACGACAAAACTTGCGGAACGAATTAATTTCGTCTTGCGAGGCACCACTGTACTTCCAGGAAACTGTTGATCACTGTTGAAAATGGAGTGTGATCAGAAATGGGCGACCAGGATGGGGAGGGATCTGGAGAAAGCAAGCACAACAAGGAGTGGTTGTAAGAACGAGGTATGTTTAGCCTGGGAAAGAGAAGATTAAGGGGAGAGATTATAGTAGTCTTCAGTATCTGAAGGACTGTCATGCAGATGATGAAACAGACTCTTCTTCATCAGAGGTTTTAAAACAGAGGGATTCTTTAGCTGCGATTCCTGCATTGCAGGGGGTGGAGTAAATTACCCTGGGGGTTTCTTCCAAGTCTACAATTCTATGATTATATGACTTGTTCATTGTTGCATCAGAGAATAAATGTGTGGAAATTGCAGGGAAGCAAATATTGGCGGAGATAATTAGGAGATACTTAATAATTGTAAGAGTGGTTTGACAGTGAAACAAACTCTCAAGGGCACTGGGGATTCTCCTTGGCTGGACATATTTAGACAGAGGCTCAGTGCCTATCTGTCAGGGCTGCTGTAGAGTATTCTGTGTTGTGGAGCCTGCACTGAGCAGGGGGGCTGGGGCAAATGGCCTCTATGGCCTCTTCCAACTCTAGGATTACGGTATTCTGTGAAAATAGCATACGCAAACTCACTGTGTCAATGCATTTTGGGGTAGAAGGATCGGATCTGTATTACTTGCGTACTCACAGTTTGACTTCAATATATATGAAGCACACACAGGGAATATATTGATGGGCTCAGTAGCAGGCTCAGATAAAACCCTTGTATAAAGAAATCTTACACCGAGATGAGAAGGCAGGCTAAGCAACCTCTTCCGAGCTCACTGATGTGAAAAAGATAAGTGCGCCTGGCAACATATTCCATATGCACAGAATCAACATTTCAAGAAGTCAGGACTGAGCGGAAGGGCAATCGATAGAAGGGAGATGAGGAGAAGGTGGGAGGAGGGGTGAACACTGAGAAACGGATGAGGAAAATCTGAGATGTTAAGAGCCATCTGGTCAACCAGACTGAATGAACATCATTATAGCAGATGTTACTGTGCAGTCAATTCTGTAAACTGGTTTTTCAGCCCACCAGGCTCCTTTGGTGAATTCTATATCTGCAAGTATAAATTGGATATCTTCAGTATCCATAAACATGGGTCTGTTAGACACACTCTCTCTTTCCACTACAAAACTGGCAGCATATCAAATATGGAAAGGCTCCGCCATTTACCATTTTAATTCTGCTTCCCTGTTCAAAGCCTTCCCCCTAGCTTCACATGTCAGCAACGTAAGGAATTAAAGGGTTCAGTGGTTAAATATTGCTACAAGTCTTTCAAAAATATACTGTAATTTCTTCTTGAGAGAGACAAACATAAATGGATAATAATAAACACGTGATCCAGTTGCCAAGATCCATAGCTGGGAAAATAGATGCTGACGCCGTATCATTTTCAGTCGCAATTCTTCATTCGGAAAAGACAATTGGTGAAATGTAAGGAGGAGGGAAGCTGTGAATTAATAAAGTTTAATAGCTCTTTCCATTACAACATTCAGTAGGCAAGCATGGGGAGGGGGAAGAATCAATGCAAACATTACATCTGCAAACTCAGACCAATGGTTATAATTTCATTCGTCAAGCCTTCGGATCACAGAACTGAAACATTTAAATGGGCACTTTAAGTCAAGCTAATCTTTTTGAGATTGTCCATTTATTCAAAACATTAAACTTAATTGATATTTGAAGACAGATTACTTTTGCATCTCTTCATACCTCCATTCTGCCTGCCTTCACTAGTCGAATTTTATTAGGCTTGTTAGGATGTATGATTGAACTTAATGGAGACCCAATGAATAAAGGAATTACACCTTTTGGAGGTCCACACAACTACCTATTCAAGTGCAGTGCAGTGCAGTAGAAACCCGAGTCCTAAAAACCTCATGAATGGGGACTGTTCATTACTGAAATGTCTTTGTTAGCACTTTGCTCCCCTCCCAGCGGTCCAGCATCTCTCTCTATATCTAGCTTTGTAGTCTTGGCTATATAAGCATATGTCAAATGTGTTTACAACGAAAGTATTTCACCTTGTTCAGGTCTTTGTTGATAGCCTTCCATTGTTTGAAAAATAAACAGTAAACGTTCTAATTAAAAAGGAATCACAAATACAAAGCTCATAGGCCAGCATGGAAGACAGTGGAATCCTATGAATCCTATGATAGCCTGTTTGTGATCCAGAGCTAAGCAGAACCTTCAGCTGATTCTAGAAACGTTGTGTGTGCTCTCAGTGCTTTCTTTGGAACTGGAATCTGGAATCAGGACCCTTCCTGAACTTATAATCACATCAGGAGATCAGTGCCTATCAAAGTTAGAAGCAGAACATTACAACTGTCCATCAGCTGATATGCAGTTTTAGCAACCTCCTTTGAAAGTGCACTCCCAGTGCCAGTCAACTGATTGGGAGTGAGAGAGAGTGTGTCTTTCAATGCGCTTGTCCCATTAGCACAAAGTGGTTTGCACTGAAACTACTTGTTAAACTAGGTTTTTGGGGGATGTAGGTGGGGGCAGCAGCAAGAGCACTCCAGCCACAATAAGAACACTGAAAGTGTTGACATGATTGAGAATCATGGACTCAGGGATGGGAATTATAAAGCGTCAAAATCGAGATGTGGAAAACATGGGAACAACGAGGAGAGGCAGGACTGAGATGCGGAGATATGCTTCAGAGATCCAGACCATGGGGAGCCCCGAAAAATTAATAATTATAATTTGGACTATAATTTGGTCTTTTTTATTTTAGTTTTTTTATTTTAATTGGAGTCTTATGATTGGATATATTAATTGGATGTTTTTTATTGGAAAATCAATAAAAATGATTTTAAAAGAAAAAAGAAAGAACACTGAAAGTGAACACCTAACTAAAATTCAACCAGAGAAGTATTTTAAGGACTTTGATATTTGCCTCTTCTTTGGGATGAGCTTTATTTATTAATATTATGTTTATTAATTAAAATTTCTATACTGCCTTTCATCTGAAGATCACAGGATGGTTTACCATATAAAACCACAAAAAATACCATAATACAAAATAAAAATAAAAATCAATAACCCTCCCACTCACAGTTTAACAGGCCTCTCAAAACAGATTGAAAGTGGCATGCTCCTGCCAATTCGGAGATGATTCACATCAGTGGGCAATGTGCATGACCAGAGACCATGTAAGGAAGCCTTGGAAGTAGGAAGACATGTCAAACAGGATTCTTGCCTGCTTCAGAGTGAGAATTTTTTTGGTCATCTCTGAATACCGAGAGAGGAGAACGTTGTGGTTGCAAGTGTGAGGTGAACACTAACCTCACGAAGCTTCCTGTGTTATTTGCCTCCCTTGAGAACCCCAAATGGGCTGAAGGGTATACTGTTTGAGAGCAGGGGAATTGTCTTGGAAAAAGACCAGACACTCTTCATTACATTCCTGGAGTGAATAAGTCAGTCCACAACACACACACAACACACACACTGCTTATATGACTATTATAATGCAGACCCTCCAAGTGCTCCTATTTTCCAGGGACAGTCCCAGATATACAGAAGCCGTCCCAGTTTCTGATTTGATCCCGGAATGTCCCACTTTTCGTTAGGATGTCCCTATTTTCATGGGAGAAATTTTGGAGGGTATGGAGTTATCCAACCCCGAACCATCTGAAGGCAGCTCTGTATAGGGAAGTTTTTAATGTTTTATTATGTTTTTATATATATTGAAAGCGGCCCAGGGTGGCTGGGGCAACTCAGTAAGATGTGTGGGGTACAAATAGTAAAATTATTATTATGCAAACACATTCATTATGGCATCTCCCAATTACATCTCTCTTAGTATTGCAAATATTTCTGTACTCACCAAGCCCATAAGTTACAATGCTTTGTGTTAGCCTGAATATCTGACTAGCTGAACCTTCCATGTGGTAGAGCTAAGATGGGCGGGGGGGGGGGGAGTCTGTTACCTTAATGCATTCCTTTCACCCTTTGGGTTATTCTATAAATATTAATACTAAGAGGCAGAGTCTTGCTTTTCATGTTAGCAATTTCAGATATTTGACACCAGGCAATACATTAAATTAATACTTTCTTGTTTGCTATCAACAACACATTAATGGCCAGTTGGTATTCAATTAGGGTGAATTAACTCACCCATTATTATGTCTAATGGGCAGTTAAGTGTACAAGGGGATTGTTTAAAGAGTCATCCTTTATGACTCCTGCTTCTGCTCAGAGAAAAGGAGCCTATAGCTGCTGGCATTGCATCCTGTTTTTTTGGGGGGGGGGGTAGGAAGTTAAAATTTTAAAATGTGGACATATTTCTTGAAAACGTGAATGTTTAGCTTTGGCTCATAACAATTAAGATGTAATTGCATTTTAAATACTACATTGGGCGACCACACACAAAGAAATGGAGGATCTTAGCCTTTAAATAGGAGATATAAGAGAGAAATTTCAGCAGGTACAAGTAGAGCAGGGAAAGGGGTGGGTTCAAAACTAGAAGCAGTTGGCTCTGAGCATCATTGGTTTTGATTCTGCCTTTATTTGGGCCTGCCTCCATCTCCTGCTGACCTCTCTGCCTTCCCCAAACCAGTCCTAATGGACACCATCCACGACTGCCAGGTAGGTAATAGGGGGTGGAAAAGGAATATGGAGATATTAGAAAGCAAAACTGCTCCAAATGCCCTGGAAAAGCAGCACCCTGCAGAAAGCAGGATTGAACCTTCTGCTCATCCCCTGATGAGTAGACAGTTAGGTCTTGCTGGGTACTGTTTTGCCAGCATGTTCCATGGCAGCCCTAGATTGCTCTTGGGCTAGGTTGACTGATCTTGGTTGCCTCAATGCAATCTGGCCAAATCCTGGGCTGACCCAAATCAGCCCAATTTAGCTTGCTATGCAGGATTTGGCCAGATGTGTTGTGCAACCCTAGGTTAAATGGTCCCCCTGTGGAACTACCCCCCCCCCCATTAAGTAGATGGTCCATAAGACTGTTCATGCACCCTTTCCTTAAACATCTGGTTTTATATACACATAAGTATTTCATTATATGATTCCTCAGCATCACCACCAACATCAATCTGAGGTGGTACATTCCACAAGCAGTTTTACTCTTACCATGTGATGGAACTCATGAGTGTACATTCATGTGTAAATCTGAAGTTCACTGTTCGGAGATGTTAAGTGTTCCATGAAAGTGTTTTTCAGAAGCTTCTGGGAATGTAGAAGCCGGATAATCCATTTCTCCAAGCTATTATCAGAGGGGATGAATATTCAGTGAAGAGACAACTACTTGAACCATCTTGTGCATTGGACGATTAAATTCTCACATAACCCTGAAGGAACTTTTTGCAAAAAAAATCATGTGAATGAAGTTAAAAGAACATTGGTAAAGGTCACAGAAATATTAGTGAAACATTTCCATCTGTCGTTTCCCCCCTATATTTTACATGCAAAAGAACTATTTTGATTCCATTCTCTCCATCTTGGTAGCTTTCTCTGCTCAGATAAGTCCCGCAGTTTGGGAATCCAGTCACCTCATTCCTGAAGCTAGCAGGGAAATAAGGATGCTTGAAGAATTTGAAGTTTGTGAGTGCAGACTGACTGGATCCTTATTCCCCATATTAATTTGTGGATCAGAATGTAGCAAAGTTCACACTCCTTACAAAGTGGCAACACAGCTGAGTCAAAAAGCATATCAGACCACATTCAGAAATGTGTATTTTGAGGGGGGGGGCGCGAAATATGGCTTGTATTCAAAGTAGTGCAAAGGAGATTGTTCCATCAAGGAAAGCATTTGTGTTAGACCGGTAGAACTATCCCTCCTCTCTTCCTTCTGAACAATGCCCTGTGGTTCTTCTGACCCACTGGGGCAGATTTGTGAAAAGCCACATGGGGGAAGGAGAGGGGGGAGTCCTATTACGACAGCATGAATCATTGCACTGCCTTCTGCATATGGCCCTCAGTTTTAAAAATAGGCATTTAAATGTGCAATTTCATCGCAAAGTTGTTTCTAATTCAAAGACTAATGTGGCAGTGGGAAAGAACAGGGGGGAAAATGTTGAATTTGAGAACTTTCCTAATCCATTTCTATGCTCTCGTTGTGAAAGCTGGCATTGTGAAAGAGGAACAGAGACCATGTCTTATTCTATCTTCTTCTTTTCCTCACTTTTCTCATTCATGACTGGCTGCTTCTTGTAGGTTCAGGGGTGTCTTTTTTCACACCTGTGTCAATAACGTATCGTATGTGCTACTAAGAGTCTTTGTCTCATCATAGCTCTCACTACTGCTAGACATTCCTCTGCAGCTGAAGGAGGGGTGTGGGCAGCTTTTAAAAGCAAACCTTAGCTTGGAAAAATAACTGCTGCCAGCTGAAAATTTACCCAGCCCCCAGGCAAGGATTTATGTTAGTACTGAAGCAGAAATCCTCTGTTCTACAAAACCTAGAAAGTTATATCCTATGCAAGCCGACCTCATCCAGAGTAAGGAATATAGCCTTAAGCAAATGATAATTTAGATGGTGATAGGTTTGTGTGTTCACTTGGAAATGCAATTAGAAAAAAATCTATAATGGTTTCAAATTTCAATAGATTCTACTACATCTATTGCTTACATCTTCTGATATCTCCATCCATCCCAGGAAGTTTGGTCTGATTCATTCCATGCTCATCTTGTGGACTATATGGATGGATCAATCTAGCTACAGAGAGTCATGAGGCCTTGGCTGGCATCAAAGGGAGGGGAAATTGATGCCAATGGACCCCACATTTAGAACCCAAGGAATAGCCTGTATTGAATCACACTGTAAATGTTCCCCTAGGTTAGATCCCTCTTAAAAGCTAGAAATTCACCTGCTCCACTTGGAGCCAGAAATGGTACCCTTCCACCTCATTTTCCAACATGTGGAAATGAGGTCCTGGGCAATTCCTCTTCAGCCTGTTGTTGCGCCAGGAGAGGGTGTTTTCATTTGTGGTGTTTTCAAAGGCAACCTCCATTATTACCTTTGGGAATTCTGCATGTTATACACTGATTTATTTTAGGCTGCCAGCATGAACAAAGAACAGCACACAGCTTCTTTGTAACAGTATTGATTTTGCTGTCGTCGTCGGTCTCAAATTTGTGATCTGAGTATAATCTTAAAGTGAGGTCTTTTCTGATTTATCGAAGAAACTTCTTTCAGCCTGAGGACTGCACTCCCTTGTGGGAAACTTTCTGGGATTCTCATGCTATTGGTGGGCAGAGCAATGGATTTGGCTCTTACCTTTGTGCTGTGGGCTAATTCCAGTCACAGAAAAGCAAAACCATTGAAGAGGGTGTAGACCAGGCCTGATGAGGTTTGCATTATGAGTAGATTATGTGTGACCTGTGGATGGGAATGTGCATCAGATGGAGATAGTCAAATAGAGAGCCCTGGAAGGCCAGAGGCTCCTGATCTCTGATATAAAGTCTGATGAACCACCCATTTCTCTTTGTATTGTTGAGATTATATTTGGTGATCAGGGTTCCTAACTTATTAATATGACAATTGATAGCTGCAACCATCAACATCTGGCAGCAATTTCTGCAACGGGAGCAACACAGAATTCTTCCAGCTACTAGAATTCCTGGAATAGTTACTGGGAGGGTCCATAATAAGGCCCAGTTCACATTGCCATTAGCCTCTACATCAGCGGTTCTCAACTTGTGAGTCCCCAGATGCTGTTGGACTAAAACTCCCATCATCCCTGAGCTCTGGCCTTGCTAGAGCATCTGGGGACCCACAGGTTGAGAAAGGCTGCTCTACATCAAGGATGGGGAATTTGTGGTTTTCCAGATGTTGTCCGGCTCCAAATTTCATCAGCCCCAGTCAGCATGGCCAATGGCTTAGAACCACATCTGGAGGGAAAGTGTTTCTCCATATCTGTTCTTAATAACCACCTACCCGGGGGCAGTTGACCAATGTTCATATATGACCAAACCCAAAATTTGCACATTCTTCCCCTTTTGGATTCAGCAAATAAATTATTTTGTACACTGCTCTTTGTCCCATATCACAGTTCAGCCCTTGAATGCTGACAATACAACTTTTTTCCAGGTTCTTGTGTGGCCAGCAGGAAGTATGTTCGGAGGTTATTTGAGAGAACAGGAGTATTATTCATTTGTGTAGAAACAGGAGTGAGAATTGGCAGGGATTAAACATACCCAAGGAACATCACATGCATCAATACTTCCCGCTGTCAGATGTTAATGCAAATCAGTGGCAACTGTGGCTCCAGCTGTGCTTCCAGCTGTAAGTACCTGGTGCGTTAACCCCGAGAGCGTCCCAAATGATCTCAGCCTGTCAGACTCTGAAAGCTATGACACTGATGGACTGGAAAGCAAGGAAACTTAAGAAAGCATGAATGAGCCTGGGAAGAAGAGTTAGCCAAGATTATCCCTCTGCCTATCCATCACGCTGCCAGGAATAGCTCTTCAGCCTTGCCTGGCCTCAAAATTCAAGTCACTTGAGCTTCTCAGCTCGCTGTTTCCATCATCTCAGCAACCCCATCAAAGGGAAGCAGGAAGAGGTTGCTTAAAGATCTTTGGTGAGTGTGTATAGATCACAATGGCTTCCTTTCACGCCTAGCCTGCTCAGTTGCCTGTCGCTTGGTTAGAGATGGGGGAGAATTCAATTATGTCTGCATTTGAAGGCAAATACACTGCTGTCCGAAACACTATGCGAACTGAGACATAGTCATCCTTCAAGGTTCTCATTTATCTGAATTTTGTAGAACAGTTCGCCAGCGAAGCAATGTGCACAAAAATGCATACAACTAAAGTGACATGTGTATAAAATGCAAACCTTAGTGAAAATAACATACAAAATACATTATATTATGGAAAATATAAATATTGAGGAAAATATGCTTTGCAAAAACGTGTATATAAGGCAATACTGGAATATAAAAAATGTTTATATTATGGGTAATATACACTAATATGCAATGAATTTTAATGAAGAGGTTTTCTAAAGACCAATCAATCAATCAATCAATCAAACAAACCTATAAGCTGATGTGGAAATATGGAAAGCTGAAATTAAGTTTGGAAAAATGAGAAACTGAAATTGGCATCCTTTTAGCTTTCTTCCTGTTTCCTTTATAGTGGTACCTTGGGTTAAGAACTTAATTTGTTCTGGAGGTCCGTTCTTATCCTGAAACTGTTCTTAACCTGAGGTACCACTTTAGCTAATGGGGCCTGCCACTGCCGCCGTGTCGCCACCGCACAGTTTCTGTTCTCATCCTGAAGCAAAGTTCTTAACCCGAGGTACTATTTCTGGGATAGTGGAGTCTGTAACCTGAAGCGTCTGTAACCTGAAGCATCTGTAACCAGAGGTACCACTGTACAAGAAATCAAAAAGGGGATATAATCAGATATGCTACATGCGTTAAAATACAGGGCAACTGTAGACCTGGACAAGGTAATTAATTAGATGCAGAATAACTGAAGCAGCTTTTATTATGATTTCTGCACTACGGTGATGCATTTAATGTTCTGTGACAGTATATGTGGGGTTTCTTTAGGAACATCAGTTTCCCCAAATTCATAAAAAAGAAAAGCGCAAACAAATAAAGTGAAAAATTGCACTTTCGTTGTAACTACATTTCAAATTCAGTTCTCCCCTCAAGACTGCCTTTGCATTCCATACCTCTGTGAAACGGGTTTGATGTTCAACCAGTTTAATGTCCTATTAAAGATACAAATTGAAGTCCCACCACTTGAACATGTCCCTGAGATCCTTTAGGGTATTATAACCGAGTTTCCATTTTTCATTTTGTCAGCTACATGCTGTACATTTATTAACACAATGGAACTTTTGCTGAGCTGCAGTGAACTATGTTCACCCTTCAGGCAAACAAGCACCTCAAAGCTCGAGGGCTTTGCCTCACAAGCTGTTTGTTGTTTTGTCTGGGAAGGTTTGCCTCCTCTTGTTGTAAACCTAAATGCGCACAACAGGATCACCATGAAGTGGGTAGCCTAAAGGAAATGTGGAATACATTGACATGGAACTGGTGGAAGATAGACACCTTTGAAAGGAGAGGAGTTTGCTTAGCCACTTTTAAGTGCTTGGCAGGAGAGTGTTATGGAGAGAGGTCGGAGCTCAGTGGTAGACACCATGTTGTGCCAACAAAAGGTCCCACGTTTCCTTGTCAGCATCTTCTCTTGAAAGGATATTAAGTAGTCAGGCTGGGAAAAGACTTTGCCATAGATAATTCAGAGTTCCTTCCCATCAGATAGTGTTGGTCAATTCATGTATATTGTCATGTGGCTCCAGACATCAATATTTATTCAGGGAAGGGAAGGTAAGCAAGGACGCTTCCTTTCTTGTCTGTCACTATGAATGCAGTTAGATGTAACAGAGGAAAGTGGTCCAGGAGCACAGATTTAGAACTTCAACCATTCCCGTCCCAGCTGGGGAAGCATTGGTGAGTAGAGGAGACGACATTATCTCTGGTCAATGGTGGCCTTCTTCAACATCAACTTCATTGGGCTGGTCATGTTGTGCGGATGCCTGATTATCGTCTTCCAAAGCAACCAATCTATTCCTAACTTTAAAATGGAAAGCGTCATGCTGGTGGTCAACAAAAGAGGTTTAAAGACTGTCTCAAGGCAAATCTTTAAAAATGTAGTATAAACACCAACAATTGGGAACAACTTGCCTGTGAGTGCTCTAATTGCAGAACAGCCTTTACCAAAGGTGTCATGGGCTTTGAAGACACTCAAACTCAGGGCGCAAGGGAGAAACATGCTAAGAGGAAGGCATGCTTGGCAAATCCACACTGTGATCAACTCCCGCCTGGAAACCAATGTCTCCACTGTGGAAGGACGTGTGGATCCAGAATTGGCCTCCACAGTCACTTATGGACACACTGTTTAGGAAAGACAATCTTACTTGGCTACAAGTGATCGCCAAAGAAGAAGAAGATAAGTTGGCAACTCTATATTGAGCTCATTTTGTTTGCTAACAATTGGAAATGAGAGAACCCAAACCAACTAAGGGCACTCATTATATTTTCGTCTTTTGGCAAAACTGAACCAACATTTTAAAAGAGTATGTTGTTAGCAACACAAACCTACCGAAACACCACAACAAGTTACGCAAGAAGAACTCACAAAAGCCTGCTATTCTCCATTCATAGAAAAATCATGTTTGGCATTTACAGTGGTACCTTGGGTTAAGAACTTAATTCGTTCTGGAGGTCTGTTCTTAACCTGAAACTGTTCTTAACCTGAAGCACCACTTTAGCTAATGGGGTCTCCTCCTGCTGCTGTGCCACCGGAGCATGCTTCTCATCCTGAAGCAAAGTTCTTAACCCGAGGTACTATTTCTGGTTAGCGGAGTCTGTAACCTGAAGCGTATGTAACCTGAAGCGTATGTAACCCGAGGTACCACTGTATTAGGTGGCATTAGCATTTTCATAAGATGTTTCCCACAATCTTGCCATTTTCTTTAAGGCAGCAACACCTTTACTCATTGCCTTCTTATATATAAAAGGTGGTGTGAATAATTATAGAGGAAATTTTCAATTGGATACCTGCTGTTTGTATAATGCACACACTTAACAAAAAAGAAAAGGAATTGCTTTCTATACATCTATTTTCTCAGTTGTGCATAGGTAGATTGCCTATTGTTATAGACATCATTTGCCATAGTACAACATTACTGTAACTACTTTAAATCCTGGTATTCGATGAAAGGAGGCAGGGTTAAGGCTATGTTGTTAAATAAGTGCTTACACTAGTAGGGCACAGAGGTTGATATCCAACCAAGTCATATTCAGGGTAGGTCTATTGAAATTAATTGACACACACATTCATACTTTACTTTGAGTATACCAGTTGTTGAACATAGCCTATATTCATGCTGAGAAAGGAGGTGGAAGTTTTTCAGACATACACATTACAAAATCTAGTTCTAACCAACCTTTTCCAGGCTTCACATACCCAAGGTTGGCCAAGGTTTAAGATCCAAGTCTTCCCACTCTATGACCAACATTCTGTCCACTGCACTTGCCTGTCACTTAGTATAACCACTGGTGTTTTACATTTCATGAAGCCCACGTTCAGTTCCTCTGAAGGAAAACGGTCAGATATACTTTAAATAACATGCAGTGCCATATGCAGTTCCCTGGGACTAAGCCCCATTGAACTCAATGGGCATAACTTCTGATTTATAGGATTATACTGTTAAGAAGATTAGAAATTCTGGGCAAAGAAAACCCTTTGCTTTTAGTTCGTTTACGGAGTGCAGTTTACAATTTAAGTAGTCCACATACAAGTGCCTGTGGACTGTGTAGAGAGGGGAAGACAGACAGAGCTGAGCTTAAATTCTGGCTCTGCTCCTGAATGTATGTCTACTGAAATTTCATAGAATCATAAGATTAGGAGGAGTTTTGTAGCTCTAGATGTCCAATTTCCTGGTCGATGCAGGAATTCCAGAGCATGCCCAGTTTGAAGGCTTCCAAGGTGATAGAGTTCACCGTTCCTCTTGATGATTGTTTCCTTTATCAATTACCACGAAAAAGTTTCTTGTAATGTTTGGCTGCAAAAAAATAAAATAAAAATATTGTGAAGGCTTCGAAACAAAAGACAGCACCATTAGTTTCAGAATGGGTTTTTTTAAAAAAAAAAAAAAACAAGGACCAAATTCAGGTACTATAGAACAGCAAGTCAAAAACAAACAGATTCTTAGAACAGTAGCCTTTATTTACTTCATTTTTGAACAATAAATTCAATGATAACATTTATCAACACATTTTTTGCTTTATAGGGAACTTTATTTTAAACACTATATGTCTCTGTCTCTCCCCTTTAAACACTGTTTTTTTTAAAAAAAATACATTTTTTTTTATAATGTTCATATTATGCTCTCTATATTAAGCCTGTTAGACAGTAGTGACATTGCTTACCTACCTTCCCAATGCTGTGTGTCTCTGCCAGTTACTGGGGGCAAGGCAGTGTGGAGCTCAGTGCTGTGTTGGCATCATGGCAGAGCCAATCCAACACTCCCAATGCTGCTTGCACACCAAAGAGCCCTCCTCCTTTCCCTCTTTGTAATTGGCAGCAATGTGAGGCATTGAGAAACCAGGTCAACAACACTGCCCCATCCATGCTGCCCTTCTACTGCAGAAGAGTCAGCAAGTCTAAAGCGTGTGTGAAAGAGCTGCTGCAGTCATGCAAATGAGCTTAAAATAACAGCAAATGAATTTAAAGTTCTTGTGCAAAGGCACTAGTTTCAAGAATTGGCACCTTGGCATGGTACTGCCCAACCACAGTCCCCGAGGGGCCTGCATAACTGCTGAGGCGATTGCCTGGGGTTGCTGCAAGTTTTCATTGGGCCATTGGTGAATGGCATTCAAGAAGAATCTTTTTACAATTGCTGCGTTTGTTCCAGCTGAGGACCCCACATACTGAGTCAGCACCTCATCCTTCATTTTGTCACCAGTGCTTGAAAACAACAACACATGATATTGATTTAATGGGGTAGCGTAAATGGAGTGCTGGGTCGGATGGAGTCATCATGCTTCAAAACGAAATTGTGTTCATATTTCACGCTTTATGTATTTCAGATACCTTCTGCTATGCTTATGTAGTCTTAAAGCAAATATTTTGAGGGCTGACTTCAGATCTCATGTCCCAAGATCTTCAAATCACTGAAGCGGTTTTACGACTACCACTACTAGTTAATGATACACAACAGTTCAGTACATTAAGGAGATTTTTTTTTAATTGACTTTAATTATAGATAAAGCAATCAGCAGGTAATGGCAGAAACAGAAGTTGAGTTGGCCAAGAAGTGAACAGAAAACACCCATATTGGAAATCAATAATGTTACGGATGAGAACAGCAGCATGACTATTCAGTGATGAGGGGGAAAACCCCCAAAAGAAAAATGCATTGGACTCTAATGAATCTATTCAATGAGTAACAAATTACAACATTCCTTTTACAAATAACCCTTTGTAAACAATACCCTTGGTGACTAAGAAATATTATGTTATGAACACCGACTGCAGTTAAATGAATGCTGCATAGCATAATAGTCCCAGTTAAACAGCACCAAACATGAATCTATAACAATTTCCCCTCATTAACAGTCCAGCCCTATGCATGCTTAATTTTGGCAGCATTCAGTAAGACTTGTTTCCATGTAGGGACAGAGGTGAATTTTGTCTGGCCCTGACATTTTAGCAAACCAAAATAATTCATACTTCCTGAACTAATATACAGATTGGAACATAACCATGCTTCTGAGTTTGCACTTCTCTAAATTTTGTGATACAGATTTTTAATAAATAAATAAATAAATAAATATCCAGTATGCAGAAAGATTGCTTATTTTAGAATGAAATGTGTTAAGAAATGTGTACATCAGGATTAAATATGCACTTGCATAGTATTTTAAACGGAGTTTCCATGCCCTATTCCAGCAGATTGGATTGTGTTCTTAGGATGATCAGAGGTTTAGATTGTACTAAGGCTGCAATCCTTACCCCAATTACCTGGGAATAAATCCCATTGAATTTGGGACTTGGTAACAAATGGATTCTTTCTGACCCTTTCCCCCCAACCAGAGCATGACAGGCTGCTTGTGGGGATGAACTTTTGCCAGAATACATAACACTTGTCTGCATCCAGATTTGTATTGGCTGCCACTTGCTACCAGATGATGTTGAAAGTTCTGGTGCTAACATATAAAGGCCAGGTGACTTGAGAGACCATCTTACTCCTCATATACATAGTAGTTCACTGCATTCTGGAGGAGATCCTCTCCTACAAATCTCTAAAATATCAGAAGTCCAGCACATAGTAACTCGGAACAGGGCTTTCAATGTGAGTGCTCCTATTTTGTGGAATGTCACCCCTGTTGAGACATGATTTGTTGTTGTTTAGTCATTTAGTCGTATCTGACTCTTCGTGATCCCATGGACCAGAGCACGCCAGGCACTCCTGTCTTCCAGTGCCTCCCGCAGTTTGGTCAAACTCATGTTAGTAGCTTCAAGAACACTTTCCAACCATCTCATCCTCTGTTGTCCCTTCTCCTTGTGTCCTCAATCATTTCCAACATCAGGGTCTTTTCCAAGGAGTCTTCTCTTCTCATGAGGTGGCCAAAGTATAGGAGCCTCAGCTTCAGGATCTGTCTTTGCAGTGAGCACTCAGGGCTGATTTCCTTCAGAATGGATAGGTTTGATCTTCTTTCAGTCCATGGGACTCTCAAGAGTCTCCTCCAGCACCATAATTCAAAAGCATCAATTCTTTGGCGATCAGCCTTCTTTATGGTCCAGCTCTCACTTCCATACATGACTACTGGTATGAGACATGACAGATCAGCATTATTGTAGTGTCTAGAAGTTACTGAATATGTTTTTTGTTTCAACAAGCTTTTCTAGCTTGAAATTTCTTTATGTATTAGGTCTCTCCCTTGCATGCTGACTTGTGCTATTTTTATACCTGCACAGTTATTTTCAGTGTATTGTTTCTGAACCTGTTTTTGTTTTTCATTGTATACTTATAAATTGTTTAGATTTATGTTAAAGGTGAGTCATAACTTCATAATCTTAATCATAATCAGCAGTATCAATTCTTCATTCAGCTTGTGGGTACCAGAATTTTTTCTTTTCTGACGGCCGCCATTTTGTCCCAAGGCCCCATAATAACAAAATGTACAGGGCATTGTGGGTAAATAAATCAGCAATCACCAGAAGCGTTTTCTGAAATTGGGTCGGCTGCTGTCACAATCATAAGTCGTGTTGGAAATGGGTGCAGCAACAAACCAGCAATGAATGTAACTAGCAAAACAAATGTGATGCCTATGAACAGAGAGGAAAAAATAATAATTTCCCTGAAAATCTAACAAAAACAAAGAGTTTAAAAGTGAAAATACCAAAACAACAACAAAAAGGGTTTCATCCACATCCCTACTTTATACTTGAACGTAGCAGCATTTTACAGCCACACAACCCAGCAAATAGTTTCCTCTGCCAGAATTAGCATTCTTCCCGTGAGTTATAAGCTGACAGACGCTTTATAGTACATAAATCTAAAAAGAGCTCCCATATGACATTCAGGGATATTATATATCTTTTGAAGTCAGCATTTCAGAAATCCTGGAGATGTCATCAAAAGCAGCCAGTTAATTTATTAGCACTTTGTGGGCTTTCCACTTATCTGGGGCAATATGCATTTGTTTGTTTTCCTTTGTGAATTTACAGAGGAGATTCAATCTGGTATTTAAAATTAGGGCTGCTATGTCTACCCAATTATGAATTTGATTGAGGAATTAAAAACCTTCTGATCAGCTAAAAAGTGATTAAAAAGTGATTAGCCAAGCAGCGGGGTTTTTTAAATAATAAAAAAGACAACTATTTCTAGAAACTGGAGATAGCATACACCATCTTTGGAGAAGCACATGTTCGTATCAACCAACAACACATCCTTCTTTGAAATATACCTGATCAGAGACTCCATGCAAGCCCATCTGCCACTCACATCTACTTTTTTGTGGAACACAGTTAAAAATATATGCACATGTCCTGCCTACAAAATGGACAGTCTATGTAATTTTGGGGGGATGTGCATTCCTTTCTCTCTGAGTGTGTGTGTATGTGTGTGTGTGTGTGTGTGTGTATATATATATATATATATGCTTTCGTAGATTTTCACGGGTACAGGAATGCAGGTTTTGGTGTCCTCGGGTATCTTCCCGTGTAAAAGTTGGGGTGTCTAGGCGACGTTTCGACGAGGTCTCACTCGTCATCTTCAGGCTGGTGCTTTCGGCTTCTTGTTACTGGAACAGAGCAGGATCTCAGTGTTTGAGTTCCTATAAATACTGTAGAGGAGGTATGGTGTATAGCCTCCAGTGTTCTGGGCAGAGAGGAAGTTCCCAGGCTAGTGTGCCTTTTCTTCTTTTGTTCCTTAATTGCTTGAGGGATATCTTGAGTGATTTCTTGAGTGATATCCTGAGTACCACTTAGGTGGGTCATTAGGTGTGGATTAGTTGCTAAAGCCTTTGTGTCTTGACCTCTTGAACTTTGTGAAGAGTTTTTCTGAGAAGATGGGTGTACTACATTTAGTTGTGCTCTGGCTTGGCTTCGTGTATAGGGGCGAGCTGTGGTTTTGTGGCCTGTGCCAGCCAGATCTGTGTAGGGATTGCAGGGGGGTGCAGCATCCGGAGGTGCCACCATGGTTTGGCTACTGGATGGTGTCTGTAATTTATCTGTGGAGAGGGTCTGGGTTTGGGTCTGGTGTGGTTGATTGGTGATGGCGTTCTGTGTGCCTCTGGATCTGGTGTCAGTTTTTGTGGGGAGGGCTAATTTCCAGATGTCTGGCAAGCGGGATGTGTCGTCACGCTTGTTCATGTTGTGAGGGTGTTTCTCTATCTCGATGGCTTCCATGATTATTCTCTTGTGGTGATGTTCCATGTTAGAGAGCAATTTGGAATCTGCAAAATTAATTTCGTGTCCTGTTTCTTTCATGTGTTGGAAGAGAGAGGAAGTTTTTTCTTCTTTTTTGACGGCATTCTTGTGTTCTGCGATACGTGCATTTATTCGTCTGTTTGTTTGTCCAATGTACGTGGCTGGGCAGACTTTGCAGGGTATTTCATAGACCCCTTGGTTTTCCAACTGGATTTTATCCTTGGGGTTTCTGAGGATATTGGCTATTTTTTGGTTGGCGCAAAAGGCTGTTTTGATATTGTGTTTATGGAGGATTTTGCTAATTTTATCTGTAGTGCCCTTGATATAAGGAAGGAGGGCCATGCCATTGTTTTCTTCTGTGTCTTGGTTTTTGGGGGGTGTTTCTTTTTGGATTAGCTTCGTAACCCTGTTTTGCTGGTATCCATTGGCAATTAACACATTTGAGAGATTCTGTAACTCAGTTGTCAAGTGGTCTTTGTCAGCCAGGCGTTTGGTTCTGGAGATGAGAGTCTTGGCTACGGAGTTTATTTGTGCAGGGTGGTGGTGTGATTGTGCATGTAAGTAGCGGTTGGTGTGTGTTTTTTTCCGGTAGATAGTGTGTCCTAGGGAGCCATCAGGTTTTTTGTAGATTAGGACGTCAAGAAAGGGAAGTTGGTTGTTGGCTTCTATTTCCATAGTGAATTGTATTTTGGGGTGTAGGCTGTTGAGATGTGTGAGGAAGCTGTCCAGTTTTTCCTTCCCGTGTGGCCAAATTACAAAGGTGTCGTCAACATATCTGAGCCAAAGTTTGGGTTTGTGTTCTGACTTGTCTAAAGCATTGGTTTCAAAGTGTTCCATGTACAGGTTTGCGATGACCGGTGAGAGGGGTGATCCCATAGGTGCTCCTTCTATCTGTTTGTATCTTTGTCCATTGTGGATGAAGTACGTGTTGGTTAGGCAGTGGTTGGTCAGGTCCAAGATGTATTCGGGGGGATTGTATTTGTTTTGAATGGCTGTCAAGGCTTCATTAATGGGCACTTGTGTGAAGAGAGATACAACATCGAAGCTCACAAGTAGGTCATTGGGATGTAGGTTTTGCTTCTTTATTGTTTCTATGAACTGGAAGGAGTTTGGAACGTGTGAAGAGATGGATTCTGCATAGGGCTGGAGTTGCTTGGCGAGAAATTTAGCGAGATTTTGTAGAGGTGAGCCTATGGAGCTGACTATTGGTCTGAGTGGTGTTCCTTCTTTGTGTATCTTGGGGAGGCCGTAGAGTTTGGGGCATCTGGATGATTTTTCTCTGGGGATGATTCTTAGCTGGATTTCTTCACTGATAGGAGAGGCTTTTTATTTTGGATTTCCCCCCTTGCACCCCCCTGCAATCCCTACACAGATCTGGCTGGCACAGGCCACAAAACCACAGCTCGCCCCTATACACGAAGCCAAGCCAGAGCACAACTAAATGTAGTACACCCATCTTCTCAGAAAAACTCTTCACAAAGTTCAAGAGGTCAAGACACAAAGGCTTTAGCAACTAATCCACACCTAATGACCCACCTAAGTGGTACTCAGGATATCACTCAAGAAATCACTCAAGATATCCCTCAAGCAATTAAGGAACAAAAGAAGAAAAGGCACACTAGCCTGGGAACTTCCTCTCTGCCCAGAATACTGGAGGCTATACACCATACCTCCTCTACAGTATTTATAGGAACTCAAACACTGAGATCCTGCTCTGTTCCAGTAACAAGAAGCCGAAAGCACCAGCCTGAAGATGACGAGTGAGACCTCGTCGAAACGTCGCCTAGACACCCCAACTTTTACACGGGAAGATACCCGAGGACACCAAAACCTGCATTCCTGTACCCGTGAAAATCTACGAAAGCATATATATATATATATATATATATGCATGCAGTGCTGTTTTCCTACTCATATTGAAATTCTGCCCCTCAATGAGGCCAAACTTAGATTCACAAAATGTTTAGGGGTATGCGTACCCCTGCGTACCCTCAGAAAGAAAAAAACCCACTCGTGTGTGTGTGTGTGTGTGTGTAGAGACATATATGGGTCGCCGTATTTCAAAAAGTGAAAATCCAGACACAAAATCTAATTTTGAGCTGACATGGGTTGCCATATGTTTGTATTTTCCCGGACATTTCAGCACTTTCCACCCGGACACTTTCCGTATGGCAACCCTAAACTATATCCTGTTGAAGGCAATCCCTCCAGTACAGATTGGTTCAGTCCCATCCCAGCCTTGTGAGTATATGATTCTGTGCCCATTCAAACTGCCTGTGCAACCAGCTGTACTTTATGACTCCCTCTCATGCTCTGTTCTACAGACGCTGCTTATAAAAACAGTATAAAGGAGCTCAGGCTTTCATTACCGAAGGCTTTAAAGCAGCATGCATTGTCAACAGCCTCATATTTTCTTTGATAGTCCTACGACAGAACAGGTACGTTCGAACACACATCTCTTTTTCATGCCTGAATAGGTGCTCTGACTCAATTCCATTGAATAATGTCATCGGATCACCTCTTCACAGTTGTCTGTGGTTGGGTTCCTATCTAGTGAAAAATATATCTTTCGGAAAGCCCTTGAGTTCTTTCATCTAGCAGTATACTACAGCGATCGCTACTTCCTTTTTAAATTATGCCAGGGCAATGGAACTGGAAAAGAGACACTTTTTCTTTGAAGACAGGTGCTTATGGTTAAGAAACCCAGCGCATGATTTGACAGATAAATCTGTCACTTGTCCTAGAAAGATTTGTTCTAAATTTACGTTCCCCTATACACAGATCCTAAATTAAACAAGTATGCACAATGTTTTCATTTATTTGAAGCGATCACTTTAACAAGGCTATAATATACAAATACATGGTTTTGAAGAGGAAGGAGTGTTTTAGAGAGATTAACCTGCCACATTATTACCTGATCCTCAAGACAATATAGACAAAATGTAGCCCTGCCAGGTTATGTTAACAGAAGTATTTATTTGACTTTCAAAATATAGAAATAAATAGTTGTCGTCCCCCCCAAGGAGGCTAATAATAATAACAACAGAATACAGTAATAAATCATGAATTTTTTTGGACTGCATTATTAGTATAATAATAAAAATATAATTTATATCCCACCCATCTGGCTGGGTTTCCCCAGCCACTCTGGGCAGCTTACAACATATATAAAAACACAACAAACCATCAAACATTAAAAAACAAAATATCCTAAACAAGCAACAAACAAACAAACAAACAAACAAACAAACCACTAAATCAATAGAAACCAAAAACAACAACAACAGTAGCAGTAATAACAACAATAATAAACAGCTTGCAGTTATATCTAATTTAAAGTAACTGCCAACGCCAACTAAAAAATTAACAAACACCAACCTAACAAAAACAAAACAGGGAACCAAAATTAGAAATGTACATTTTTTAAAAAACATTTTACCCTGTTGCCCCAACCCAAGATTTCTTCCAGCAACCACATTCCAGCATCTTTCTCTTTTTCTGTTCTCCATAGCCTTCTCTGTACCTCATGGGTTTATACACCTCTTGAGATATTGTCAGCCAATTTGGCATGACAGTTCCCCAGGTGAAGGAGTCAGTTTTTATCTATGTTTGGATGCTGTTGGAGGCTATTTTGAATCAAGGTGGCAGACCAAAACCTTCCAAACTACAACGATTTGGATGGCCCTGGAGATACTGTCATGCAATGAATCCCAAAAGCAAGCTTGGCCTTCTTTTTGGATGGTGTGTAATGCCTTTTTGAATCCAGACGGTGGACTGAATCGTTCCAAACTGCACCGATTTGGATGCCTCTGAAGTTATCGTTGCCCAGTTTGGTGTGGTGGTTCCTGAGATCGAGGTGTGGGTATTCGTCAACATTTGGAAAAGGCGGGACATCTGCTGGTGAGCAGAGAATGCATCTTGCTAACCGCTAGGATCCACTCCACCAGAAATTTATATAAAGATTTTTATAGAATCTACAGTTATATAAAAGCACTGCAAGCCTATCTCAGTAGGAGGATTTTACATCCCACACCTCTCACAACAATCTCTTGTGGGATTCTTTTAGGGAGGGATTGTAAAATAATGGGTTACTATGGACAAACGGAAGGGCTGCAACCTTTATATGCAAAAGGTCAGAGCCTGGCATCTTGAAACCCGTGAAAACTGCTGCCAGTCAGTATTTAATGTATTTTTAATCTCCTGTTGGAAGCCGCCCAGAGTGGCTGGGGAAACCCAGCCAGATGGGCGGGGTATAAGTAATAAATTATTGTTATACAGTATAGAGAATGGCCTAAATTGGGACCAAACAGATCATGCTGCAGAGCCAGTTGCCTTCAGGAAAGCCATGATTTCAAAACTGGCCCCTGGGGTTTAAAAAATGCATTCACCCCTCAATCTGAAAAACTGACAGGTGAACTGCAGCTCATATTTTTGCAGGATTTCATTTGCACTGTGTCATTTTTGTACACACACACACACACACACACACACACACACATACATATATAAAATGGTACCTCGGGTTAAAAACTTAATTCGTTCCGGAGGTCCGTTTTTAACCTCAAACTGTTCTTAACCTGAAGCACCACTTTAGCTAATGGGGCCTCCCGCTGCTGCCACACAATTTCTGTTCTCATCCTGAAGCAAAGTTCTTAACCCGGGGTACTATTTCTGGGTTAGCGGAGCCTGTAACCTGAAGCATCTGTAACCCGAGGTACCACTGTATATGCTTCAAACCGTGTGTGTGTGCGCGCGCGCGCGTATGCGATGTGTTTGATGTGTTTATTATTTAGAAATAATGCTTGGTTTCATCATCCGGCATACTCATTTTTTAAATACGCCAAGCTTACTCACCTGGGAGTGTGCCCTGGAAACCATTGGAAAGTGCAGGTCTCCCCTTAAATGGGCAGAGAGGGAGATTTGCAGATGGCGCAGGAGGTCCACCTATGGAGGCATCTTCCTAGATGCTGCAGAATGTCCCACGACTGTGCTGTCAATATTCTGATGGTTTTAAGGGCGGAATGGAAGTGCGTTGGAGGCAGATATCCTCATGGATTTCATTCCCTCAACACATCCCTGGAATTGGCAGAGGATGGAGGTGTACCCAGCCCTGGAATTGGCATAATTATTTGCCTCCTTACTGGGCTCAAAGTGAGGGTAAATTGAAAGGGGGAAAACCCCTACAAAGCGAAAGAGGAAAACAAGGAGAGGAGCAGTCCTTCCCCAACTTTTGCCTTGCAAGAGGAAGCCAAACAAGGCTTTAGAATTTACATTTTTAAAAGAATTGTGGCCAGCCTCTCAACTCCCAAAGAGAAGACCTATAACAAACCAGCCCTTGCTGATAGCTGTTTTACTTTTATGGCTTGGTATTATGCTGTTTCCAGAATTGAGCTTTTGGCTGAATTAGATGGGGGGTGGAGATGTTTTGCAGTAGTCATTGATATTTGTACTTTTCTTTAAAATGCATCCATTTTAAAATGGTAAAAATGTTTTGGGGTAGTCATTGATATTTATACTTTTCTTTAAAAAATACTTCCATTTTATTTATGTATTCCGTGTACATCCCAACGTTTCTCCAAGAGCTCAAGGCAGTGTTGATGGCTCACCCGCTCATTTTTATCTTCATCTCATCTCAAGGTCATCCGACGAGCTACATGACTGAGTTGGGATTTGAACCTGGTCTTGCCAGACCTAGCCTGACATCCTAACCATTTCACGGTGCTGTTTGTATACTGCTGCTATTTTCAGAAGCCACTTTATCTGTCAAAACTTAATAGGTGGGACTAGGAATCAGCATCTATCTCTTGGTAAACAACCTGAAACACAAATTCATTCCTTTAATGTTTCTCGTTTTTTAAAAAACTTTAAATTAGAAAATGATAAATGGTCAAGCATTACAACCGGAAGAAATGTTTGGTAGCATATATAATATTAGTCACAGCTGATTGACTATAAAAATCACAAGTTATAATGGTGTGATCCAGCCAAAGTTAAATCCCACCAGTGTGAACAGGAGAATTATGCACATGCTCTTGCATTTATGCAAATGATCCATGAATGACTAATCTTGGGCCAGACTGGGGTGGTTTTTTTCTGGTTTTTTAAAGGAGTAAATGAAAGGTGAAAAAATGATTTAAATAATTGTATTTTAAATTCATGGAGAAATACAATAAATGAGCAATTGGACCATCTTTTTTACCAAGTGTTTTTGAGGCAGATCAAAGAACTAAAAAGTTGGGTGGAGGTAAGAAAGGGGAAAACAAATGCTTTGCTGTTTCCCTAATTCTCGTGTTAATTCATATGCTGTGTTTGTGAAAGAATGTGGGGATAATGATTTGGCATTCCTTGATTAGGATGCTTTCATTATATTAATCAGGGTTGGTAGGTAAGTGTTGGTTTGAAGTTCTAGAGGGTCCTTGGACAAAGTCGATGGATGTAGCCTTGACAAATGCCAACTCCTGAAGCTGTTCTTGAGGGTGGTGCCTCAAATATTATATTGCCTCTACATTCCTATTATATAAAGGCTATGATATGCAGAATTTTAGGGAGTGGGTATTTCATCCACATGCCTCTGTTTTTTGCGTGGACAGGTGGAGTCCCCCCAACCCCAGGCAACCCACGAGCAGAATAATCACTCAAGGCAACGTGCTATGGGATTAAAATTGGCCACAACTTTATTAAATTTCAGATGTAGGGAGCCCTTGGCTAGGGCATTGGGTGTTTATCCTTCCCAGTCCCCAGCCAGGGATCTGGGAGACATCAGGGTTATCCAGAATGTGTGGGGATTGGGCTGGCTCTGGAGAACACACGTCCAAGCAGAGAGCCCGCCCCCCCATTTCTCCGCTGTTGGAGGGGAGAGCAATGACAACCTCTCAGCGTATGGCCAATGCCTCCCCTCAAGACCCCTTTAACGGGGAACCCTGGTATCACTGCCACAAGGGAGGCGTGGGTCACCACTTCATGCCCCCATATTTAGGAAGATAGACTAAAGGCTTCTGCCCAAGGCCTGCAACCACCAAAGTTGTGACGTTTTGCTACGGGAAAGGCAAAACCTGCCAATGCAGGATAATTCCTTTCCGGCCCTTCAACAGCAACCCTGGCGTAGCAGCAACTGCTTACCTGTGGAGAAGAGGTTAACCTGCAAAAGAAGACTTAACTGAGGGAGGGCAGGGTGGGAGCAGCTCTGGAGCCAACTGATGCTTTGCAGGTAGGATTCACCTTCTGTTGTGTGGGCAGGACGGTCTCTCTCCTTACCTGGCCAATCCCCTGGCAATGCCTCCCCAGGCGGGATTGGATGATTGGCTGAGGTAAGCAGACACCTCCAGGTATCCAGCCTGGGGAGGATGAAACCAGCCCGAACTACCAGGAGCTGCACTGGGATCCGGGGGGCTGCACATGACCACACAAAAGGCGCCCCCCATTTGATGTGCAGAGCGGTCATTCCCCAGTGTGATTCTCAATATTATCTCCAATAGCTCACAAATGACTTTGCCCTTTAGTTTTAGCAACTTATCCAGTTTTGTGAGTACAATTATTTTCTAACATTTGAATGTTGCTAATTTCAGTAAGTACAATTTAGATTTCATTGAAGTCCATCTGTGTATCAATTTTTATGACTGATGTTGGACGGCACCTTGTAACATTTTGCACATTCATGCCGTCACTCTCAAATCCCACAATTTTTTTAAGCTGACATAAAAATGCAACTGAGAGCGGTTTGTACTTTTGCAATTTAGATGTTGCTTTTGATAAACTGTAAAAATTTTAGTTGCAACGCACATTGCTCTTTGAGCTGATAGGCTTTTGAACTGGTTTAATCTATCCATTTGCACACATTCATGTTAAGTGTTGCATTTGAGTTGTGAAACATTCATGAAAATTATTGGACACAGAGGTATAATAAGGCTTGATTGCAATCAGAGCCAAGTCCAAGAGATTATTATATCCCCAGTTCTTTGAACAGGTGCAGGGCAGTAGCATGAGAGAGCCTGCTTTTATAACAATTTTGATTCAGTATTTTGTGGGTCACTCAATAAGTTAGTCTTTCTCTCAGGTTCACATTCCTGCAGATTCCTGTAAACGTGTGTTTTATACCACTGAGGTGATTGTGAGCAAGTCATAATTTTAATATCTGCCCCAGGCACCCATGGTGCTAAACTAAGGCCCGGCGGCTGGATCTGGCCCAATCGCCTTCTAAATCCAGCCCATGGACGGTCTGGGAATCAGTGTGTTTTTACATGAGTAGAATGTGTGCTTTTATTCAAAACGCATCTCTGGGTTATTTGTGGGGCATAGGAATTCGTTCATCCCCCCAAAAAATATAGTCCAGCCCCCCACAAGGTCTGAGGGACAGTGGACTGGCCCCCTGCTGTAAAGTTTGCTGACCCCTGTGCTAAACCATTAATTTGTGCCAATGGAACCAATAGACCCTGTTATTCTGCTCCGTGTTTTCTGTTGCAGCTGTGTCCCAAAAAAACAACAGGCTTTTGAATACCACTACTGGATTTGTCAGGAATAAAAACTTGACATCTTGATGTGCAAGATGTTCAAGATGTTGCCAATTAAATTTACCATAATTATTCAAGTTTTTGCCCTGTATTGAGGAAAAGGCCACTTACCTGGGATTCCAAAGAAGCACGATTTACAGCCCGGCATGGCCATGGCCTGGTCTCAGGTCCACTGCGTCATGACATGACCATTGGGGAACATGGGAGCCTCCCCTGGAGGTCCTCTGGTATGTCATGAAAAGCCTTTTGAATGGGCCAATGGGAGTGAGGAAGGGGTATGGCCATGACGGTGGACCTGGCTTCATTCAGGTCCATCCAGATAGTTTAAAAGGCAGGACTTGGCCTGCTCAGATTTTCGTACATGCCACACCATTTTACAGTGGTGCCTCGCAAGAAGAAATTAATTCGTTCCGCAAGTTTTTTCTTCTTGCGAGTTTTTCATCTTGCGAAGCACGGTTTCCCATAGGAATGCATTGAAAATCAATCAATGCGTTCCTATGGAGACCGTCCGGGGACAGAGGGGAAGCGCCGCGCGCCTTCCCCTCTGTCCCCGGACCTGTTTAAAGCAAGGGGCGGCGGGGAGAAGATTGCTTCTCCCCGTTGGCTGCCCCGCAATCTCCGGGGACAGAGGGGAAGGCGCGCCCCGGACCTGTTTTAAAGCAAGGGGCAGCGGGGAGAATCGCGCCTTCCACTCTGTCCCCTCTTTTGAAGCAAGGGGCGGAGGGGAGAAGATTGCTTCTCCCCGTTGCTGCCCCTTGGTTCAAAAGGGGTCCGGGGAGAGAGGGGAAGGCGCGCGCGCCTTCCCCTCTGTCCCCGGAGATTGCGGGGCTGGCAACGGGGAGAAGCGATCTTCTCCCCGCCGCCCCTTGCTTCAAAGGAGGTCCGGGGACAGCGGGGAAGACGCGCTGCGCTTCCCCACTATCCCCGGAGCTTGAGGGGCAAGCTTCGTTTTGCGAAGCAAGCCCATAGGGAAATGTGTCTTGCGAAGCGGCTAAGAAAACGAAAAACTCCTTCGTCTAGCGAGTTTCGTCTTCCGAGGCGTTCGTCTTGCGGGGTACCACTGTATTCCCTTAGAACTTCCTGTTCCCTTCACAGGGCCATTCAAGATGGTTCTTTGTGGTCATTTCTGCTAAACCTGAACTACCATGTAAAGTTCTGACCACGTACCTTTCAAAAAGGATACTGTAAACCTGGAAAGGGTAACTAAAATGGTCAAGGTGATAAGACAACTCCACTGTGAGGAAAGATTACATCTGCTGGGGCTATTTTAGTTTGGACTAAAGGTGAGTAAGGGTGGAGAAATGACAGAACTGCATAAGATTATGCATGATGCAGAGAAAGTGGCCCCCTCTCATAAAACTATAACCCAGGGTTATCCAAAGAAACTGAATATTCACGAGTTAGGACAGAAAAAAAGAATTCACTTCTCCACACAGCACATGGTTAAACTATGAAATTTGGTGTACTGATGGCCACCAACCTGGACAGTCTTAAAAGGAGATTCAACAAATTTAGATAGAAGTAAGTCTATCAGCGGCTGCTAGTTAAGATGACTGTGCACTGTCTGCCTTTTGTATCTGAGGTAGAATACCAATTGTAGAGGAACACAAGAGTGCTGTTATGCTTATGTCCTGCTGCAGGCTTCTCATGGCCTTCTGACCACTGTGAGAACAGCATGCTGAACTACATGGACCTTTGATCTGATCCAAAAGGGCTCTTCTTAAAATATTGTTTTCATAAAGCTGATATTTGAAAGGATAGGAATGGCTGTCAAACTTTTTTTTTCTTTCTTAAAGTGACTTGCTTCCTCATATTTCTTTACGGTAGGATAGCGCAAGCAGTTTGTTGAGATTTTATTGACTATAAATCTCTACATCAGAATTTTGCTCAGGAATTTCTGGCATGCCATATGTAACAAATCCATACGGAAAACGCAGCTATGAGACATTTCCACCCTAACTTACTGCATGCTAGTAGCTTTCAGAATAGAAGGTTGTACAGCTGGCAAAATCAATGCCTTCAATTGCCAGGCAGTTGATGCCAAATGTTAATGGTATAATATTATATCCATAATATACATGCTGGAAGATGAATCTATATTGATATTCAGGCAGTAAAGTTGAACTTCAAGTGGAAGTGTATGGATATTAAAAAAGCTGAGATGTCACTAAGTATTTTCATCTAATCAAGAGATATGGTGCCACTAAAAAAACTATTTAGATTGCCTCCTAAGTGCTCTCCATTGAGACTAAGCTTCTGAGCAGAATATATGATGCACTAAAAATGTTAAGTATGTAGTATAAGGCAACACATTCTGTGTTAACGAAGGAAATTTTCTAGATCCATCACAAGTCCAGCGTCCAGGTTTATATCAGATGCCATTAGCATTCCTATCTAAGAGTTTCTTGACTGAAACCTCATATTGCCTTGCATGGGGATAGTGCTTAGCTTGCTGCAAGCATGAGGTTGCAGCTGTTCAAAGTGTGACAGGAGAGAGCATTCCAGGTTAATTCTGTTATCGGTAAGTTAGCTAACCAAGAGGACGGGGTGTCAGGAGCTTGTCCTACACTCAAGTAGGACCCTGGTAGAGACACATGCCCAACTCGCATGTTCCCTCCCTCCTGGTCGATCCTTTGGGAGCTTCAAAAGCTTTCTTCAGCCCAAACATCACAGCGACCGATGCCAATAGACATTGGCACACTTTTTGATCTGCAGAGTTTGCGCAACTTGCGTGACAGACCTCAGCAACTCAGCATTTAGGCTAATCTACTTTATTTAGATATAAACAGAACTTAATTCATTCTGGAGGTCCGTTCTTAACCTGAAACTGTTCTTAACCTGAGGTACCACTTTAGCTAATGGGGCTTTCCACTGCCACCACACGATTTCTGTTCTCATCCTGAAGCAAAGTTCTTAACCTGAGGTACTATTTCTGGGTTAGCAGAGTCTGTAACCTGAAGCCTCTGTAAACTGAAGCATCTGTAACCAGAGGTACCACTGTATAAAATTAAAACTATGCACATATACCACATATTTAAAATACACCAGTAATTTCAATATAATTCAAGGGCACCAGCCCTTTAATTAAAAGCGGTCAATTTTCAAAAGCCCGTCGGAACAAGAACATCTTCACTTGCCGGCAAAAGGACAGCAAGGAGGAAGCCAGTCTGGCGTCTCTAAGGAGGGCATTCCAAAGTCTGGGAACAGCCACTGAGAAGGCCCTCTCCTGCCCATGAGGGTGGTGGGACCAAGAAAATGGCCTCCCCTGGCGATTTCAAAACCTAGGCTGCTGATTCATATGAGGGAATACAGTCTTTCAGGTAGCTTAGACTTAAGCCGTTTAGGGCTTTATAGGTGGAAGTTGTTGTCCAAGAACATCTGAAGGGCTGCAGGTTCCCCTTCTCTGAGTTGAAATCAAGTCTATCACCTGCTGTGGCAGAACACTATCACAATATGTTGGTGAACTGTGACATTACTGCAGCAGGTGTTCTAATACATATATCCAGGATCAGGCAGTGAATGATGCCAGAGTGCTGGGCACTTGCTTTATTGATAACAGTCCTAAGTGGTTCCCTTTTTCATGGTTCTTTGGGTAGAATGAAGGATCGCCCCCTTCTTCAATATTATTGTACATGCATTCAATAATGGCTGCTCTGTAATCATAATGACTATATGCTCAATCATGTAGCAAATAAGATTTCAGCTGCTTGAACGAGCTGTTGAAGAGAAGCTTCATATTTATAGCTGGAGTCAGGCAACTGTTTAACAGGTGCAAACAAGGTGAGCACAAGGAGCAAGTCCTTAGCTAGGTTCGTGGTGTAGTTGCGAGGCTTGTTTCATCAAGCCAGGCCCTTAAAGGGATTTAGTATGAATAAAATTATACTGTAATGACACATCTGTAAATAAATGACACACTCTCTCTCTCTCTCTCTCTCACACACACACACACACACAGAGAGAGAGAGAGCGAGAGAGAGAGAGACTATATATAACAATTTCCTGGGTGCTTTGGACCATAGTAAGCTCCCAGCCAGCATCTATGTGATCTCCAAGGGACAGCCAGAGTACTCTCTCTAAGGTGTGGTGTCACTCTTGTCGAAGTTATCAATAATAGGATCAACTCTGCCCCACACCAGTTGCCCCACTTTGTAAAGCTAACGTACAACAAAGTGAATGGTAACTGGCAGATGAGAGATACAGTTGTACCTTGGAAGCCAAATGGAATCCGTTACGGAAGTCTGTTCGACTTCCAAAATGTTCAGCTTCCAAGGCCCGGCTTCTGATTGGCTGCAGGAGCTTCCTGCAGCCAATCAGATGCCACAGAAGCCGCACCAGACATTTGGCTTCTGAAAGAACGTTCGCAAACCAGAACACTCACTTCTGGGTTTGTGGCGTTCGGGAGCCAAAACCAAGGTACAAGTGTACTAAGAACTTTCAACACCCCTGACAAAGCACAGCCCCCAGAATTATTTGGGGGAAGCCACGACTCTCTGAAGTAGTATCATGTCACTATAAAGGCATATTTTGAATGTGGTTTTAGACTTTAGCATTAATTTATCATTGTCTCTCACATTATCTTGATGTTAAGGCATCATTCTATATTGTTGAGGTCATAATCATTGTATTTTAGACTTTTAATTCATATCTTTAATGTATAAGGTAAAGGTAAAGGTACCCCTGCCCGTACGGGCCAGTCTTGACAGACTCTAGGGTTGTGCGCCCATCTCACTCTATAGGCCGAGGGCCAGCGCTGTCCGCAGACACTTCCGGGTCGCGTGGCCAGCGTGACAAGCTGCATCTGGCGAGCCAGCGCAGCACACGGAATGCCATTTACCTTCCCGCTGGTAAGCGGTCCCTATTTATCTACTTGCACCCGGAGGTGCTTTCGAACTGCTAGGTTGGCAGGCACTGGGACCGAACGACGGGAGCGCACCCCGCCGCAGGGATTCGAACCGCCGACCTTTCGATCGGCAAGTCCTTTAATGTATCTTTAATGTATATCCATACTTTTTTTTTTTGGAAGATTAAAGTTGAATCTTATTTTTGTATACATTTTAGGGGCAATTACATATTCCTGTATCTGATTTTGTGCTAAGTCTACCTTTGTAGGTTGGGTTTTGCATTTCCGTGTGTGTGTGTGTGTGTGTGTGTGTGTGTGTGTGTTATTTCTCTTTCTGTGGAGACTGCAGAACTCACACTGGGATGTGCTAATAAATAGTCTCTATACGTATAGTACATTTCTCTCTTTTTTTTGCAAAATACCACAAAAATCTGTAATTGACTAGTTTTTGAAACCTTGAGACATCCCAGAGGCCTGCCAGATCCTGGCTTTTTTCTCTTGGACTCTGACTCGTATTTCAGACCTGTCTTTACCTTTTATTTGGCACGTAACATATTGAAGGAAGAAATCTTTGATCTTCACCTTTAGTCCAGATATTTTATTCTTGGCTATTCAGTGTCAAAAGCCCTTCATCTAAGCCTTTCTGTGGGGCATATTCCGTTCCGTTCCTCTTCACACAATGCCAGCTCAGCTTTCTTTCAATTTTTCTGTTTTGACAAGAAAGAAATCCTCAATTATGATTTTGACTAATTGAACATGGATTTGATATTGCACACAAAATCAGTGTCAAACGTGTATATAGCTTTCAGTTTTGTGTACTGCTGCAAGCGGTGGAGGAAGTGAGGTCTGGCTCTACAGGGAAGAAGGGAAAATGCTGAATATTGAATGTCAACTTCAAGAGGGAAACATGGAAAACGCATTAAAACGGCCTTCTCAGGAGACAGCAAAGGAGCACAATTTTATCTAGACTACAGCAGTTTTCATTTCCTCTTCCACCGCAGAAAAATCAAATGCGACTAATAAAAATTTGCTTGCCGTCTTTACAGGGGCAGTGTGAAACCTCTGCCATAGTCAGTCCCGTGTTTAATGTTTTCGGAATTTGGATGGATGCTGTTACTGCTACTATTGTTTTATGTATCTTTTAGTAGTAATTAAAAAAAAAAACACAGGAAAAAAGCCCAAACGTATACCATATTTTTCGCTCCATAGGACGCTCCCGACCATAAGACGCATCTAGTTTTTATAGGAGGAAAAAAGGGGGGAAAATTATTCTGAATGAAACAGTGGGTGTATGATTTTTGTGGTTCATGCTGTGGCCACAGACATGATATGTCATTTGATGGTGAGTTTGGGGTAGCCCAACACAAAAATCCTGAGAATCCATGTGTATCTGTGCTTTGTAACCACGTTTTTGTGCCATTGCGGCCCAAAAAACAATGGATGCGTGTGTGTTTTTGCTGCAGGTTGTAGCCATGGACATGCTATGTGATATGATGGTGAATTTGGGGTGACCCAGTGCAAAAATCCTGAGGATCCATGTGGATCCGTGCTTTGTACTGGTTCCCCCAAACCCAGGTTCGGGGACAGTGCAGGGTTGCAAGAGAGGAAGGAAAGTCCCATTGCAGAAGTGGAAGTTGCTCTGCTCATGAACTTATTCCGCCAAATACTGCCTATAATCCTGATCTCAAAGGTTGCCCAGAACAGGCCAGGCAGTCTTGTTGACTTTTTCCAGACCAATTGGCAGCAAGATTCTGCTGCCAAAATAGCTCCTCCTCCTCGGCCATCATTGGTCTTCTTGGTTCTTGAGCCTTCCGGTCAGTTTTGTCATTTCGCCATAGTCCAACAGCTTGGTTTGCCATTCCTCTCTGGTAGGGACTTTGTCTTCTTTCCATCTCTGGGCTAGCAGCAGCTGCATTGCTGTTGTCACATACATGAAAAGTCTTTTCTGTTCCTTTGGAATGTCAGTACCTACAATTCCTAATAAAAGTCTTCTGAGTTTGTTTGTTTTTACAAAAGTTATTTTAAACATTTTTTTCAATTCATTATACCAGTAATTTCCAGTGGAAATTTCCAACAGCAGCAATGCACGTCGGATGGAGATCAATTAAAATAATATATGTGGTTGAATGTTATTTTGAGAGGTCATATTCCAGTGATTTCCCAGAGGTGGACAATGTGGTCCAGCCCACAGGCTTCACAAAGGTCTCTGGCTGTTGACTGTGAGAACAGGATGCTGGATGAGATGGGTTGGGCCAGTCTTGTATTCTGATGTCCTTAGAGGTTTGCAGGATACTGTGTGGACTTTTTGGTGTCAGGTAAAGAAGTATTTTCTTTTACAAAGGTCTTTTAGAAAGCTCATATGCTCTGGTCTTCTCAGTTTTTAAACCTGTGTTTTAGCTTGGCAAGCAGAAGAAGAGGAGATGAAACAGTTTTGATATTTCTTGAGCTAGGACAGACTGTCCCAAACCCCTTTATCCAGTCAACAACACCAACTGAATACAATTCTTAAAGTTCTTTTTTAAACAAAATGAGGAGATAATACACTGCAGTCAAGTAGAAGAATGAAGAACAAGCATAAACCACCCTTTTGTGCATGGCTCAAAAGAAAACCAGATTGATGATTAGAGATAGAGTTTCCCCCGAGATTGTTTCCAAATTTCAGTTGAATTCCTCTGTGGTACATAATGACTTTCCTAATGAGCAAAATTTAGAAGGTCTTCAATCCAGTTATCAATTACTTATAGATGCAGTTTGGGACTTCCAAAACTGTGCAGTCATGTGCTCTGCAACCTAAATATAGCAATTTTTGCACATGCCAAAACCACAGGGATGCATCTCAGAATGAGTTGGATAAATGAGAAATCAGATTTCAAGGACAAGACTAAATTAAGTCTAGCAATGACATCTTTCCCAAAGTATTCAGTGACAGGTTAGTTCCTAAAACATGTGGACTAGAGTCACTAAAAAGCTACCCAAAGTTTCTGATATTCATATAATTTATAATTAATTTATAATTATATACATTAAAATGAGTGTGTGTGCTACTTTGAGTTTCAAATTTCCTACTGTAAGTGAACTATTCACACATCAGCCTTGCCCCTCTGGAGGTCATAGAAACAGCCCCTGCTTAGATTGACCACTAACTGCACCTGTGAGTAGCATGGGCTTAGCCAGGGGTGCAGGGGAGACAGCTGCCTCCCTAAATCAAGTAAATAAATAAAAATGCTTAACTAGCTGACCAATCGCATCACAGATAACTCAGTTCTGCCCCCCAACATAAAGTCTACCCCCCACCCCATAAAATAAATCTTGGCTGTCCCTTCTTCTTCTTCTTCTTCTTCTTCTTCTTCTTCTTCTTCTTCTTCTTCTTCTTCTTCTTCTTCTTCTTGTTTGGTGATCACTCATAGCCGAGTAAAGATTGTTTTAGCAGTGCCTCCACTAAAATAAATCTTGGCTGCACCCATGGTGAGTAGATGAGTCCAAAACATGAATGGCCTCTGGTTTTACTTCCTGACTGAGACTACAGGGGTCTTTTTAAGCATTTGGAAGGCTCCAGTGAAAACTTTTGGGCCCCATCTGGCTAGATGGTTCACAAGTTATTTAAGCCAGATCAATCACCAAGCCATAACTGGGAACAGAGGACTTAATACCACACAACTGTCAGATTAGCTGTTATTGCCCAGCAATGTCCCAAACTTAATTCATTGGAACAGCTAATGGTGTTCTGCTGGAATAGCAGAGAAGTGACATCACAGAAAAAGTAATCTTGCTTTAAAAAGAAACAAACTGCAAATTTTGAAATGTGTAATAAAGTTCTCAAAAAGCAACACTATTTCATTTCTGCAATGCAGAAAAAAAGTATGAAAATCAATTTCATTTAACTTGGTTTTCAGTATGAAAGATGGAGCTGGCTTTTTCCGGAGCAACTCTTGATAAAATACAAATTTTGCATATTTCCCCTCTAATAGTTCTCATTATTTTCTGTGTGACAGAATTTAACAACATCTCCATTTAAATGCTAATAGTTTCTTCCGTTAACTGCAGAAATATCACGAGTGGAAGCAACATACATCATTTCCAAGTTCTTCGCTGCAAATGACGGCAGAATCTCTGCTGTCAACTGACTCTGGCAATAACTTCCCCCTGAGAGCGATGGAGAGGGGAGAGGAGGGAAAAGACAGATTAAAGAAGCAGGCAGAGCACTGAGAGATGGCACTGCTGGGAAAATTGCTACATACTGCAGCAGGTCAAGTGAAATAACACGCCATGGGTCACAGTGCTGAAATGCCTTCAGACTGATTTCTGCTCAGTTGTTCTGCATTCCGCTGTCCTGGTTTCTCGCACACACGTTGAGAAGCTTGCGGTGGAATGGCAGGAACACGGACTGTCCTCTGAACTGATCTTCCTCTCTAGAGAGCCAGTAACCTATAGGTTGGATTGTTGCAATGCAGTTTATGTGGGGCTGCCTTTGAGGTTGACCCGGTCCAGGATGCGGTTGCTCAAGTGCTCACTGGGGCGGTCTATTTTGCCACCATGTTATGCCACTACTGTAATAATTGCAGTGGCTACCATTTAGCTACTGAGGAAAGTCCAAGGTGTTGGTTCTGGTGCACAAGACCTTTTATATCACTTGAGACCTGGGTACCTAAAAGATCATCTCACCCAATCACTTAACAGGAGAGGGCCTCCTGCAGATACCATCTATCTTATCAGGAGGAGCTCCATTCCATATAATATAGGAATCAGGCCATTAGTGTGAAGGGTGGTTTCCTGAAAAAAACCGTTCAGCAACTTTTGGGGTGTCCTGGTTTTTACTTTTTGAAATATGGCAACCCTTCTAGTGTGGTGGCACCTACCCTTTGGAGCTTCCTCCTATCACACATCAGACCAGCGCCATCTTTATTGTCTTTTGGGTGCCTATGGAAGACCTCTCCTTTCCGCCAAGCCTTTTAAATGGAGATCTTCATCTCAGTCTGTATCCATATTGGATGTGTAATTGCTTATACATATGGCATTGTTTTTAACTGTATCTACGGGCTTGTTTAGAACCAGCATTATTGTTGATGTTTTTGCTTTGAAATTGCTTTGAGATATTTAGGGGAAGTGATTCATAAATGGAATCAAAGACATACATAAACAGCCAAAGAAAATTCAGCTCAACCTGCCTTTTTCCAGGTCCCCTTCATCTTAGCACAGCTTCTCTTTCCGTTCAAAACATCAACTAAGTTTTAATTTATATATATATATTAACTGTTGCTATATCTGCATTGTCCCTGTTATACCTAATTGCAAATTCAAATGTACCCCTATCGTGTTTTATTACTTCCTTGATATTGTATGTGGGCTAGAACTGGTCTGTGACCAAAATAATAAAATTCAATTCAAGTTCAAAACATCCTCCACTTCACTCCTTCACTGAGCCTTCACTTCTTCACACTAGGTGCTTAGTACACAACTGCCACACTTTGCTCATTCACTTTTTATGGGGCATCTACACAATGTCTTCATCAGGCCATGGTCCTCTAGTGTTTTCCTGGTGATTCTTCCATCTTTTTTCAGACCATACCAAATCCAACATTTGGGAGGTGAGGAATGGAAGAGAAGTATAATTTCCACAGGTGTGACTCATTCTTAGCCCTGCTTTTGTGCAGTGATGTATTAGACAGAAGAGCCTATTGCAACTTGGTAGGTACTGTCCGGGAAATGCTAATGCAGCTTTGTTGCTAAAGCTATACAGATCTGGGTCTGGTTTCCACCTGGATGGGAGACCACCTAGGAACCCCTTTCTAGCCCACCTTGAGTTCCATAATGGAAGAAAGGCAGAATGCCAATGTATTAAAATAAATAAAAAGTAAACTTTCTGATGGCTGCCATTTTATCACGATGATAGATGATAGATAGATAGATAGATAGATAGATGATAGATAGATGATAGATGATAGATACGTTTTAGAAATAAAAAATGAATATTTGCACCATAGCAGTGGAAGGAAAGAGTACTATATTGCTAATTAAATAATTGATTGAGGAAAAAACACATTTCTGGGCACCAACATTTCAGTAATGTGTTTTTTCCCTAATTAAAACCTTCTGATCTATATTTCCAATTGAAAACTAATGGCATATACCGGTACTTTGTTCTGTGACATTTTATGGACAGTAACGAGGCCAGCATGCTTCACTGAATAAGCACTTAACTGTTAATTAAATAATCTATTTTAAAGAAAGATTTCTGTAAGTTTGTTAAGGGTGCAGAGACTATGATATCCCTCACAAACCTACAATTTCTAGAGTTCCCTGTGAATAGCAGTTGATTGTTAAACTACTCTGGGAATTGTAGTTTTGTGACGGGAATATGGAACATCTAACAATTCTTAGCGCCCCTAACAAAAATTATTTGGTGGAAGCCAGGACTGTTTAGTGATACTATAGTGCTTTAAATGTATGGTGTGAATGTGGCCTTAGTGTCCAAGCAATGGATATAGCAGTTTAGAGACATAATTTTGTTTCTTATATGCAAAAATGTAGAGTATCTAGAGCTAGGCAAATGGGATGTCCCTAAAGCAATAGAGTGAAAATGTCTTCATAACAAATTGATATACAACTACTACTACTATTATTATTAAAAACTGGTGTTCTGGACAGGGCTTAAATCTGCCTCTCTTGTGAGGCAAGAACACTGGATATTGAGGCCCCAAGGGTAACTGTGCAATATCTGCAAATGAAAGGTTATGCACTGGAGATGAATTTAGATTATCCTTTTATGTACCATAATTATCTTCCTCTGCTTCTCATTATCTTTATAACACTAACAAGCTGGAAGACTAATGAATCAAATGCTACTGCTGTGTCATTGTCACATTTCCAAAGCCCAGCTGTCTGCTGAAGGTGCCCATAGCATAGCAACTCTTGCCTAAACTGCATGCATGGCTCATTGAAAGAGCTTTTTGACTGGCAGTGGTGGCATACTTTCTTTCACACCAGAAGTCTGGGAATCCACATGCACAGCTGATAGCAACAGCCCAGAAGCAAAGCAGACATATTCTCTTCCCCATGTCAAAATGCATCCTTATCCCCTCTCAATGTCATATCATGTTAAAAACAGCAAATGAAAAAGCTTTAAGGCAACTGTTGTAGCTGGGAAGATATACTGTCTGCTCAGAAAATATTCCTCAGTAGCATTCTAGTTTAATTAAAAGACAAACTGTTTGAGGGTTCAGAGCCAATGAACTGACAGCTTTGCTCCCAGCAAAGGAGAAATATGCAAACCGGTGGTCAGTTGGAGTATTTTCTGGTATCTAAGATGGGTAGCCCTACAAGGGACATAGGAAACATAAGAAGAGCCTGAATCAGGTCAAAGGCCCATCTAGTTCAATTTTTGACTTTGGCCCCCATCATCTTCAAAAGCATGGTCAATAGCAGGGGGTGATGGGAGTTGCAATCCAAAATATCTGGAGGGCATCATGTTGGCTGTCATTGTGTTACAGCAGTAGAAAGCAAATTTCTGCCCTCGGATCTGAAACCATTTCCTACTTTCTCAGTAGGAAGATTTTACAGGATCCTCTGAACACTACCCATAACAATCTCAAGATTTTTTATGGAGGGAATTTCAAAACATCAAAGTTGCTACGAATAAAGGAAGGGCTGTAGATTACTGGCAGAACACATACTTTGCATGCAAAGTATCCCAGGTTCAAGCCCTGATGTCTATGAGAGACCCTGGACTATAAAACTGGAAATTCATTGCCAGTCAGTGCAGGCAGTATTGAACTAGATTTGCTATATAATGCAGCTTTCTGTGTTCCTGTGAGTGAGCAGACAGCAAAGCCAATTCCATCAGCTCAGCTTGGATCAACCTGTATCCCAGAAACATGGCCTTCAGTGGTCATTCCAGCCAGCGGCGTAGTGTGGGTTGTCAGCACCCGGGGCAAGGCAAGTAATTTGCGCCCCCTAACCCGTGGATTTGCGCTCCCTAACCCGTGGATTTGCCCTAACCCCAGATATTGCGCCCGGTGCGGCCGGCCCCCCCTGCACCCCCCACGCTACGCCACTGATTCCAGCTAGTCATTATGAGACCAATTATCTTTCTCTGTTTTATGTAACTTTAAAAAATGGTACCTGAATTTCCTCTTCCAATTCCTTTTGTTTTGTGTCTGTTATGTTAAAGAAGTCTGTATGAGGACTATGCAATCATGTGATTTCCCCATGTGGTATAGTCTAAAGTGGTATAATCCAGACCATACATGCCTAAAACAGCTTTGTTTGGCGTACCCATGCCCCAGTCTGTCAAGGAAGATCAATGATCCAGGTTTCCGGCACTGATCTCCTGTCACTCTCAACTTTGCAAAAACTTCTTCTTTTGGAGTATTTCTTCATCCCCATTTACAAACTGGTGTTTAAAGCTTGTGCTAATAAAATGGGCAGGGGAAATCAAGTGTCATGAGTGATAGCACCGAGTTAAATTAATACTACACTCTCTAATTCCCTGTTAGGAAACAGTTAGCTTCATTGTGGAATTAATATACATCAATATTTTTTCAGAAATAATTAGACTTAATTAAACCTTGTCACACTGACTTGTATAACAAGAGCTGAGGGTGCTAATTAGCAAGAGTTGTTCTTTCGAGACGCTGTCATTGCCCGATGCAATCTTTGTGAACATTTCAAAAACCTGGCTTAAATTAAGATGAATAAGGATGGGGGGAAGTTATGTCTCTGGAGAAGATAAAGCATTTGGGTGTGTGTATATTCGATTAAAGTTAGTTGAAGACCCACCTCCACCCCGTGTGGGCGAAGGCAAAAGCAATGGCGGGTGGAACAAACTCGACAGGACAACCCTCTGGGATTGAAAATTGGCCACAACTTTACTGATGTAGGTAGGCTTTGCTTAGGCACTTCCAGAGGAAGTTTGAAGTTTGAACAGGGTCATGCCTAGGATATGGACCACGTCAAAACACAGATCAAGTAAGGCGGCTCTTCTGGACAGAGACATCCATTTAGACCCCTCTACTGGGGTCTACCCTGAGAACACACCTCCTTGAGGTTGGTGTGATGGAGGTGGGTTGCTCTTTAGCCGACTGCGCTGTGAGTTCAGATCGCAGTCAGGCTTTATTTACAAATGGCAGACCCGAGTGAAGACTTCTGGGCTCAGGTCTGCTGCTAAGGCTTCACCCCTTGGGATTCCCATGATTGAGAAATTCAAATTATGCTGTTGGCAGGCTATCCTGCCATCCTCTGTGGCTGAGGAGGACCCAACAGCTGGCCATAATGTGGAAGTTTTTTGCCCCTGGGGAAAGGGGGAAAACCTCAATGGGCCGCAGCCACCTCCCACCTCTGGAGCTGGGTAAGTGGCAAATTCCAAATCATCCTGCCTTTACTTCACAGCAAAAGTTGTTATATCTTCATCTGTACCCTACCTTACACACCGTGCTATTGTCACCAGCTTGTCCCTCATTTCTAGACTTAGTGCAAAAGTTCCACTGTAAACTATAACCATTCCTCTAGCTTTCCATGCCAGTAGACACCCTGCTGCTGCTCATTCCATGCAGTCAGAATTGGTGTAAATTGCTGGGGTAATGCTGGGATTCCTTTGCCAGCACTGCCAAAACAGCCTGTATTTCTGCAGCTTGTGAGGAGTGGGGAAGAACAGCTCCACTAAGGAGTCACTGAACTTGTACCTGAACAGCCCCAATTCCCTTTTTGGGCACCCCTCCCATTCTGAATGAGATGACCAATCCATATACTCTTCCTATAGAGAAGCAGCAAGTGTTTGAGCCCATTTCACTGGCCAGTTCTTAGGATTGCTTTCATGGAGGGGAAACGTGTGTTACTCTCCTTCCATCATCAAAACAGAAGGACCAGGAGGATCCCGTGTCTCCTTTTAAAAATTCTATTAATGAGGACTAAAGTTCAAGGGTGGCTAACTTGTCCCCCTGTGGTGGCTTTATGGCTGCGCACCAGTGACAGCCAGGAAACTCCATCAGGCCATATTCAATTTGCCACAAAGTCTCATTTGCCAGATCAACAGTATTTTGGTGATGGTACAAAAAGGGAACCCCCCCAATGCCTCCCTTTTTGCCCTTATGAAGCGCAGTCTGCCTGAAACATCTGGCTTCAATTTTGGCAAGACCTTTATAGAGCAGAGAGAACTGGGCGTCTCTATGGGTGATTTTGAACCTTCTGCAAGACGCACCTCTGTTCATCAAGGTGAATCTAGATTGGAGGAGTGAGAAGAACAGCAAGTAAGACTTGTGTTTGCTCTTCCATTCTCTTAAAGCATTAATCAGAAAGGATGCAGGTTTCTGAAGAAAGTGGCTCTCATCTTGCAAATTCTATTCTACTCTCATTTTGGTGGGGTGACACTGAATTAAAAGCAGCACAGGAAGTAGTGAACCCTGCATCCTTTTTGCCATTAGGATGATTAAATCCTGGCCTCCTATATCACTCCCTATTGTGGTGAAATTATTTTTGGAAACAGTATCCAGTCAAATTCCATTTTGGACTTAACTCAAACATTCAGCATCACTGACATGAAGGTATATATAGTACTACATGATTATAATGACCCAGGTAATTGGTTTAAGGTATATGCAGATATACACCATTAAGATTTTTTAAATATTCAAGCTGCAGAATGTACAGTGTAGATAATTTCATGTGCATCTTTCTGTAACGAGAACTAAATGCATTGGCAAGATGTTTTCCCAGCAGAAATGAAACATCATACTAGAAGAGGATGAAGTTATTCTCTATTATTGAAGACTGAGTATTTAATTTTAAAAAAACCCACAACCAACAAGATACAAGGCACCCATCTATGTGAGACGGACTCATTGCAAGTTGGCTTTGAGTTGTAAATGAAGTATGAAAACATGGTAATTGCTAAAACCCCACAAGTTCTTTTCTTGTGCTAAATGGAATGTAACAAGGTATGTAAATGCAACTGAGAAATAATAACAACCGAAATAGACTGAACAAATTTAAAATCTATAGCAAGTTATTATTTATTTTGATGTGAAGTGATAAGATAGTCATGCAGTTAGTTTGTTGTGAAGTGACTGGCAACTCATGTGTTAGTTTCTTCTAATGGTGTTACAATTAAAAAAATATGTATGTCAGCATCCCTTACTTATTAATTTTTATCTAGAACAGATGGATAAACCTCTTTTTTGTGAAGGAAGTGTTAAGTTTGTTTTGCAGAGATAACACATACACACACTGTTTTTAAATTCTGCACATTTTGTACACCCCCCGCCCAAATAAGCATTGTTCACATTTTTAACCAAAAATGCATTGCAAAATTCAGGGTGGGGGTGTGCAAACTGATCGATAGCATTGTTCCAATCTGCAAATTGGGTGTTGGTGCACTTTCAGAGATGGACCGGAATAATTCCTCCTCCATCCCTCAAATTATACCATTCTCCACATTGAGGGTGGGGTGTCAGAGACCAGACTGAGGATTACAGCTCTGAAGAGGGATGGTGGGAACTTCCTCCTCCCCCTGCTCCTGACCAGGAGCCTGAAGCTACTCAGGAACAGTGGAGCAGCATAGATTTAGAGAACTGGTTTGCAGAGGGACACAGTTCAGAAAACAACAGCTGAGCAGAGTTGAGTGGGGAAAAGCTAGAAGAAGCAGAACAGGGAGAGAGAGAGAGATAACTGACTCCCCTTCGCTTGAGAGTGTCCAGCCTATCTTTCCCAAGGCAAGGGGACCTGATAAGGTTGCTGTGCAGAAGGCTCAGTGTTTGCGAGATCAGGTTATAAGAAGGAGAAGCGACGATAACTCGGGAGAAGGAGGAGGAAAACTTAATTGGGAGCACCTTCGCTCCGAGAATGGCTGCGTTGTTCTTTTGCTGTGATCATTAAACACTCTTAACTGGTAAGGGACTCTAATTGTTTTGTTCTGCTGCTGCTCAGCTGGGAGAGAGGGAGAGGATGCCGTTCTCTGAAGCCTGACATGGGGGAACAAAACACAGGAAATTGTCTTATACCAAATCAGACCATTGGTTTATCCAGATCAGCATTTGCTCAACTGATTGGCAGTGGCTCTCTGGGATGTCAGATGGAAACCTTTTAGCCCTTCCCATCCCTGCATGCAGGTGCTAATGACTAAACCTGAGACCTTTTGCATGGTGTATTCTACCATTGTACATTGCAGCCCTTCCCTAAGGGAAAATAATGTAGGATGTAATGATGGCACACTTATGTTTAACAATAAATTGATATATGACCGCTTTCCCAAGTGAGAGGTAGGCAATGTATGGCCTGGTGACCTAATTTTATGTGGCTCCGTCCCATTAGAGTTCCTTCCATCCTGTATCTTCTGCTATAAATATGCCTGGCACTCTTAAGTAAGAAAGGAATTACTTCCACTTCTTTTCCAGAACATTACAGTGGTACCTCGGGTTACATACGCTTCAGGTTACAGACTCCGCTAACCCAGAAATAGTACCTCGGGTTAAGAACTTTGCTTCAGGATGAGAACAGAAATCGTGCTCCTGCGGCGCGGCAGCAGCAGGAGGCCCCATTAGCTAAAGTGGTGCTTCAGGTTAAGAATCGTTTCAGGTTAAGAATGGACCTCCGGAATGAATTAAGTACTTAACCCGAGGTACCACTGTATCCTGTTTAACAACAACAACAACCCTCTCTGTAATTAGTTGAAAGTAACACCATCAACCCCTGTGGGGCTTACTTTTTTACCTTCCATGGTTGCTGAAAAGAGGGCACAGGAGGTATAATGTACTGGGCCCAAGTCCACCAGCAGACAGAGACTCTGAACTCTGTTCTGTTCCGTTTTGTTGATGTGTCTTGTAGAGTGAAAGTTAGGAAGCAAAATGTTCAGGCATGCTTCAAAGCAATGGCTTTGTGAGATAAGAGCCATCCTCCTCCCACCATTTAGTTTTTTTAAGCCAGTGAGTGCAATCAGATAAATTTATTGTCATTGTCCGTATATACACAGTATACACAACAACGAAAATGAAACACCCACCCAAAGACCAGGTTCACATACACATTTGCACGTATCTCCAACACTCTCATCCTATTCAGACATAATCTATAAAAACATAACATAATCCAGAATATAACATAACCTATTAAAGGCATAACATAACCTAAAACCTATCTCATTCCTTCCTACTCCCTGCTTGCTATTTCTTGCAACTGGCCCTAAGATCATTATTTAGTGCAATCAGAGCTCTTGGATAGAAACTATTCAGAAGGCGTGTGGTTCGTGTTTTCATTGTCCTATATCTTCTGCCCGAAGGCAACAGTTCAAAGAAGTTGTGAGCAGGATGGGTGGGATCTCTCAGGATATTGTGTGACTTCTTCAAAGTGCGAGACGTGAAGATCTCATCCAGGGTTGGTAGTTGGAGCCCAATAACATTCTGGGCAATTTTAATTATTCTCTGTAAAGCTTTTTTATCCGTTTCAGAGCTGCTTCCATACCACGATAATATACTATAGGTTAAGACACTCTCGATGGTACTGTGATAATAGGACAGAAGTAGGTGCTGAGATAGATTCAGTCCCCTGAGCATTCTCAGGAAATACAACCTCCCCTGCACCTTCCTCACAACCATATTAATATTTGCAGTCCATGAGAGGTCCTCAGAGATATAAATGCCCAGGTATTTAAAACTACCAACCCTCTCCACCTCCTCGCCATTTATGTGCAATGGTAAAAATACACTTTTCTTTCTCCTAAAGTCAATTATGAGTTCTTTGGTTTTTTTGGTGTTAAGCATAAGATTGTTTTCTTTACACCATTGAATTAACCCCTGTACTTCTTTCCTATAAGCAGTCTCATCGTTCTCACTAATGAGCCCCACCACTGTTGTATCATCCGCAAATTTGATGATTGTGTTGGACTTATACAGTGGGGTGCAATCAAATGTGTACAGGGAATAGAGAAAGGGACTTAGCACACATCCCTGAGGGGCTCCTGTGCTTAATACTAGAGTAGAAGAATAGTAAGGTCCCATTCTCACTGTCTGCGGCCTATCAGTCAGGAAATTCCTTACCCACAGACAGATCTTCTGATGTATACCCAAATTGGTCATTTTAAGAAATAACCTGTCTGGCAGAATTGTATTGAAGGCAGAACTGTACTCCACAAACAACAGCCTTGCGTAGGTTCCCTGTCATTCTAGATGACTCAGTACAGTATGGACAGCAATGGGAATAGCATCATCAGTAGATCAGAACTATGATTGGCAAGTACAACAAGATAACGCAGAATCCTCCAGGTCCGAGGGAAGACCCCCAACATGGCAGGCAATGCTGAAGTAAATTCCTGGGTGGTAGGGGCAGAATATGGCAGGGAAATACATACACCTTTTCCAACCCTCTTTCAGCTCAGTCATGTGACCTGGCAGCTCAGTAGAATTTAAATGTTATGTGTTAATTTGGATTTATTATTATTATTATTTGTAATTGTGGGCTGGGGAAATGCTTAGAGGCTTTTTTGGGGGAGTGTATTTTGTATAAGTTTGTATACATTAGTATTTTTATTTTGTACTTTTATTTTGTAACTTTGTGTTGTGAGTCACCCTGAGACCTATGGGTATAGGGCAGTATGCAAATTATTATTATTATTATTATTATTATTATTATTATTATTATTATTCTGCCCAGAATGCAGCATTGAGATTGCTCACCTCATTTGATCGGGGAAATATACTGCCAATTGCTACCTGTGTTAACCAACACTAAATTCTAAGGAAATTAATCCAGGTTGCAAATTAGCATTGTTCTCTGCCCACCACTCCCAAGCCCCAGGACTGAAGAAGATAGACAGTTTAGCAATTTGCTGAGACTTAAATTGATTGGAAGAAGAAAGAACACCACATCATTTAACAATGAAGATTTCACAAGATGCCCCACTGGACCACCTCAGCTTCTCAAACAGGTAATTAATATAAAGTATCAAGGTTAGACATTCCTATTTGCAGCTGCAATGTAGCCATTATCACCAAACCATGCTTACCCAGCTTTGTAATTAAAAAGGCTCCGTGGGGGCTGTGCTCTAGGCTCCCGATTTAAAATGTTTAATGACCAGGCGCTTCAAAACCACAGGACTGACTGAAGTTGATGTTTGCTTATTTATTTTGTCTATTTCAATATTTATACACCACTTTCAAGCCAAGGGGGCAAACCAAACAGAAGCATGAGATAAAAGCCATGCAATTTTATGATAAAACTTCAAAATTAAAAGCGGGGGGAGGGGAAAATAGAGCTATGGGTTAAAATATAATTTAACCCATTTTCCAAAACCACAGCCATAAGGATGGTCAATAAAGCACATCAGAAGCAATCTGAAACAATATTTTTAAAGTACTTCAACTGAAGAGGCCAACCACACATCCCTTGGGAGGAAGTGCCATTAAGGGGCCACTACTGAGATTGCCCCACCCTGAGTGTTCTCCAAACTAAATGAATCAGGGTGTGATCTCACAGTGTGCCTGTTATCGAGGAGCTTGGTTCAACTGACACTTGGCACATATGCTGGAACGATCAGTTGGTTTCACTTCACACAACAGGTGACTGTGAAATCACTGCAGACTGCTGAATATGAAGAGAGGGTGCAATTGATGGCTAAACAGCAGCTGTGAATTTGGGGGCAGTAGATCTCTGAATATCAAATGTTGAGGTCAAGCAGGGTGACGCCATCACTCCCATGTTCACCTTCTAAACTTATAGGAAATGTGGCTGTCCACGGTTGGAAACAGAATACTAGACTAGATGGACCACTACAGTGGTACCTCAAGTTATGAAATTAATTCATTCCGGAGGTCCGTTCTTAACCCAAAACTGTTCTTAACCTGAGGCGCGCTTTCACTGATGGGGCCTCCCGCTGCTGCCGCACCGCCACGCGATTTCCGTTCTCATCCTGGGGCAAAGTTCTCAACCCAAGGTACTAAACCCGAAGTGTTTGTAACCCGAAGTGTTTGTGACCCGAGGTACCACTGTACTGGTCTGATCCAACAGAACTCTTAAGATTTTTTCTCTTTTTGCCTCCGATGTCACTGCTGAGCACAATAAAAGAAATATTGCAATTTTCACCTTGCCCTCAGTTTAGATTGTGCTCAAAACAAACTGAGGCTTCCTCTTCTTCCTTTGACCTTAATGTGCTCTTGTTATTGTTTTGGGACAGAGAAGTGGGGATGAATCGTGACTGAAAGTACAGGAAAAATGTTCTTCCTTTTGCTGATGGCCTGCATCCATTCAGTCCTGCCTAGAAGCCAGTCAACGTCTGATTATTTGAGGATGGTGTCAACTCGTACCTTTAATATTAATAAAATTACATCCTGTTACTTTTCATCTGTCCATGTCACTTTTTCTTCCTAGACATGAATCAATACCCATTTGAAATTGCAAAAGCAAGGGAAAGAAACAGATGGTAATGACACACTATTCGATTGAGCTACTATGGATTTAGGCTGGCCAGCTGACTTTTTTCAAGAAAAAGACGTGTCAGATCATATTAAAAGACTTAATGTTTTCTACTATCTTATGGGGGGGGGGTAGGGGAATCTTTCAATGTGAGATAAAAGAACTAGAGTGATAAAATAACATAATGTCTCTGTGCTATGAAAACTTTAGACTTACTAATACACAGAAAGATCTGCAGAATCTTAGGAGAAGGAGGCCCTGCTGTGGCAATAGGCTTACTACTTTCCCCTCTCTTTGGTAATTTTGTAAAGTCTCTTTTGAATTCAGCTATCATTTTCCCAGTTCTCTACTAAACTGCTTTTCTCTTACTTTCCCCGTTAACTTTCAAGATGTGCCTCCTATTTCCTTCACTTTAATTGTGGGTTTTTATTATCTGTTTGTGAAAATTGCATTCATTTCATTTTTCATTTGTTATGACTGCATTTGCTTTCTTCCTCACATTTGTCGTGGTTCTTTCATTTTCTTTAACTGTTATTTTTCACACACCCCCACTTGCAGTGACAAGGAAAATTAATTTTGGGGACCACTCCTGGCGGCTGCCATTTTCTATTCTCGGAATGCCCTGGGTGTTGTGCCATTCCAGGACATTCTTGGGGGAAATGATAGCCCCCAAAGTTGCTGCCATTTCTCCCACGGGATGTCCTAGAGTGATGAAACTGGGATATCCCATTCTGGGGAAAGTCAAACTTTACTACAGTGGTACCTCGGGTTAAGTACTTAATTCGTTCTGGAGGTCTGTTCTTAACCTCAAACTGTTCTTAACCTGAAGCACCACTTTAGCTAATGGGGCCTCCTGCTGCCACCACACCACCAGAGCACAATTTCTGTTCTCATCCTGAAGCAAAGTTCTTAACCCGAGGTACTATTTCTGGGTTAGCAGAGTCTGTAACCTGAAGCGTATGTCACCTGAAGTGTATGTAACCTGAGGTACCACTGTACTTTCTGCACTCCATTCAGCCTGATCCACTCACCGTCATTTCATTTGCTTTAGTTTTCTGTTCCCATCTCCTTATACTGGGTCTAGGAAATCTGTTAGCCTCCAGGTCTTGCTGGACTCCAACTCCTATCATCCCTAACCACTGACCACTCTGGAGTTGTAGTCCACCAGCATTCAGAGATGCACAAGTTCCCTGTCTCTGCTCCTCAGGTATGAAATAGCCTTCCCTCATGCAACCTACCACTCTTTTTTGCATTTCAATTTCTCCACAAAGGCTAGTATTCTTCTGTAGCCTCTCCCTTATAGATAAATTTCAAGATGGATTTGCCCTCCCAGCATCTTAGTTTATTTAAAGCTGGTGTACGGAATGGGGAGCTAACTGTGGGGAGAGAACAGTAAACTGAGTTATTCATCAACCAGAGACTCACCAAACATCATCTTCTAGGCTGGAACCTCACAGTATTGGTGAGGTTTCTCAAGAAGGCAGAGCAGGGCAAGGCAGTAGCAAGAAATCAAGACCCCATTCATCTCCCTGTGATCTCTTTCTGGAGCCAGGATTGAAATCAGAAAGTTGCCATTAATGATAGGCAATGTGCAACATGGGCTGCCATCAAAAAATGACATCCCAGTGTTAATTTCTCCTCCTTTCCACTATAATGTGTAGGATCCGTACCCTATGTTGCAATCCCTTCATATTAGATATCTGTCCCAGCAGACGATATCATTAACGGGGTGAGGGAGGGAGTAATAACAACATGGGATGAATAACAACATGGGATCTTAGCATATCATCAGGGACAACCCTGTCCCTGGTGGCAACCCTGCACCACTCAAATTGTGCTGTTTGCCCCAAGAGTTTTCGGCAAAGCTTGCAGTTCCTTTCTGAAACCCCTGTGCAAAAATACAGAGCTATTGACTTCAGTGATTTACATTACTGGGAGCAAATAATTAGATTCTCAATAAACCTGCAGCTTTGCCTGTAAAAAGAAAAAAATCCTTACTGAGAGGCTACTGATAGCACGAGTAAGATTTATGATGGAGGCCTTTAGATTTCCTTAGGAAATGCACAAATGGAAATATATTTTTTTTCCTCCTAGAAAAGTCAAGGACAATATCATTATAGCAAAATAATAATCTGTGTATGAATTTCAATATCCGGAGAAGCTCAAGAATGACCTTGATATATTGCTGTAATTTCGATTGGTTATGAGAGAGGCTCTTGCAGTACATTACTGTGTTGAGCCAAAGTCAAAGGATCAACTGTGCTCTTTTACCTGGATTAACAGTGACAATTTTGTGTATACGCTGAAGACGTGCACTTGTGGACAAATTAGATTACAGTTTTCGCAAGGTCTTCTGTGATTCCCTCCTCCAAATCTAGAATAGTGTTGCTTAAAAGAAACATTGTAAATCTTATTTCCAATTAGCTTAAGCCCTATAAACATCCACCAAAGTCCTCACTAAAACTGCTCAAACTCAGACATCATCTGCCATTTGCCAGCTGGTAGTTCCTGTCTGGAGATTAAGCAATAGATAGCTGTAGAACGGGAGAAAGCCGATTAAAGGTGGATGAAGAAGGAACACCAAATCCTCATTAAGCAGCTTTCAAACCACAGTGTAACAAATGGCTGGGGTGGTTTAGTGCCCAGTTGAAAGCGCAGAAGACTTTCAACAGACAATGTTTCAGTTAGGGATGGAATAGGACTGAAAGGTTACTCAATTGTCCTTACTTCTTAGTTATCAATGCAGCCCAGCACCTCCCAAAAATGTCACAAAACAGTTTCCAAATCTTTCTTAGTCAAGCATTTCATCCAGTGACTTGAATATGAGTCAGCCTGTTGACACATACATTAAGTATTTGGTCAGTCATAATGAATATGCAGTATTTCTGAATGGTTATCATGCGGTTTCACGCAACACCCCCGCCACACACACATTATAAACATGTGGGGGGGGCATTTCAGGGTCATGTTGGCTAGCCCCAATTCTAAGGACAATGTGGACTGAATAGTGAAAGTTTTTGAGTCATAGGGGTGTGGATAGTGTGTGCATAACTTACATTTTTTAGTTACTATTTTGTTAACGTTAATATTGTTAATATTGTTTTATAATTATAAATGCCATATTGATTTGCTAATCATATAATATGACTTTTGCTGACATTGTGATGTTTAGCTTATTTTTAGTTGTTTTGTTAGTAATGTTTTATTGATTGTAATTGCTTTGTTGTTGATTTGTTAATTCTTTCATGTGAGTTATGTTGTATCTGTCATGTTGTAGTGTTTTAGTATGTTATTGTCATTTATTGTTTGTAAGCCACTTTGAGATTCGTTTGAATGAAAAGTGTCAAAGAAATACAATAAATCAAATCAAATCAATCATTTAAAATTCAATTCCAGATGACAAGTAAAGCTTCTATGTAAAAAACCCAACAACAACCAGTTGATAGCGTCTTCACCACATAACCAGGTAAAAATCACTATGTAAAATAGGTTTTAGGTGCAGACATCCCAGGTTTTGTATTTGTATCTCCTGTCATAGAGAATTTGGCTCAGCTATCATTGAGCAGTGACAATTTTGGAGGCAGGAAACTGATGAGATGAACTGGGATTATGTTAGCGTATTTCTTATATTCCCCAGGCAACAAAAGAATGAGCAACTGCTTACTTATTTTCTGGTTCTCTTGTTTAAGCACTTTTCCCCATTATTCATTTGTATAATAGACAATTGTGAATTATGAGGTTCAATTTCTACGAAGGTGTTCTGCTAGCTTCATAAACCATAAGGGCAGAGTTTGAATGCTTTATGTTGTCATTAGAATCTCAAGATGCAATTATATAGAGGCATATAATTCATAAGGTCCCGAGTTTGTTTTATGGAATAATAATACATTGTCCGACTTTGTGACTCACTACAACTATATTCCCTGTGCAGGCATCCCATGGCATGCATGAAAATATTTCTGATGGCTGAACAGAAGCAACAGAGTTGATCATAATATTAAATAATTGGAGGTTTGTTGTAATTGGTAGGTATGGTGTGTTGTGACTGCACATTGCATAAACTGGGAGAGAGTGTTAATTTCAGTAGGTGGAATATCAGAGAACAAGGAATTGAAGGATTGTGTAGTTTTCACAGGTGGTTCCCCTAAACCAATGCCTAACCGCCAAACCTTACAAAGTTATGACAATTGCTAAGAGGTAGGCAAAAACAAAGTGGCCACTGCCAATCTGCCACATTGGGAAAAATTCTTACCTGGCCACCCTTCCGAAACAGGCAACCAACTGAAGTCCAAAGCAAGGCCAGACACCATCCTAACAACAGGGAGGGTGTCCAGCAGTGCAAAGCAAGAGGGGTTCCCCACATGCGCTGCCATTTAAGTACTAAAGCCCAGATCACCCCACCACACCAATTGGCTAAGAGCCAGTGGCATGGCCGGTTGGGGGGAGTCCCGGGGCTGTGCACAACATGGACCCTCAGTTAGGAGGATCTAGCTTCCAACATCTGCTTCTGTATCTTGTTTTCTATCACAGTTGAAACAGACTTCAGTAAGGTTATCCCACTAGAACCCCAACCTTTCATTTCTAATGCACACATGGAAGAGAAGATGGAAACAATGGTGGTCTCATGGGCACAGTTCCTTTCATTTGTCTGATATCAAGATACACTGATGAATTGGTTTTGGCCAATGCAGGCAAAATGCAATTAGCAACTTTCTTCCTCTTGCCACCATACTAAAAATAATCAGCTGGAAACCTCTCAGATGACAAAAGACCGAAATCATTACAATTGTGTTTATCCCATGGACTTTTGTACAACAAGTTTGGCTGATGAGAGCATGCTTAGAGCTTTTGGGTTCCTGCTTTACCGTTGATTGACAAATGACCATCTAAGAACTCCAAAAATATCTCCCCGCTCCCCTCAAAGGATTTTTTTTCCAATGGTCATTTTGCAGTGTATACCTTGTGCCCTGGATACTATTTGTGCCCTTCCTTGATTGTCATCGTCACAGCAAAATCTCTAGCCACACATTCTTGGCAGAGGCACGGCAACACAAAGGAGAAGAATCTGAAGAGCAAAAGGGAAGCATCCCTTTTCAGGAAATGGCACCAGTGCTCTTTCTTCAGGGGATATTTAAAAGAGATGTGCTTTCTTTTTCTTCTTCTTCTTCTTCTGGTACCGTCATCTGTTCGATAAGGCTAAGCAGATTAAGTATATACAGAGGCTCTTTCATGCCTACCTCTTTTGAGTGAAGGGTATTATGTTTGTAAATCAAAGTCTAAATGCTGGCAGGGAGAGCAAGCGGCACAAGCCCATTGAATGGTTTATATCTGTTGCCGTATTATTTTGACGGGCTGTTAAATCTGGAACTTGGCCAGTGCTTGAATTCAGCTGGAAGAATGAAGATGCTCAGGCATTCTAGTATGAGATATTCTCTGTAGTCAAAACAAAAACAAACACACTCTTTTTCTTGTCTTTCATTAGAGGGGCTCAATTAGGAGCCATAAAGAGCTCTTGTTTTGCGGTAATTTTAAAGGTTTCCATTACTTTACACCTTCTCTAACCAGAATGTTTCTTAAAGTATCATATGACAACACCCCTTACTGGCATTGACACACAATGCACTTGATGTTGTTATTTTAACTCTAATGCACTTTGAGTTAGCTGATGGCAGAGGTGGGTGGGTCTAAAATTAGCACTGCTCGCAGTCCATTATCTTCTTGTTTATTAAGAATAATGGAATGTGTTTCTAAGCAAACTGATGCAGAAAGAGGAATTGATGGCAGCTCAGTTGTATTATTGATAGTAGCGTCTTCAGGGTCTGAGGTATACTACAAGTGGGAACAATGAAGGATATAAAAACACACACAAAATAACTAGTTACAACAGCAAGGAAATGCAGTCATGATCAATACCTGATCATGCAAATGGAGATCAATTAATGGCCATTTTTGCAGGTTAAGTGACTAATCGTTTTTAGTTGCTGATAGGATAAATCATTAAAAGTGTTTCTGATGGGCAAAACTAAAATAATAACCCCAAATCTGCTCCCTGCCTAAGTGTCATTTGTTAAACCTGTGAGGGAGCAAGGGATGTTGGCTTGTAGAGACTAGGTCATGTCCTACATGTTGTGGTGGACAAGTCTTTGGGGTGAACTTTCACTTTGTGGAGGAAGGGGTAGAGGCTTCATAGGTGCTATCAACAGGCCACCAGCCAACTCTCACTGTCTTAATGTATTCTATACAGTATCCATTTTGTATGTTGTAGAAAGATCAGGAAGGACCCAATGCTAGGGTAAATCAATCCATATCAGTTTCTTTCAGTTACTCATTTCTCCTATCCTGAATTTGGTTCACCCCATTTCAACAGCAATTTCATTATTCACAAAGATTCACCCACATTTTATTGCACTTTCTAATTTTTTGCCATTTCCCCATATATAAGGTGCTTTTCCTTTGCAATGTCCGCTCTTAAATGCATTCTTATACACATTTTCCCTGATATATTCACTTCCCCACCTACACATTTTTTGTTTAGATAAGTGCCTCACAAAATTCAGAGAAGTGCAATTTTTGAAGGAAATTTGTGTTTTGCTCTGAGCGTTGTTTCAGGAAGTGTGAATTGAATTGCTCCCTCTTCATGGGAACCCAAATTGTTCGGTCACAGTGGGTGCAGGGCCTCGCGGGCACCACAGGGGATGCCACAACTATGATTTAGAATGGTGCAAGAGAAGTAGGGACACCAAATTCTGGCACCACACAGGGCACCACTGGAATTTGAGGTCCCTTTTGTAGCAGGCATACAAGAGTAACATTATTCCAGTGACATGGGGAGTAGAAATCAGAAAATATCGTATTTTTCCCTCTATAACACGCAGATTTTTTCTCCTAAAAAGGAAGGGGAAATGTCTGTGCGTGTTATAGAGCGAATGTGTGGTCCCTGGAGCCGAAAAATCAGGCAAAAATCAAATCGCGCTTCACGGAGAAGGGAAACCTGAAAAGAGGAAGCGGCTGCTTTCCTGCATTCTGCCTCAGGGTCTTACTGCCCACCCTCCTCTGTTTCGTTGCTGTGTTTGCTGAAATGGAACAAAAATCAGGGAAAGCCCCTCCCCTCCAGGCAAGCAGAGGGGAAAGCAGAGTGTCTCCTTCTAATTCCTCTCTGTGCTCCGGTGCTGCTGGGGGAGAGGGAGAGGGGGGGAGGGAGAGAGAGAGAGGGAGGGAGGGAGAGAGAGAGAGGGGGAGGGAGAGAGAGAGAGAGAGAGAGATGGCTGGCTTGGGTGGGGGAAAACTTTTGCCTTTCTTTCCTCCCTCCCGTTAAATCCCTCTCCTGCATTCTTAGCCAGCTGCTTCTCTGCACACCCCTCTCATGTCTCTTCTTTGTTTTTCCTTCGCTCCCCACTTAAAACGTGGTTACAAAGCATAGATCCACATGGATCCTCAGGATCTTTGCATTGGGTCACCCCAAATTCACCATCAGATCACATAGCATGTCCATGGCTACAGCCTGCACCAAAAAAATCACGCACCCACTGTTGCCTGGGGCTGCAATGGTGCAAAAACGTGGTTAAAAAGCATGGATCCACATGGATCCTCAGGATCTTTGCATTGGGTCACCCCAAATTCACCATCAGATCACATAGCATGTCCATGGCTACAGCCTGCACCAAAAAAATCACACACCCACTGTTGCCTGGGGCTGCAATTGTGCAAAAATGTGGTTACAAAGCATGGATCCACAGGAATTCTCAAGATTTTTGCATTGGGTCACCCCAAATTCACCATCAGATCACATGTCTGTGGCCACATCATGAAGCACAAAAATGATACATCCACTGTTTCATTCAGAATGTTTTTTCCCTTGTTTTCCTCCTCTAAAAACGATGTGCGTGTTATGGTCAGGTGCGTGTTATAGAGCGAAAAATACGGTAGTTAATTAACCATTTTGCTATCTATTACAGAATTTAGCAAAACATTTTCTCCACTTGGTGGTGCATAATAGTTTCAAAAGTATAAGTGGAACAGCAGGAAGAAGACTGATATTTTGCTTTAACATTTTGGTGTCTGCTACCCTTGTTTCCTTTGGGTGGGATAAAAATTGAATTAGATTATGATGATGATTTCCTTGATAATGATGTTGCAATGAATCATCCTGAATTTTTAAGTCTAGGAATTAATAGGTTAACAAAAATCACTGGAGTATTTTAATCCATTTCAACTTACCATTTCTAGCTTGTGTCTTTGTCTCTCTCTGTGTTTTTAACAGTATCAGAGAAGCAATCATCCTCTTTCCTGTACAAATTGTCTTGTGTGTTTTACATGCAGCTTCTGCTCTTCTCTTCTCAACATTTCCCTTCAAGTCTAATTCACAGAACTGACATTTGTAAATTTACGATCCAAATTGCAGATCATTCTGAGCTGTGTGTATGGGTTGAGTTGTTATCTAACTCTAAATGAGATTGAAATAGTAATCCTTAGTCCATGTTGGTTTATGCAGGAGGAAATGAAATGGTGTTTTTCCTAGCATGGTACACTCTTTAGTATGAAATTGGATTTTTATAGGCTCAAATTGGTGATGTACACTGATCCTTTAGCAAACAGAGTAACTCTGGCCTGAACACACAGCTAACTTTGTTAGGTGATCTCCAGAGTGTGTTTTCCAGCATCACTGAACTCTACTCAGTTGGAATAGCTACAGCAGCACCAGCATAACATTAAAGATCTGGTGAGTGGACTTTTTATATAAAGATGCTTGAGGAATCTAGTGCTTGTGAATTCCAATATGAACTGACTTGTTCTGCAACTCCTGGAATTGTATGTGGATTGGAGCTTAGTTATCTACTGGCCTTCACATTTCCTGAATGTCCCACACAGCTAAGGAGAAATTTAATTCCGGTTGCATTTTAATGAGAATACACATAATTCACACTTCTTGAAACAACATGAACACCGAAACAGAATTACCTTTGAAACTCTCACTGTTCTAAATTTTGCAATGCCATCCTCTAATGTATAATCTATAAATGTATTTATCAGGGGAAAGTGTTCATAAATATTCATATATATTAATATGTGTATGTAAGCCAAAACACAACTCTCCCTTAAAATTGGCAGTACTCTGAATTTTGCAACACATTTCTCCAACCAAACAAAATGAATAAAATGCTTCTGTTAGGATTCAGTGTGTGTTAAAATGTCCATATTGGTGAAAATAGCATGCAGAAATGAATTATATATGAGGAAAATCTTTTGGGGGGGGATGCATGCGTTAGTCAAAATTACACACAATAGAGAGAAAAACTTTTTGAAATATCACTGTTTGCCTTTCATCACTGTATTCTGTTTATTATGTATTAATTTCCACTTACTGTGTGTTGACTTGGAGGCCAGTTATCAGGCAGAAAGAAACGACCAAATATTATAATATTTTATATGAAAGTCTCTTATTAATATTGATCCAGTAACAAGACAATCAACAGGAAGCCCCGGAGATAATTGACTTCAGATACTATGTTTAAAATTATTGGGGCAAAGATTTGTAACTAACTGATAATTTTGGGAAAGGGTAATATATCATGTTTATATTTATGGCCAAGTTATTACCGGCAGTTTTAAATATGTCTAATAAGAGTTATGAGTCATTAGTGGTCAAGACGAAGCTGATGATGATACACTTGGCAAAGCAGTTATTAGGAAAGCACAGTGTTTGTTTTGTTCAGGTGCACATTTTTAGATTATTTAAATAAGCTTTCTATGCAGATATGTCTGAACTTCACTCGCCATTCTGTCAAAACAGACACGCATCACTTTGCATATGAATTTCTCTAACACCCTTCGTTCACATCAGGAAAACAGTCTACGGACAATCGCACCAAGGATGTAGCTTGGCTGGCTGGAATAATAAAATAAAAATCAGTATGAGTGCCACTCCATTGGCAGTGAGGGAAACCCAATAACTGGGACAGGACATGGGCCACTGGAGTCTCCCAGGCACATCTGCAGGAAGCTTCACAGATGTGTCTCAACTGTGATGTTCTGCCAGAATTGGAGGCCAAAAACAGTGGATTCTGGTGGTGTGTCAGAGAAGTTCAGTTATTTACCTTGGTCCTCTCATTCTCCCAACATGTTCCTAAAAACTGTGTCAGCCCTGGATAGTTAATTCCCTCCTGTTATGGTCTGTGGGGAAAGTGGGGAAGGGGGAGAGGGAAATGGAAGGGGGGAGGACAAATAGGGAAAGCTGCTCCCTGGCTGCTGCTAACTGGAAGGGTTTGAATGTAGCATGTGCTTCACCATGGATTCTGTCTTCACCCCACATACAAACACTCAATAAGACTCCTTTGCTCATCAAGGGCCTAACACACCTTATAAGGAAGTATGAAGTCTGTACAGTCTCCTTTGATGTCATTGGTGACTTCAGAGCTGATAGTCCGACTCTGGAGACTAATGGAACTAGATAGGTTCCTGAATAATCTGGGGGGTTTCCCATTGGATAGAACTGGTGATGCTGTCCAGGCCCTGACCTTACTATTGGATGGTGAGATAAGGAGAGCTATCAACATGGCCACTCCTGAGGGTCCTCTACAATCCTGCACAGCCCACACTAATCCTTGGTCACCAGGGCGCACAATCTTTTATTTGTTTCTGGAAATTTATTTCCTAAACAGCAGCAAATCAAGCTATTATACACATGTTTACTCTAAAGTAAGTCCGACTGTGCTCAAAGGGATTTACTCCCTAATAAATGCATCTAGCAACTGCAGTTTTAGTATTCAGCTAATAAGAAGCATTACCTCCAGTTCTTTCTCTATTTAAAAATTGCAATTTTCATAGACCCCTAGTCTTTTCTACATTGTAAAAAGGAGGTCAGTGAATATAGAAAGCTTTTGGAGTCAGTCCAAGAAAGCTGCGATTGTCACATTTGCTCCTCAGAATTCATGTAGAGTGGAGACCAGCTGTAAACTGCATTATAAAACATCTGGCCTTGCTATGGGGACCAGATTATGCAACTCCTCCAGGATCAAGGAAACACAAGGAAGTCAACAATGTAAGCATGATGCTTCAGTGCAAATTTTATCCTCTTATAATCTGAAGGAGGCAAATGTCGTTCTTTTTGATCCTATATTGAGGCTGAATTTAGAGGACAAGGATGGTTGGAGCTGATAATTTGTAGCTGATAGTTTCACTCAGTTTCTCATGATTCCAATATCCAGTCCAGTTTTGGCATCAATTCATTGTTTTTAAGTCATCATGAACATTTGTTAGAATTTTAGTGCACATTTCTTTGAAAATACACATTTGTATGCATTTCTGCCTAATACATACTTTTTCTTTTCTTTTTTTGCAAATAACTTCCCCTCATATTATGCATTTAATGTTATTTTCAGTAATATATTATCATTTTTATGTATATTTTCCCCTAGCAGAGTGGGCAGACTTGCACTGTATGTCTGAACTCACATGCATTTCTTCATCATGTGTAGGAATACAACATACATGACTGAGAGGAATGTAGTGTTTTGCATGGAGTCAGGACATTCATCTATTTACAATGTGTGTTAAACCTTTACCCTCATGCCCAATAAAGAACTTTGCAAACCAGGAAGTAGAAAAGGAGGTTGTTGTTTTTAAACACAGGAAACAAAAAGATAAGAGTATGTGCATGATGCTTACGCAGCAAGTTACAAATAGGCAGGCAGCAAATGATAGCTTACTTCTCCATAGCTTCATTGTGGCCTTTGTAGAGGTTCTTTTTTGCACCTGTGCTCCTGTTTCAGTAAGGATTCAGCTATAGAGCTGCAAATAAAATGTTTTAAGTGCAATATACAACATGACACTAGATGGTGGTGGTGAACCTTATGGAAAATTCAATGTATTTTTTAAAACCCTTTAAAAAAAGCATTTTCAAAATGGTTTTTATATTTGTGTAGATTCCACCCAAGACTTCTTTATTTTCATGCCATTCAATAGTGGCTGGTACCCATGGAATTGGTTTAGGCAGAAGGCAGGGAGAGAAGAAGAAGAAGAAGAAGAAGAAGAAGAAGAAGAAGAGGAGGAGGAGGAGGAGGAGGAGGAGGAGGAGGAGTTTGGATTTGATATCCTGCTTTATCACTACCCGAAGGAGTCTCAAAGCGGCTAATATTCTCCTTTCCCTTCCTCCCCCACAACAAACACTCTGTGAGGTGAGTGGGGCTGAGAGACTTCAGAAGAAGAAGAAGAAGAGTTTGGATTTGATATCCCGCCTTTCACTCCCTTTAAGGAGTCTCAAAGCGGCTAACAATCTCCTTTCTCTTCCTCCCCCACAACAAACACTCTGTGAGGTGAGTGGGGTTGAGAGACTTCAAAGAAGTGTGACTGGCCCAAGGTCACCCAGCAGCTGCATGTGGAGGAGCAGAGACATGAACCCGGTTCCCCAGATTATGATTCTACCGTTCTTAACCACTACGCCACACTGACTCTCATTCGGAGTCAGAGTCAGATAAGAAGGCAGGCAGATTGGGGCAAGATGAGGGCAGAGTGTGGTCAGTAGGGCAGGGTCCCATTTAATGGACCAGTGTCCATGGATGTAATATTAGGTAAATTTCAGGGTCCGTAGTTAATAAGACTAATTTCTGGCCCACCTTGGCAATGTCTTACTACAGTAAAAGCAAGATACAAATTAGTTTTTAATGTTTCAAAAGAAAAACAAAACTCCATCCTCCTCAAATGCTGAGTTCAGCATCTCCAATCTTTGGCAGAGGATTCAATTCTACGCAGTTGTTTTTGTTTTTGTTTTGGGTAAAGCTGCTGTTCATAACAGCTTTTCCATTTGTTGGCTTCCTGCTCATTTTCAATGTAAATGCACCTGGGACCTGCTCAGTATGCAGAAACGTTTGCTGCAGTTTATAGAATCAACAGCGCTGTAAATTTTACAAGACAACACTCTCCATGGTAGCATTTCAGATTACTTTCTGATACAGTCTTCTCAAGCCTCCTCCTCCTCCTCCTCCTTCTTTTTTTCTTTTTCTTCTTCTTCTTCAACCCTATCTAAAGTTGTCAGCAATTCAAGCAGATACTCTGATTTACCTTAGAAATATTTGATCTGCCCACCTCCAAAGCATTCTACCTGGGGAGCAGGATGTGGGCATGTTACTGGACTGATGGGGGGGGGGGACAACATGAACAACAGTTCATGAGCAGAGCATGAATCAACACGTCAGAAAGGAATCCTGACATGTTTGGTTCATGTTTTCTTTGGGGAACCTTCAGGCTGTGTACTGTGGATGGAGCTGCTGTCTGCATGGCCCACCTGCTCATAGGACGTTCTCGACTCTTTGTTAGAAAATGGATGCTGAATAGTAATTTTGTGTTTTAGAGAAGCAAAATGCAGATCTAAAGGCAATCCCTTGCACATTTACTTGTGTGTAAGTCTCACTGAAGTTTGTAGAGCTTACTTCTGAATAAACAAGCACAGGATTAGACTACTAATGGGGGTTTGTTTGGATGACTGAAAGCAAGTCTATACTCCGAAATAAACCCCACAGACTTCAAAGAGACTTACTTCCAGGTAAGCCTAAATCTGCAATCCTATACATATTTACCTGGGACTTATCCTGGTTGGACTTACTTCTGAATAAACATGAATACAGTGTATTGTAAGGTTGCATTCCTAAACATACCCAAGTTGATAAGGGCCCTGTAAAATAATGCAATAAATTAATTCAAAAACCTCAAACCCTGGCCCAGCAGTGTATGGGCAGCCAGTGTAAACATTTGAGCACCAGACTTATGTGCTGGTGATAATTCCCCCGCCCCATCAACAGTCTAGTTGCAGTGTTTTGCACCAGCTGGAGCCTGTGGACTAGGCCCAAGGGTAGCCCCACACAGAGCACATTGCAGTAATCAAGTCTTGAGGTTACCAATGCATGAGTGTCAAACTATCCCTGTCCAAGAATGACCATAGTTGGTATACCCAGTGTTTTTCTTTCTTAAAAAAACAAAACCTTTAGGGGTACTCTCATTTTGACTCAAGAAAATTACCATTTTATAGTTCAAATTGGGAATACGGTTAATGGAGAAAAGTACAAAGAACATGCATTACTTATACGGAAATACTGCTCCTCAATGAGGTCAAACTTTCATCAGTAAAACACCACACATCCACAGTCCACACCGCTTCACACATTAAATGCTCGCTTCCGTCTGAGACTCAGGAAACACGGTGACAGGAAATGAGGCCGCCATCAGGGGTAGCAACGGAACTGACGATTCACCATGCAAGAGAAGAAACTATTAGATTTCCCATTAGATTTACAAAAAGGTACTCCTAGCCCCTGAAGCCAGTGACAAAGATGGTTCCAGGAGCAACTCCAAGACAGCAGATGCATTAGAAGACAAGAGAGGCGTCTTTGTACTTGCCCTATTTTGTGTTCATTCTATGCAAGAGCCCATTTTAGATCTTGTTTAGTAAGGTGCCTGCAAAGCAGTTAGCGATGAACACTTCAGATACATTTTCTTTTTAGTGCCAAAAATGCAACAATTCAACTGTTTTCCAGTGCTGTGAAATTGCTTGTTTTCAGTACCTGTTTCTTCCCCAATTGCTTTCATTCTGACTCCCCTCCCCCAAACCAGTCGTTTTCACATTTTCCACCTGCTGCACGAGTGAGTGACTCATTCTAACTTTTTCCTCATGGCAAATATTGTGAGCAAAATCATGACAGACAAGTTGACTGCCATCCTTTTAAGAACTATCACTTTTTGTTGTAAGGCAAGGACAGGGAATTAATGAGGAGAAGCTCCTGGGAAAACAGGAGATTCAATATGCTACTGAATTTCGGCATGGTGATGATTCACCCCCCCCCCCCAATTTAATATTTTATTGATTTTGTTAAGAAGTGCAAATGTAACAAAAAGAAAGAAAACAATGGATAAAAAATGTGAACCATAAAGCATCACAGCCCGAAAGGACAAAAGTACAAATGTACAGCACATCTCCAAAGGCATAATAAAATATTGACTCATACAAAGAATCCCTTTACAAATAACAATGATACATAGAAATAAAAATATTCTCCACCTGTGAGCTTCATAATTATTGAGAATAAAGGTTATATAAAAGTCTTAAATGAACCAGACAATTGCATATACTGGTGACACCGAGGGACCATGTGCCTCAACGTTCATGTAAGAAATAAAACCATGCCACATAGCAAAAAACAAAAACTCAGCCCTGATCTATGGAAACATTTAGCTTATGAGATATCTTTTTAAGGAGGGCAATTTGCCAAACCCCAAAGAACCAGTACCAACGATGCGGCAGCCTCTCCAACACATTGAAGGATGCATAAGGGAGAGCTGCCATTTTGTAAGGTGCCAGCCATGGACCAACTAGTTTTGAACTAACAAAGACCATTGCATTGCTCAATCTGTACATCCTAATTAGATTCCCACGATGACTTTTGACTCTGCCACACCAAAGAGGCATTAATAAGAAATTTGTACAATGTGGTGATGATTCAGAGCAAGAATTTGCCCACCTCACAATCCATGGACATATACTGAACCAAGCACCATGCCTCCCCCATTCCCCATTATAGCAAAGGTTTTGGATCATTATTTGTGCTTCCTTTCAGAGATGCATTCACTTTACACAATGATTGAGGGGGTTGTAGTTCAGCTAGTCTATTCTGCTGGATGGAGGAAACCAGAGCTTAACCATTCCTAATGGATGTCTATCTGGCCTCTACCCCTCCAGGTAATTAGTTCCATTGTTGCTCTGCTTGTTGAACATCAAGAATTTTTTTCTGGTGTTTAACCAAGATCGATGCTCCTTAAATGTTTGGGCATCAGTGTGCCTGCCAACGCTTTCTATAGTGCTCATGAAAGATCTCAGTAAATAAATAAGGTAAAAGGTAAAGGTACCCCTGCCCGTACGGGCCAGTCTTGCCAGACTCTAGGGTTGTGCGCCCATCTCACTCTATAGGCCGGGAGCCAGCGCTGTCCGCAGACACTTCCGGGTCACGTGGCCAGCGTGACAAGCTGCATCTGGCGAGCCAGCGCAGCACACACGGAACGCCGTTTACCTTCCCGCTGGTAAGCGGTCCCTATTTATCTACTTGCACCCGAAGGTGCTTTCGAACTGCTAGGTTGGCAGGTGCTGGGACCGAACGACGGGAGCACACCCCGCCGCGGGGATTCGAACCGCCGACCTTTCGATCGGCAAGTCCTAGATGCTGAGGCTTTAACCCACAGCGCCACCCGCGTCCCTCAGTAAATAAATATCTCCCCAAAAATCTGCATCAAACAAGAGTCTGTTTGCTCTTTCTGCTTAGTTCCTGTTTGTACTGGCTGGGCCTCTCCTACTTTGAACATATGCCCACATTTCATGCTAGGATTAGCGATCTATCCTCCCATCCATTCTGAACAGGGGAGGTGGGCCAAGGATTGCTATCTGAGAGCAAGTGCATCATCAGTGGCTGATGTAGGTGCCTCTTCCTCATTGATGGGATCGCTGATGGCTGCACAATTTCTAGATCCTCCAAGTGTCCCTGTTTTCCATGGACAGTCCTGGATTTACAGAAGCCATCCTGGTTTCTGATTTCATCCTGGAATGTCTGGCTTTTTGTGAGGACATCCCTATTTTAATCAGAGAAATGTTGGAGGGTTACGCAACCCCCGAGCCAAGGAGGTAAGCAACTATACAATGTTTAGAAGACATCTGAAGGCGCCCTGTATAGGGAAGGTTTTTTTTAATCTTTAATGTTTTTATACGTTGGAGGCTGCCTAGAGTGGTTGGGGGGAACCCAGTCTGTTGGGCAAGGTATAAATATTATTATTATTATTATTATTATTATTGAATAGAATGTCCCTATTTTCATCAGAGAGATGTTGGAGGGTATGATTTTCTGTCCTTGTCTGTTTTTCTGCTGCTTGGGATGTGGCACCCATTTTGTACTATGTGATATGCCACAGCAGCCATTTTGTGACTGGTGATCACAGCACTTTATCAAAAATCAAAATATGTTCACTGGCCTTGATGTGTAGGTGGTGGTGCGAGGTCAGCAGGAAGTCTTGGCTCTTCAGTGTGTGACAGCCCTTTAATTTTTCTCACTGAGCTTTTTGGGAATTATATCGCAGCGGCCGAGGAAGGCAGTTTTGGTGACTGTGGCTTGGGTTGGAATTTGTATGAAAAGGGAAAATGTTCCTCTGCTTTTTATCTATGTGCTGGTTACTGAATACAGCTCAGACAAGTCTCCAATGGTTACTTTTTAAGAAACAGTCCCTTAGCTAGCTCCACTGGGTCAGCTCAGGGGAAATGTGGCCTTTGGGAGCAATCTTTGAGCTTCTTTGATCAAGGCCTGAAATCTAAGTTAAAGCTCTGGCAGAGTCCCATGTGAGTGTTCCCTGGGGCTTTGATTTGGGAACTGTGAAAACTCTCAAATCCTAGTTGTTGTCCTGCTATACTCTTGTGAAAACACAGTCTTTGATGGCCATGATAATTCAGCCTTCAGAAAAACAGGCACTTTAATGGGTTTCTTCTCTCTCTCTCTCCCCCTCTGAAAAAGAAATACTCTTTGTAGGTCACCTTTGGTAATCTGCACTCTGTGCTGCCCAAATCAGGGTGTTTTCTAGAGCTATCGGTTTCTCAGACAGGTTCCATTCAAGGGTCTCTTAAGGTATGTTTTCTATTAATAAGAGAAGTCTGAAATGATTACTTCCTCCCCCTATCCACTTTTTCTTTGTTTTCTTCAGAAGCAACAGAGAAACATGTTATGAATAACAAACGGCAGGTGGGTGAATTATCTGAGAACTATTTGACATTAAAAAAAATATCAAAGGTCACAGGACTCTAAACATTAAAATGCAATAGTGGTGGAGAGAAACTACAGATGGAACAGTCTGATGTTTATGTGAAGTTGGCTTGGATACTACAGAAAGAGAGAGAGAGAGAGGAGAAGAAATATTTACTTGTTTCATGTATGGGCAGATGATTCACTTGTTTGCTTACTGATAGCACAATCATATGCATGTCTAATCAGCAGTAAGTCACATGGTGTTCAGTGTGACTTAAGGTAAAGGGACCCCTGACCATTAGGTCCAGTCATGACCGACTCTGGGGTTGCAACGCTCATCTCGCTTTATTGGCTGAGGGAGCTGGCGTACAGTTTCCGGGTCATGTGGCCAGCATGACCAAGCCACTTCTGACGAACCAGAGCAGCGCACAGAAACGCCATTTTTACCTTCCCACCTATTTATCTACTTGCACTTTGATGTGCTTTTGAACTGCTAGGTTGGCAGGAGCAGGGACCGAGCAATGGGAGCTCACCCCGTTGCGGGGATTCGAACCGCCAACCTTCTGATCGGCAAGTCCTAGGCTCTGTGGTTTAACCCACAGCGCCATCCACCCCCAGCTAATTGTATAAGGCATTGACATCTTACTCAAGTCCTTTTCATAGATTAGTCATGTGTAGATGGCAAGCATGTGTTGAAAGCAACAGGGCCAACATCTAGAGGGGTCAGGAGTGAGGCCCCCCAAACTTTTCAAGGACGGGGCCGGGCCCCCTCAATATTCTGCAGCCAGGCACTCCTCACTGAGCCTTCCCAAAGCCATGACAGGCCCCATCAGGCCTCCTCCCACAATGTGACGTCACATGCACACCACACATGTGATGTCACATGCATACATCAGCTCTCCTCTCAGAGTAGGGCAGAACCTGGTGCATGTGAAAAGCAGTGTCAGGGCCATGCATTTTGCTCCATCCCGAAAGTTGTGTCCCACTTTCTGACCTCTCCATTGCCATCTTTATGTTGAGAATAATGTCTGCAATAATAGGGAATGAATAAATTTGTAAGCTCTAAATTCTGTCAGTTTTTCATCTTTCAACTCTTAAATAAATTTCTCCCTTTTTTTGGGATCAGTTTGCAATTCTTTTTGTTCTTAAAAAAAAAAGACCTTCTGAAAAATTGCCAGCATGTTAATGTGCGTTTCACCTAACATACACATTTTCACATGAAAATTAAACCAAATGTGTCCATTTTTGCATGCAGTTTTGCCAATTGTAATTCCTAGATTTCTATGTTTTTCTTTGTCCATGGGCTTTGCAAGAAGCGAATCTATCTACTATGTTGCCTGAAGAGCTGTGGCTTTCTGTTTGTTTGCTTTGTTAAACTTGCGGATTTTAGAGTTTCAGTGAGCCTAATAAAGGTATCGCCCTAATATGGATTATATTTATTCTTTTGCCCTAATATGGGTTACGTTTATTTATTTATTTTGCAGCGGAGTGTAATTGGAGGGAGCTGTGCTCATTTCTTAGAGGTGTGGTGATATCAGTTCAAACAGCTCTCTTACGTTTTCTTAATGGAAGATTCAGAACACTGAACTTTGCTCACGGAGCCTGGAATTTTCATTCACCTAATAAGCCACAATCATTATGGTATTTATTGACTGTCACATCAGAGCTCTTCCAAAGGAAGACAGATAAAAATGTTCCATTAAGTTACTACCCTATTATAATTGATTTGTACGACACTTCTGCAGGTGACGGTTAAGGACTTGAGCCAAATGTAGAAACAATGAACTCTGCTTGGCTGCATCTTCCATATACACTCTCTCAGTTCTCAGGTGGCTATTTGCATCCACTTTGTGATGCAGTTAAGTAATTTTAAACTCTGGGCTTCATCGTATCCATTCTGAAGCCAGGGATGGGGGATTTCAATTCTGTTTGCATTTTAATGAGAAGTGACACAATTTGCAGCAATTCGGGCCTTAGACATGAACCAAAATAGAGCTATCCTTCAAAATTCACACTTCTCTATTTTTTGTGATACATTTTTCCAAACAATATGTATTAAAATGCATATATCAGGGGTTCGTCTGCATAAAAAAATGTCTATATTAGTAAATTGAATATATTAAATGCATTCTATTAAGGAGAATTGCTTGCAAAAATGTGTATATTAATAAAAACTGCACATTTATTAAGATAAATTCACCCTAAAATGCTGATGGATTTTAATGAGGAATTCCCTTTAAAATTGCAAATTGCTGCAGAGACACAGAGAGTTGAATTTATTGATTGGAAAAATGAGAAACAGAGAGATCAAAACTGATGGATTTATCCATCCTTAGTCCCACCCTCTTCCCACAGATGGCAATATGCAGTGCTTTTGTACTTAAAAAAAAAAAAAAAGTTTAGGGGTACTCTCATTTTGCCTCAAGAAAATAACCATTTAATAGTTCAAATAAATAAATAAATAAATACAGTAAATGGACAAAACTACGAAGATTCACAAAATGTTTAGGGGTATGCATACCCTTGCGTACCCCCAGAAAAAAAGCACTGGCAATATGTATTGCTTCACTTATTTCATAATAAATATTATTATTTGGAGGCCTTTATTGCGCTGAGCAGGGTTCTGCCCCATAGACCTTCCCTACATCCACTTTGATCAGACTGAGAAATATCTCAGCTTTCACCTGTGCTGAATAGGCGGACGCTTAAGCTGCCTTCACTCATTACTTGCTAAACATTTGACAATCCAGAAGTGCCATATCACCTTCCAGTGAATGAATATCTAACTGTATTCCAAGGTAGGTGAGGGAATCTTTTTATGGGGTAAGAACGGATCAGACTGGAGTAAAGACTGCTGCTCTCCGGTCTGCTTTCACACCCCACTCTATCCCAGGGGCAGCTGTATTGGCCCCAAATTCAAATTGAGGTTTTGGTACTAACTCCCAACAGTCATCGCTGCCGATCTTGGGATCTTTCTATGGCTGGCCACTTGTAGCATATTGTTCCAGGGGGTCATGACACCCAACACGATGGGCTGCAACCGCCGCCAACCCCAGACTGGGTAAGCAGCCATTACTTGCTTAACATTTGTCAGTGCAGAAGAGCCTTAACACTTTCCAGCAAATGAATGTCTAACTGAGGCACGGCCAAACCTGGCCCTCCAGCTCTTTTGGGACTACAATTCCCATCATCCCTGACCACTGGTCCTGTTAGCTAGGGATAATGGGAGCTGTAGTCCCAAAACAGCTGGAGGGCCAAGTTTGGCCATGCCTGGTCTAACTATATTCCACACTGCTCCACTCTAACAGTCATGTCCGTGGTTCCTTTGAACACATATATAGGTTTAAAAAAGGTAAAGGACCCCTGGACAGCTAAGTCCAGTCAAAGGTGACTATGGGGTTGCGGCCCTCATCTCACTTTCAGGCTGAGGGAGCCGGCGTTTGTCCACAGACAGCTTTCTGGGTCATGACTAAACCACTTCTGGTGCAACAGAACATCGTGACGGAAACCAGAGCACACGGAAACGCCGTTTACCTTCCCGCCACAACCGTACCTATTTATCTACTTCCACTGGCATGCTTTCAAACTGCTAGGTTGGCAGGAGCTGGGACAGAGCAACGGGAGCTCACCCCATCGCGGGGATTCAAAGCGTCAACCTGATCAGCAAGCCCAAGAGGCTCAGTGGTTTAGACCACAGTGCCACCCGGGTCCCTTATACACATATATACTGTATAACATATAGAGCTCAACTGAAGCCCTCTTCATCTAGTGCTCACAGGTAGAGGTCAACTGCATGGAAATGGAGCTCTAGGATAATATACATTTAGCTCTGCTCCAGTCAACTTGCTCTTCCTTCCTCCACCTTTGCCATCAAAATGCTCAAGATAATAACTGCAGAAGGGAATCTCTTGTGTGATGAGGCTTAGTAGCCTAATCATCCAGGGTTCCAACTCATGTGGGGAGCCTTCAGCCTAGAGAACGCTGTCCTCTGAAGACATGGGTTGTATCCAGTGTTGCTGCTCCACCCTTGCAACAGGCCTCTGCTTGCACAATGGAACTTCCCTCACCTCTCTTCTCCCTTGAAGCACCCCTCCAGACACACACATACACACCGTCAAAATTTGCTCCAAAGGGTTTGGAAAATGTTTTGGAAGTGTGTGAGGAGTGGAGAGGAAGGGAAGACAAATTGCATGGGTGGAAGACTTATCTTGAACACAATGACTGCAAAGCTGGGGGCTGGAAGAGCAGTGGGGCTTTGAGGGTGGGGCTAAACAAGTGGCCCCAAGCCCCCTTTCAACATGCTTGAGCTGTGCATGTGATTAACAAAGAGGGTTTAAGCTGAAGTAGATGCACAATGTGGGAGTGCAAAAAGGAGCAACAAGTCGGACTGTTAGTGAATGGAGTATTATGGAATACAGTTTGGTATTCATTTGCTGATAAGGCTCTTCTGCATTGAAAAATGTAAATAAACACACAATTCTGTCTCTGCTTTGCTCGCTCCATGCCAATATAATATATGAACTTTGGGCATTCCAATCACGATGAGCTGTGGAATTAAGTCCAACAATGTGTTCACTTTGCGCTGATGTGCCGAATGAAGCCAAATGGCATGTAATTGCAATTCTCTTCTAAGAAGAATAAAAATGATCATTGACTTCTGAATTGGTGCTTTATACTTTCCTTTGAAAACTCGTTTTATCTGTCTCCAGAATAGGAAGCAGAATGAAGCTGCTTTCTACAACTGGTTAGCATACCTGACACCTGCTATGTGAAGGGGTTATCTACAACATGGAGTGGGGAAGATAAGCCTATCAGTTGTTATTAACCATCATGGCAGCAGAGACTGTGACTTGGATGGAACCAAAGTTCCTGTGAGTGAATGTGAATCTGCAAATCATGTTGTGCCCTGAAAAGTTGCTCCAGAGAATTGGCAGATCCTTCAGCATAGGAAACTCCCAGTTTAAATGGGTTTAAGTGAAATTGGGTATATTTGAAACACCATTGGAAAAGCCTGCAAGCACCATTGGAAAAGCCTGCAAATGTTCCATCCCTGCCCTGTTTTGTTCTACCCCTTTTAGTGATGTTTTTGTGACTACTCCCTTTGCCAGTCCTGGCTCTGACCCCTTCAGTTGCCTTTCAAGGTAAGGAAGGATGCTGCACCCCACAACCTCCAAGAACCCTGATTTACAGCAAATTTAAACGTTTGCTTATGGGTTTGGCTCAATGTGCATGTGTGCAGTCACACACATATCGGACATGCCTAAAACAGTCACTGCCTGTATCCTTCACAGATAGGCATTACAATGGTCAGGGAGATGGAACTTGTAGTCCAGGGCTATTGTCTGCCTCTGAGTCCATCAACCCCAGCCAGCATGAGCAATAGTGAGGGATGATGGGAGCTGTAGTCCAACAACATATGGAGAACCTGGGTTGAAAAACACTGCCTTAAGAAACCTTCTGACCTGTATCACGATGGCTTTGCACCAAGAATGGGTCACTCAGGTGGGAAGCTGAGCAAAAGAACCATTTGACTTCACTGAGTTTCATTTTTAGATGCTTTTCCTTATCCTCATGTATTCAGTCATACTTCTTTTTCACTCCCCACACCCCCCATAATTGGAGAGAGCATATATATATATTTAAAAGCTTTTCTATTCCTTTCTCCCACCCCCTCCCCTTACCCCATCATCTCATAATAAACAAAACTCTGTTAGAATAAAAAGACACTAAAAAAAACTTAAAGATACGAACTACATATATTAAACATTTTGTGTGCTGCCACACAAAGCTTTTATGAGACTATTTTATGAAGGTCTGTTACTGTGGGATAATAAATAATGTGAGTCATCAGATCTCTGCAAAGTATTTGAGAAATGAAACGCTAAACGAGTGGGTTCCCTTTTGCAGGTATTTTGCAGGAAACCACATGTTCTTACTTTCTGATGTTTGCGAAACGGAGACCAGAGACCAGGTGCAGAACTGCAGATTGCTTCCTATATCACTATCAATGCTCATAATCTTACTCCGGGGTGATTTATATCTCGCTGTTTAACTGCCCTTAAGCTGCGTAAAACAATTTTCCCCTTGATTTCTTCTTTGCTAAACAATTTAGATTTTCATATTGGGCGAAAATACACGAGATCCAGTTGCATGCCTGAGGCAGCAATCCTAGCCACAAGAGGGGAGTAAATCCCGTTGAACTCAGTGGGACTTATATCTGAGTAAACACATTCAGGATTGCTCTGAACATCTGCAGACTTTCTTGCAATTATCCTTTGACTATTTAAAGGCATGCCACTACAGCACGCATGGAGCATTTTGGAGAATGAACACATACTGTAGTGCAAGGATCCCTGGGGGGTGCAGTGGGTAATCCCATTGCAGAAACATGTTCAAGAAGTGCTGGGCTACCGGATGTCACTGGCAGAGAGAAGCATTCACCCCCTTTTGCAACAGCATTCCAAACTGCAGAACTGTGTTGCTCTTTACTTTAGTGAATGGTAGTTATTTGCTTATATAGGAGAAAGGAAAGAGGGGAACCTAGGGCTGCCACACATCTGGGAATCACTCAGAAAAATGGTGTCTCAGCGGATTTTTGCTGAATTCGCAAAATGTCTGGGAAAACCCGGACATATGGCAAGCTCAACACCTCTGTCCAGATTTTCACTTTTGGGAATATGGCAACCCTAGGGTGATCCCAGCTACTGAGAATCAACCCTTTTTCTGTTTGCATAATCCTAGTCCTAATTTAAGTACAACTTTTAAAAATGTGGCTATTATTATTATTATTACGGCTGCATTATTATTGGTGTAAGGAGTCAGATTTCCCCATCATCTGGATCTGTCCCCAATAGTAGTGCCAACTTGAATAAAACATGGGGGGGGGGGCAGGTAAACCCTGACCTGCATAACACTCACTTTAACATTTAAAGCCCTTAACAGCGTGTGACCATATTCCTTGAACAATTGTATTTTCCCATATATACCTACCGGGTACTTAATATCCTTATTGCCCTGTCCCAAGTGCCCCTAAGGTGTGTAACCTATGGAGCGGGGCCTTCTCGGTGGTGGCAGCACCCCAGTTATAGAACTGCTTCTGTAGAAATGCTTACCTTATGGTCTTTTCAGCACCAAATAAAAACTTTTTTAATCAGGACTTTTGAACAACTTTTGGGTTCTATTGTACATCCATGCAATTAGTTGTTCTGTTACTTTTCCCCAGAAAGAACAAATATTCATGATTTTTAAATTGTTCTGCATTGCATTTTTAATATTTAATATTATTTTTTCTAGGCAATGCAATCGAAATAATTTATGCCATTGGACGGTCATACAAATGCGGCAATCCAAACCCCTTTTGCATTGGGCTGGGGGTGGGGTGGGTTTGCATTTGGTTGGGGTTTGTGCCTGTCATGAACTAGCTGCACAGCTATGCCCTTGGAAGCTGTAACAAAGAGCACTATGAGTTTATAAGGCATAAATAATAACGCTCTAAGCTTGAATGCAAGTGAAGGTTGGGTCTGATTCACTGTGGATAGATTGTGCTTCTCTACAAACAAGAGGAAGACCAGAGGCATAGGATCATTGCACAGTGTTTTTTTCCCAATGTAGCCTAATTGCAAGAACACCTGTGCTGAATAGCTTTATGCTGATCAATTTGCAGAGGGTTTAATAGCCCTTAAAATCCCTCATTTCTTAACTGCAGTGGGCCAGTGCTGTTTGCACATTAAGCCGGGAAAGCCACATGTATATTTCAGACAGAAGCTGTTTGCAGGACTTGTTTGCCAATCAAATGCCCTACCTGAAACTTCTAGCGAGATGCTTACTCAAACACTTCTAATGACTCTGCTAATTAATGAACTGAATATTATTGAAAGCTTCTTGAACTTTGCAGTTGGGAGTAGCTTTGTCTCTGCTGTGTGTTGCTAAGAGGGATTGACATTGGGAAATAGAATGTGCCAGCATGGCAAAGTTATTTACCTGGCTGCAGGCTGGTCAATTCAACACACACCCTTAAGACAATATCTTTGGGGGGGGGGAGCATACCCCCCCCCCGCACCTGCCGCCACTTAGAAGAAATTTGGGGAGCACTTAAGACATATTGGAAATCTAGTCTGGGATATATGTGTTTCTTTGTTGGGAAGAAAAAGAAACAATAATTGCTGTTTCATATGCTAGCCTCTGAATTGCAACTGCATAAACAGCAGCATCGCAGAAAGTTTTTTTTAAAAAAATAATCTGTCAGCCTTGAACCATTAGTAAACATTACAAAATAACTGTAAAAGTGTTTATTGGTATCCTCGGAGCAGTTGGAAAGAGAACTGTTTCAAGTGTGCTTCTCTTCCCCTGAGTGCTTATAATATGCAAGGTTCCTTTGGAATAAAATACCAAGGGGAACATATAATAGCTAATCTGAAATGGGGAAAGGGATATCGTGTGAACAAAGAGCTCTTTTCAGAGTTGCAAATCAAATCCAAGTATTTGTTTCTTGAGAGAAATATGCAGCAGTTGTCCTTATGGATGCTGCAAATAGCCATGATTCCTGCCACCCGCCTTCCAGCAGGAATACTACATAGCTGCTGTTGCAAATAAAAATCCCAACAGTAAGTGAAATATACTCGGAGTCGAGAGTGGATTTCATGCTCTTTATTCAGCTCATAGTGGTGAGGAGGAATGAAAGTTCCCCCAGAATGTCTGCTTTATATACATTATTTACACAATGGGCCCCACGTGATTGGCTAGTTCCAGGATTCTCCTGTAGGCCAATCAGATTGCGGATTCACTTCCACCTGGAGCTGGATTGGGTGGTTCCTGTGGACCAATCCGACTGCTGCATTCTGGATCCTATTGTTCTAGAACCAATCAGACTGCTGCATTCTCAATCCTATTGTTCTAGGACCAATCAGACTGCTGCATTTTGGATCCTATTCAACTCAGTACATAACAGTAAGAAGGCTTGAGAGTATTATTGCCAGATGCATTGGCAGAGAAAAGAAATGAGATGATTGGAGGGACAGGCTGATGCACGGTTAAGTGAATTTTTTATAACAGTACATTATCCACATGTGTAATGCAGATTCAAGTTCTTCATCTAGAGGTGTGTAATAGAGATTCAGCTTCATATCTGAAAACAGCATGCCCTCATTTGTTGATGAGTATCCTGGCTCTTGATGCCAGCAGGTAGGAAGGCAGAAATATTTGTGGAAATAAAAGGACAGGTTTTAAACGTCCAACATCAAATGTGATTTCAAACCAGGATTCTAGGAATCATTAAGCCAGGCAGAAATAGCATGTGGTACAGTCACAGAAGGACTGTGCCATTTCAGAATGCAGGCAGAGGGTCACACGTAACCAATTTTTTTTTGAAAGAACATTATTTGTCCAAAACAAATCAGACACACAACAAGGCACGGCACATGCTGTTTTGCTGATTGTGGCAAAACAGAAAGTGCTGCCCTGCTCGGCTGCCACCAACATCTACCTACTCCTTCCACTGCCACCTGCTTTGCGACTGCCATGTGTCGTGCCACATCTGCCACTGGTGGAGAAGGCATGACCATCAGAGCTGATTTCAGGCCAAGGTAAATGTAAAGGGGACCCCTGACCATTAGGTCCAGTCGTGACCAACTCTAGGGTTGCGGCGCTCATCTTGCTTTATTGGCCAAGGGAGCAGGTGTACAGCTTCTGGGTCATGTGGCCAGCATGACTAAGCCACTTCTGGCGAACCAGAGCAGCGCACGGAAAGGCTGTTTACCTTCCTGCCAGAGCGGTACCTATTTATATACTTGCACTTTGACGTGCTTTCAAACTGCTAGGTTGGCAGGAGCAGGGACTGAGCAACGGGAGCTCACTCCGTCACGGGGATTCGAACCGCCGACCTTCTGACCGGCAAGCCCTAGGCTCTATGGTTTAACCCACTGTGCCACCCGCGTCCCTGATTTCAGGCTACATTCTGCTGATTTGGGGTGAGATTTCAAACAAAATGGACGCAATCTTTCCCTAAATCGATGGTGATGGCAGTGGTGCTTCTCCACACCTGTGGCGGCAGGAGGAGCGCCTGTGGGGTGCTATCTGGGGTGCCTCACCCTTGGGCCAACTCTGCATTGTTGTTGTTGTTGTTGTTTAGTCGTTTAGTCGTGTCCGACTCTTCGTGACCCCATGGACCAGAGCACGCCAGGCACCTCTGTCCTCCACTACTTCCCGCAGTTTGGTCAGACTCATGCTGGTAACCTCGAAAACACTATCCAACCATCTCGTCCTCTGTCGCCCCCTTCTCCTTGTGCCCTCCATCTTTCCCAGCATCAGTGTCTTCTCCAGGGAGTCTTCTCTTCTCATGAGGTGGCCAAAGTACTGGAGCCTCAGCTTCACGATCTGTCCTTCCAGTGAGCACTCAGGGCTGATTTCCTTAAGAATGGATGCGTTTGATCTTCTTGCAGTCCATGGGACTCTCAAGAGTCTTCTCCAGCACCATAATTCAAAAGCATCAATTCTTCGGCGATCAGCCTTCTTGATGGTCCAGCTCTCACTTCCATACATCACTACTGGGAAAACCATGGCTTTAACTATACGGACCTTTGTTGGCAAGGTGACGTCTCTACTTTTCAAGATGCTGTCTAGGCCTGTCATTGCCCTTCTCCCAAGAAGGAAGCGTCTTTTAATTTCGTGGCTGCTGTCACCATCTGCAGTGATCATGGAGCCCAAGAAAGTAAAATCTCTCACTGCCTCCATTTCTTCCCCTTCTATTTGCCAGGAGGTGATGGGACCAGTGGCCATGATCTTCGTTTTTTTGATGTTGAGCTTCAGACCATATTTTGCGCTCTCCTCTTTCACCCTCATTAAAAGGTTCTTTAATTCCTCCTCACTTTCTGCCATCAAGGTTGTGTCATCTGCATATCTGAGGTTGTTGATATTTCTTCCGGCAATCTTAATTCCAGCTTGGGATTCATCCAGCCCAGCCTTTCGCATGATGTATTCTGCATATAAATTAAATAAGCAGGGAGACAAAATACAGCCTTGCCGTACTCCTTTCCCAATTTTGAACCAATCAGTTGTTCCATATCCAGTTCTAACTGTAGCTTCTTGTCCCACATAGAGATTTCTCAGGAGACAGATGAGGTGATCAGGCACTCGCATTTCGTTAAGAACTTGCCATAGTTTGCTGTGGTCGACACAGTCAAAGGCTTTTGCATAGTCAATGAAGCAATGAAGCAGAAGTAGATGTCTTTCTGGAACTCTCTAGCTTTCTCCATAATCCAGCGCATGTTTGCAATTTGGTATACAGTCAGCAAAAACAAGACCTGGAGCTGACTGTGGCTCAGATCATCAGCTTCTTATAGCAAAATTCAAGCTTAAACTGAAGAAAGTAGGAAAAACCACTGGGCCGGTAAGATACAATCTAAGTCAAATCCCTTATGAATACACAGTGGAAGTGACGAACAGGTTTAAGGATTTAGATTTGGTGGACAGAGTGCCTGAAGAACTATGGATGGCTCACCGCCTCTATTGCATCTGCAGAAAATAGTAGCAGGAGACTCTTTCAGGTGGTCCGCAATTTAACGGAACCACCTTTAACATCGGGGCCTTGTAAAGACCCCAAGATCTCCTGCAACGATTTTGCAAAGTTTTTTGCAGATAAAATCACTCATATTCGGAAGGAGCTAGACACCACCGTGGGAGCAGGGCTGGGGCGGGAGAGTGCTAGAGCTCTGTCTGGTCAAGTTGCATGGAACCAATTTCAATCCGTTACCCCCGAGGATGTGGACAGGCTGCTTGGACGCGTGAAACCAACCACCTGTCTCTTTGATCCTTGCCCATCCTGGCTAATAAAAGCAAGCCGGGAAGGGCTGGGCGATGGGCTCTGCGGGGTGGTGAATGCTTCCCTCTGTGAGGGAACATTCCCAGATCCGCTGAAAGAGGCGGTCATTAAACCGCTTCTTAAAAAACCATCTTTAGACCCGGCCAGTATGGCCAACTATCGCCCAGTCTCAAATCTTCCATTCTTGGGCAAGGTGATTGAGCGTGTGGTTGCTGAACAACTCCAGGCACGCCTGGAGGATGCGGACCATTTGGATCCCTTCCAATCGGGGTTCAGGCCTCATCATGGGACTGAAACTGCCTTGGTCGCACTGGTTGATGATCTCCGGCGAGCTAGGGACAAAAGTGAGAGCTGTTTCCTAGTTCTGCTGGATCTCTCAGCGGCCTTTGATACAATCGACCATAACATCCTTCTGGACCGTCTAGAGGGGTTGGGAGCTGGGGGCACTGTTATACAGTGGTTCCGCTCCTTCCTCCTGGGCCGTGTTCAGAAAGTGGTGGTGGGGGATGAGTGTTCAGACCCTTGGGCCCTCACTTGTGGGGTACCTCAGGGTTCCGTCCTCTCCCCCATGCTTTTTAACATCTATATGAAGCCGCTGGGAGAGATCATCAGGGGGTTTGGACTGGGTGTCCATCAATATGCAGATGATACCCAGCTCTACCTCTCTTTCAAATCAGAGCCAGTGAAGGCGGTGAAGGTCCTGTGTGAGTGCCTGGAGGCGGTTGGAGGATGGATGGCGGCTAATGGGTTGAAGTTGAATCCTGACAAGACAGAAGTACTGTTTTTGGGGGACAGGGGGCGGGCTGGTGTGGAGGACTCCCTGGTCCTGAATGGGGTAACTGTGCCCCTGAAGGACCAGGTGCGTAGCCTGGGAGTCATTTTGGACTCACAGCTGTCCATGGAGGCACAGGTCAATTCTGTATCCAGGGCAGCTGTCTACCAACTCCACCTGGTACGCAGGCTGAGACCCTACCTGCCCGCGGACTGTCTCGCCAGAGTGGTGCATGCTCTAGTTATCTCCCGCTTGGACTACTGCAATGCGCTCTACGTGGGGCTACCTTTGAAGGTGACTCGGAAACTACAGCTAATCCAGAATGCGGCAGCTAGACTGGTGACTGGGGGTGGCCGCCGAGACCATATAACACCGGTCTTGAAAGACCTACATTGGCTCCCAGTACGTTTCTGAGCACAATTCAAAGTGTTGGTGCTGACCTTTAAAGCCCTAAATGGCCTCGGCCCAGTATACCTGAAGGAACGTCTCCACCCCCATCGTTCTGCCCGGACGCTGAGGTCCAGCGCCGAGGGCCTTCTGGCGGTTCCCTCATTGCGAGAAGCAAAGCTACAGGGAACCAGGCAGAGGGCCTTTTCGGTAGTGGCGCCTGCCCTGTGGAATGCCCTCCCATCAGATGTCAAAACGATAAACAACTACCTGACATTCAGAAGACATCTTAAGGCAGCCCTGTTCAGGGAAGTTTTTAATGTATGATATTTTAGTGGGGTTTTTGGTTTCTATGGAAGCCGCCCAGAGTGGCTGGGGAAACCCAGCCAGATGGGCGGGGTACAAATAATAAATTATTATTATTATTATTATTATTATTATTATTATTCTCCATCTTTGGCTGCAGAGAATATAATCAATCTGATTTCGATGCTGCCCATCTGGTGATGTCCATGTGTAGAGTCGTCTCTTGTGTTGTTGGAAAAGCGTGTTTGTGATGACCAGCTTGTTCTCTTGACAGAACTCTATTAGCCTTTGCCCTGCTTCGTTTTGATCTCCAAGGCCAAACTTGCCAGTTGTTCCTTTTATCTCTTGCCTCCCTACTTTAGCATTCCAATCCCTTATAATGAGAAGAACATCCTTCTTTGGTGTCACTTCTATAAGGTGTTGTAAGTCTTCATAGAATTGGTCAATTTCCGTTTCTTCAGCACCAGTAGTTGGTGCATAAACTTGGATTACTGTGATGTTAAAAGGTCTGCCTTGGATTCGTATCGAGATCATTCTATCATTTTTGAGATTGCATCCCAGTACAGCTTTCGCCACTCTTTTGTTGACTATGAGGGCCACTCCATTTCTTTTATGGGTTTCTTGCCCACAGTAGTAGATGTGATGGTCATCCGAACTGAATTCACCCATTCCCGTCCATTTTAGTTCACTGATGCCCAGGATGCCAATATTTATTCTTGCCATCTCATTTTTGACCACCTCCAACTTACCCAGGTTCATGGTTCTTACATTCCAGGTTCCTATGCAATATTTTTCTTTACAGCATTGGACTTTCCTTTCGCTTCCAGGCATATCCGCAACTGAGCGTCCTTTCGGCTTTGGCCCAGCCGCTTCATCAGCTCTGGATCTACTTGTACTTGCCCTCCGCTCTTCCCCAGTAGCATGTTGGACACCTTCCGACCTGAGGGGCTCATCTTCCAGCGTCATAACTTTTATATGCCTGTTGTCTTTGTCCATGGAGTTTTCTTGGCAAGGATACTGGAGTGGCTTGCCGGTTCCTCCTCCAGGTGGATCACGTTTGGTCGAAACTCTCCACTATGACCTGTTCATCTTGTGTGCCCTGCTCGGTGTAGTTCATAGCTTCTCTGAGTTCTTCAAGCCCCTTCACCACGGCAAGGCAGTGATCCATGAAGGGGCAACTCTGCATACAATCATTAATTACAGAAGACTGAATTGTGTTCTTCCAGTAGTCGATGAAACGTTGTTGATTCCTTCACAGAGCTGCAATTCCCAGAGCGGCTTAACAGTCAATCCTTCTTTCCATAAACTCTAGGAATTTAACTCTTTGAGGTAAATAAGGGTCTCCTGACAACCCCCAGCACCCTTAACATATCTTCTTAACATGCCAGGATTCTTAGGCCTTGGCTGTTGAAAGTGGTACAATAGTGCTTTAAATGTGCAGTGTGGATGCACATTCTTTTGTACTTGGGACCAGAATGTGATTTACAGGATGGGGCCTCACTCATCCTGGACAAAATCTCACTAGGGCCTCATATGGTTAAACCACAAATTATACTCCAAGCAGGAACCAAACTGCTGGGCAACAGAGTCTTCTGACCTGGCTGTACAGACTTTATACCATGCACAAAGTATTTGGGCTGCTGAAATGGTTTATCTTACATTGTCATTAAACCGCATTGGCCTATCAGGTGACTTCAGCTTGGCTGCCTTAATTGCAGTGAAGAATGTTCAAAAAGGATTGCTGGGGCATGAATCTTGTTGAATGTGAGTTTATGGTGTTGTCAGTTATTGGAAGAAGGTGGACAAAGGTGTGTAAATTGCAGAAAGTGACGTTCTTTTTCATGCATGATGACTGAGAGGCATATCTGATTTTTGTCATAATTCATAAAAGGGGATTCTGAAAGAAGGTAACCCTGGAGGGCAATAAGCAACGGGTTCATTTCAGTAGGCTTGTGAGGCTTCAAGCTATCAAATGTTATTCTCTCGCTCTTTCTTTCCCTGGGATTCTGTAATTGAACAACTGGTGTTACTTATTCTGAAAACCCATGTCATCTCCCTGAAGAGCTGAGTAAGCGGCTTGCCAGAGATTCATAGTCTAGCAATCAAGTCCCTCAGGTAACAGGAAACATGTGGCTATACCTATTTGCTCGCCTGTTCACTTTGCTTTCCTCTTTCACAGAGAATCCATCAGACTGTTTTAGCCAGGTGTAAAAGGGAGGGTGTCGACATCTCTGCTAAGCTGTCTGGTGTGGAGCTATTGTTAAGCAGGCTGCTCAAGGTGGTAGCAGCAGCTGCAGCAGAAATGCTTGGAAAGATGGGACCCCTTTCCCCTGAAATGTGCCACGCTGCCTGATCCTATACATGCATACTCGGAAGCAAGTCCTATTAAGTTCATTTGGACTGATTCACTTGCCAGTGTGCTTTCTTGATGGGTAAACACCCTATGCAAGTGAGAACAAGCCTCTCCAAACTCATAGTGGCCTGCTTCCTTGTTGTTGTTGTTTATTTATTACATTTGTAAGACTACAAAGAGCTTGAGGTGGCATACATGGTTCTCCCCACTTTTCTCCATATTTTAACCTCACTATGTTGTCTTAATTTTTTTTTTTTACTTACAGTGGTACCTCGGGTTACAGACGCTTCAGGTTACAGACACTTCAGATTACAGACTCCACTAACCCAGAAATAGTACCTCGGGTTAAGAACTTTGCTTCAGGATGAGAACAGAAATTGCACAGCAGTGGCACGGTGGCAGCGGGAGGCCCCATTAGTTAAATGGTGCTTCAGGTTAAGAACAGTTTCAGGTTAAGAATGGACCTCCAGAATGAATTAAGTTCTTAACTTGAGGTACCACTCTACTGTAATTCTGTTCCATAAAAACCCATTAGAAAAGATCATAGGCGCTGAGGATGATCTAAAGTGGTGATCTTTTTAAATGGGTTTTAATAGAACAAAATTAAATCAAAAATTAATAAAACACACATTTCTGGATATGATTTGGATAAGAACTCTAGCCATCAGATAATCTTCCTGACCATTTCACTTAAGCAGAAAATTCATATTAAAAATAATTGCAGCTGGCATTTCCCCTCTAAGAACAAGCGGTGTCTTTCTGAATTTTCATTTTTTTTTAAAAAAAAAAAATTATCAAAGATTTTCCTCGTTTACTTCAGGTTGTGTTTTCTACAGATCAGTTACATTTGTTGTGAGACATTGGTGTTATATGTAGAAGAGGGTTGGGAAGAAAAGAGGGTGGGTGGAGGAGAAGGGGTTGTAAAGCTAATGTTCTTTTACTTAATGTATGTGTAGGGGTTTTGTGTCACCATCACTTGGGTAGGTTCTCTTTCTATTCACTTGTTATGTTTCCTTGGTGGTGAGAGAGGTTGGGTGGCCTAGGGTGTGGTTGATTGTCTTTGGTTGGCTGCAGTGGGATTTGTTTGTGCATTTGTGGGGGGGGGGGATTGTTGGGTTAAGTTAGCCATATTGAATCATATGCTGCCAGTGGGTCATGTTGTTGTCTTGTTGGGCTGTGTATGTGATAAAGGGGAGCCATACTGGAGTGAAGGCATCCTCTTCTATTTGTCCCCATGCCAGTTTCAGTCTATTGGTTAGCTTTTCTAGCAAGGCAGTTTCCCATACTAATTGATACCAGTGTTCCATATTTATTCCTGACAGGTCCCCCCAATGTCTGGCTATGATGTTTCTGGCTGCTGAGAGTAGGTGGGTTATGAGCTCTTTATAGTGTGAGTGGGCATTGTAACCAGTAGGGCCAGTTCTCGGGTGATTTCTAGTACCTGTTTAGTTATTTTGCTTATTTCTTGTATGACTGTTGTCCAGAAGAGTTGGGTTTTGGGGTATTCCCACCACATGTGGAGGTATGTACCTGTAGAGGTGCAGCCTCTCCAGCATTTTGGTGAGGTTCCTGGGTGTATCAGCGCCAGTTTCTGTGGTGTTAGGTAGCATCTGTAAGTGAGTTTCAGAGTGAGTTGTTTTCTTTTTGCTGATATGGAATTAAAGGGAGATTTAGACCACATTATAGTCCATTGGGTGGGGTTAATTTCATAGCCTATGCCATCCTCCCATTGTTTTTTGATTGCGTCAAGGTGGGTTGTGGGTCTTTGGAGCAGTGTTTTGCATATTGTGGATACCATCCCCTTGCCATGTCCCATTGTTGTTAGGAGAAGGTTTTCAAAGGTGGCTGTTGATTTTACTACTGGATTGTTTAGTTGTGGTGTGCAGTTGGTGGTGTGTTAGCCAGGGTATTTGGGTGTCCCCTAGTTTGTTTTGTATTTCTTGTGTCAATATGGGTTTGTTATTTTTATAGAAGTCTGCTTGGCAATATAGGCCTTGCAGGTTTTTATCTGGCAATTTTGTGCTGCATGGTGAAATCGTGAGTGGTGAGCCATTAGTTGCGATGGGGAATTTTCCTTAACCAAGACACACTGTTCTTGTTTGCAGGCCTCTGTGTCAGACAGCCCTCTCAGCCACTTAGTGGCATTCATAAATTAATATGTACATACTGATATCTGTCCATCTTGAAGATAATGATGCCTGACCTATTTTGAAGATATATTTCAGACTGACAAGTAGTACGTCTGCTGGTGCAGAACCAAAATGTATTTTCACGCAACAAAGCAGACAGTGCCTCTTAGAGGTGCAATTGATTTCTAGTTCCACTACCTATAAAAATAAGGTGAGTGTTGACAGTGAAAGGTAACTGAACTGAGGTCAGTTCTGAGATGTAAAAAGAACAATAGCAAAAATACTGTTCCTTGCCAGAGCTGAACAAACTTCAATAGCAAACACTAAAGGGGGTGGGGGGTGGAATGCAAACCAATAAAAAGGATGAAATGCTGGAATTTGAGAAAACTGTCTGAAAAACAAATTACTGATGAAAATGATATATATTCATTCATTACATTTTTTTTTTGCTTTTTTAAAATTAAAAACACACATTCCATTGTTTAATGTAATTAATATTCTGTTATTTAATTCAGGGGTGGGCAACTTTTTTGACCTGGGGGCTTCATTCCACCCATGCCAGTGACAGGCAATGTCAGAGGTAAAAGTAGGCACAGCAAGGGATGCGATTCTTGCCCTTTAGACCATAGGCTCCATTTCATACACTCAAAAGCCAGAGACTTCTGTGTGTGTGTGTGTGTGTGTGTGTGTGTGTGTGTGTGCACACACACACACACACACACACACAACACACAACTCCCCACCCAGTCATACAAGAGATATTATTGCAGTTCACAGACACATTTGAGCCAGGCAAAAACTCCCCAGGGGAATGTGTATCAGAGCTGATGAGGCATGCCGTATGGGGAGATGCAATGTGGCCTAGGTAGAGTACCATGGCCAAAGTGAGGTGTGTGAAGGAGTGCATGAAGCCCCTGGCTCTGAGGTTCCCCACTATTCAATTAATTAATATTGAAAGTATCTCTCATGCAGAGCAGGCCAAAGCCAGCGAGGGGCCTCAGGGAGTAGTGTTGTTCTGCTGGTAGGACAACAGTTGCTCCATCAAAGTTCTTCAGCCTGCCCACAAAAAGTTCTGCTGGGGTAGGTGTTCTACTAGTGGGTGGTGCTGTGGTCTAAACCACTGAGTGTCTTGGGCTTGCTGATCAGAAGGTTGGCGGTTCAAATCCCAGCGATGGGGTGAGCTGCTCTATCCCAGTTCCTGCCAACCTAGCAGTTCGAAAGCACGCCAGTGTGAGTAGATGAATAGGTACCGCTGCGACGGGAAGGTAAATGGCATTTCCATGCGCTCTGTTTTCCGCCACGGTGTTGCGTTGCACCAGAAGTGATTTAGTCATGGCCACATGACCCGGAAAGCTGTCTGTGGACAAACGCCGGCTCCCTCGTCCTGAAAGTGAGATGAGCACCGCAACCTCAGAGTCATCTTTGACTGGACTTAACCATCCAGGGGTCCTTTACCTTTACCTTACCTTCTACGAGCAATCTTCTGCCAGTGGAGCATGAGAAACAGGCAGACCAGGAACATGCTGATCACACCCTAAGTTCCTTTGTTTTCTCTCACACACCCCAGGAACCGGCATAATCCATGCTAGTTTGGGTTGGATGTAGTTAATTCCCTTCCAGTGGTTACCACGGGAGGGGTGAAGACATTTGTTTACTCCTGCCTTGTCCACAGTGAAAAACAGGGCAATGAAGGTGGTGTTTGCTCCACCAGTGGATCTCCTCCCCAGTCACTGGACATGAGTTGCCCATTGCTCTGCCCATTCTTAATACCATTTTCTTCAAGGCAGAGTCATTTAGCATAACCATTATTGCTACTCCCTAAAATGAGTGGAACTTTACCTGGAGAGAACTGTAATGGTGGTAGGTGAAAGAGTTATATGTCTTCAGGAATCTGATGGGTGGAATGTTTATATTTGTTTGCTAGGATCTGCTAGGACTTTAAAAAGTCCAGCTAAGTTTTTCTCAGAATAAACTTAAATTTGTCATACCCATTCATTTCAATGGGTCTGCTCTCAGTTTGACTAACACTGAATGCAACCTAGAGTTTCTAAATATATTGGTAGAGCATGCATCTAAAAATAAATATGTAATAACAGTGTTTTAGTAGGTAGAGGTCCTGTAGAGAGGGTGTTTTTTCTGTACTGTTTGCTACATAAAAACTGCCTGGTGGACTCATTAATTTGTTTTGCCTGATATTCTAAATACCATATTTAACAACATGGCTGTGATAAAACACTTCATTTCCATTAACAGCTTTTAAAGTTAGAAAATTATTTCCAACCCTGCTACATCAAGGAACCGTAGCAACTGGATGAGTAGAAGACTATTATTTTGACAGGTTTATTTTTATAGTCGGCGCTTAAAAACCATTTTCACTTTCATTGCAGGCTTGGTATTTAAAATTTATGGAGATTCCTTTTTTTTAAAAAAAGTACTTCTAACAGGGCTATAATTACTCACCATCATTCATATTTCTCCCCTCTTATACTGTATATAAATCTTCAGGTCAAACTATCTTCCTGGAGCTTATTTAAAATTGATCTAAGGTGATATAGATTTTTCTTAGTGCTACTATTTTATCTCTACCTCCAAATGTGCTCCTCTTCCTCTTTTACAGATGGATCAAAAACTATGAGGATGAAGTATGTATCTGTTTCACAAAACTGAGCTCACAGACCTCCTTAGCCCATGTCTAACAAGGAGGGGAGCAAGATTGTTAGATAGAGAATGCAGAAAGGACACAAACTTAGGACAGACAGACATCAGGGTTAGTATTTACATCATCATGCCGTGATGGCACACAAGTAGGAATTCTAGAGAATTTCAATGAGAACAGAAATGAGAGTGAAATACATTGACCTTTGTCTATTCTTCTCATGTTCAAAACAGAAACCAATCCCAATATACAATCAATATTCACTGTTGTTGCTTTCATAATTGCTTAATCTCTCTCTCCCCCCCCCCATTTTTACCATATTTCCTTTGCGTTGAAATAAATTGAGTGGCATAATGTAATGACAATGTAATTTATGTAATTAATTACATAAGTTATGCAGTTGCACCACGGTGGACTGCAGGATGAATAAAACATTGTTTTTGTCAGAAGACGAACTGTAGCAGAACAGGGACATTGCTGCATGTGGTCAATGTAGAGTGAAATGGAAAACAATGTCTTTTTACATCCCTATGCATGTCAGAAAGGGGGAAAAAATGGGAACACACATATTTATGGCTAAACAGGCACAGAAGGGGTGGAGGTACCTGTGGCCCCCATCGTTGGCCTCCAACTCCCCTAAGCTGTGGTTTTGAATATATCAGAATTCTCAGGCTTTACAATGGTAAAACTCTATCCTCACTGTCACAGCTATATAGCTGTACTAGTGCCCATCTAAGTAAACCATGTTTGATGAAATAATTGACTGTGATAGGAAACAGCAAAGAGTAATGAATTAGCAGTCTGGTGTAGAAATCACCAATTTAAAAGTATTGATGAGGAAGTGGAAGAAAGATTTATAGGTGATGTATTGGCACAGTCGACATTTGGCTGAGATAAATGGAGAAAGAATAAAGAAACCTATCGATCTGTTGTTAACTTAAAATAAGCTTCCCTATAGTAAAGAAAAGATGCCAAAACTCAAGTGCAAAATCTTCTGCTCTGGTACAGTCTTGTTTCCTGTTCTTGCTTTTCTAGGATGAATTTTTCAGCCATCTTATGGGAAGATCTACACTGGATTGGGTTTTTGAAAGAGTTGAACTAACATCCACACATGTGCATATTGAGACAATTTTCACAGAACCTTACAGAGGTTGCTGTGGTCTGTGTGTGGCTTCCCTTTGTGGTAAACTGCACTGAATTGTAAAGGTAAAGGGACCCCTGACCATTAGGTCCAGTCGCTGACGACTATGGGGTTGCACGTTCATCTCACTTTACAGGCCAAGGGAGCCTGCGTTTGTCCGCAGAAAGTTTTTCCGGGTCATATGGCCAGCATGACTAAGCTGCTTCTGGCAAAACCAGAGCAGCACACGGAAACACTGTTTACTTTCCCACTGGAGCGGTACCTATTTATCTACTTGCACTTTGATGTGCTTTCGAACTGCTAGGTGGGCAGGAGCTAGGACAGTGCAACGGGAGCTCACCCTGTCACGGGGATTCAAACCGCCGACCTTCTGATCAGCAAACCCTAGGCTCAGTAGTTTAGACCACAGCATTCTCAATGAAGAAGCTGAAGAAGCTGAGCATTGGATTTTTCTGAACAGGAAGGAGTGTAAAGATGGGCACACCCTCCCCATCCACCTCATGGCTCCAATCCAGGGGTCCCAAATCAGGTTGACCCAACCTGGGAGCCACCCACCACCCTCCAGATCCAGTCCTTAATTAGTTCAGGAGTGGGGCTAATGTTTAATTAGGTTTTTTAAAAAAAATGGATTAGGTATACAGTGGGGAGGAGGAAGAAGATATTGTATCTTCTTTCCTCAACTCCCAACTGAGAGCAGGTGGTTCAATTCTGCGGCGTGCTCTTTTACAAGCAGGTTTCCTACAAGGTCTGCTGAATATCTGTTAGCCAGGGAAGTAAAATGCCTCAGAAACTTGCACCACCCTGCTAGAAGCTGGAGTGGCTGCTGTGCTGTGGTGCAGACACTGGACGATATTAATCAAACATCTTCCTCCATCAAACAGACTTTTCTCCATTGTCCATTTCTCCCCCTCTAAAGATGGAATGCTCCACAGCAGTAAATATTAATTTCACTCTGACTGTTGCCTGTTTCAAGACATCCTGTGCACCAAGTAAATTTATAACAGTGCTGTGCCATATTAAATCTATAAAACATCTGCTTTGATATAATTACCAGGAAAGAAAGAGACAACAGAGGATAATTAATAACTCAGCTGCATGGGAAACCCAACTTTCCCAGGTGTCAGTCCTTCAGTTGTTAACAGGATGAAAGATTCCTTGCTCAGTTCTAAAGCATAAGTTAAATCACGGCAACACTAGGAATTTTGCCCTCGAGGCAGCTTCTCGCACTGGAGAGAGCTCTCTGTATTGCGTCACCCAAATGTTTGGAATGACCCTAGAAGCGCAGCCTGCCCTGGAGGCAGGTTGTCCTCAGAACAAGTAAGAGAGCTTTGCCCTGCAGGTAGCACATTGCTGTGCTCTGCCAGAAAGCTGCCTCAGGAGTTCACACTTAGATATTAACTAGGCCAGCAAAATTGGTTTGCACCAAATGGAAAGAGAAGACTTCTGCATTAGGGAAGACTGGCTCAAGGCATTTTGTTGCCAGAAATGAAGGGCAAGATGGCATCCCCACCATCTGGGAGGAAGGAGAGTAGCCCAGGAGAGGACATTCTCTGTGGCAGGCCCTAAGTTGCGGAACATTCTTCCCACAGAGGTGCATCCAACTCTTTCATTATACAATTTGAAGTGAATACTGAAGACGCAACCTCTTTACCCCGGCTTTCGATACTTGAGATGTATATTTGCAGGGCCCACTTTATTTCTGTAATTTTAAGTTGTTTTTAACTGTTTTTAATATTATATAATGTTGTGTTTCAATGTTAATACTGTGTTTTAATTGTTGTAGCCTTCCCTGCGGCCCCAGGGTGAAGGGCAGGTATTTAATCATAGTACCAGTGGTAATAAAGTCAATGGTAGAGCTGGTCCTGTGGGTGGCGCTGTGGGTAAAAGCCTCGGTGCCTAGGGCTTGCCGATCGAAAGGTCGGCGGTTCGAATCCCCGCGGCAGGGTGCGCTCCCGTTGTTCAGTCCCAGCGCCTGCCAACCTAGCAGTTCGAAAGCACTCCTGGGTGCAAGTAGATAAATAGGGACAGCTTACTAGCGGGAAGGTAAACGGCGTTTCCGTGTGTGGCTCTGGCTCGCCAGAGCAGCGATGTCACGCTGGCCACGTGACCCGGAAGTGTCTCCCGACAGTGCTGGCCCCCGGCCTCTTGAGTGAGATGGGCGCACAACCCTAGAGTCTGTCAAGACTGGCCCATACGGGCAGGGGTACCTTTACCTTTACCTTTAGAGCTGGTCCTAGCATTAAGACAAACAAATCAACAATCCGATGAGGTAAATTGAAAAAGAATTGCTCTCAGGAAATGTTGGTTGTAGAGATCCCATTGAACTTCTCCCAAGCCAGTCTCAGAAATTAAGCAACAGCAGGGACCACCATCTTCCTTCCCTCTGCCTCTGGATCCACAGCCACACAAATGTATACTTTGAGTCACCTGGCCTCATTGTGATGTCATGTGATTGATAGGCGAGAAGCTCCACCCACCTGTTAAAATGGCTCATGGAAGGTGGGGGAAGTTGAGATCATAAACGGTACTACCTAGATGTTAAAAATGTGTAGCTGGCAGTCAAACTTTTTTGAATTTACCCCAGAAGGATTTGCTTTCTACAAACACAATTTTTTAGACTTTGGGTTCCTGTCAAGATCCATTGTTAATTTCCTCTTCATTTGTTTTGACTGGTTCTCATTGCAACAGCATGGCAGCCTGACAGCAAATCAAAATTAAACTTACAAAACAAAACTAAACAAGGGACTTCAAGTGAAAGATTGCATTGTCGGAATTAGCGCAGGCAATATTGGTTCTTCTCCAAACTGCTATTTGTTTTTACAGGAACATATTGTTCATTGTAATTTATTACCTTTTTTAAAGATAGTACTTAAGAATGTCAAAACCCAGGAATTCACCACAGGTGAATGTAGAGGTGGGGGAGAAAATTATTTCAGTTCAAAGGTTCACACTTAGAGATGAAAATATCTAATTTTTGCTTTCCGAAACAATATCTGAACTGAAACACAACCGTTCCTTGAAAATTTTGCAGTGCCATTCTCCAGCCAAGTAATGTGTACAAAAATGCATATACTTGGGAAAAGTTTGCCTATAAATGCATAAACTGGTGAAAACTGGATATAAAAATACATTATATTAGGGGAGGTTGCTCTGCAAAAATGTGTATATTAGGTAAAACCACATGCAGACACTGAAATGGTGATGACTTTTCATTAAGACTCTTAAACACACACACACACCAGTCTCCAAGTGGTGTAAGATTCCAGGGGTTCTATTTGCTTACCCAGGGTTTGGTTTCCTTCTGAACGAGGGACAGTGAGACTGTGATGTCTTTACGGTATATGGTTTATTTACACATATATACAACCTGAGCCTATGATGGAGGGGTTCACAGCATTAACAACCTGTTGAATAGTGGAAGAGATGGATGAAGGACACAGCTCTTTATTGCAGCAGTTAGAACTGCTCCTGGAATCAGACTGACTGCAGCCTAGCTGGCTGCTTTATATAATACTGAGTAACTTGAAACAGTAACAACTCACAACTAGCTAAGCAATCAGGAGCGACAGTTTTCAATCCTTCATTTACATACTGGTGGCCCTGAGTGAGAACTACAACTTAATCTTAATACATAACACCCCTCCCCACCTAGATGAGGTGTTAGGCTCCCCCAATCCTTAATTGTTACAACCATATACCATATACACTAGCCACGGATTTGATTAGAATTACAGGTACTTCATACTGCGTAATCTTTCAGGTAGGCTGGACATATACGGCTCTGGGTAGAAGGCCGAGGTATCACTGGAGGGGCAGCCAAGCTGCTAGGGCCCAATGCTAAGTAACTTGAAACAGTAACAACTCACAACTAGCTAAGCAATCAGGAGTGACAGTTTTCAATCCTTCATTTACATACTGGTGGCCCTGAGTGAGAACTGCAACTTAATCTTAATACATAACACAACCCAAGAGGGACTTGCTTCTCCAATAGTCACAACCTTGGATTCCATCAGAAATCAGGCATGGCTCTGTCTCCCAGCTGTTCCTCCTGCAGCCTGCCACCTTCTAGTTCACATAACTTTTCAACTCTCCACGCTGGCCTTTATCTTGCTAACTACCAGTGAGTTAAGGGAGGGCCCCCCACACATTTTCTGTGTGGCACAGAACGCCTTCCTTTGCTACCTTAATGCCCTATGCTTAGAAGGCCATTACTTCACCAGGAAGCAAACCTGGCTATTCTAGGAATTTAATCCAGGAATTAAAAGGGGACTCAAGCTCTGAAATACAGCTCTGAACTAGAGAGAGAGAGAGAGAGAGAGAGAGAGAGAGAGAGAGAGAGAGACTGAAAGAAACAAAAATTGACAGTTTTGTCCATTGCTACACACATGTATGTTTACCATATGATGACTTCATCTGTGCTTGGGAAGTGAGCTAATAACAGAGATTGAATCCTCATACAGTTATACCTTGGTTCTCGAACAGAATCAGTTCTGGAAGTCCGTTCAACTCCCAAAAACATTTGAAAACCAAGGTGTGACTTCTGATTGGCTGCAGGAGCTTCGTGCAGCCAATCAGAAGCCACTGAACTCACATCAGACGTCTGGCTTCCAAAAAATGTTTGCAACCAGAACACTCACTTCCAGGTTTGCAGCGTTTGGGAGCCAAAACATTCAAGTCGCAAGGTGTTCCAGAACCAAGGTACGACTGTATTGCCTTACATCAGCTAAACTGCAATGCTTTTTGATCACTTAAGTTCATATATTCAACTGCCAGTCACAAACTTTTAACGTCATTGATTAGTGAGAAATCAAGCAATGTTCTTGCACATATGGTAAAGCAACTCCATGAGATGCTAGCTGCAACAGCCATCCATTCTACATTTTGCTGCAGAGCTTTGGTGCATGGCAAACATAATACTTTGAGCACTGGGTTGGGTCATGTGGAGCTATCCTCCCATTTGCAGAACAGCCCCTTCTGTTTGGGAAAGTAACTTATATATAGAGTGGGGTTTTGGAAATGGAATGGAGGTGTGGTGTTAACCCAACCCCCAATTACCCTTGTACCCTTCCCAAATTGTTCCAGAGGGTTCTCACATCCTACAAAGCAGATCTTTAGGCATTTCAACAAGGAATCAGCAAAAAGCACTCCTATCACATCCATTTTCACGAACCAAGAGTGCCGAGTTCTGTGGTCTCTGTCCCAACACTCTGCATTCAAAGGAGAATTCATTAGCATTCTGACAGCCAGCATTCTCCAACAATTCAGAAACCTCATCCCAATCCATCAAGGGCTATCTGCCTGTTGTGAATATTAAAAGGAGGTTTTAATGGCAAATGAAGGGCTTAGTTTCATATTCTCTTCATATTTTGGGGAGAAGAGGGAGCAGGGGAATAACTTTACTCACAATTTTCAGATACACCCAAAGCAAAACAATTATTTTCATTAATATTGCATTAAAAAGAAATAGAGATAGTGCCCAATGCAAATGAATTTTCAATTGTGTTAGGCAGAGCTTACCATACTTTTAGGAGAGCTCAGTTAATATCAAATGAATCACTGTGCTCTCATCTCCTTGAGTAATTAAAAAGTGGGAAATACGATTGCAAATGGGGTTTTGATGCTGCATCAGCAAATCTATGGTAACCAAGGAATGATGGACTGAAGCAGTGCTTACATATAATTTGACTGTCAATGCAATTTTAGCAGTACAATAACACCAAAGTACATACATTTTAAATAAATCATAGCTTTTATGCAGCCACATTGACCTGTTTGAAGAAAAGAATACATTATTTTACATATGTCAATCATGGACGGTGAAAAATCAATTTTACATATGACTGGCTCTGAAAAGAACAAGCATTGTGCATAATTTGTGGGGGAAAGCAAAGTAATAATTTAGCCTGTGGTGTGCAGGAAGATAGAAATTATGCCAAAGTATGCGTAAGCATGTGGCAATGGGAAAGATGGATTATCAGATGTCACTGAAAGATTGTATTTTATTCTACAGTAACCACAAAGGCTATTTAATTTAAACAGTGGTGAAGATGACCCTTAATTATCCAACTAGGAGTGAATATATGCAGAGTACTTTAAAGCTGATATACAAAATGTAAATGTTCCTGGGTAGAGATAGCCTACTCCTGGTTTATTAGCATTACCCTACAGCATGATCTAGACACAGAATAAGAGGCTGAGGGTCCAATAGGCCTGAGCACCATCAGTGAACCAGAGACCTTCCACCACCAAGCAAAAGATGTCGGTGACTTTCAGGATGAAGATACAGAGACCCATGAGCTTGGATCAGAATCTGCAGCCCCCAATCCAGCAAAGTGCCAGAATATTTGTCTCCAAGGGTCTCATGCTGCACAGACCAGGTGGTGCACCAACACAGCAAGTATGCTCAGCCAGAGCTCCTGGACAGATGATATAGTGGCCAGAGGACTGTCTCTTTAAGACCTCCAGTCTGGTCCCAGATGTTGTCAGACGATGTCATGGACTGGTTGGATGCAGTGAAATGGAAGGAGGAACCAGCTGAGGAACCATCAAGGGAAGTAGGCTTAGAGCCCAGGAAGTGGTGGTGGGACAACAATGAGTGGTCAGAGGAAAAAGAGGGAGAAGAGTGGGAAGAGGGGGTGTTGGAAGCTGAAGAGGTAACAGGACTTAGTAAGCTGGGAGAGTCTGAAGCAGAGAGCAGTGTAGAATCAGAGGCAGAAGCTGAAGCAGGAAGGAAGTCAAGAGGCAGAGATGAGTCAGGCTGGTGAAGAATCACAGGTGTCTCCCCTTCCTGTTGTGACAAGCTTCCCTCCCAAGTAGTCTCCCAGAACCACAAGAAGCATGAAAACTGTGAAGAAGAAGTTGGCCGCATGCTGACCCCAGTACCTTATTGCTTTGAAAAAGCCCTGAGGACGTGGGGACTTTCAGTCTTGGTAACTGATTTTCATGGAGGAAGACCATGAGGAATGAGCTGCTCTGCTCATCCAAATCTGTGGAGATCGTGTTTTGCAAATAAAAGCTGACTCCGCTTTTGAATTGTGGAGATAGTTGCTTAATAGGGGCTCTCCTTGGTACTGACCGACCTGCCTTGCCCAACCATGCCCTGTCAGTTCCTCCCCAGGACTACAACATGGCAGTTATCCATCTTCTGGTAACTTCCAGGTTAGATGACTGCAATGCACTCTGTGGGGGGCTGCCTTTGAAGACAATCAGAAAACTCCAGCTAGTTCAGAACTCAGCTACACTGCTAGCTAAACTGCTAATAGGGAACAAGAAGTGAATTCACATCACACCTGTTTTTAAACTGCTTCACCTTTGGCCCAATTCAAAGTGTTGGTGTTTACCTTGGAAGTCCTCCACAACCCAAGTATTTTCTGAACAGTCTTCTCCCATATCAATCCATCCATCTGCTGAGATGGCTCTAAACCATGATGGAGATTTCCCTTTCAGGGGTCGTGCCCCTTCTCTGGAATGCCCTCCCCTTGCCAAGTTTCCTCTTAGATTTGGGCCAGGTTAAGACCTTTGTATAGTCCTTGGATTTGCTAACTCTTTTAAGTTGCTGTGAGTTTTTATTGACAGAAGTTTTCATCCTGTGTTGTGCAGTTTTAGTCTATTTGTCCTGCAATATATTTTGTGTGTGTGTGTGTGTGTGTGTGTGTGTGTGTGTGTGTGTGTGTATAAATTAATTCTTTGGTAGGCTGCCCTAGTAATGCCAATTAGCCACTGAAGGACAGGGTATACAATATTAGAAATAAATAAAGGTGTTGGTCATCACAGGACAACCTTGGCTCATCAGCAGCTCACAATTGGCATGAACAGTGGCTTCCGAGGAAACAGGTCTTGGTACAGTTAGGACTGCAGTCTTAATTTAATCATGAAGGAGAAACAGTGTACATTCCATTTGTCATATCATTTTTTAAAAATGCTCCCCTGCCAAAATGCATTCTTCATGAGCTTTGCAATTCTGTTGATAAAGTGAAACAAATTGAAGACATCATTGCATTTAAACAACATTTTGTTTAAAAGAAGATTCATTGTTTACACAGCTTACCACTGTGAACTACTAATGTCTAGGTAGGAATGCATTTTTAACTCCTCAAGGACAAATAAACTGATTTCTCATGCAGCTGTTACAAAAGCTGCTGCAAAAGGTGTACAAGCATTTCTAAATAGGAACATAATTAATGTGGTAGGTTAATGAAGCACAACTGACAATGCTTCTGAATGATTCAAGGGCATCATAGATTTATGTGCACTGTTTTCGCTAAACATTAACATCAGCTGTCTCAAAAGGGCAAAATAATAAGTGCATAGTTTATTAAATATAAGCCTTACATATTAAACATGTATACCCAAAGGGAAGTTTGCATGGAGTTGTCTCACTTTCAGGGAAGGTGGGAGTCCTCAGCACATTGGAGGCCCTGAAACCACAGCAAATCTTCAGGATTATGAGACTTGGCAGTGCATTTCATAAGCTCCGGCACCTCTCACTCTTCCTCCACCTCACGAACAGACAAACTGTGGGTCTCTGTCCAATCACATTTAAGCACATATGAAAGAGAGTGAATCTGCACATGCTTAAATATATCCCACTGAATCTGCATATGCTTAACTTGGGCTGAATCACACCACATGTTTTAAATACTTGGTTTTAAAACATGGTTTGCTGTTTTCAAGGGCAGAGGACCATTGAAACACAAGCATCGCCACGTTCAGTTGCATGTGTAAGTCATCCCTTCATTGTGGCCCTGAGTTTTAATCAGGAGAAAATGTTGCCAAAATGTATTTAAAAATACATGAATTGGGGGGGGGTGTAAATAGGGATCACACATGTAATAGTTCAGAGTTCCAAAAATGGAAGAGATAGAAGGTGATCTACTGATAAGATGGTGTCTTTTCTTTTGCCTGCAACATCCACTGAAACAATCAAGTGCATCATTTCCTGTAGGAAGTCAGTCTTTTAATAGGCTTTTCTTTGAAAATCTATAAAATAACTTCCTGTTGTGAAATGTGACTCATTCTCTCCTTTAAAAAAATCATACGCTGTATAATGAAAAAGAAAATACTATTGTAAGGTTATTATTGCAACATTATTATTCCTCACATTAAATACCAATTAGCACTGGCATTAAAATGTTGAAACTGTAATTTGCCATACATTTTATGTTTGGCATTTATTTGCATCTCATATATATGATGTTAATAGTATTTTTTACGTTGAGTTAACTATACACCAGGGGGTTGTTTTCAAAATTCCAGCACATGTAACGTGAAGCCTAAAAGCAAGGAGTTGTATTCAATGGTGTCCTTCCATTCATTGATCCTGTGGAGGCTTTCATGAATGAAGAAAGAGAGCAGGGAGAGAGAATGATTTCCCCTGATTACTACTTTCCTCTGCAGCCCACAGCATCCTTTTGAATCTTCTCCACAGGGACAGCTTGGCCTCCCTACCACTTCCATTTGAAGCGCCCCTGCTGGATCAAAGAGCCCTTAATACAAGCCAAATACTTAAATAGCATGTGGACAGACAGGCATTCTCATGGTGGCAGCTAAACCAACTCCAATCACAATCCAATAGCAATTCACAAAGCACTTGTAGGCAAAGCCAGTTTTGCCAGTGAGTTTTATGATTATGAGGTAGTTGTGGCCCAGGATTCACCAACATGGCACTCATGGGCACATGGGCACTGACAGAAGCCTTCCCTAGGGCTCACTGGGTCTTCTCCACCCTGCTGGAATTAAGCTTGAATTATGCATTCTGTTATAGCAAATACAATGGGTTGTGGTGTGTTTGGTGCTCACAACAGTTTCTCTAGTTTGCAAATGTGCCCACAGGCCCCAAAGGCTTTGTAATCCCTGCTGCAGCCAGTTGAGACTCCATGATGAGTGGGTTTGGCTAGCTGTATGCTATAAGGGACGTGGGTGGCGCTGTGGGTAAAAGCCTCAGTGCCTAGGGCTTGCCGATCGAAAGGTCGGCGGTTCGAATCCCCGCGGCGGGGTGCGCTCCCGCTGCTCGATCCCAGCGCCTGCCAACCTAGCAGTTCGAAAGCACCCTCGGGTGCAAGTAGATAAATAGGGACCGCTTACTGGCGGGAAGGTAAACGGTGTTTCCATGTGCTGCGCTGGCTCGCCAGATGCAGCTTTGTCACGCTGGCCACGTGACCCGGAAGTGTCTCCGGACAGCGCTGGCCCCTGGCCTCTTAAGTGAGATGGGCGCACAACCCCAGAGTCTGTCAAGACTGGCCCGTACGGGCAGGGGTACCTTTACCTTTACCTTTATGCTACACAAACATTTGCAAGTATATTCATTACATCCTCCACTTCACTTTTTGGGTGTTGTTACAAAGCAGCTTGATTCATCGGGAATTCTGTACATGCCCTGAGACGATATGTATGATTTGGCTACTTTCTGAACAGTCAGTGCAGGCACTATTGTGGCAACACAGAGGTAAAATGCCTTCTTATAGGGAAGCCATCCCTGATTCCAATCAGTGCCAGCCACAAATAGGAATTGGTTGTGTAAGCATAATCAAATCTGCATAATCAAATTCAGCACCATGCCTATTTAAGACAACACCAGTAGTTAGTCCTTACAAATGAGGTCAGAATCACCTCATTGATCTAGAATACGACTGATTGTGATGTTACCATATGAGAGTGCTGGAGGTGAAATAGTTAAACAGGTTACCCTATCAGAACCCAGGGGGGTGGAGTTAGAGGGACTATAAAACCAGTTCTGGGAGGGGCAAAGGGTGGTGTTCGTGAGGAGTTGGTTGGTTGGTTGGAGTGGGAGTGAATTGGGATAGAGTCTGTGGGTAGGTTGAGTTAGTGTAGTGAAATAGGCTGAGTCAGGAACAGTTAGGGGCTAGGCAGACAAGTAAATATCTGAGAGGTGGTTTAGTGAGTGAGAGCAGGTAGTGAAAGTTATAAGTCTGGATAGGCACCCCATGAATGTAATTGACTGATACTGTTTATGAAACCACACGCTTGTTAAACTGCAATAAATCAACAAAAGTTTATGTTTCAATTTAACCCTGACTGGACTCAGTATTGTCCCAGGTAGGGCCTGGGTGGTGGCAGCGAGAAATAAAGTGGTGGCACAGGGATCAATAGATGGTGAAACATCCAGGGACCCTGTGTGACCGCCACACTGATGGGGAATCCCTTGTGACATGACGTTTAATGCCATAGCAGGAATCTTAACCTGTATGACTCAGGATAACCCATGAAAACTCATACCCTTGTCCTTTGTTATATATTAACATTCATGTCCAGCTTGGAACTTCATGGAAGTCCCTTTCCAAATTCTTGTAAATTCCTCCTGGCAAGTTGTCCCCCCCTATAACTGGGTGCATGCATGTTCACATGAATGTGTGCACTGTTGAACAAGCTTTGGCAACCTGGTGCCCTTAACAATCATTGGTATGTGTAATGAGACACTTTACATCTATTCCACAGCCATCTCTCATGGCCAGCTTTGACCCAAATGCCAACCTCATACTTGACTATTGTGCTGGTCCTCACCCTTTGCAGAGGATGCCATCCCATTCATCTTTCCCCTGCTACACCAAATAAGGAGAAGCAGCTTGGTGGGTGGCGAAGAACTGCTGTGGAAGCTTCCCAGCAAGCAGGTTGCTGTTGCTTACCAGATGAGAGAGGGGCAAGGTAGTGATACAGAGAAATTGAATTGGCAGAGTCAATGTGGTGGTCCTGCTGCTAGGTTTGTAGTACATTGACCTTCCTACTACTTCATCCCTCCCATTAAGGAACAGGAACCCACCTCCTGTGAAGCTAAAGCAGTGGCTCTGCCCCATCTGCCAAGGCACTTCTGTAAATAAGCTTTACTGTCTGTTTTCCATTACCGTAGGCTGCAGTTCTCCCCCCTGTTTTCCCTCGGTGTCCTTTAATTACAAGTCGGTAAGTTGTGTGGCCTAAATTAAAGTGGAATGTCTCCCCATGACCATACGATAGCTTGCAAATTTATATGGGAACTTTAAGACTGTTTTGCGGGGGCAGCGGGCGGGGGAGAGTTCCCCATTGCCACCCGATGTTTAAAGAGGCCAGATTTAGTATGCATTTTAGAGTATGATGTGGAGAGATGGGTTGTAGAAACGTTATTCAGGGTAATAGCTGCCTGCATTAAATTTTAATTCCTTGTGAAAAGTGGAGAGGGAATAGAAGAGATTGGGAATGGCCCAATCCTCTCTTGGAATCAATTTTTTTCCTTGTGCGTGTATTTTAAATACATTTAACATGCACAGGCCTTACGTAATGGTATGGGAAAAGATATATTCTGGATTGATTAAATTACCCAATGACTTTATTCCATGGGAGGAAACCCAAATTCCACATTTCCAGTGCAGCACTGAATGATAGCATTTATTTGTTCCACTGAGGTCCCTAACAGAGAGATCCACATAAATATTTTATTTTATCTGACTTCTCTGTATCCAGCGATAAGCCTATAGTTCATTCTTTTGTGGCAAATAGTGCTCACTGCTGGGAATAACTTGCAATTTGTTCATGAAGTCTAGAAAGTTGTTGCCTAATGTGTTCTGGCCTACACCTCTGCTATTCACCTGCCAATATTCTATTGTCTATTATCATCCTCTCCATTTCCAAAGTTCAGAATGTTAGTGCCACTGCTTATGTATTCAGAAAGGTATGACCCACATTAAAGAGAGGGAGGAATCAGCAGCGCTGGCCCAAGACATGTAGCAGCCTGAAGCAAATGGTTTTCCCGCACCAAATCAAGGTGCAGAGTACTCAAGCTTGGTTCATTTTACACCTGAGACAGAAAACCTCACAAGCACTATTCTCCTTCTCTTCCAGTAAAAAAAAATTGTAACAATAATAATAAAAATAATAATTTGCTGCGCTTTCACGTGGTAGCCAAAATCTGCTGCTAGGGGCAGCTACCACATTCTACCTAATGGTAGGGCAGGCCCTGTATATCAAGGAAAATCCCAAGGTCTGCAGAACCTGCAACAATCTTTAGAAAGAAACCCAAAGGGAGGGGAATCCCCCTAACAGCCCAGTGAGGACTGAACATGCTCCATGACCACATGAAGCTCACTAAATGTTATGCTGAGGTATGGAAATGAAAAACTGGGGGAGAGAAGAATGGAATGGGATGGCTAAACAGCAACTTTTCACCTTCCAGCATTTCATTGCAGGTCCTATTTGTTTAGTGTCTTTTATTCGTCAGTTAAGGATTGACCACAATGGAGATGTCGAAATGAGGCTGTCGCTCATGTATGCACTATGGCTTGGATGTCAAATAACCTTGAGTTCTTCTAGAGAGTATTTTGTTTTGTGAGATTCCTCTTTGGCTAGTTAAGGCTGGTAGTCTGCAACACAGCCTACTACACTTTCGGGCCACAATCTGGCACACAGCTGTCCAGAGCTCAGCATGTTGAAATTCACAGTGATGAAGTGCTTCTTGCTCTGTGCTGATGGTGATTTCTGATTCCTAGATGGAAGCCGCATAGTGCCTACCACACGCCAGCCATTATTTTCACGATTGTAATGCATATTACATTATAAGAACTGAACCTTGTTTCTGAATGCCTACATTCAGCTTGTGACCAGAATTCCTAAAATATTGTCTCATCCATTATATACCTAACTGATCACAGCACTGCAAGAGAGGGTCTCCTGCAGATACAATCTCAACAAGAGTCCATTCTATACAATATAGGAATTGGGCCTTTAGCGTGGTGCTACTTTGAAACTCCTTCCTGTTACATATCAGATAGGTACTGTCTCTGTTGCCATTTCAGCACCTATGGAAGATCTTCCCTTTTCAACAAGATATTTAATTGTAACAGTCACTATGTGTTTTGGATTTGAGATTCTTTTCACATATGGAATTATTTTTACTGTGAAATCACTTCAAGATATTTTATGGGAAGCAATTCATAAACAATATCAAATAAATAGGTTTACAGTAATATATTCTCAAGGCTAAAGAGCAAATTGTTCTCCATCTCTTATCAGAAGAAAGCTTAGGAAGCCATCAGCCAAGGGCCCCCCAAAGGATCCGGCAATGCAGATGCTAAGGAAGGTAAAATCTACTCTTTTTAAGATCAACAGGTGATCAATAATTGTACCAGAATCAAATATGCCTTTCAGGAGCCATATTAAAAGGTGAACTAAAAACTAAGGTAGGGAGTGAGTGTGGCATAGTGGTAAGTATGTTAGACTGGGACCAAAAAGACTTTGATTCTGGTATCTGCACTTGGACATGAAACTCAAAGGTCCGTATAGTTAAAGCCATGGTTTTCCCAGTAGTGATGTATGGAAGTGAGAGCTGGACCATAAAGAAGGCTGATCACCGAAGAATTGATGCTTTTGAATTATGGTGCTGGAGGAGACTCTTGAGAGTCCCATGGACTGCGAGAAGATCAAACCTCTCCATTCTGAAGGAAATCAGCCCTGAGTGCTCACTGGAAGGACAGATCCTGAAGCTGAGGCTCCAATGAGCCAGTGTGGTGTAGTGGTTAAGAGCGGTAGTCTCGTAATCTGGGGAACCAGGTTTGCATCTCCGCTCCTCCACATGCAGCTGCTGGGTGACCTTGTGCTAATCACACTTCTCTGAAGTCTCTCAGCCGCACTCACCTCACAGAGTGTTTGTTGTGGGGGAGGAAGGGAAAGGAGAATGTTAGCCGCTTTGAGACTCCTTAAAGGGAGTGAAAGGCGGGATATCAAATCCAAACTCTTCTTCTTCAATACTTTGGCCACCTCATGAGAAGAGAAGACTCCCTGGAAAAGACCCTGATGTTGGGAAAGATGGAAGGCACAAGGAGAAGGGGACGACAGAGGATGAGATGGTTGGACGGTGTTCTCGAAGCTACAAACATGAGTTTGACCAAACTGTGGGAGGCAGTGGAAGACAGGAGTGCCTGGCGTGCTCTGGGCCATGGGGTCACGAAGAGTCAGACACGACTAAACGACTAAACAACAACAACATGAAACTCACTCATCCTAAATGACCTGACTGGATTATTTTGATGTTAAAATGGTTAAGATTCATATTTGTTGCCATGATCTCCTTGAGGATGGGCATGACTAGGCTATGTAGGATTTGGTTGCAATTCATGCTTCAAAATTCACAGTTCACAATTCAAAAGCAATGTGTGCATCATTAATAGTCAACACATTTGATGAAAAGTGCAATGTTGGTGCAACAACACCAAATAGTTTAAGAAGGAGTGGTTGTTCTACATCGTTACCAAATCGCACAAACCTGTTCTACATAAGCTTTCTTCAGATGCTACTCACATTAAGTGTAAGCATGTGATCACAGGGCCTGCATTTTTTTAACTCCACCCCCAAAGCATACAGCTCCTTCTGCCCCCACCATCATTCTGTTTGTCATAACACGCAGGAGTCTGCTCTGTGTGTAGAAGCTCCCTATGTGATGTCAAACCCTGAGTGATCAAGGAGTGCCAAGGTTCAGAGCACAGTGATGGTGAAAGGGAGGGTTGGAGGAACCACTCTCCAAGCCCGGAGAGGTCACTTTGGTTCTGTAAAAGCAGCAAAAACAGCGCAGGTGGAAACAGTTATGCGTTACCTGCAGCAGCACAACCAAATGCCTTCATCTTCCCCAGCTGCATCAAAACATGTCTCTCCTGTATCGGTCTCCACAGCCACAGCACGCTCTGTTACCTTTCAACAGTTTGACTTCAGCCCCAGAGGTGCACTCCTCTACTGTTTTCCGAGACAGATGGATGCCAGCAATTGCTCAGCTAGCTTTGCATATTGCAGTGTTTTAGACTTGCACTCCTGAGTGGCACCTGCCAAAGCAGATAATGAAACAGGAAAAACAGGGAGTTTCAAAAGGAGTTAAAGGTACGGTGTGGTGCAAGCAATGGAATAGCCATTGAGTGCACACTGGTAAGTCTGGACTGCACCAAAGTAGCTCTTTGGCCCCCAACAATGATCATAGATATAACTGTTTATTTCTTATAATACGAACACAATGTCCTTGCTTTTTGTCGAATGATATGGAAGCTCAAAATCAATAGTTCATCATAACTACTGAAACTGGTGTTCAAGTTGATAAATCCTTTAATTTGTGACCAGTGCGCAGATGTACATTTCAGTGTGACTAATATTGCTCGATATATAAAGTGGCAGAAAATGATAGGAGGAAATTCCCATTTCAGGCTGTATTATATATTCATCTAGAGTAAATGAAAGCTATTGACTTTTATTTTAAAAAAAGGAAGATAAAAAACCACCAGAAACAGATAATGGTTTCATTTATTACAAAAAGAAGCTGCTTTGCTTTGTTGGCTTTTTATTTGGAGTGGCTGATTTTACACTGTGATCAAGAAGATGAGAGAATCTTGATACTGTGGCAAGCTTTTTTTTCTTTCATCCTGGAAGTATCACTTAATACTTGTGTGTGACTACAATAGGAATGGAATTATGAAGGTTTTTGGATGTGATCCCAAGCCACTATGGCCCAACTGATAATGCAACAGTGAATCTTCTTACTGTGGTTTGTTTTGGGGGTTAAGCCTCTCTTGGGGAATACAAATTATCAGCTGCCCCCAAAACCTCAGTGTAACTCTTTCTCTCTCTGCCACCCCCTTGCCAAACATTTATTTACCTGAAGCTGCTGTTTGGAGGGACTGCTGTTATGATTTTTAAATGTGATTCTTTTATTATTATTTATTTATTATTATTATTATACTATGCAATTTATGTTTTTAATGTTGTACACTGCCCTAGGATCTTCAGAAAAAAGGGGCATAGAAATGGAATAAATAACAATAGTAATGGTAATGATAATATATCTATTTAGGTATATATGTTGATATATTGGCAGACATTATATAGGATTGAGCTGAAGTTCCTGCAGCCCCTTTCAAAAAAGTCATGAGCGCACAGAGCCATTTTCAGTAGTTTTTTGTCCTTGAGGACTGTTGCATCGTTTTCTTCTTCTGTTATTAAATAACATACCATATGCTAAGGAGGAAAGTGTTTGTTGGTTTTCAGATACGAAATAACCCCTGCCGGGCCAGATGTACATAAAACAACATTGCTCAATTCATTTTCCGAATGGAAATTGAAATTACAGTCTCTTTTAAATAAAAGCCCATTAGGTTAAATACAGGCTTGCGACAGACGTTAATTGAACTCCTTTTTCTCTATAGCCTTGGAAAAAGTGAATCTGGAGATAAATGTCTTGAAATGACTGCTTGAATAATCTCTGGGAGGTTCTCCGCAACCCCCACTCTGCTTCTATCTCTTTCTGTATTGAGAGGAAAGAATGGGGCTCAGACAATGGATCGTTTGACTAGAACAAAAGGCACAGATTTGAGTTTCAGCACTGCAAATGTTTTTCCAGAGCCAAGACACAGAAATGGAAAGATGCTTGAGAGAAATCCAGCAATTACATCTTAGGTGGACTACTTCACAATTTACAGGAATGGCGACACTGAGAACAGCAGACTGTATTGTGCACCAGAGCCTCCTGAAAACACCAGTGCTTGGAAGTACAGAAGGGCCAAAACTGATTTTGCAAAATGTTTTTGGTAGTCAGTTAGAAGAGAAGCCAAGATAGATATCAGTTTGCATAACAAGCTGTCATGACAATTTAAGGACCAAAGGGTGTGAATTAGATAACTGTATTCACTGTTGCTGTATTCAGATGCTCCTCTACATGTGCTCCTTTCCCCTGACATCCAACCACCAAGTACAGACAACTTGAAAGGTGTTTGCGTGCTGAGGTCCCCCAAAACACCCCTACCCCAATAATTCACACATCACACATAATTTTTGTTTAAGGTTTTGGGCATAATTTTGGCCACAACTTTATTAAACATACATAGATGTGAGTGGTTGCTTAGGCATTGGTTATGACTATCTGTCCCCCCACCTTAGGGACAGAACTGACTCCCGGATTCCAGCGAAAGTCAGTGAGGGGAAACAAAACGGGGATAACTGGAGCTGCGACACAGACCCTCAGCTTCTCCCCGCATGCTCCCAGGGGCTTACACGGCCCAAACCCGATTCCAGGGGTTTGGACGAAAGGATGGCAAGCCCCTGAATTCCTTTAACGGAATTCCCTTGCAGCAGCAGCATTGGAGGGGCAGGCCCAGCCAATCCTTACCCCTCCTCCAACCAATTTTAACCAATGCCTAACCGCCAACCTTACAAGTTGTGACGATTTGCTATGCAGTAGACAGAAACCAAATGGCACACACTAATCAGCCAGATGGACAAAATTCCTACCAGGCCCCTGCCCCAATGGCAGACGACCCCATGACAGGCATAGCAAGGTCAAAGCACAAGCCCAAAACAAGGGAGGGCGGGTGATTCGGTGCCCACAGTGAAAGAGAAAGCAGATCACTGTGAGCACTGTTTAAATAACCTCTGTTCCCACCCCTAATTTGGCAACATCAATTTTACCCCAGCAACACAATCAACCAATCCTTGCCAGGCCCCACTATCCTACACTGCCTGGCAACTGCAGGGTGTCTTGCCTGGCCCCATCCGCAACCCGTGCTCTCTTTTAATGAGAACACGCTTTCTGTGTGTGAGCAGCTACTCACCTGTAGGTGCTCTGTGCTAGCAGGGCTCGCAACAGGGTGTAATAACTATGTGTGGGGAGTGAGGAGCCCTGTACCATCAGCCCTGCTCCAGATAACTGGGACCCCTACAGAATCATGTATTGCTCATGCATTGGTGACCCTTTGCAGATGTGTGTGCTAAAAATATGGACACCAGGTGGACTGAGGTGCAAGCTTCCAATACTGGGAGTAGAACTAGGTGGCACAGCACCTCTCTATTCAGTAGCATAGCATGTAGTTTTCCCTTGAATATATTAGCTGGAACTATTCCCCTTCCCACAACAATGCACTGCTGAAGGCTCAACTTCCTCTGCTGATAACATCTTCCAAAGTCAATCTCAACACTCAGGCCTACCAGCTCCCCTTTAATGCAAGATAATGCAAGGCTTTTATATGCCTGTTGTCTTTGTCCATGGAGTCCATGGAGACATCACCTTGCCAACAAAGGTCCGTATAGTCAAAGCTATGGTTCTCCCTGTAGTGATGTATGGAAGTGAGAGCTGGAACATAAAGAAGGCTGATCGCCAAAGAATTGATGCTTTTGAATTATGGTGCTGGAGGAGACTCTTGAGAGTCCCATGGACTGCAAGAAGATCAAACCTATCCATTCTGAAGGAAATCAGCCCTGAGTGCTCACTGGAAGGACAGGTCCTGAAGCTGAGGCCCCAATATTTTGGCCACCTCATGAGAAGAGAAGACTTCCTGGAAAAGACCATGATGCTGGGAAAGATTGAGGGCACAAGGAGAAGGGGACAACAGAGGACGAGATGGTTGGACAGTGTTCTCGAAGCTACCAGCATGAATTTGACCAAACTGCGGGAGGAAGTGGAAGACAGGAGTGCCTGGCATGCTCTGGTCCATGGGGTCACGGAGAGTCGGACATGAGTAAACGACTAAATAACAACAACAATGCAAGGCTAGTGCTTGATAGAATGCCTGTCCCCCCGAATTCACTTCCAAGATAATTGTATCACCCTCCTTCAAATTAGTAATTGCTTTGATTATATTAATTAACAACTGTTGTTTTCTGGGTATGTAGCCAATTGATGTTAACAAATAATGTTATGGAAGTTGCTTCTGGAGTGTCTCTAAACGACACTTCATACAAGCCACACTCCAAAGCTCCCCATAGCCAATTCCCAGAGTAAAGCTATCCATCTCCGAATTATGTTAATCACAATTGTCACTTTCATCTATATTTTATGGGCATCATGAATAGATAGAGATTTACAAGAGAACTTGCCACTCTGTGGTATTTTTGTCTCTTTTTTTGGCTAAGTACATTAGAAGATTTAAAAACTCTGAAGACTATTGCTATTATCCATGTGTTCATGGCATCCACACAGAACTCCATGTGCACACAGCCTTGTGGTGAAAAGATTTGTTCTATAAATGTGTTGCAAGTACCAGATACAGTTCTTCCAGCACTGCTGAAGTAATCACATTGCTAACATCAAGACTAAGATTTCAAAAGAGGGTGAAAGGATAAGTCGGAAACTGATTGGGATCAACCCCACCAAAGCCTATAAGACAAGAACAAAATTATCCCCCAAATTTCCCAGTGCAGAGTTTTGATTCAGATATATGTATATATTTGCAGTATAATTACAGACAATTTCCACACTAATCACCTACACCTTACAAGTTTGTTGTTGTTGTTGTTGTTGTTGTTGTTGTTGTTGTTGTTGTTGTTACTCGATTTACAAGCAGATTGAATTCCCAAAGTGCTTTCTGCAATGCAATTATATTGGTGTTTACATGGATAGAGTTGAAAATAAGAGTTTTGGTCAAGCTTTTCTCCAGCAACAAATTGCACCTGTATGATCACTGCAGCAAAAAAAATAAAGAAGATATAAAGCTTAAGTTTAAGAGGGAGAGGCTTACTGGAAAGCTGGTTGCATGCATCTATTAAAGAACATATCTCAACATATTTTGATATGAAATATAATTATGTTTAAATAATTGATATAAATAACTACATTAGTTATTCATTTCCCGTAATCTGTGGTTACACATACATGGTTAAAAAACCCAAACACCAGTGCTCAGAAGCCATTGACAAGTAGGGGATTCCCTGTATGCCAGCAATTCAGGAATTTAGCTCCTGTGTCACTGTCAGGTAAAGGTAAAGGACCCCTGGATGATTAAGTCAAGTCAAACTTGTCTATGGGCCACTGGCTTTTAGAAAATGGGGGCCACAGCCAATCACTGACACAGCCACAACTGAGAGCATGTAGATCTAGAGCCAAAAATGGGTGGCACTTGCAAGATTCAGTAGTTATCTTTGTGTGCCAACCCATCTCTGTGAACTTCATGAACTTGGTGCTGCATAAAATTAGGCCAAAGATTCCAAGTTCCCTGGTCCTACAGACGCTGCTGAAGAAGAGGTAACTGTCCGCTTCAGAGATCCTCTTGGGGTGGTGAAGATCCTATGGGGACCTTCAAATGATAATCATGGAGCTTTTCTGAATTGTAAGTCTTGAACCCAGACCAAAGATCAAACCACAGGCTCCAGAAACGCCAAAAACGGTCTAAATATGAATAGGAAAATTACATAATTCTATTTGTGTCTACTTGGAAGCAATCAATACTCTAAATGTGAACAAATTATTTCTTCTTCTCTGTTCTGCTTTTGTATTGATAATAAATGAACAGAGACCTACTTTCTGGGATTTTCAGAGTGCTTAGTTGACAGTGTGGCAGAATATTTGTGGGAAGAGAAAAATGAAATTTTCAACTTGTTGCAAATATTTTTGGGGGACGGGGGGGGGGGAGATGAGTTACAGGAAATAATATGCAAGTAGGCACCTAAATAATGTTTACTCAGGTGGAAGTGGTATTTCCTGCCTTTAAAACCACTAGCAATAAAGTTATCTTTTGCTTAGGCAGCATAAGCCAAATTTGCAAAATTAAGCAATTTTCAACCAGTTTGGATGTCATGGCTTTCCCCCAAAGGACTAAGAACATAGTGAGATCAGACCCAAGATGGACCTGGTGTCCTCATCCCTGCTCTTCCTCACTTGTGGAAGAGTTGAGCATCTAAGCAAGGTAAAGATGTTCACTAAGTGCAGATATTTGGTGTTGCTTAACAGAGACTGTTAGATCCTGAGGGAAACTGAAAAGACTGAAAAGAGCTGTTTGGGACAGCTTCAGGTATACAGGTAAGTCTGGTGGAATGCACCTGTCCTGGTACTGGGGGTGTCAGTGATGAAGATCATCAAAGCTTAGAGTCCATCCTGCCAAGCCTCACATTCATGCCAGCTAGAGGTAGTGGAAATGAAAGGGAATTTAGTAAAAATATAAAATAAAGAAATATAACCTTTAAAAAAGCCATTACTGTCAATAAAACAAGCCGTAGCCAAAATGTGTGACTACTGAGCTTGAGTCTGGACTAAGGATTCTGAGCTCTTGTGTTCTGATTCGATACATGATTACAGAACATTTCAGGATTTGGGCCTCAGCCATTGGCTCCTCAACTCTGAGTTATGATTCACAGCTTGGAAGTTTAGACAGCCAATCACATTGGGAGTGATGGTGGCCCAGGCCTTCAGAAATGTATATAAGCAGTTGCTTTGCCCCTGTGGTCAACTTCTGTTGGTTCAATAAAGGTTCTTGCTGTTATCCCTGTGACTTGCGTCATGGAACCCACCTATACTTCATACTACATCTTAGATTTGATTTGAGGATTGTTACTGAAGAACGTTGTCATCATTATAATAGATGTTTAAAGCTCCCATCAACTACCTTGATCCCCTTCTTAGAACAGGCCTTCTCCATAAACATTTACAGAAATATTTGAAGGTGGGGTTTTAATACGTGAAGGCACAAAATATTATTATTCCACACCATGACTTGCCTTTGATCCTTTCATAAAAAGGACTATAGTAATTGCAACTACAAGCTTGCAAACAGCAGTGATTAAGTTTTTAATATTTGGGTCACACTTTAATGGCTTTAAATGGTTGCTGTCATGTTCAATATATGTGAGTGTTTGGCAATGTTTTTAATGCACAGGATTCAAGAACAGAAATGTTCTTCATAATATAATCATATTTTATTGAGTTCAAAGAATTAATTTTTCATGTTAAGAAAATGAAATTTGGATCCCGAGAAAAGGTTACAGGAAAATGTATTCTGCATAACAAAAGCCTCAGTGGACAACACAGAGACAAAATTAGATGAAATTTCTCGTGGAATTATTTTCTCTGTGGTGTTTTTGTAGGACTGTTCCCTGAAGAGAAATCCATATTTTACATACTCAAAGACTACTCTATGGGTAGGCCTCAACTTCTTTCAAAATTCATGCAGAAGTTTAATATGGGCAGACAGTCTAGGGATGTGTGTGTGTGTGTGTGCAGGCATACTTGTGTGATGCCTTATTCATGTGGATTAAAAATGGCTGAGCAGCCTGAGGCTTTGGAAATTCTGAAAGAGAACATTAGAAAAATGAGTGAAAGTGTGCTTCAAAAAGAAGCTTTTGTGCCTAATTCTAAACAGACACATGCCCAGTCCCGAATGCAAGGGTGTCAAAATGGAGGGGTTGCGCAAGACAAATGGCTCTGCGGGAGATTCAGATGTAAGGAAAAACTTGTAATTCTGCCCATAAGGGACCACTGGCCATTGTTCTCCTGACACAGATGTCAGGGGAAGGTTAGCATGGGCGAAACTGAGCTTTAAGATCCAGCCTCTAAGACTAAGTGAACATGTCAAATTGCTCTCCTTACTGTCAAAAGCATAGTAGGGAGAAAAACAGTGGGAATCAAAATGGTGTGTCAGGCAAAAGTTGGCAGGTTAAATATCTTTCTTATATTAGTTTCTTCAATGTACTCTCACTTTACAATTCTAACTTCTATCAGAAGCTCTTTGCTTCCACAAGTCTTGTATAGCCAACCTTTTTAATGTTTTTTGAGAGTGGTGATCCAGCAGACATTTTGTTCTTAGACTGTCAGAAAGGTGTCGATAAAGTCCCCCAGGCCTGTCTAGCAAGGAAAGAGTATTTCCTCCCTGTTTTTAGTTGGGAAGACACAGCTGATGGGCGCATCATGTGTGCAGAGGTCTAGGGGGATGCTTCCCTAACATCGTTAGTTAAACATTTCACCTGCCCATACTACCTGGATTTGGATAATTTGGATAATTCTTATATACACGCAACCATCATCCCATTTCTTGTCTCATGAGTCCTCTTCCTGAGCGTGGGGGCAAAAGGGAGCTTCCAGAGGATCTCTCCAAACTGGGTGAATGGGAATTCAAATGGCAGGTGTAATTCAATGCAAGCCAGTGTAAAGTGATGCATTAGGGGGCAAAGAACCCCAACTTTACATATATAAAACTTTATGGAGTCTGAACTGGCAGTGATTTACTGGCAATGAAGTGGATGCCTTGATGAAAATGTTGATCCAGTACATGATAGCTGTGAAAAAAAGGTGAATTCCATTTGGAGAGAACATTAGGAGAGGAATCAAAAATAAAACTGTCACAATATATTAATGCTGTTATAGAAATCTCTTGCATGGCACCACTTAGGATATTTTCACCTCAAAAAACAGACATTGCAGGATTTTGGTTTCAGGATTACAAAATTAACCAAAACCCAGTATGGGAGGGTATTCCACAATACTTGCTGTCTTGTTCCACAGTACTTGCTATGTGATATGTATTTCTATTTAAATTAAAGTAATGATTTCTAAATATTCATGTATACATATAAATCAGCATATACAATTTTATGCAAATCTATGTCCTCTGTTTCTGGGTGATGCGTGTCCTCTTTTTTTGGCACCTTTGGCCAAAGGTTTGCCAAGTGCTCCCCCAATGTTGCTTCAAAGCCAAAATGCTACTATTATGCTTCAGATCATTTCATTCTAACAAAAAGAAATTACATTCTATTATGCTGGGTTCTACTTTCATCTGAAAAGCTTTTGTGTTGGGTTTTATAGAGGATTTCTCCTTCTAGGGAAGACAGAGGCAAGCACACGGATGTTAACAAATGTTTGTCACCAGGGCTAATAGTCCCTGGTGAAACGTTCTCTATTTCAAGATGGGGCCGGAGAGAAACTTGGTGTAATGCAACCACCAGCTGGCACTGATTTTAATTCTAGCAGAAAGTGAACAAAACTTTGCAATAAGTTATCTAAATGTTTTAATTTTTCTTACCTCATAGGCTGAGGCAATGCTCTCCACCAGATATTTAATGAGGAAGGCGTCTTTTTATTTTGAGCTCCACATTTTGAAAGTGATTAGAATGTCATTTTCAAGACATGGGAAAATCTGTGTGCACTTTAGGGACTAATTACTTGCCGATTCATTACTTGCTGACTCACATCCTGAGACGTATTCCCTGCAAGTGTGTTTCTGTTGTGCAAGTGGGGAGAAAATGACATATCTAATTTTTATTTTTTTTATTTTTTGCAAGAATGGCAGTTTTTCAGGACAAGGTCAAACTGATGAAAACCTAGTTCTAAAGGGAGGTTGCTCGTTTAATCTGAACTATTTGAAAGCTAATGGCACTGTTTTCATGCACAATTTTTTCACTGTTTAATGGCACTGTTTCCGAGCACAATTCAAAGTGTTGGTGCTGACCTTTAAAGCCCTAAATGGCCTCGGTCCAGTATATCTGAAGGAGCGTCTCCACCCCCACCGTTCTACCCGGACACTGAGGTCCAGCACCGAGGGTCTTCTGGCGGTTCCCTCACTGCAAGAAGCCAAGTTACAGGGAACCAGGCAGAGGGCCTTCTCGGTAGTGACACCCGCCCTGTGGAACACCCTCCCACTAGATGTCAAAGAGAAGAACAACTACCAGACTTTTAGAAGACATCTGAAGGCAGCCCTGTTTAGGGAAGCTTTTAATGTTTGATGCATTACTGTATTTTAATATTTTGTTGGAAGCCGCCCAGAGTGGCTGGGGAAGCCCAGCCAGATGGGTGGGGTATAAATAATAAAATTATTATTATTACTATTTTCATGTGTGATATTAAGAATAACAACATCACATTCTTATCAAAACTGAACTGCAACCATTCTGCTATAAGGCAATACAATAATTCTAGAGCCGTCATGCAGAAAGTGTCATATGAATGTCCTAGCTGCATCTCTAGAGGGCTCTGTAGAAAAATGCCCCATCTGCTTTGCTGGGGTGAATTTGGTTGTGGAAAGCTTCCCTGTTTGGCGAACCTCACCCTCAGGACAGCTGAATGGAGCATTGAACCTGGGGGTTTCTTCATGGAAGGCTAATGCTCTACCTTTGAGTTACAGCCCTTCCTTCTCTATAGATATGGATAGAGATCTTAACCAACTTATTTCTTTGCTAAACCTAACACTAGGCTTTGGAAGATGCTGGGCTGGGACTTGATTTTTTGCTGCTCCTTTTGATCACTTGACATGCACATCCCCTTTGCCTTCTGAAGCCTTTCCACAGCCACAGCTGTAGCAGCCAAATCTCTGGATATGGGAGAGGTGCTTAAGGGAGATGGTTGCTTAGCATCACCCATGCATCAAGGCCAAATATTTTTGTCTAAAGGGGTTAACTGGCTTCCCTCAGCCCTGTATACCTGAAGGAGCATTTCCACCTCCACTGTTCAGCCTGGACACTGAGGTCCAGCCCCAAGGGCCTTCTGGCAGTTCCTTCACTGTGAGAAGTGAAGTTACAGGGAACCAGGCAGAGGGCCTTCTCGGTGGTGGCACCCGCCCAGTGGAACACTCTCCCATCAGATGTCAAGGAGATAAAAAACAACAACACAGTGCTTTTTTCTTTAAAAAAAATGTTTAGGCATACTCTCATTTTCCTACTTATATTAAAATACTGCCCCTCCATGAGACTAAACTTAGATTCACAAAATGTTTAGGGGTATGCATACCTCTGTGTCCCCCCCCCCAAAAAAAAACACTGTAAAAAACTATACAACTTTTAGAAGACATCTGAAGGCAACCCTATATAGGGGAGTTTTAAATATTTAATGTTTTATTATGTGTTTATATGTGTTGGAAGCCACCCAGAGTAGCTGGGGCAACCCAGCCAGATGGGCGGGGTATGAATAATATAATTATCATTATCATTATTGTTACTGTTGTGAGTGAAACTTCCCATTAAGCTACCTCATACACATTTTTTTGCCTTATACAGTCATTCTTCGGGTTGAATGTGCTTCAGGTTCAGTGCTTTTGGGTTTCGCCGCTAGCGCATGCGCAGACTCTCAAAATGACGTCACGCGCATGTGCGGAAGTGGCAAAATATGACCAGCGCACGCGCAGACACGCTGTCACACCTTGCGTTCCATTCAGGATGTGAACGGGGCTCCAGAACGGATCCTGTCCGCATCCCGAGGTACCACTGTACCTAGAAAACATGTGTTGTTTTGTTGCTGAGCATAAATTCAACAGAACCTACCTCTTACACCCCACCTGCGTGCTCTGCCCAAGTTATGCTCTCCGCTAGTTTCAATTTTGCACTCTCTTTCCAAGATCTAACTGCATTTTGAAGGGCAAAAGGAGGCAGGAAAGAAACTGCATGTATACTGGGCAGTAAAACAGGAGTTATATAGATCTTTCTTTAGCAAAGAGTCTGTAAACCTTTATGGAAGCATGTTAGGCAGACAGATGCTGAAATAAAAAACCTATTGCATTATTCCATTTAGACAAGACTGCACCAAAAAAAAGTGTATAAAATAAAGTCAGTAGCGGGGGCAATTTGAACCGTATGCTGCATGCATATGCAGTGGCTTTTAAAAAATGCTAGACAGGGAGAACCCAGATGGTGCAATCAGTTATGTTTGTATATATTCAAATAGAAGTACTAAAGAAAAAGTAGGAGAAGCTTGTATTTAAACAAGAAAAACAGTGCGTTTAGAACTAAAGCATGGTAAGCATTTGGGAAAAGCTTCACAGCTGTGGTACATATGATATAGATTGAAGATTTTTGTCTCTGAATCACCCAGGGTTGAAGAGGGAAACCCACACTGTGCAAGGCGTGTATACGATGAGTTGAGCAAATGCTGAACACAAAATAAAACCGCCTTTTCCATTTTAAGTTCAGTTCTCCACATACCTGAAGCAGTAGAACAATCCCTCATTTTACACACATTTGACTTGCACGATTTCAACATACATGGTTGAAGGCGGGCTGGTTGAAATTGAGAAAGTCAAGTTCCGAGTAAGGCAGAGTGCTGAAAACCTGTTTTTGCTCCAGGTCTGCCTGGGTTTTCCCAGGGTGAAAAGAGCTTTTAACCTCCCGCTTTGCTGGAAGGCTCTGGGATGCTCTCAGGCACTGCCATCCTTTTAGGGTTATACCACTGAGAACCTTATCAAAACATCTGAAGAAGCTATAAATCTATTGGATTCACCAATCAGTTCAAGAGGCACAAGTCAGTCCATTTCATATAACAGAGTTCACAACAATTGTACAAATATCCTCACCTGAGGCTATTTCCCTCCAATTCCCCCCACCCCATGTGTTATTAGACGCTGGTTCAGTTTAAAAGGCAGGTCTATTTAGCGTTCATTCATTTTCTGGGTGTCTGTGGCTTACCCCCTGCAAGGCAGCTGCAGCCTTCAAGCTGCTTTGCCGTGGGTCTGGCCTGTTGAAATAAGTCAAGCTCCTTTTGATCTTTCAAACAGCTAAGGAAAGTTCTTCTTTTGAAGTATACACGTAATGTATTTTAATTAAAGTGGCGTTCCATCTGAGGTCGAGCAATTGGCAGATTTGTCTGTTGAGAGACCTGCTTGTCATCGCCTCGCATAGCCAGATGTTAAAGAAATAACATCAAAAGGTTATATGCATAGAATATTGGCATGCTTGGCACATGGGTTCATTTCAAGCATGTTGCACATATCAAACAGCTAATGATCAAGTTTCATATTTTGCAGACAGTTGTAGACCTTGGTGGGCATGCAGAAATAATGCCATTTGGCATTCAGATTTAAAACTAATTTTAAATGTAAAATTTTATTGGGGCTCCATATCAGATGTTCTTCTTGGTTAGTCCTTAAAAGATTGGGAGGGTGAGATAAGGTTAGGACAGGCATAGGCAAACTCGGCCCTCCAGCTGTTTTGAGACTACAATTCCCATCTTCCCTGACCACTGGTCCTGTTAGCTAGGGATGATGGGAGTTGTAGTCCCAAAACAGCTGGAGGGTCGAGTTTGCCTATGCCTGGGTTAGGACTTGTTTTGCTTTGTGTAAGGGATGCTACCATTTTAAGGCAGGTGGAATGCAGACTTGGAAAGATAATGAGAACAAGACAAAGCTTAAGGCATGAAGAAAACTCCTTTGTGTAGCCCTACAGAGTTGGCATGGTTTGGGTTTCACTGGCCATGCTGGTGGCAAGGTATATGGTTCTGGTTCACCCTGAGCTTCCCACAGTTTGATACAAACGGCCACTCTCACAACACAAACACTTTCTTTAGGGCAGGATACTAGAAGAAGACAGGATTTGTGCACAGGTGGCCTCTTTTAAGATCTGAGCCCCTTTGTAAGCAGAATGCCAGTAGGTACCTCCACACAACTTACTGGACTGTTCTGGTAGGCCACTGGGTTTAACTGAGCTTGAACTAATAACTGCCATCTTCAATAATGTGTTAATTCATTGATGTCACAAGTATTCCATTGGGTGTGTGTAATGCACTCCTTACGGCTTCAAAAATTTAGTGCATTTCTGCCTTTGGCATCATAGCTGCTTAAAAACAAAACCTTGTTCTCCACATATCTTTCACTATCAAAAATAATTTCATTGCCGAATGCCTTATTCACACCTACAGCCAAAAGCTCATACAAATATTTGTGGTAGCTTGTATAACCGCAGCAAAATATGTTGAGGTCTCAGCAGAGGCAAGATTAAAACTATAAAGAAGCCCAAATCCTTTGCAACTCTGACAAATCGTGGCCAAAAGCATCATTTTCCATCTGGTTCCACTTAACTTGCTTATCCTTTTTAATGAAAAGTTCTTTATATATTTTTACATGAAACCTAATCATCTTCTACAGACATGGAAGAACAATGAGAGAGAGGGGAAAGAATATATTTTCCTCTCCTTCGCACAGTGTTGGTGTACAGTGGGAGCACCAGGGGGAGAAAAACACACACACGTGAGGAGTCAATAAGAAGTTAGCTCTGAATGATGAGGTTTTACAATGTACTGGGAGGAGGAAGTCTCTGGTGTCACTGCAAATGCCATACTTCTTTAGGGAATTAGTTCACACACACCGAGCTAGCCTCCAGTTATCAAATGTTGAACAATCTGAGGGTATGTGTGTGCACCCGACTTCTGTGTTGCAAAGGGACAGGCTGATTAATGGTCCCTGAAATCAGCATACATGTCTTGAAGACTAAAAGCATCTCATTCACAAGGAACAGAGGGGGTTAATCTGCACTCCGGCTGCTCCCCACCCAGAACTGTCTCCATCAGTAGCAGTTCCACCAGAGAAAGCAAGAGGTGGAGCAGTCAGATCCCCTCCATTGGCTCAGCAAGGAACAACTATCATTTTGCTGCCTCACACCCCCCCCCCCCCAGGATAGTTTCGTGAAGTGACCAGGGCGTGCACATGTGTTTATTTTCGTCTCCCTTCCAAATTATTTTCTTATTTGAAAGGTTTTTTTCCCCCTAGAGCCAGTCTGTTGCAGTGGTTAGAGTGCTAGACTAGGACCTGGGAAACCAGGGTTCAAACCCCCACTCAGCCATGAAACTCACTGGGTGGCCTTGGGCTAATTGTTTACTTTCAACCCCACCTACATCCTGGTGTTGTTGTGAGGGTGGAATGGGAGAGCTATGCATGCCACGTTGAGCTCGTTGGGTGGGAAATAAACGCAATAAACAAACAAAATAAACATGTTTATTAAATTGTAAGTTTCCACGACTCTACACACATACTATGGACTCAATGGGGCTTCCTTCTGGGTAGACATGCAAAGGATTAAAAGGTAAAGGTACCCCTGCCCGTACGGGCCAGTCTTGCCAGACTCTAGGGTTGTGCACCCATCTCACTCAAGAGGCCGGGAGCCAGTGCTGTCCGGAGACACTTCCGGGTCACGTGGCCAGCGTGACATCGCTGCTCTGGCGAGCCAGAGCCGCACACGGAAACGCCGTTTACCTTCCCGCTAGTAAGCGGTCCCTATTTATCTACTTGCACCCGGGGGTGCTTTCGAACTGCTAGGTTGGCAGGCGATGCAAAGGATTATGTAAGCCATTATTCTATCCAGTGAATCACCTTGAGCTCCTTGACAGAAAAAAGATGGAACATCAATCTAACCAGTCCATTAAATACATAAATATGCCCCAATTCTCTAAAGCAACCTTAACGCAAAATAGTCAGCACTGCGTTTTCTGAATTTGTCATATTTACAAAATGGCCAGATACTCTTTTCCTGGGGCTCTAGTTCAACTGATCTATAACAAGCAGGATATTTACCAATATCTGATTGTTGGAGACAATATCATTTCCCACCAGCTAATTTTTGTTTCCTGAAAGAAACCCACCTTACTCTTCATTAGAAGGCTTTGCTGAGGGTGTGGCATGAAATGTAAACTTGAAATGCTGTGCTTTTAATTTGATATTTTCCTACTGTTTTAATGAAAACAGTAGCCTGAAGGTATGTGGCGAAATGACTGCAAGTATGCAGTACCAAAATATCATTTTATAATTCATACGCACACATATTTCGCTGCACAGGGCCAAAGGCATATTTTCTCTCAAACAATGTGATTTCATAGCCGGTGCACACATTATGCCTGCCACATGAATGGCTCAGCTCACGGCTGCTTTATGTTCTTGCATATGACAAATATCACCACGTGGTAAGCCATTCCTGCAGCGTGAAACATGAACACAAGGTGGAACGTGGGGTTCTCAGGAGGTCGCCCGTTGAATTTTTAGCATCTGAATTTGGGTCTCCAAATATTTGAATTGAGGGAGTTTCTAGATTTCCTGCCTGAAATTCTCTGTCTTGGGAATGAGGAACCCGTGGCCTTACAGGTGTAGTTGGACTTCAGCTTCCATTAGCCGCAGCCAGCATGCCTAATGATCGGGGATGATGGGAGTTGTAGTCTAGAAACTTCTCAAGAACCACAGATTCCCCACCCCTGAGGTGTATAGGATTGGCTTTTACAACATGTTTTAAAATGAGTTAGTTAAATCTCTTGATCTGATAAGAGAATTAAAAGGAATTTAAACGATAAAGCACGGCTAGTTGATCTGTTGGTTGTACTTTGGGTTAAATATGCACAAGATTGCATTTGGCACAGTTTAAAAATAAAATTTATAAGAAATGATGGAATGTATAGTCCAACAGCATCTGGAGGGATAAAGATTCTCCAGCTCGGCTGTAGCTAAAAATAACAAAAACTGAACTTAGTACTTTTCAATAGTACTCAACCATTGTCTGTATTGCACTCCTCCTTTGGCTATAAGAAAGGAAAGGCAAGCATTCCATTCCATTTAGGACTTTAATTTCTTTCCAAATAATCTCTTCCCACCCCCGAGTAAAAAACACCCACCCATCAATGGGGGAGCCATTTCCCCATAGTGTTGCCAGATAGTGTGTTTGAATATTGCAACCACATGGACACTACCAAACGTATGAGTCTTTTCAACTCATTCAGTGCACTACTTGCAACCAGTGAGGAAAAAACACCTACATTTGGGGCAGTAGCTTTGTGAAATTCATGGATTTCAAAAGGAAATAGCAGACCCCATGCTGTTCTGTGTTGATGCCATGAAAAACAACAACCATCTGTTTGGCTTTACTTTATTGTGTCTGTTGGTCTCTCTTGATTTCAGCAAGAAGAGGGAATTCCACACTGATTGATGAGACTGACTAAAAGGACACACACAAAGAGACAGTGCAGTTGGTTAAGTCTCATTAGAAAATGGTTTGGGAACCATCGTATGGTAGAAAATAAATGATCAAAATGATATTCATATGCATATATGTTATGCATATATTTTTCTGGATGTCATATTTCAAGTTTCACAGCATGCTAGGCTTGGAGACTAAAAGCTTGGCTTGTTCCTCATGGTAACCCTAATGAGTATTTATGGATAGCCACAAAGATCAAATATAAGAGAGAATGATCATAAGCCTCTTTGATTTCCTTGCATCCATTTTATTTGTCAGCCTGAATCCACATCTGAAGCTCTACATGAAAAGACACGAGGCCCTTGTGGCATCTGATTATTGTGCAATACTGAAAATGATAACACAAAGTAATAATTGATTATTTTTCCTTAGGGGGAGGGGGAAATCCCCAAATGGCTGATTTACTTAACTTTAGCAAGTAAATGAAACTTTTATCAAAGGATGAACAGAATATATTTGCAAATACATGGGGGTGGTAGTCAGCTAAAACATGTTAGCGGTACCCCACAACATGCACTGCAATCTCTGCGTGCCATCGCTTACTCATGACTCAGTTTCCTTGGAATGAAAGTCATTGAGCATTGTCATCTTCAGGATATATGGCTTTATTTACACACATACACAACCTGAGCCCAAGATGCAAGGGCTAACAGTATTCACACTCCACCAGAACTTACCTCCCGCCCCCTTTTTTTCCTGTGGGGTTATCCCCAGAGCCATAGCTCTGGATTCAGCACTGAGCACAACAGGACTCGGAGAATCTTATGAGCTCCCCACATCAGCCAACCTCTCACACACAGACCAGCCCCCCTAGCCTATTGTTCTCTTTCCTAGGACAACATGGAATCCAGACAGATGAAGTGGTTAAGACCCACCACCTCTTTCTGGAAGCATCTCCAGCTATCTCTATGGCAACACATCTGTTTTTCATCAGCTTCTTTGCACGTGCAGAGAGGATGCTTAATGGTTTTGGCCAGGGCCATTATCTTGATGAAGAGACTGGTTTGACCAGTTCAGCAAGTTTCCCTTTCTACAGGCCGCCATTTTGTAATTGCAAAACTACAGGTTTGGTTGGATGCCACAGGCATCTTCCAAACAAATCCCTCAGTTGTATAACAATATTGCATTTGTATCTTGCTTTTTTCCATGATGGAACTCAAAGCAATGCCCATGGGGTTCTCCGGGTGGTCTCTTATCCAGGCACTGACCAGACCCAGACCTACTTAGCTTCAGCAAAGCCTGTACCAAAACAAAACTATTCATTGGGACCAGTTCCTACATTCAGCTGAGCCACCAAAAGGGATGGATAAGCAAACCTTGGCAATTTTCACTCCTGTTTCTGTTTTCATCCAAATTCTCTGACATCCCTAGTCCCCAAGAAATAAAAATGTATGAGGAACATGCAAGTGTGAATTATGACCACCAGGCTGGAGCAGAGGGAGAACCATGCAAGGCTATCATCAACTCCGCTGTGAATCAGTCTGCTCCCTCCATCAGCTTTCACCTGATGGCAGTCCTTCACCATGGGAGAAGAGATTCAGGACCACTCTGTTGCCATAGCTGAGAGGCCAGTAACTGTTGGCTGCTCTTTTCCTTGAACTGTTGCCATCCTGCTAGTCCAGGCATCCCCGAACTTGGCCCTCCAGATGTTTTGGGACTACAATTCCCATCATCCCTGACCACTGGTACTGTTAGCTAGGGATGATGGGAGTTGTAGTCCCAAAACATCTGGAGGGCTGAGTTTGGGGATGCCTTGCTAGTCATTAGATGAACTTGAAACTCGGAGCCAGTACCTGAATATGCTTATTGCCTCCCTTCCAATCAATTCCCCTCCTGTGTTATGTCTTTAGACTGAAAACCCTGGGGGCAAAGACTTTGTTTTTTTATTGACCTGCAAATTGCATTTGGTATTCCCCCATTTCTTTTCCTTTTTTGCTGAAGAGTGAGTAAAAAGTCTTTGGATAAATAAATAAGTAATAAAATAAACAACCTTCAATGCATTTGCACAAAATGGGAATGGATTCCCAATGTATTTAAAGAAAGCCCCAGACTTTCCTCAGATCTTTTCAGTGCCCTTTGCAGTTCCCTTAAATTTCACCCCCTCTCCCTGTGGCAGTTACAGCCTTTCTATCTCTTTGCAGCTGATTAAAGAAATAAATAACATGTCATGCAAACAGGACGTTAAGCTGAAAGCCAGATAAACAATCACTTTGCAGAGCAAGCTTCTGAATTGGAAATAATTTCTGAAAATTATGTCATTTTTATACTTGAGTTTTACGTTAATATTAATAGGCACCAGATAATGCATGGGTGAATATGAAGAAGTAAGAGATCTCTGAAAATTAAATATAAATTTGTTTTACTAAAGTTAATAAACCACACATTTGGAGACCAATATCCTCAAGCTATTTGTTTAAGCAAACACTGAGTTTAGCAGTACTGTGCCATAACATGATACTTCAAATTAAACTTTTGCATCTCAAGCGACCTTTCTAGCAATTTTACAGTACATAAATTCTTTACAATAGTGCTCTGTAGAATAGTCTTAATAAATTGTGATTGTGCTGTAAATGTAATACTCATATAGATGTAATGGAATTCTGATTCTAGCGAATACAAGTGTGGGAATCATTCTCCTATCCCGTGCGGAGAAGGTTTTTTTGCTGCCTATTCAGAAATATTAGAGGCTGTTCCATAAATGGGTTGTGTTGGTAAAGGAGACCTGTTGCAAATTATTGTCTTGGGAAAGGGTAGGGGACAACTGGATGTAGAAAAGCACTCATTTTACATAATAGCAATCTTGCATCCTTCCTGTGGAGAGTAATTAAAGAAACATTTGTCATTGTTTGGAAGGATCCTTCTTTTTTTCTTTTTTCTTTTGCATGTTGCATGGATATTATACATGGACTCATACATTGCCACATTATACACAATAATATTATACAATGCTGTTGACTGATCCCCAGTGGGAGGATTATCAGAATCTGGCATCAGAATCATAAGTGTCATCACTGTGGAGCATGGATTTATTTGGTGAAACCATATCCAGTGGATACTCGGGTTCCAAACATGATCCATGAGGGAAGCACGTCTGCAACCCGCAGCGTCCGCAACCTGCAGCACTGCGTCTGCGCACATGTGGGTTGTGATTTGGTGCTTCTGTGCATGCACAAAGTGCAATTTAGCTCTTCTACGCATGTGCAAGCGCCGAAACCCAGAAGCAATCCGTTCTGATACTTCCGGGTTCGGCGAGGTGTGCAACGCGAAAACACGCAACCAGATGTGTCTGTAACCCAAGGTAAGACTGTAATCACTTGTGTGGTACTTGTTTATTAAAGATGCACACTTCCAATTTAGCGTGTGGAGAAAGCTTCAGGGTACCTTCATGGATTGGGAGCTGTGTGTGCAAACTGTGTGTGAATGTACATTCAACAATTCAGATGCACACAGCAATTCTACTTGCATGGCATAGCGACATGGCATCTCCCTGCCTCCCTTGCAGATCCCACAGTCGGATTCAGGCGTCAGAGGATCCCACCCCTCACAGTAGGTTGCCAGGAATGGATAAGACAAGGAAAGTTCTTACCAATGTTGTTTATTCCATATTCATATAGAGAAGCTTAGAAATGCAGACTCTTTGAGTAATAGTGTTGCTCTGAGTAAATCTCCACCCCCTTCTTTCCTACTGGTGCGGAGGAAGAGGGTGTGGTAGGGGCGGGTCGCTCAGGGTGTCACCACTGAGGAGGGTGACAAAATGTTGGCGGCACTCACTGCGGGGCCTGCAGCGCGCCTGAGTCACGCATCTCTCCTGGGAATGACGTGGTGGCTTGGACACACATAGGCTCTACACTGCCCCAAACAGTCTACCTGCTGCCTCCCCCTCAGCTGTAGGGTGGCTGAGTGGGTGGGAGGAGGCAGGCAGACTTCTTGGAGGTCCCGCAGAGCATCCTGTGTTGGCTTACCCCGCCCTGCAGGTGGCTGGCCCCACCCCTGGACACAAGCTGCCCCAGGCACCCAATCTGCTTGCTCCACCGCTGTTTCCTACTTCCTCATTTGTCAACAACAACACCCACCTTATGGTTGCCGCTTTGGGCCATCTGTCTCTTAGCCCTTTGCTCTCCTACTTTCAATGCTTACTGGGTTCTGGGAGAGGTGGAATGCTTTCCAGTGATAATGTGCCAGCCAGCAGCTCTGGCTCTGCCTTGTCCTCTCCCATTATTTCCCTACTTTTCCCCTCATCTGCCTCTGAGCTGTGATCTCCGGCAAACCATTGTTGTAAATCTATACTGTCTTCCTCTTCTCTGAAAGGGTCAGGCTGGGGAGGCGGTCTCCACCATTCCTCCTCCGTCCAGTCCCTGACAGACGGGTCCTACAGCCAGCAAGAGATGCAACAGCCTCTTCCACTGACTGGAGAACTTAGAGTTTGAAATGGGCCTATAGCAGGCAGGCCTAGAGGCTGGCACAGGAGATTGGGTGGTTCACTCAGGTCCACTCCCTCAGTATATAAAGGAGTGCCGGCCTCTCACCTGGCACCACAGTTGTCAGATCTTTCTGTCAGGAGCTCATCCTACACTCGAGTAGGACCTTGGCAGAGACACATGCCCGACTGGCATGTTCCCTCCCTCCCGGTCGATCGTTCGGGAGCTTCAAAAGCTTTCTTATGCCCGAACATCACAGCGACCAATGCCAACAGACACCGGCACACTTAGGGATCCGCAGAGTCTTTGCAGCTTGCGTGACAAACCTCAACAACTCAGCATTTTGGCTAATCTACTTTATTTACATAAAAACACACACGGAGCACTGCAACATGGCTCCCTCTCTCTCTAGCATCAGGCAGGAAAGAGAAAAAACAAAGGACAACAGTCCCACTTCACGGAACACAGTAACACAAACATCCTGTCTCCGTCACTTCCCACTCTGTGGAGTCAAAACATATACCGTCATGTGATAGACAACAATCCCATGACTGCAATCATGGAGCAGGAATTCTAACACTTTCACCCTCCCTCCCTGTTGTTGGGCTACCCACTGAGCTACGGCCCTTCACTGATCTATATATCTATGAATGCCATGTCAAATTGCAGGTCCCACATTTAGCGTCTAAATTTTAGACCCTAAATGAAAAGCGCTCTTATTAACCATACAGAAGAAGCAGTTATTAGAATTTCTTGAGATTTACTGAATAAACTGAAGGGTCACTTGAGAAATGAATGGTGACTGGCTCTTTTAAAAAAAACAACAAAAAACAAAAGCAAGCATCTCCTTTTATGGGATGTAGATAACCACATCTTCTCAAAGGATTGAAACAAATGGGGATTAATAGCCTTTAATTGCTTGAAACTGTGATAAATACTTAATGCAAACAGACAGATTTGTAGGAACATATGGTATCAACAAATGATTCCAAATGTGTTGGGGGAATGGGAGCTGATTTAGACTTTTATTTTTTATTTTTACAATTGTCTCTGTAATTACATTTCAATAGTCTACCAAATGTATGTTTGCTGTCTGACACTTAGCACAGGGGAGGATTTTGGTAATATGGGGGCCTGAGCAAAGACAAAATTTGGTGCCCACCAACTTTGAGTAGGTACTCGTATAAATATAGGCTGTTGTTGTTATTATTATTTTGCAGCCTCTCAGCTCACCACCCTGTGCAGAGGAACCACCCGTACAACCCTGAATTTTGCACTGCTTAGCAGCTGTCTTCTGAACAGTAATACCATACTGATACCATAAACTTTAAAGAAGGCAAAATGCAACCTTTTGAAAAGCCTACGCACTAAAGTGGTTTTGTTAAAATCCCACAAATGTCTGTTTTGAGAGCTGAGGGCTTTCTTTGGTCTTCTTTTTGCAAAAAAATGACAAAAGGGAGACAAACAGAAATTTCTGGAGCAACTTTCTGATCTACTTTTCTTGAAGGTATTGCTATGCCATAATGAGAAGAGCAGTTTGACCTTACCAGGTTCAGTTACTGCAGTAATTTAGAGACATTTCCTTACAGAAACATTGGGATGGGAGTTTAGAGGTGATTCCTGGTGGATGATGTGAGGAGCTGGAGCCTGATTGGTTGAGAGGGGTCCAATAGAAAACTAGCATTTGTTGGAACTGTAGCATGTGACTTACCTTTCGATTCCCTATTGTTCATGACCCAGCCCTTACAGTGGCGCCTTTGGGGCATTCATTTCATTGAGACTTAAGGACTAATATCCTCTGATTGATACTAGTCCAGGGAGCTCCTGTGGTGCATACCTACCCACCGCCAATGTCTTAGGAGGGCTCTCTATTGCTGGAGCAATACTGAAAATATGACCAATTTCTGTCATATTATTGCCACACACACACACCCTTGATTTGCTACATTACCTTTGTCAGGTTGTTCAACCTTAATCCTCTAAAAACTCTTCTAAAAATCTCAATACACTAAGCATGGTTTAGTTCAAGGCATCAAAGAGCAGAAATATGGAGAAGGAATCTCCAATAATTAGGCATACCAGGGATTTCACAAAAATACCCAGTGAGCTTGCTGTATTCATGAGCTAGAAGGGCAAGATTTGTGGAAGGAAAACCAAGCTTAAACATACTGTATAGAAGAGACTCTCAACTCAACAGAAACATACTTAAGACTACTGTATTTAGGCACACTATTACACTATTGTCGAACATCACTTTGAAATACTGTTTACAGGACAGGCACGTTTATGTCAGATCAGCCACTTCTGACAGTCTCTGCTTCAGAGGTCTATCCACCTTACAACCAAGTAACAGTCTTCTGACTTGTAGCAACACTGTGTTCCCATCCTGTGTTTTTGCAAAGGAGGAGGGCATCTCTCCTGACAGACAGCTCCAGAAGCCAATCTCCCAAATCATTTTGTCACAACTCTGATCACCGTCGGGGACATGGACTCAGTTGGGCTTGAAAATACATTGAGCTATCCTTTCCACCAAAGTTAACAGGGAAACCAGTCCACAGGCGCCCTTTTCATCTACATTGCAGCCCACATAAGACTTTTCGATGCTGCCAATATGTTCAGGGCCAGACTGTTGTCAGCAGCATGTAATTATTTTTTTATTCTTAAAAAAGGGGGCGGCAAATTGGTCTGTGCATCGATTTTATAGCGCCTGAATGCACTTGCTCTCTTGCTAGGCAGGTAATAATTAGTCGTTACTCTTTTATAGCAGCAGCTGACTTGCTGCTACTGAACAGATGAAAAGTGGTAAAATGATGCTTTTAAAGGCTTCTTTATTATTGCTGAAAGATTGCAATAAGGCATCTCTCTGTGTACCTGCCACGTCTGTGAATGGATTTTCACATATTTGTGCCTTCAAAAGTCAGCAAGTAGCAATTTTCTTTGTATACATGTGCTTGTTTTTGTACCTTGAGTTTGGCAGCTTATTTATTACAGAATGCTGATTTTTTTTCCTCTCCAAACCTATGATCAATGAATGTAAAATGGTCTTGAGTCACAACTCCCTTGATGTGTGGTCCTATATATATACTCTGTGTCCAGACCCCCAAACTAAAAAAGCCCAACAAAATATCATTTCCCTACCTACTTGTAGAATTACTTGTCGAACATCACTTTGAAATACTGTTCCTGTTTGCATATGGGATAAAAACCTTTGCAGTTTGCACTTAGCTGAATGTCAGCATATGCTAATTATTTGCATGAATAAGACTAATAATACTGTGCTTGTGATTTTTGGTCTCTTATGAGGCCATTATGAAATATGGCAATCCTCAGAAATCAGCCATTGCTTTCATTACAAGTTGAGAGGAAGAGGTTTATCCCCCATTAGGGAGAAAGTTTCTGGTTTAGAAAGTCAACATTCTATTTTTATGAGCATTCTGGAAGATGATGGCTCTAGAACAACCATCTGTCAGTCATGCAGAAACACAGCTCTGGGGAGCGACAGGAAAGCAGCAGGGCATCAGGATACAACTTTACGTTGCAATTCAGAAGTCAGCCAGCAAGCCACGTTTAATGGGGTGGGCTATATGTCTCTGTGCATGAAACCTTGTGCTCAGGAACACAGGTGAAGCAAATGTTTACCAGTTGGTTACAACCCCGTTCAAGCATGAAAGCTTTTAGCTGTCCATCTGTGTAATGAGGAGCCAGAGTCCCTCTTTGGACATTTCATGGAACATTTGCCCAATGCACACGTCAGTGACAAGTCAAAATAAAAATGGGGGAATATGCACTTCCCATTTAGCAAATGGTTGAGGACAAGACTGAACACACACACACACACACAGAGAGAGAGAGGCGTCTTATGTGGGTTTTTTCCTGGGTACCGCATGTATACGTGAGTTCGCACGCAGTGGGGAACATGTGCTAAACCCCTGGAAACCCTTTAAAACCCTTTGAAAAGCAGCAGCACTTACCAGACTGGCATAATCCACAAAAACCCACCTAAACCCACCACAATATCTCCCTCCAAACATTCTTATATTATTATTATTATTATTATTATTATTATTATTATTATTATTACCCCAGCCACTCTGCCCGGCTTTCAACAGAATATTAAAAACACACTAAAACATCAAACATTAAACATTTCCCTAAACAGGGCTGCCTTCAGATGTGTTATATAAGTCAGATACAGTGGTACCTCGGGTTAAGTACTTAATTTGTTCTGGAGGTCCGTTCTTAACCTGAAACTGTTCTTAACCTGAAGCACCACTTTAGCTAATGGGGCCTCCTGCTGCCGCCGGGCCGCCGGAGCACGATTTCTGTTCTCATCCTGAAGCAAAGTTCTTAACCTGAAGCACTATTTCTGGGTTAGCGGAGTCTGTAACCTGAAGTGTATGTAACCTGAAGCGTATGTACCCCGAGGTACCACTGGAGTTGTTTATTTCCTTGACATCTGATGGAAGGGCATTCCATAGGGCAGGCGCCACCACCGAGAAGGCCCTCTGCCTGGTTCCCTGTACCCTCACTTCTCACAGTGAGGGAACCGCCAGAGTTGGACGTCAGTGTCCAGGTTGAACGATGGGGGTGGAGACGCTCCTTCATGTAAACTTTATTTTTTCTCTTTAAACACCTTTTTGCAGTTTAAATCTATTTATTTGATTATTTCCCAGCGCTGCATGTATATGCAGTTGCACACATGTCGAACACACATAACTGAGGAGATGCCTGTAATGTCTTTTTCTGTGCCAAGTCCCTTGATGTTATCTCGGCAAGGATAATGTGCCCAAGCATGAACAGAATTCTTGCTCTCAGGGCTAAATTAAATGGCGACACTGGTCACATCTACACCATACATTTAAAGCACATTTAAAACACGTGGGTTCCCTCAAAAAATCCTGGAAATGAGAGGTTATCCGTAACAGAGCTACAGTTTCCTGCACTCTTGACAAACTACAATATCCATGATTATTGGTGAAAAGCTATGTGCTTTAAATGCATAATGTGGATCTGACCACTAGCCCCACTGTTAACAGTCGTGTGACTGTTTTCTTTTTTTAAAAAAAGAAATACTTCGTTTTAAAAATTGTTGCACAGTACATAACATAGGTTACAATAACAAAAAAAACAACAGAACCATAACATAACAATGCACATCATTTTCTCAAAGAAGTATAAGGAGCCCTTTCTGAAGGGTCACTCCAGACATAAAGACCAGTTTGAGAGAGACTGAGTCATTTACTAAAAATCTGAGTACAAACAGCAATCATCCTTTCTCCCCACCTTATCGAATATGCAAGAAGTGCATTTTTAAAAATTAAATTACAGAAGTAGAAGTAGGTTTGCGTGTGTTTTTGCACCTAAGTGAAAATCCTGCCGGGACCACAGATACAGTAATGTCTTTCTTCTCTGTTTTGCAATCTACGTTTTATTCTTGTTCCAATTTTAAATCATTTACTTTTATATACACACACCGTGACAACCACAGCCCATTCCATTGGGAGAATATCTATGTTACAGTTAAAACAGTGCAGCTGGATGGCGATAGTCTTAATTTCCTGCAAATTTTTGCAGTAGAGGCATGTATTTTTAAAAAAATAAAAAATTGAAGGGTGGAGATAAACTTGGGGAAACAGATTTAACCTCCCCCGTGCCGTGTCATGTTTTATTAGGGATTGTCTTTGGCTGCATTGAATTACTAGAATGCCCTGATCTCCAGAGATCCTTAATGCTGTGTCAGCAGAATCTGCACTTACAATCCAAGGCTTCCCATTTTTCAAAGATGTGTAACACACTCATAAAAATGTGCTCCAAGTTAAGACTCTTCATATAAAAATGAACCCAGCAGTAGTTTTATTAGCATCACAGATAAAAATAACCACCTGTTCATCCTTTTCACTTGCAGTAGTGATTCCTTTTCAAGTGCACTTTCTGGCCATCTTTGAGTAAGATGTGGAATTTTTATGACGACTGTTTGCTCCAACCCCCCTACCTCATTTCGCTACACACTTTATCCTAGCATATACAACTCACGGGTGGCACTGTGGTCTAAACCACTGAGCCTCTTGGGCTTGCTGATTGGAAAGTTGGCAGTTTGAATCTGTATGAAGGGGTGAGCTCCTGTTGCTCAATCCCAGCTTCTGCCAACTTAACAGTTCAAAAGCACACCAGTGCAAGTAGATTAAATAGATACGGCTATGGTGGGAAGGTAAATGGCATTTCCGTGTACTCTGGTTTCCAGCATGATGTCCTGTTGCACCAGAAGCAGTTTAGTCATGCTGGCCACATGATTTGAGAAGTCGTCTGTGGACAAACACTGGCTCCCTTGGCCTGAAAGAGAGATGAGTCCATAGTCGCCTTTGACTAGACTTAACTGTCCAGGGGTCTTTTACCTTTACCTTTTTACCTAGTTTATGCATTCTCCCCTCACAAACTACTGGACAACTACATTGCAAAATTCATAATAGTGCAATTTTACACAGGGGACGACGACATCAGTTCACGTAGTTTCATAAAGTGAAAAATTGATAGATTTGGCTTTAAATGCAAACTGAATTTTAAGCATGTACATTTTCAACATACACAGGAGCAAACTGCAATATTAAATTACATACAAATTATTTTATTTTTGTTTCTATATTACTGTTTATATAAAAAGTAATTTGGCCTTCTGAAGAAGGGTTTCATGAAATATGTTGGATTTGCCATATTAAACCATCTTCCTAGAAACTGTAGAGAGTTCCTCTGGGTTTTTTTCTTCTCTCCATCACAAATTTAGGGGGGAAATTGCTTCAGCTCAGAATGTGCTCTCCACACACCCCTCCCCCCAAAAAACTGGGGGTGTGGAAGGAGAGGAGGCAATAAACTTAATTTCTAGCAGCATCAATCTTCAGGTTTTTCTCTACATCCAACCGATTGAATTTGATTTGCACCACTGATACTTCATTCTTCACTTAGTTCTACTCACAGCAATGGTATCAAATCAATGACTAAACTGGCACATTATATTAGTTTGTATAACAAAGGAATAAAGCAAATTGACTTTGAAAAATCCTGTCAAATAATTTTCCACTAATTGAGTATAGCTTGAATTCTTTTCTGTCACATTCTTCGCCTTGCCTTTTCCATTATTAGAGAGCAAATAATCAGTTTCGTGCAAAATTAATTTTGACTTTGGAACGCTTATGAATGTATCCATTAAACTGAAGTTTTCTTTTTCCAGGGGCATGGAAACAGGTTGAAGTGAACCTTAAGGGGAAATGGAAAAACTGAATTCAATCACTCCAGTTGCCCAATTCCTTAATGTATTTTCCTTCTATATAAGCAGAGTTCAAATATAGCAAATGGGATATTTGCATGTAGGAAGAGATTTCTGTCCTCAGATATGTTCTCCAACACACACACAAAGGAGATTAGTGGGAAAAGATTTTGCCTCCTAAACTGGTGGCCAACATTGATAACACTCATTGTACTCGATCACCTAATGTACTGAGAGCCCATGGAGTGTAGCAGTTAAAATATTGGACTGGAACTTGGGAGAGCAGAGTTCAAATCCTGATGCAACCATGTAGCAAACTGGCTGACGTGGGTCCCTCTGTCTCAAGACAATCCACCACTGGGTTGTTTTGGGGGGAAATAGAGGAGGAAGGAACCATGTACATTACCTTGAGCTCAATGAAGGGAAGGTGGCATATATATGTTGTCAAATAAATCAAAATTTATAAGTATGTGATATTGGAGGACTTAATAAGGGAACTATCCCCCTCTAAAAAGTTTGAAGCACTGCCACAGATGTGGCTCTCTTTGAGAAAATCCATACATACTGTTAAAAAATCATTTGAAATCACCGCAGATGCTGTTTTGTCTAGTGAGGGCCATTCAGATGCCCCTCACTTCTTGCTTTAAGGAAAATTTAGTGGCAAAGTAGGTGTGTGAAACCCCACATGATCTCTTATTAATTTTATTGACATTCTGTCAGTCCTCCTCGAAATTTATTTAGATACTTTACCACAGAAGGAAGAGCAAAACTTTCTTTGAATTTTGCTTTAGTCAGAGCTGATTGTGCTAATATTCTGTTGAGTGGAAACGGGAGGGGAGCGCCATTCTTCTGTGCAGCAGAGAAAAACATCAGCTCTGAACTGGGGATAAAATACTTCCAATTTTGTATAATTATCAATTAAAAATTATTGCATGGGCCCGAGGTGAGCTTCTGCGGAATAAATACTAAGAACTTGGCGGCCAAAAGCAAGACAGTGAATTATGTTGGCTGAAGTTAATGTAGCTTTGCCAACATCTTTTGGCTCAGTGATTATATATATATATATGCACACGTGCACACACACACACATATACATATATACACACAAAAGCAAGTGCCTCAGACATACCTTTCTGCCAGGCTGGAAAATATTCAGATATAAAAAATATATGCTGTGTTGGCAGCTGCCTCCAGCAAAAGGGTAGGTGGTCTTTCTTCAGTCCTTCCAGCTCATTTTCCTCATCCCACAAATTTTTAATTTCAACTGACATAAAACTTCTTTTCCTCCTACATGGAGGGTTTCACCTTGTCACCAGAAGTGCTGGTTAACTACTATTTATACCTCACTGGTTGTTCCCCTGCCCCAACATGTATAATTCTGAGGACCTGGTTATAATACCACCTTCATCACTTTGCACTGAATAGGAAAGCATCCTCACTGTTCTCCTCTGTGGAAATGGTTCTGTCACTAGGGCCAATACAGAATGACCTGAACGTTGCTCACCACATGTGGAGGCCACACTACTAACCACTCTGATGCGCCGTAGTGGCTTGTAACATCTGTATTGGCCTTGTTGAGTGAATCTAGTTGAGTTGAGTTAGTCTTCACAGCAGTGCAGCAAAGTCACAAAAGGTCCCAGCCGATGAGGGAAACTACTGGAAGTTGAACAGACTGTGGTAAGCCCACAGATGGGGAGGACCCCCCTGCCACAGTCCTGAGAAAAATCACCTCACCAAAACTGCCGTTTGCATTTCAATGGAAAGTCCCATTGGCTTCGTGTTAAGGATGTAAGAAAGCAGTAAATTTCATTCGAACCTCTCTTAATCACAGTCAGTGCCATTTCCTTTCCTTTCCAAATATTATATTTGGAATATAACCATCCAGCTGTGGCTGGATGGTTACGTGGGAGCCGGTTGAAGTTAAATCCTTCGAAGACAGAGGTCCTCTGGCTGGGGCAGGACGATATGGGATTGAGGGGGCAACTCCCATCTCTTGCGGGGGTGCAATTAGTGCCAGCACCGTCCGTTAAGAGTTTGGGTGTAATCTTCGATACCTCCCTCTCTATGGAGGCGCAGATTACAGCTATAACAAAGGTGGCATTTTTTCATCTCCGCCAAGCTAAGCAGTTATCCCCTTATCTCTCTCGCCCTGACCTAGCCACTGTGATCCACGCGACGGTCACCTCCAGACTGGATTATTGTAACTCGCTCTACGTGGGGCTGCCCTTGAGACTGACCCAGAAACTCCAGCGGGTGCAGAATGCCGCGGCGAGACTCCTTACGGGGTCCTCGCTGCGAGATCACATTCATCCGGTACTATACCAGCTGCACTGGCTCCCGGTGGAGTACAGGATCAGGTTTAAGGTGCTGGTTTTAACCTTTAAAGTCCTATACGGCCTAGGACCCTCGTACCTACGGGACCGCCTCTCCTGGTATGCCCCACAGAGGAACCTACGGTCTGCAAATAAAAACATCCTGAAGGTCCCAGGCCTCAGAGAGGTTAGGCTGGCCTCAACTAGAGTCAGGGCTTTCTCGGCTGCGGTTCCAATCTGGTGGAACGCTCTGTCACAAGAGACTAGGGCCCTGCGGGACCTGACATCTTTCCCCAGGGCCTGCAAGACAAGAGTTGTTCCACCAGGCCTTTGGTCAGGGCGCAGCCTGACTCCCTCCTCTGGCAACCTGCACAGAATTTTGCTTAACGGTTGCCATTAATTTGATTTTAATTAATTTTTATAATGAAATGTTTTTAGAATGTTGGATTATTTGATTGTTTGATTATTTGATTGTTGTTAGCCGCCCTGAGCCCGGCTTCGGCTGGGGAGGGCGGGATATAAATAAATTATTATTATTATTATTATTATTATTATTATTATTATTATTATTATTATTATACTTTTTGTGCTGTCTGTTTAATGTAATTTAGATCATTACGTACATCATTCACACAAGTGACACATTCAAAATACAGTGGTACCTCGGGTTAAGAACTCGTTAATTCGTTCTGGAGGTCCGTTCTTAACCTGAAACTGTTCTTAACCTGAGATACCACTTTAGCTAATGGGGCTGCTCGCTGCTGCCGTGCGATTTCTGTTCTCATCCTGAAGCAAAGTTCTTAACCCGAGGTACTATTTCTGGGTTATTGGAGTCTGTAACCTGAAGCATCTGTAACCTGAAGTGTCTGTAACCCGAGGTACCACTGTGCAGTAATTAATGACATAATTATTTTTGCACCATTTGGAAGGGAATTGGTTTCAATGCAAAGCATATACCATCAAATCATCAATTGCATATCAGAAGCGGACTAAAAAACAACAACAGTGAAAACCAACTGGAATTATTTGTGTTGTGGTTGTGGGATGAGTAAGCAAACATTGGCAATTTCTGCTTCTGTTTCCATTTTCATTGGAATTCATGACATTCCTACTGCATCTTATGACCTGACATCATTCCAATGTAACATTCTACACTAAGCGAGGAGGTTGCTGAAGGCAGCTTAGCCATACCTGAATCATTGGAAGAACTTTTTCCCCAAGTGTAAAAATGGAGAGGAAGAAAGAAGGAAGATATTGGAATGCCTTTTCTTTAAAGACAAGCCTGCCGCACCCAAAAGTTATGAGAACTCATCCACTCCAAAAGCGGCCAATTTCTCCCACCCTTCCTTCACAGGGTAATGTACCCCCCTGCCCGTACGGGCCAGTCTTGACAGACTCTAGGGTGTAGTGTCCTGTAAAAGTGTGCTTGCATGTGTTTGAATTTTGGTCCAGCCTTATTACACATAGCTCTTCCATTTTGGGGAATTCAGGCACCAGTGAATAAATCCTAGTTCCCCACACCCATTCAGGAGAAGTTCACGCTTGATTAAGTCTACAATTACTCTCCAAGCGATGATTTTAATTAATTTTTTGGCATTTAATTTTGGTATTTCAGGCATGGCATTTGACCTGGAAAAATAGCCTGCAAGTGTTTATAGTGCTGTAAAAAGAAAGGAAAGAAAGAAAGAAAGAAAGAAAGAAAGAAAGAAAGAAAGAAAGAAAGAGTGAGCCTTGGCTTACAATTGCGATTTTCTCATTCTAAAAGTACTGCTACCTGTGCACTTACTGAAATGGAACATAGTAGCTTTTTTGTCTCCATTTCATCACAGGTTCCCTGGAATACATACAGGTCTAGAAGTTGCTTGATACTTGAACAACCATACTGTCAGTAAAGAGCGGCGGTTCCTTATCTAACTGATACATCAGAGAAATTCTACCTTGTAGAACTGAATGAAAAATTGAATATGACCACCCAAAATCCTAATCTCCTTTACTTGGTGCTCAAAGTAGGATAAAAAGGAAAGTGGGATAGTTCCAAAATGGTGGTATTGGGCAAAGAAGTGAAACTCAGTTATGCCAACTTGGGGGGGGGGGGGAGAGAAGGACAGTATAAAGGGAGGAAATGAAAGAGAATGTCTTTCTATCCCATCCTACCCCACTTCAAGCACCGCCTTGAGTTGAAAGCAATTCCAGTTGAGTTGAATCAAAAGTTCTTCCAAGTTCTTCTTCCCTTAGGATCACTGCCTAAAGCAGTTTTTAAAATTGTAGAAACTGAGCTAGAAAGCATTCCTTCCCCTGTAAAATATGCATCAGATACAGTTTCATGGCACAGAAGCCCCAGACACCGTGATGGAGCTGGAAGCAGTTTTTTTTTTTTTGCAAAAATCTATTGGACAATTGGAGAAAAACGATGCTATGCAAGCCCAGGTGAAGTGGAAAGTACCATTTGTGGCCTGGAGCCAGTGGATGACATACTCAGGCAGATCTCAGGGCTATCTGGAGCCCTGAGCCTCTGGACATGCAATCATCACTATATAAGGACCCAACACATGTCATCCTCAGCTGAATGTCAATGCTGTCTCTGGACTTGGTGTGTCCATGAAAAAACTTGATAAGCTGGTAGTCTTTATTGTTTGGTTAAGTGGTGAGAAAAATCTTACTGTTCCTCTTCTTCCCAACATTTGTTACTCTTCCTCCCTACATTTGAGTGAGTGTAAAAAGAGAGAATGCACAGCGGTTGTTTTTTTTACTGCAATATTTAGTGCCCATGAAAGGAAAGCCTAACATTTCTGAGTCAGATGAATCACAAAAAATAGGTAGAATTATGGGAAGAAATCCCCAGATTCACTGTTCAATAATAAAAAAGCATGCATAGCCAACCGAAAAAGCCTTTTCTTTTTCCATCTGTGGGATACTAATTTGAGTTCAACATGTGGTTTAATATGAAAGGAGTTCAGTGATGTTCGTTGCCTCCCTAGTGGCTTGTAAAGCCATTGTAAGGAAATCTGGGTTAAGTGCTATACAGCCTTTCATAGGATAAGGAGTAGAGTACTAGCTCTGTACTTTTCTTTTAATGGAACACATGGTCTAAACATTGGACGTTCCGGTACTCATATGAACAGGTAATGCTGTTTGCTAACATGAATGAAGTGCTTTTTCCTTTCCTCAGGCATGTGATGAGTGACACAGCTAACTGCCAAAGTCTGGAGTCCTCTCTACAGAAGAAACACAAAATAAATGAAAGCGATGACAAACTTCCTGTGCTACTAGGATACAGTGAACAAAGTCCTTTTGAATCTAAACTCCTGAAATCCCTGGCTTGGATTCAAGCTAAACTGGTCACATTTAGATCCCTTTGAAATCAATGTAAAAAGTTAGTTCTTACAGGCAGAGGGCTTTCTTGGTAGTGGCACCCACCCTGTGGAACGCCCTCCCATCAGATGTCAAAGAGAAAAATAACTACCAAACTTTTAGAAGACATCTGAAGGCAGCCCTGTTTAGGGAAGCTTTTAATGTTTAATAGGTTATTGTATTTTAGTGTTTTGTTGGAAGCCACCCAAAGTGGCTGGGGAAACCCAGCCAGATGGGTGGGGTATAAATAATAATAATAATTATTATTATAACATGGGTAGCCAATGGTGTGATCTCCAGATGTCAACTCTTCCTCATTTTCTCTTCAACTCCTATCCACTTCTTGTACTTCTGTCTCTCTCATTCCATTCACCTCCTCTTCACTGTCTCCTTGCTGCCTCTCAGTTCTCCATCACATTCTGTTCATTCTTCTCAGGTCCTTCACCCATCTTTCTCAGCTCCTCTGATTTACTTTTGAGGCCGGTATATTTCCTGGTTTCTGTAGCCTCCCTGCTAGTTCAGTCCTGGCTCTTTACCTGCTCTCAGACCACACTGCAGCCTCCTGTTACACACAGGAACACATAAGAAACTATGAGTCAGACTATTGGTCCATCTATCTTAGTCTACACTGGCCAGCAGAAGCTCCCCAGAATTCCAGGCAGGAGTCTCTCCCAACTCTACCTGGAGATGCCAAGGATTGAATCTGGGGCCTTCCGCTGGCAATGCAGATGCTGTACCACTGAACTATGGCCCTTCCCCATCACTGTTGGCCCTATGTGATGACATCAGCCATTCCGAATTAGACCCACAGATGGAGGAAAGACAGCTGGCTCACACTTTAAGTCCTTTATAACTGTGTTTGAAAATTGGCAGCTGGGAGACACACACACACACACACACACACACGAGAATTCAATTTGTTTCTTGGTATTTTGTAAATAATTTTGTAAATAATTTCTGTAATTTCAATCCAAAATCTTTTAAGTGAAAGAGATGACCATCAATCATGTAAGCCTGCACTACTTCAATTAACAACTGTTTTATGTGGCTTATATTATAAATTTAGGTCAATCTTACATGTGTCAAATAACACCAATATATTAATTTATATTGATAAGTGAGCATGTTGAAAAATTATAGTTGAGGATACAAATCCAATTTTTATGTGATCTCTGATCCTATATTTAGATTCCACCTTGGAATGTTGGGTCTGAATATTAAAGAGAATACCTTATCCATGTGTTTATGCATTGCAAAGATCTCACATCGAGTATTTTTTAAGTAGATTTCAGTCTGACTCTCATTGAAATTAATGGAGCTTGAATCTTGCAAGATCATGCCATATTTTACCACTCGTGGGATGTCAATGGTGTTATTATTAAAAGTTTCATGAAACCTTTCTAAATTGAAAATACTTTTTTTCTATAATAGATAATGTTAGTCAGTAGTATGTTAAACATATGGAAATATTCTATCTTCAGTTTCATTTCCTGATCCCAAGTAGTGGGTTTCCATGGAAGATCTGGCTCATAATCTCTGTTTTTGTGGGTTCTGGTTCCTCATCTGTTTAATCAGTTTAAAGAATGTAAGGAAATCTCTGCCAGATCAGAATGAGAATCTATCTGGTTCAACATCCTGTTTCCAAGAGCGGTGAGGAGACAGATGAGCCAGTACTATGCTTTAAATAATGGCACCATCTGTTTTCCTGCAGATGTGTTTTGTTCATGATTGTAGAAGACCACTGTCTCCGTAGTTAAAAACCACATTTCCTTATGAACTTCCCCAAGCATTAAAATGCTGGGGACACAAGTCCCTTCTCTGTGTGCTCTTTCATCATCAGGGCATAGCCAGGGTGTGTGAAAGGGCCTTATTTGTGGTGGCACCTAGGTGGTTGAATGCAATTTCTGGGAAGACCCACCAGGCCTCATCTCCACTTGCATTTAGATTAGCAGTTAAATTTAACACAACAGGCAATTTGTTCTAGTAGGCTTTTAATCTTCCACAGTTGCTATGTTATACTGATGATGTGTTCTGTTGGCATAAGTTATGTGTCTCTCAAGAGAGCTTGCTCTTTCTATTCTAAATGGATAGTGGTAAGTAGCTTCACCGTGCTACCTGTTCCATGCTGTGAGTCACAAGTTGACTTTTGGAGTTTTGTAGAAAGTTATATTGTGTGTGTGTGTTACAAAATGGATAGAGGAAGTCACTGGGTCACTTAATAATCAGATCTGGAGGACTGTGGATTCTAAAGGGAATTCATGATCTATTGCAAGGTCATGATCTAGTTGAGACTACTATGGAGTCGGAGTTCTATAGATTTCTCTTCCATCCCCAATCAGGATTTAAAAATAATCGGAATTCTTGACTGTAATAGTAATTTCAGTGGCAAATCTGCCCTGAGTAGTCTTTAAGTGTCTTAACTTGGCAAAAAAAATGGCAGCTACAGTAAATGGTATTTCCTCTGAGGAAATGCCCCATGTGTACTTTTCTTCCAACCATTTCCACTGCTGAAGAAACTCTTTGATCCGAGCTTGAGAACAACTGTGACAAAATCCATGAAATAATGCGTTGATTCAAGTTGCTATTGCGGCTGGGACTAAAACTCTCTTGATTGGTGAGTGGAAATTAATCTTGGTATGACAAATCTGCCCTCTCATTTCTGAATGTAATAGCTGCAGAGGAAGAGGACAGTATTGATTCTAATGAATCAAATTGACACTCTCCAGAACAATGAAATGTGTCCCTGTTTTATAAATAGCGTCTGCCTGGTAGAATGTGGCCTCCTTTTCTGAGTTGGGTATCTCTTGCTGACAGGCCTGCTGTACACTGCAACTTTTCCTTTAACTATAGTGCCTGCCGAGCTATTTAAAGAATTGAAACTAGACTTTCTGTCTCCCCAGATGTAGCCGCTTGTGTTCTCCTTGTTGGTTTTCTGAAACAGAGCTATTATACACTAAACAGATCTTAATTTTATGCATTGCGAGGGCGGCAGAAAGGAGATTTGAAAAATAAAATTTTAAAAAGTTCATTGTCAATATTTTATCTGATAATAAATTGGTCTCTGTGAGAGTAATCTAGAAAAATTGAGGCTTTTCTCTCTGGAGGTAGTCAATGGATTTTATTATGTGAAGGCAAAAGGGATATACATTGGTACCTCGCAAGACGAATGCCTCGCAAGACAAAAAACTCACTAGACGAAAGGGTTTTTTGTTTTTTGAGCTGCTTCGCAAGACGATTTTCCCTATGGGCTTGCTTCGCAAGACGGAAACGTCTTGCAAGTTTGTTTCCTTTTTCTTAACACCGTTAATACAGTTGCGACTTGACTTCATAGAACGCGGTGTGGTAGCCTTTTTTGAGGTTTTTAAAGACTTTGGTGATTTTTGAAGCTTTTCCAAAACTTTCCCGACACCATGCTTCGCAAGACGAAAACAATCGCAAGACGACAAAACTCGCGGAACGAATTAATTTCGTCTTGCGAAGCACCACTGTATCACCCATTGGGTGCCCATTGGTGCCTATGAGAAGCGAGCATTTTTCCACTTGAGGAAAAATTCCCCTTAGGACAACCTGCTGAAGATCACGTGCCAGTGGTGGGTGGTGCCAGAGACAAAAGTGGGTGGAGCTAAAAATGCAAATAGTGGTTTTGTACAGTAGGCTAGTTTCTGCAGGCATCACACAGGGTAAATGTCTCAGCAGACTTGAACTCCTTGCAAATATGCCCCAAGTAGTTCTTGCGCTGTGCAGTTGCATATATGTAATGTGGGAGATCAGGGGTACCAACTTGAAGAAAATATTGTGGGGGTTGAGGTAAGTCTAGCTCTGCATAATTGATCATACGATGCAGTGCACACACCCCATTTCAATGGGAATGCTCATCAACTTGGTGGGGGCCTGGCCTCCTCAGATGTGTTATTGTGGGGCCAAAGCCCCCACGGCCCTTAAGAGTTGGCTCCTGTGTGGGAGATGGAATTGCATCTTGAATGCTGAGGTATTAAATAGTTGTAAGGCAGGACTTGCAGTTCATCCATGTGCTTTTTGCATTCTTCTGCTGAGGTGTGTGTTTTTGTTTTGTTTTTGTTTTTGTTTTTGTTTTTGCTATTTGTTTAGTCAGTGCACAGAAAAGGTTTCGGAGAGGTTTTTTTAAAAAACAAATATATATATATATTTACAAAGACTGTGGGGAAAATAGAAGGCGATGCCTATGTAAACTATCTACATTGAAAAATGCAAAAAAAAAAAATCAGTAGCTGTCATTGCAATTGTATACTGGAAATCTCTAAATTTCTCTCAAAGCTAAATAAAAGTATGTTAAGTGGTGTTTGGCTCAAGGGATTGGTGAAATGTAAGTTTTACTACAGATGTTTTGTTCAGACTGCCGCCCCCCTCCAAGCCGCCGTTGACTATAACATGCAACCAAGATTCTCATTAAATTCCTAATGAGATTTCCAGCAGATATGGCTTGATTCTGTGCAGATGTATTTATACTGCTAAAGAAATTATATTTCTGTATAAAATCTTAAAGCAGAAACCATTATATCTGAAATGCTTAACGTAGTTATATTGTAGTAGAAATCTGGAGTCGGAGCCTTATGTGTCACCAGGGAAGCAACTAGGGAGAAGTTACCTTGGCGAAAAGGATGTCCTGAAAGCCAGAGAATTGTGAGCTTTGAAGGCCTAACCATGAAGTATAATGATGGAAACAAGGCCAGTGGAAGGAGGCTGGATAATTTTTTTATTTGCAGACTCCAGTACAAACTGACCCAATCCACAGATAGATCCACACTACACATTTAAAGCATATTCAGTGCACATCAAATTGGGCTTGCAGCTTGAATCCCTGCGATGGGGTGAGCTCCTGTTGCTCTGTCCCAGCTCCTGCCAACCTAGCAGTTCGAAAGCGCAGCGCTGTCGTGGGAAGGTAAACAGTGCTTCCATGTGCTCTGGCTTCCGTCACGGTGTCCCATTGTGCCAGAAGCAGTTTAGTCATGCTGGCCACATGACCCGGAAAGCTGTTTGTGGACAAACGCCGGCTCCCTCAGCCTGAAAACTAGATGAGCGCCACAATCCCATAGTCACCTTTGACTGGACTTAACCATCCAGGGGTCCTTTACCTTTACCTGCACATCTAAAGCATATGACTTCCCCCAAACGAACCTGGGAACTGTAGTTTGTTAAGGATGTTGGAAATAGTAGCCATATTTGGGGGGGGGGGCTATAGGTCCCAGGATTCTTTGGAGTAAGTCACATGCTTTAAAAGTGTATTAAATATGCTTTAAGTGCACATTCGTAAATGCAGATATTGAAACTTAAGTTTCAATACTTCCCAAATGTTTCTAATCAGTCTGCCAATATATGTCAGGAATGCAAATCTTGAGAGCAAAATGTGTACCATATTTTTCGCTCTATAAGATGCACCAGACCATAAGACGCACCTAGTTTTTGGAGGAGGAAAATAAGAAAAAAAATATTCTGAATCCCAGAAGCCAGAACAGCAAGAGGGATCACTGCACAGAGAACCCTCTTGCTGTTCCTGGCTTCTGGGATAGCTGCGCAGCCTGCATTCGCTCCATAAGATGCATACACATGTCCCCTTACTTTTTAGGAGAGAAAAAGTGAGTCTTATAGAGCAAAAAATACGGTATTTAAATGTTTGTTTTAATTAATACAGAAAAAAATGAACAGAATAATGAGGAAACAGGAAATAACAGGCATATGAATGAACACATCTGAAACTATATGGACTAGAAATGAATGATTTGTCACCTGATCACTGTCATCTGCCTTCCTGGCGTAATACAGAGAGCCGCAAGGTTGCAGAACAGACTAAATTCCTCTATATATATCAAGTGTACTTTTAAAAATTAAAATTAAGCTAAAATTCTTTTGACCAGCAAATGTCATCAGCTACAACATCCCAAATTATTAGATGCTCTCGAATCTGGAACCTTTGCATGGAATGCCTATGTCACAATCCACTCTTGAATATTTGAGATTTTAGTAGCAAAAGTTTTGTATTTACAGTTTGGGATAGTTCTGATATCTGCCCCCCCCAAACCCATGTCCTTCAGAATATACATTGCAAACTACACGTTATGTTACATGGATGATCACATTGAATATGTCTATTTTTAAATGATATAAAAGCTGTAGGGGTCCCCTGATCAATATTGTGATTGTAGGGAGGACCAAGATATTTATCCTTGCTTCGTAGCTTCAGTAAAGATGTTTTTTTGCGAAATATTAAAGACTGTGCACTGGATGTTTCTTTGACTTTGTAGCATTGCACTACGTTTCTCTTCATCAGAATGCAATTAATAGCTTGACAAACTGCTCAGCGTTGCCAAACTTCTTTCAAATGCAGCGTGTGCTGAATCCCACATTTCCCCCCAAATTAAATCCACTTTCATAACATGTTAAATTATTTCTATGTGTGAAACCTAAATGTTATTGGCTTCTAATTAAATCGCAATAGCTGTAAATGTTACGATTACATACATCAGATATGGTTGTGGGTTTAGTAAAGACACACATTTTACTCCCTCTGTAGTTTTGGTTTTCTTCAGTTGTAAGAATGAATTAATTTCTAGTGATAAAATGAAAGCCTAACACTTAATTCATGCCATTAATTTCCTTGAGATTTGCTAAAAGAGCTAGAAGGCAGAGTCACTATTTAATGTAAAGACTCTGCTTTCCGATCCTATTTCAAATAATGATTTGAACCTCTGAGATCATATAGCTCTCTAAAAAATAAATTAACTGAAAGGCACAAAACTGTATAAATTTAACTACCCCACCCCATAACAGTATAACATGATGCCTAGTCACATTCTTAATTTCGTGGTAGCAGTCAACTAAAATTGCCTTCATCAGGAAGTGGAAACTGGCACAGATGGGAAACTTCGCCCAGTATTATCTGAGCTAACTTATTTGCGAGGTCTTTTTTCTCTCATTAATTTCTGGCTTTAAACTTTATTATTGCAATTCCTTTTAATTAGCTAACTTACTTCATTACTATCCAAAAGTTTCTGGAAATCTGGCAAACATTGAAGGGGTAATAGGCTCTGAATCCACCCACCCACTCCAAATTGGATCTAACGCATAATGAAAAGACTTCATACAGAAAAAGAGACAAGCACTGGAATGCCAATACAAACAATTAATTCCCCTTGTCTCTCATATCTAATGTCTCAGTTGAGGGAATACAACTCTCTGAGCTGAGAATCTCTTTAGAAATGATAGGGGCCCGTAAATAGACTCATTGCTCCACACGGTCATCAGACAAGGGTCAAATTAGGGGGTTGGGGACCTTCATCAATGGCCACAATCCTTTCTGGCCAACCTTCTGAGGGCCACATACTAGTGGCGGATGGGGAGCCAGAAGCAAAAGTAGGCTGAGGAACAAAAGCATAGTCTCCAACTGCCGCGAAATTGCTGGAACTGTCATGGAAACCCTTAAGCTATCACAGCTTTTCGCTTTGTCACACAGAATCCCAAATTCCCAAGGGGCCTTCCCTTCAGCACAGTGTTTCAATGTGCTACTGGAAGTTCAGATCCATGTAGCCCTCTAACACATTTTTTTTTAAGATCTATGCCTCCCGCTCCTTATGCCCCACAAATTCAATATGCCGCCTGTTATGTACTGAAGTTCTCACCCTGGGCCAGGAGGGGGATACTGTAGATAGTTATGCAAATAAGGGCTCGAAAGTGACATTCAGTGATTGGATAGTTTTAGAAAATTGTTACAGTTACGTTGTCCTGGAGCTCTATATAAACAGGCTGACTGAACCCTTCAGTTCAGTTCTGTTCTGGCCTGTGAATAAACAAGAGCTGTTTGAAGAATCGCTGTGTTGTCTTATATGTTCACCCACAACTTAACACCGCCACTTCCTGTTTTTATGAAAGCAAGAATTAAATTTAAATTAAACAAACAATGTAGGCCAGCGAGTCATTTCTTTGTTTAAAAATCAAACGTCAGCACGAAATCTTTAAAATATGCCAGCGCAAAATATCAGCAGAAGGGAAAGGTCAGTATACACTCATTTAAGATGATCACGTGTCATCACTGTCTATCAATAAGCAGGACACATCTCTTGATGGCATTTTTCAGCAGCTACTGAAAAACTTAATTGTAGGGGTAGGTCAGCAAATAGCATCAGAATCAGACCATCCAACAGTGCTGCTAATCAGACCCCTAAGGAATCTTTCCCTGGGAACCCTATATACTGGACAATTTAAACACATGAAACTATGTCTTCAACTATAGTATGTGATGCCTCTTGGATGTGAAATCCAAACTAGCTAATCTCTCATGAGCCCTGTTACATAGTGCCCTCACATCCACACATAATTCCGTTCCGAGGCCAATAGCTGTGATAGGCGTTTTACACTTCCTTTTTGCATAGGCTTTATAGTTAACATTTTTTGCGCGTATGGGTCTCCAGGGACCTTATAGCCGACACAGTTTTATTAGTTAAGAAAAGGGTATTTTCTGCTTTGCAGAGATTTGGGAAATAAAACAGAAATGGTGGCCTGCAGCCAATGATCTGGTCAATAAGTTCTAACAAATATGTGAAATCCAGCCCCTCCCAAGGCTCTTGTTCATGTCTTTGCATTTCCCACTTCATAGGAAATCTTCCCTTGCATGTCCACTGTGCTCCATTGATGTCAACATAATAGAACTTCCCTGGTTGTCATCTGTGATGAAAGCCCCAATTTCTCACTGGACATCAGCTTATTGCCTACATCTGCTTTCCTTGACCACCACCTATACCCTTATATTATTGGAAATAAAGCTCTGCTGAGAACGTCTCAAATGCTGAAGATCTTAGTGCTGTAGCATTTATCAGATCCATGCTTTGCTTTAAGTTTCCTGTTACACCGATTCTTCAGTGCTGTGTGGTGTTTGGCTTTTAATATCTGAGAGACAAGCTGAAAGTCAAAGTAAGGAAACTTTTTACATGCACTTGATGAAATCAGTATCTCTCCACTAATTCTCAGAGTAGCCATGATTCTTGACAGGAGCTAAGAACGGAAACATTTTTTATTTATTTTTTACATTGACAAGTTCAACAAGCTTATACTGGAATGTCTACTATTCACTCTGTGTTATACAAAAAAAGTACCACCATTGGCCTTGTATGCATAAGGAGAAAAAGTTGTAATCCTCTTTGAACTCAGCACTAATGGTGCTTCAGAATCAATTCTGCGCTTTGTTCTGCAGAACAAACGATCCTACATAAGCATTTTTAAAACGTCTCCCAAATCACATTGATTTACAATATTTATCACACTGCTTTATAATATATTTTTTAATACATTCAGTCCCAAGTGAAGTATTTCCATTGGTTTTCTATACCTGAAAGCAACAAAGTAATGGCTTTTGACTGTTTGTATTTCTAGCTTGGCAAACCTTGCACATCATATTTCTGGATGGAAACATATAAATACACAATTAACCAGTAATACTAATAAGAATAAAAGTTCTTTTTAATAGCATTAGGGATGGACTGAGCTTGACTGCTGGATTTGGCAGATTGCTTTAAACCCTGTGTTAGCCTCCTGAATATTCATTTCGCCCTGTTGCAGATACCATCTTCAAGAAGACACAGTGCTGCTTTTAAATATTATGCTGTTTGTATACCCTGCTTGCATATTCTGGCCATTCAATCACCTTTCCTTTTGTCTCAAGGACTCTAATTAAGCTTATGAGAAGCAGATCGCAATCAGCAGAGCATCATTTCAGTAGATGACCATATTTAAGCATTCCCATATTCAGAAGGAGGAAAAGGTGGGGGCACAGTAAAATATATACACAGAAGGTCTAGGGCAGCTCAAAAACGTGGAGATATAGGATGTGACATGCCAGGAGTGGCTTACTCAGTGGTTTTGAATAGCAGAAATACTCTCCTGTCAACAGAGCCTCTGGCTATTTGCTGGAGGGGAAGGGGTGAGGTCAGGGCTGTGTGAGTGTACTGGTGGGAATGATGGATTGCCTCTTTTGGCACATCTATGTAGTCCCAACCACCCCACTCCCGGTTATTGGCAGCAACTCATCTGCCAGGAGACTATTGCCATGACTCTACTCCACATGGCAAGCTGCTTATTGAGGCACAGTGTTCTCTGGACGGCACCACTTCACTTCATGTAGAGTTGGACTTCTGAATGCTCCCACATGAGAAAGTTGAACAAGTAGAAACTTGACTTGTCAAACAAAAGGGCTGTAGTCTAGATGTCTCTATAATATGCTATCTTTCTGTGTATGTGTCAGGGACTGGACTGAGGAGGAATGGTCCTTCCTGAACCTTCCCGAGAAGAGGAGGACAATATAGATTTACAACAGTGCTTTGTAAGGTCATAGTTCAGAGGCTGCAGAGGGGACAAGCAGAAAGAAGTAGCACTAGGGGAGAAACAGCTGACAGACTCAGTGTTCAGAAAGTATTCCTGAGCCTCCCTTCTCCCAGGACCCGGTGTGCATTGAGAGTAGTAGAACAGAAAGCTCAGAGGCAAAAAGCACAGATCAGCTGACACAGGGATGACATATAATAGGAGAGACGGAGGGGGTGGCACTTTACTTGGAGCAATGCCATTATCTAAGAGAAATGACATTTCTACGTTCTCTCTCTGTGAACATTGAATAAAAGACTTGGTAAGAACTCTTCTTGTTTATCTGCTTATTGGCTGCCACTGTGGGAGAGATCGGATTCCCCAAAGCCTGGCAGTATGGCAACAGTTCAGAATCCAGGAATGGATGTTTGGGCCTCATGGTTAGCCTGGTCATGACATGCTTGCATACCTGAACTTCTTCTTCATATTCCCCTGGCAGTAGCTATTAAGTCTCGTGGCAAGTGAATAATAAACTCGGAGTTAGAGTCAGTGTGTTTAGAAATGAGATTTAGAGGTTGTTGTTGTTTTGAAAGAAATTCTGTTCCAGTTCTAAAACTTGGAATTGATAAAATTCTCAGTACAGAGGCAGAATCCAACATTCAGGCTGCAATCCTATGTACATTTTCCAGGAAGTGCATGCCATTGAAACAATGTGACTCGCTGTTAATTTTCTAAAGAGTCACTGTATATATTTTAGGGTGGATGAAAATCACCCCCCCCCCCTTTGCTGATTCTTCACACTCAAGGTGAAGACTCTGCAAGTTTCTGTATGAACCCAGCTCCATTTTTACCTAAAGCTCTGTGGAGTGACAAAGGCATACACACAAAAAATTCAGCACATGTCTGCTCAAATAGTGTGAGCCATCTCTAGATTCCCCCCCCCCCCCAAAAAAAAATATTAATAATGAATGTGCAGTCAAGGCTCCTTCACATGTTGGATTTTACAAGCATGTCTCGTATTTGAATGCTATCCCAACAACTAGTCATTTGTTTATGTTGCAGATGTAACAGGTATGCTGGGTAGTTGGAGATAAAAGACACAGTCTTCCTTCCCTCCATACACAGGCTGGGAGATGGATAGGAATTCAGTCCAATCAGGTCCTTGCTGTATACAGGACAAGTGCTGTGAGGGCGGGCTGAACTGAGATAGCTGGGAGGGCATAAATGTGGAAATTCTCATACATTATATCCCAAAAAACAGATACTTGAAGTTTAGGCACCTGGTAGCCTCTTGTTGGCTTTGTTTAATTGGTCAACATTAACTGTTGCATTAGAAAAATTAGACATTGAAGCTCTGTGTTCATTGAAGGAAAGCTTTCTTATGACCTCCTCATTGACCGTTTAATTCAAGGAAGGATTTGAGTGGAGATGATTACTTCTGAAAGGGGGGCTTCTGGTGCATTTAGAGATGGCTGCTTCAAATAATGTTTGTATTCATTGCTTACACTATTTCACAGAAAGCTCAGTGTAAATGCATAGTAAATGATTTTCCTTTTTTTAAAAAAAACGACTCAGTATATCTCCACTCAAGAAAACTCACCACAAGCCAAGCGTTCCAAAGCCTCATTCACGGGTATTCTCAACCATAGCGGAACAGACTGTCTTCCCTTGACAAGCCTGATTGGAGTCAGTACAAAGACACTTTTTAGAACTGGCTCAACTTGATTAACCTCATGAAGACTAAGCAGGCATAAATATGCTGCTGCAATTCATTGCTTTATTGGTGTTAGGATGGGTCTTGACCGCCAGCTGACACTAAGTAACAGAGCAATGAGACTTGGCAAGTCGCAAGAAACAGAAGCCTTATTGGAGAGAAGAAAATAGCAGGGTAGAATAATGGTTTCTGTCCCTTCAGATTATTGGCAAAATATGTATGCCGTGACTAGGCTTTTGCAGTTCTCACAACACATCAGCTTTCTTTCAGCTACCATAAGCTTCAGCTTACTACAGCATCACCTCTCATCACACCTTGTCTTCTTTTATCATATATCATTTCTCTATAAAGACACTTTTTGTCCTTACAATACTTCTAGCCCAAATCTCTTTTTTAAGTTTTAAAAAGTCTGACTAATCCCCCCCATACCTTTTTGGGGGTATACTTACCTCTAAGTAAGCCTTTTCAAGACACAGTATTGAAAATGCTTACTTTTAGAGGTCACAACCCAAGCACATTGTAACACAATGTGCATCATTTTCTGGGGCCTCCTTCTTAAGTTTGGCTTATTCTAAAGTTGAGGGTATAAATCTTACCTCCAAACTCAGCTGCTCTGAGGAGATTAAAGCTTTAACCCTTGCTCTCCACTTGGCTGAATTTTTTGCTCATCTGCAGTACTCTTCCCTACAAGGAATTGTTTGTTTGTGTATACGCCATTTCTCTGGGAAAAATCCACCCCTCAGTTTCATTCTTGACCTCTTTGCTGCTTGTAATCGGAAATGTGTTTGGAATTTGAAATAAGGACACTAGTCTACCGACAAAATAAGGGAAGCCAGCACAAGAATTCCACCCCCTTGAAGTGTCCATTGAGCCTCCCCTAACCTTTAGGGGGAAGCCCCCCCCACCCCCTCATATACCCAGATGCATCCTACATTCTTTTATCTCAAAGTCATGTTTGTTGAATTAATATACAGTTGGATATATGATATATAGATGTGTGTTTAACATCATGTTCAGAGAACTATGGGAGAACTATCATGTCTTTCTAACTACCCATTTTTAAACCTACCACTACATATTATTACAATTTTTGTTATTAAGAATTCATCTATTGCCTTTCCCACAAACAATGATCTCTTCCATGCAATGCAACCGTGTAACATAATTTGGTTTCAAATGCTATTCATTCCTGTCTATTTGATTCAACTGACAGTACAAAGCCGCCCCTCTGCTTGCTCTGAAGGAGCCAGCCGTTTATCTTGGTTTTAACTGTATCGGCTGCATATAGAGAAAGAGATAAAGCATCATTAAAAGCATTGGCTACCTTTAAGGGGAGTCATAATATGAACTACCACTACTAGTGTATGTGACATCTTGTGAAGTCTCTGGGTAGTGCTAAGCAGTGATAACATTACATGGCTCATTGCTTGAACTGGCACATTAATAAAGCATATTAAAAAGATGAGGCCATTCCACGAGTGCCTATGTCCAAAGAGATCAGTGACCGATTATATACATGATATAGTGCTTATAGATAATGCTCAACTACTACAAAGTATTCACCAGCTCTCTGAAAATATCCAAACAATGTTAAATGCACTCACATCCCACAGAAACCAATGGGAATTCAGCAACACACATTGATTCTTAAAGTCATGAATGTGGGACTGTTGTATCCTCTTACTTGGGCACAAACCCTATTGAACTCAGTGGTGACATCCATAGCATACATTTAAAGTGCACCTAAATGGCTTTTAACAGGGACGCGGGTGGCGCTGTGGGTAAAAGCCTCAGCGCCTAGGGCTTGCCGATCGAAAGGTCGTCGGTTCGAATCCCCGTGGCGGGGTGCGCTCCCGTTGCTCGGTCCCAGCGCCTGCCAACCTAGCAGTTCGAAAGCACCCCCGGGTGCAAGTAGATAAATAGGGACCGCTTACTGGTGGGAAGGTAAATGGTGTTTCTGTGTGCTGTGCTGGCTCGCCAGATGCAGCTTTGTCACGCTGGCCACGTGACCCGGAAGTGTCTCCGGACAGCGCTGGCCCTCGGCCTCTTGAGTGAGATGGGCGCACAACCCTAGAGTCTGTCAAGACTGGCCCATACGGGCAGGGGTACCTTTACCTTTACCTTTAAACGGCTTTAACAGACATGGCTTCCCCCAAAGAAAATTGGGAGCTGCCTGCTTCAGGTAGTTACACTCCAACTCATGAAGGGTAACAGGGACTGAGACAGGAGTGGGAGGGAGCTAGTTTAACAATCCCTGCAGCCCTTCCTTCATATATTGTTTGCTGCACTTTCCAGAATGTCTGAATAGGGCTATAGCCTCACAGAGATCAGAAATAACATCTCCAAATCCCTTCTTGCCATGAAGCGTACTCAACAGCAACAGACAGCATGGTGGAATGGTGGCATTCACCCAGCCTCTGGTCAGTTGCACAATTGATGCTTATTGGGAGGTAGAGAGGAAGGGGAGAAGTAGCAACAAGGTCAGCATTGTGCAATTGCACCAGCAGAGCCAACCCGATGCTTCTACTGGTGCGTTTGCACTGCGTCACTGCACCCCTCTCAGTAAGCAACAGCGATGTAACTGATGAGAGGTCAGGGAACCTCACAGCCCCCCCTCCCCCTGCCATCTTCTACTGCGTGACCTTGGGCCAGTCCCATTTTGAGGTGAAAACAAAATGTAAAACACTGAATTTCTTAGTCAGATCTTGGGTATCAAAATGAGGGAATTTACTGTTTCCATTTATTTCACTGCTAGAAGAAGGTATGTCAATATAGCTCACTGTCTGGCTATTACTGCTATTATTATTAATTATTATTATTATTATTATTATTATTATTATTATTATTATTATTATTTTAATGTTTTCAGTCCAAAATTCTTCTAATTCTATATATCACCTTCCCAGTTTTGAAAACAGCAAATGTTACTTATTATCTGTTGCCTTGTGGAACGTATATTCTTTGCGGGGTCTTGCAAAGCCAGCGACCTTGTTCTCCATCTAATTGGTAGTGCAGGAGATTCCCCATGATCCTTCTGACCCACCACTACCTCAGAATGGCGCTTTATCCTTCCCCATTTCATTATAAATTCCAAGGTGTTTCATCCAGCAGATTTATTTGGCTCTTGAACACGCATACTTAGGCCTTTATGAGCTGGTTGGAAGAAGGAACGCCTTACCCTGAAACAAACAGGATTTGAACTGTGCTCATTTTTCTATGTATTTATGACTGAATAAAATCATTTCGGGCAAACTACATAAAAGAGACTAAACTGAACTTAAAGCAAAGCCCTCAATATAGAACTATTCCAGGGGGGAGTTCACTGACTCGAATAAGAAAAGGCAAGAACATTAAAAAACAACAACGCAGAAAAGTTCAATCAAAAGGAATAAGAATTTAAGAGCCTGCTGGATCAGGCCAATGGCCCATCTAGTCCAGCATCCTGTCCTCAAAGTGGTCAACATGACCCACATGGGAAGCCCAAAAACAAACAGCACCTGAGCACAGCAGCACTGTGCTTGGAAGGGACAGTGAGGATCATCTAGTCCAAACCCCTGCAATGCAGGAATATGCAGCTGTCCCATACAGGGATTGATCCTGCAACCTTGACTTTTATGAGCACTATGCTCTAACCAGCTGAACTATCCAGTGCTGATTCCCAGCAACAGACATTTCAGAGGCATGCTGTCTCTAACAGTGGAGGTAAAGGTAAAGGGACCCCTGACCATTAGGTCCAGTCGTGGCCAACTCTGGGCTTGCGGCGCTCATCTCGCTTTATTGGTCGAGGGAGCCGGCGTACAGCTTCCGGGTGTGATGGCCTGGGATTCCGATTCTGAGAGTGAACCGGAGGAAACCCAGCCGGCACAGGAGTCCCCGCCTCCAGGGCCGGCTGAACTGGGGCAAGGCCTAGATTCTGAGGAGCCTGCACCTGTGCCAGATCCTCAGGAGCAGGCACCAGGTGAAACCATTCTGGCCCCAGAGGTGCTTGAGGACTCAGTGTCTACACGTGAGCCTCCCCCGGGGCCCAGTAACCCTTCGGCCTCTCCTGAACTGCAGAGGCTTAGGGCAGAGAGGCGAAGGGAACTGGTTTCTCCCAGGAGGAGTGCTCGCCTTAAGGCCAGGAGAGGCAGGGCTCCTGGGGGCCGGGGCCGCCCCTGGCCTTAGAGAAGATAAAGGCCAGTCAGCCCGGTCCCAGGTTGCGGGAGCAACGTCGTTGTGGAGTACCTGCTCTTACCCGGACCTAGACCTGCACTTCCAGTGTTCCTGTTCCTCGCCCGGCTTCCTGCTTCTGACCTTCCAGCGTTCCTGTTCCTGCCCGGCTCCCTGTTTCGGACCTTCCAGTGTTCCTGTTTCCTGCCCGGCTTCCTGCTTCTGATCTTCGAGTGTTCCTGACCCCGCCCGGCTCCCTGTTTCGGACCTCGCGTCTCATCTTGTGAACTTCTACCAGGCTAGTGACTCAGGACTGGACTTTGGCTACGGTAATAGTACCTTCCCCCCTGGGACCAGCACACCGGGTCATGTGGCCAGCATGACTAAGCTGCTTCTGGTGAACCAGAGCAGCGCACGGAAACGCCGTTTACCTTCCCGCCGGAGCGGTACCTATTTATCTACTTGCACTTTGACGTGCTTTCGAACTGCTAGGTTGGCAGGAGTAGGGACCAAGCAACGGGAGCTCACCCCGTTGTGGGGATTTGAACTGCCGACCTTCTGATTGGCAAGTCCTAGGCTCTGTGGTTTAGCCCACAGTGCCACCCATGTCCCCAAACAGTGGAGATAGAATATAGCTTATCATGACTAGTAGCAATTGATAGCCTAATCCTTTATGAATTTGCTAGTCCACTTTTGAAGCCATCTCAGTTGGTAGCCATCACTTCTTCTAGTGGAAGTGAATTCCGTAGTTTAACAATGCAGAGTTTTAAGAAGGGCTTCCTTTTCGCCTGTCTTGAATATTCCAACTTTCAGCTTCATTGGATGGCCCCAAGTTCTAGGGCAGGAATCCCCAAACGTGGCCCTCCAGATGTTTTGGGACTACAACTCCCATCATCCCTAGCAAACAGGATCAGTGGTCAGGGATGATGGGAATTGTAGTCCCAAAACAGCTGGAGGGCCAAGTTTGGGGGTGCCTGTTCAAGGGTTAGGAGAGGCAGAAAAACTTTTCACTGCTTCCACACCTCTATAATTTCTCTTCTCACCCCTTCTTTTCTAAACTATAAAGCTCCCAATGTTGCAATTTTTCTCCATAGGGGAGTTGCTCCATCCCCTTGATCATGTGAAAATGATCTAGTGGTCTTAGTAGACCACAAGCTTAGCATGAGTCAACAGTGGGATGCAGCTGCATCAACAGAAGCACAGTGTCTAGATCAAGGGAAGTAATAGTACCACTCTATTCTGTCTTGGTCAGGCTACACATGGAACACCATGTCCAGTTCTGGGTGGCACAATTTAAGAAGGGTATTGACAAGCTGGAATGTGTGCAGAGGAAGATGATCAAGGGTCCGGAAACCACGCCTTATAAGGAACGGTTGATGGAGCTGGATATGTTTAGCCTGGAAAAGAGGAGACTAAGAGGACATATGATAGCCATCTTTAAATATCTCAAGGGTCGTCATATGGAAGATGAAGCAAGCTTGTTTTTTCTTGCCCTGGAAATTTAGCAGGATTTTTGAGACCCTTTGATATTTCCCTATCTACAACATGGGTAGCACTTGACATGGCTGGGTTTCCCCTCATCTTTGATACTTGAGTCTGTGCACCACTGCATATTAATTTTGTTGCTTAATTAATTCATTTTCTGTACCACATTTTAACCTGCCATAGCCTTGCACAGTAAATCAGAGTGCAGCGATGAACATCTTTCAAGTACGCTGAATTATGTTGTTGTTTTTTATGCAACTAGCCAAATCAATTAAAAGCAGTAAATGGCAGTCCTATGGCTGTGCTTTATTCTAAAGAAAAGGAGGAAGAGGTTCATTTTAAAACCACATGTGTGGGGTAAATCCAAGAGAGAGGCACATACCAATCCCAGTTATAAGCTGTCAACGTTGCCTCCTATGCTATTGTCAGTGTTGTGTCAGTTTAACAAGGGAAATATATACTGTACAAAGGAACAAATCTGTCAAAAACAATACCCCACATCTTGTTAAAGCGAGTCTTCCATTAAAATGGAAATCCCATAACCCATCGCCCCTTTGATTCAATAGGATTTATTGTCCATCGACAAGCATTGGATTGCACTGCAAGGCTGCAATCTGTAGTGGCTGGCAGGGTGGAATGGGTGGGACTGCACTGCTCTCCTGTCTTCTCAGTGCTCTGCGCCACTGCCAGCTACTGAAAGAGAAAGTGGAAAGACAACACTGGGGAACAATTTTTGTTGTTGCATTGACACCTGCAGTTGTTCTAACCTAATTTCGACGTGCTGATTTCCTATCTGAAGTTGCTTTTGTTCTGTAAGGTCTAGGGTTGTTTTTTTTTTTTTTGCAATTCATGTTTTTCACTTTTCACCCTAATCTTTGCTTTTCACAATACAAGAATTCAATATTTTATTAAACACATAGCCAAAGTAGTATAATATGAGTATAAATGTAAGTGACTTATATAGCATCGAACATGACATGTATAGCATTGAAAATGACATGTATATCTATGTACAGTTGGAGGTATGCAAAAAAATGTGTTCCCTTGGGATACACAGTATACCGGGGAACAATTTTTTTTCATTTTCTTTTGCATGAGATTTTTCAGCTGTTCTTATATGTTCTTTCAATGCTGATTTCAAATCTGAAATCGATTTTCGTGTACATGCTATAGTTATCTTACAATTTCCGACTTTTGCCGATATGTCATATTTATATTGGGGATAAGTGGACACTGACACGTTGATCTACCCTAACCACATGGTAATTATTGTTTTGCAAACTTAATTTTTCTTTATTTTTACAGTTTTGTAACCTAAATATTTGTATTTTTCAGATCGGACCATGGCTTCTTCAAGTAGACAAAAAAGCAGCCCCACTCTCACAGCTCTACTGGCTGCAATTGTACACATTTCTCTGGGAGCAGAGGGGCTGACTTGGGCTGAAGATTGGGGGTCCCAGCAGAGCACTGTGGTCCTGTTGCATCATGGGCATGTTGTTGGGAGAAGGCGCGATGTCGGGAGGAGGCCCTGCCCAGTGCCCTTCAGCTTCAATAGGCGCAGCTCCTCCTTTTTTGTGCTAAGGAGGAGTCTGCCTTTGATGCTTTCCAGTTTGGCCTCCTGCGCCCCCTCATTAATGGCAGGGCTGAGCACCCTGCTAAGGAACATTGAGGGGGTACACAAACATAATTCTTCTGAAGCTGAAGGAGTATCTTCACTCCCATCATTCAGCCCAGACACTGAGGTCCAGCTCTGAGAGCCTTCTGGTGGTTCCCTCACTGCGAGAAGTGAGGTTACAGGGAACCAGGCAGAGGGCCTTCTCAGTAGCAGCGCCCGCCCTGTGGAATGCCCTCCCATCAGATGTCAAGGAAATAGACAACTATCTGACTTTTAGAACACATTCTGAAGGCAGCCCTGTTTAGGGAAGTTTTAAATGTTTGACGTTTTATCGTATTTTTAGTGTTCTGTTGGGAGCCGCCCAGAGTGGCTGGGGAAACCCAGCCAGATGTGCGGAGTATAAAAAATATATATGATGACAAGGCCCAATGAAGGTTTGCACAACTACCTAACTCGAATCCCACTGTTTTCCATGGGACCAACAGCACAATTCTACTGAGGTTTTTGAGATGTGAGTCCATGTCACTCAACGGTACTTATTCCCAAATTAATGAGGATGGGATTGCAACCTCAGACACTGCAAACGTTTGCTGAACCAGGGCCAATGAAAACAGCATCTCTCTCCTCCCCCGCCCCCACACTGAGCTCATTTAGGATATTTGTTTGCCTGCATCTCCAAATGAAGTACTCTAATTGAAATTCTTGTCTATGTAAATGGATCATTTGAACTTCTTCATCCATTAAACTGTTTCTGGTGATGGAGGTTATTATAGGGCTTATCAGGCAGAAATAAAATAATGGCAGTAATTTTTTTTCCTGGGTAAACCAACCTTAAGATCAAGTTTGTGTGCTGTAGTCTTGCCACACAGCCACCAAAATAATCATGTTTACTTCCTCAAACCACAAGCTCAATATCACAAGGAAAATTATTTTCATGTGCATAATTTGACTGTAATTTAAGAGTGTTCATAGACTTCCATTTGCATTTTTAAAACATGCTCCCTAGCAATGCATGAAACCTCTCTGAGAAATTACGGTACAACAATGTTATATAAACTCTATCGATGTCCCTCACAGTTTCTTAGTTATTTTTCTGATAATGAGCCCCAAATTTGCTTTGACTTTGAACTTTGACCCTTGAAAAAGATCACCTTTGTTTCTTGTTATTGCTAACCAAGGATATGTCAGTTCCTCAACAGAAATTTTGCTAATTTCACTAATGCTGTGCAGCAATCCATTCTCCAGTTCCTCAGAAGTATTCTTCCTCTGCAAAAGAGGCTTCCATTTCTCTGCTTCTTTCTCAGGGTGCATTTGGATTTATTTAGAAGTTCTTTATAATGTTGACTGGTGCAAGGTAGAGCTTATTTGATCATTGAGAGGTGCTATGACTGGTGTGGGGTTCCCCCTCCCCACTAAATTTTTCTTTATCGCTCAGTGCCACCTGATCAATAAATGCTCCACAGGAGAAGTTACAGTTACAGCATGACCGGTTAGAAAATGACCAGTAAGAAAATGACACACCCACCCAAGGGAACTCTTTCCCTTTACCTCAAGGTGACTAGTGGTTTCACAGTCAATCCCTTTTCCCAAGGAATCCTGGAAATCATAGCTCCGTGAGGGGAAACTACATTTCCCAGGATTCTTTGGGGGAAGCTATGACTGTTTAAAATGGTGTGATGATGCTTTAAATGTATATTGCAGGTAGGACTTAAAGTTTGCTTTTTCTCTTTCCACTTCTCTTCTATATTTTTCAGTAGAACTCATTCAGTGCCTTTTGCTTGTTCTACCATTGTTTCCTCAAACTTTCTATTCCTTAGTATTGTTGGTGTCATCACTGCCTGAATTCATTCACGATTTAAACATTTAATCCTCAGTCATAATGTTGCCACTGAGATACACAAGACAAATGAACTATTCTCCTATTTAGATTACAGTAGAGATGGTGAACCAGTGAACCTCGCATAGCCAGTGGTGAAAGATGATGGGAATTATAGTCTAACAACATTTGGAGGGTTCCCCATACAGTACCGACTTTAAAAGATGAGAAGAACTTTTTTAAAATTCCTTCAGAAAGTGAAGTTTATAGCAACTAACATCTGAGCATTCGTGAAAATGGTGGAAGTTGGATGCTTAGTCAAGTAGAACACACAGGTGCAGGAAACATAAATTAACTTGTTTTGAATTACAAAATTACATTTTGTTGGGACAAAGTCAGGGCTTGTTATACTTTTGAGACACCTGATCATTGTTAATTTAGAAAGGAAAACTGAGTACAGTGGTATGTCAGGTTACATACACTTCAGGTTACATACGCTTCAGGTTACAGACTCCGCTAACCCAGAAATAGTGCTTCAGGTTGAGAACTTTGCTTCAGGATGAGAACAGAAATTGTGCTCCGGCGGCGCAGCAGCAGCAGGAGGTCCCATTAGCTAAAGTGGTGCTTCAGGTTAAGAACAGTTTCAGGTTAAGTACGGACCTCTGGAATGAATTAAGTACTTAACCCGAGGTACCACTGTAGAGCTATCTGACTAACTGTAATAAATATAAGCTACATTCTGACCAACATACTGCATTTACCTTACAAACTAATTGAAACTTGCTTTGGGGGGGAAGTATCATAGATGTCTCTGGGCTTACTTCTGAGTAGACATGCAGGAAAATGAATTGTATGATGGCACTGGAGTGTGAATTACCAAAGTGGTGAGTTAGGAATTGTCAGAAGAAATAGTTCTTCCCTGTGCAAGAGAGGGACAGAAGGTGAGCCCCCCCCCCCCTATTATTATTCATGATGTCTATTCCAATATTCTAGAAGGCACTGTACTCAATGTTTGCTTTTACCATCTCATAGAAAAGAAACAGCTACAAGCAATAGAACTGTGTACTGTGAGCACGAGGTTGACATTTTAAAAAAGTGACTTCTCATTTCTCATAACTGCCTTTAACGAAACCTAATGATTTTCCTTTCTAAAAAAAACAACATGAATTAAACATTGCATAACTCCAGAATGAATAGCAAGCAGTACACTCCTAACCCTATCCCTCATAAAAAATAACACACTAGGCAATTTACAAATGATTGCTATTTGTAAATTCTGGGCAATTCCTATGTTCTCAGGGGAGGACAAAATGGATGAGGGGGTGGAAATTCTTCTAGAAAGTTTTCTTAGTTTGTACAGCTATGACATTCTTCATGATGAGTACTGAATAACAGACAGCATTGTCTACAAAGTTTATTTGAGGTGTGTAAGGGTCAAATTTCTATTCTACCTTTTATATCTTCCAGGGAGAGAAAGATCAAAAAGTATCCAGCCGCAATATGGCTGTTTCATATATGTTAATATTAGATCTTTTATATTAATACTAGATCCTAATGGGCAACAACAAGATGAAGTGATGAAGTGTCCTCTCTGAGAGAAGGGACATCCTTGAGTATCTTGACCACAAAGATTAAAGATATAAGAAAACCAGCCTAACATCACCAAAAAGAAATTTAAAGCAAGACTGTCATGAATTGATAGATGTCTTAAACATCTTGATTTGATGATCTGAAATAATGTATAGCTTGAACTGATTTTGGGCTAAAACAGGCCACAACTTTATTGGTCACAAATGTGAGAGGTTTGGCTTAGGCATTGGTTGAAACCAGACTTTATCTTGACTCCTGCCCATCTGAAAGGAGTCATACTAAGGGCAAACCACCAGAAGGGGGAGTCCTATGACTTCCATCAAATAGAGGCACCCCAAGGGGTCCCCGTTGGGGTAGTGGCATGGCCCTAGCCATGGCAGGGCTTTGGACAGAATCTACACACACACACAGATCCCTTTAACAGGATACCCTTATCGATGAAGGGCAGGCAGAGGCTACAACCTCCCCTCCCTTAAACAAAGGCTTACCAAGTATGAATTGGCCAAGCATGGGTGACAAGGCCGGGACTGGCGTAGAGGGGGCATCAATCTCCCTCCCCCATGCCAGGTCACCACAAGGGCCTGAATGCCCGGCCGGAACACCGCCCCCCAGAAGGTGAGCGGACTTACTTCATGCACCTGCCTTGGTTAAACTTGATTGCATAGCCTTCTATCCCAGCTTGCAACTACAACTTCCCTTTTCATCACATTCTCATTTTCTGTGTATAAGAGCTTATCCAAAAGTATCAGAAAATTTCTAGACCATCTCTCTCTCTCTCTCTCTCTCTCTCTCTCTCTCTCTCTCTCTCACACACACACACACACACACACACACACAACATGAAACACTCTGACTAGATAGATACCATCATAAAATGGTATGGACCTTTGTTGGCAAGGTAATGTCTCTGCTTTTTAAGATGCTGCCTAGGTTTGTCATTGTCAACGAAGGTCCGTTTGTCATTGTCAACAAAGGTCCGTATAGTTAAAGCTATGGTTTTCCCAGTAGTGATGTATGGAAGTGAGAGCTGGACCATAAAGAAGGCTGATCACCGAAGAATTTATGCTTTTGAATTATGGTGCTGGAGGGGACTCTTGAGAGTCCCATGGACTGCAAGAAGATCAAACCTCTCTATTCTTAAGGAAATCAGCCCTGAGTGCTCACTGTAAGCTGAGGCTCCAATACTTTGGCCATCTCATGAGAAGAGAAGACTCCCTGGAAAAGACCCTGATGTTGGGAAAGATTGAGGGCACAAGGAGAAGGGGACTACAGAGGACGAGATGGTTGGACAGTGTTCTCAAAGCTACCAGCATGAGTTTGACCAAACTGCGGGAGGCAGTGGAAGACAGAAGTGCCTGGCGTGCTCTGGTCCATGGGGTCACGAAGAGTCGGACACGACTAAACGACTAAACAACAACAACAACAAAAAGTATGGAAGGACATAGGCTGTGAATAGAGACTAATTAACAGCAAGCGAAATTTATGTAACATTAGAATCAATGGGGATTTTATCAGAAGTATTTTATTTTACCAAGAGAAACATTGTTTTCTTGTATTGCGGTCAGTTTGTCAAGGGCAAACCTCTCACTAGCATTCTTTCACCGACTGTAACACATATTACAAGTGTGGTTGCAAGCTGTCAGAAACCCGTGCTGTTTTCCATATGCTCTGCACCTCCCATAAAGTCATTGATTGTGCTGTTACTGCTCCAGATATATTTGACATTTAAGACTGTGTGCATTTGGTTGCTTGGCTTCAGAATTTAAGATGAAAAGAAAGGAGAGGGAGGGAGGGAGGGAGGGAGGGAGATTCTGTAAATCCTGTTCTTGTGAGGCGAATGTATGGATCCTAAGAAATTTCACTGATTTCAGTTATTTAGGGACGTTTTTAATGTGGGACATTTTAATGTATTTTTAATCTTTGTTGGAAGCCACCCAGAGTGGCTGGGGAAACCCAGCCAGATGGGCGGGGTACAAACAATAAATTATTATTATTAGTAGTAGTCATTTTGGATTTACAAAGAGATTAATTTGCTTCCACCTTGAATATAATTTATATATGGTTTCCAATCCATTGAGTCTGGTTTTCAACAACTCTCCACTTTTTCCTGCCTTGTGCACGACTTCCTAGGCTGGCCATGTTTCCATCTTTTTTCCTAATCAATTTGATTTATGCAGTTGCATCTAGGATTCCCATTTCTTCCTTCCATTATACCTTGAGTCTCTCATTCCTTAAAGTGTGTCCCATCACAAGTAATCAGCTTCATACTTTTCAGTGCATGTCCATCTCTCGTTCTATCCAGTTTGTCTATGTTAGTTTTCCTTTCTATCAACTCACTACAGACATTCTTCTCCAGGTTCCACATTTCAAATGCTTTATTTTTTCCAGTTGCCTGTGCTGAATTCACATCCCCACAGAGTGATGCTCTACCTGCATGTTTTATATTTTTCTGTGGGCAGAAAAACTAATCATTTACATATCATTTGTGGATTGACAACCCTACTGCCAGAAGGTGCTTCCTGATTTAAAATGTCCACCTTTCCATAACTATTGGACTTTACATAGTAAGACTTTTCTAGATAATGCATAGTGATATGTTTCTTCCAATATCCTGTATATCACTTAGATCTGAAAGTGATTAATCCGTACACAAAGTGTGTGTGTGTGTGTGTGTGTGTGTGTGTGTGTTATTTCTCATGCAGCGGTACTTCGGTTTTCAAACGTAATCTGTTCCAGAAGACCATTCGAGTTCCGAAACATTTGAAAACTGAGGCGCAAAGGCCAGTCTGCAAATTTAATAAATAAAATTGGGAAAAAATTCAGTGGAAGTTGTTCAACTTCCAAGGTGTGTTTGTAAACAGTATCATTTACTTCCAGGTTTTCGGTGTTTGAAAACCGAAATGTTCGACTTCCAAGATGTTCAAAAACTGAGGTACCACTGTACTTGCTTCCAACCACTATCTATATGCTTGTAGATACATTACAACAGGATATTTTTAACTTGTCATGAATATCATTGTTATATTCTCATTTAGTCTTAGGTCATGGATCTAAAAACTGGTATCATTGTATTTATTATATTCTGCAGTGTTTCCTCTATATCATCCTCATACCATCAGCAAAGCAGAACCAAATATCTTTCTCATTTCATTTAATACTAATCAACTGCTTGCTTTATTTCATTAATTGCTACTTCTATAAATAAAAGCAAGGGAAAGTGGATGTCCTTTGCTCATTTTTTAATACTGATTTTGGCCTTTTGTTGAATATAGCTTCCTGCTTTTTGTAGAACTTATAAATAGACTATGTCCCCAAATCTATTTTTGCCTTCTGCAATGGGCGAACATTTTCAATGTCATCAAAGGTTTTTTGTAGCTCAATAAATGCTATATAAGTATTGACCCTCATTTCCAATCTCCTTTATATCCAAATTGGAAAGAAGCTTTTCCTCACTCCTTTTTAGTTTTTGAAAACCAAAATGACCCTCACTTCATTTAATTTTAGACCAACGCTTCTTTGAATTATCTTGGCTGTCTATTTATATGTCATTTTTTAGTTGTATCAATTAGTTCTTCAGTTTGCTGTTCTCTTTAGTTTGTTTGCCTTTGGGTGGATAGGTACTTTTATAATCCATTATTGACTGATATATTGGTGCTTTTCAACATTTTTATTACTAGTTAAGGCTGTATTTTATTTAGAAGAAGAAGAAGAAGAGTTTGGATTTGATACCCCGCCTTTCACTCCCTTTAAGGAGTCTCAAAGCGGCTAACATTCACCTTTCCCTTCCTCCCCCACAACAAACACTCTGTGAGGTGAGTGGGGCTGATAGACTTCAAAGAAGTGTGACTGGCCCAAGGTCACCCAGCAGCTGCATGTGGAGGAGCGGAGACGCGAACTCGGTTTCCCAGATTACGAGACTACCGCTCTTAACCACCACACCACACTGGCTCTCTTTAGGATTATTTGTCATTAACATTTGTTGTCTACAAGATTAAACCAGCTGATCCTCTGTTTCCTCATTTCATTTACCTAGTCCAAATAATCTTGCTTCCTTCCTGGCTGTGGCATTCCAGTCACCTACTGGCACCATTCAGGCATTCACTTAAGTATGTGTGGAGCAAAAGCAAAGATGTGGGCAGGGGCATGGACACAATTCATGCACACAACATCGCTGGGGATGTACTCCTCTTTAGACCTCCATATGTTTAACATGAATGTCTACACACATCTGCTTGAAACTGAAGGGCCTTCTCAGTGGTGACACCCTGCTGTCCAGAATGCAGCTCACCTGGTGCCTGAATTGTTATCTTTCCCCCATCCTCACAGAAAACACTCACCCCACCCTAAGCCTGGACTTTTATCCTGTTTCTCTCTGGCCCTTCAAATGTTTACTGTGGTACTGTGCACTTTTGAAGTTTATATTGATGATTATTTTTTTGATAGCGCTTTAACAAAACACCATTTTTTATGTGAAGGGCAGAGCATATATTCATGCATAAATATACCATCTCCATTTATCTACAGGCTCTTAGCCCATTGCTCTTTCATTTGCTTTCCTTCTCCCTGTTTGACAGCTCTGTGGGCTGCTTATAACATTGCAAATATTGCTTATATATCACACCGCAATGTCAAGTCTAATTTGCTTTCCTGTAACCATCCCACACTTTCTATAGATCTTCTTATTTTCTCCCCCATCAAATAGAAGTTTAATGTTCCTTCTCCCCAGATGACCTATTTCCATTTTAAAAAATATAATCTATTCATATATTTTTTTACCATGTATCTATTATCCCTACCATTCTTTATGGAATAGTCATTTTCACAGATGCTGTTGGTAGAATCTGTATGTGCATACAGCACAAAATGAGCATTTAGGCTGCATTCAGACAACACTTTGTTCCCTTTTCCAGATGTTTCTTTACCTGTTATTTTCCACATTCTATGTGTGATCTTCCACACAAGATAAACACTTTTGGAAAACTATTGGAATCTAGCCAACATTTAGTGTTCTTTTCTGTGTTGTTTGCTTCCAGGAAAAAATTCACTTGCAGCCCCATGAACCAAGAACATTGTGGGAGTTTTGTGTTGTCATGGCACGTGACAAAATTTGGAACAGTATCCTGGTGTACAGTTCTTTCCCACTAATTTAAAAATGAGTGCAACAGGGCAGTATATTGATCAAGAAACCACAGTTACATAATGTAACAGGTAAAAAGCAGGCAGAGACGCATTATCATTACAATCAGTAAAGCTAACAATAATCTCCATATCAAAGTGTGCCCTTATTCTGTTTGATACTTCTATACGCCTCAATAATTCTGAGAGCTGTAGTTTGCTAAGGGTGCTGAGAGTAGTTAAGAGACCCCAGTCCCCTTACAGAGCTACAATTCCCAGAGTTCCATGGGAACAGGGATTGATTGTGAAACCATCTCAAGAATGTAGCTTTTTGAAGAGAATTGGGGCCTCCTAACAACTCTCAGCTCCCTTAACAAACTACAGCTGCCATAATTCTTTGGGGGAAGCCATGACTGCTTAAAGTGGTACCATAGTGCTTTAAATGTGTGATGTGAAGGTCACCCTAAGCCAGTGGTCGGCAAAGTTTTTATGGCTTGGGCCACAAAAGTGCAAGTAGATAAATAGGCACCGCTCCAGCGGGAAGGTAAACGGTGTTTCCGTGCGCTGCTCTGGTTCGCCAGAAGCGGCTTAGTCATGCTGGCCACATGACCCGGAAGCTGTATGTCAGCTCCCTCGGCAAATAAAGCGAGATGAGCGCCGCAACCCCAGAGTCAGTTACGACTGGACCTAATGGTCAGGGGTCCCTTTACCTTTACCTTTACCTTTACCTTTACCTTTACCTTTACCTTTACCTTAAGGCATTTTTGGCACAATTTAACCCCCGCTGCTGGCTTTCCAGGACATTTGCCTGATTTCCGAAAAATAATGTAGGATGCCTTTTACAGAGGCGAATTCCCAGACATGTCTTGGAAAATCAGGCAGCCCTAGTTATGGTCTAGCACTACTGAAATGCTGGCTTACAAATTCAGAACTAAATAGAAAATATTTTAATGAAATCTACCATTGCTACTTTTCCATTACTACCATGATTGGATTTAAACTTTGTCTGCATGGATTCAAATTGCATCTCCCTACATTCGCTTCAAAGTTAAAATTGAGGGTGGAGATTTGTTCTCAGTTTGAATGATTTAAATTGCATTTAATTTAACTGGTCCTGTGGATCAGAGAAGGTAAAATTTGCCATGTTCTTTTACTGCAGATGTTATTTAACATAGAGAGCTGCGTTTGTCAAGACAGAATCTTGTTCCTGCAGGGAAACGCCGCAAGTAAAGCGTAAATGTAAAAAATGGCATACTCTGCAGTGACACAAGACCTTTATCTCTTGCCCACAAATATTATAGCAGATATAACATGAATATAACTTCCCATAGACTTATTCTGGTCATGCAACACTTGTTTTCACATCTTCTTGGAGCTAAATAAAAAGCCTATGGCACAGGCTTGTGGAATCTATGAATATATATAGATTGTTGACAAAGATGATATACAGCCTGCAACCTGCTCACCTTTGAAAAGGGGAGACCAACAGAGCAGTGTAAACAGGACGAGAAATATACCATGTTCATTGGCTCGATTTCTTCAATGAATAGATTGTGTTTGCATTCATATGTTTTATCTCAGTGTTCCAGAGGGTGATACTCCTTTCTGGAGGAATATTCATGGAGGTGACAGCATTAGAATAGATTTCAAGAGTCTTGTTATCTCGACAGTGCCAAGCTGACTTGTTAAGAAACCTTAGTATAAAAGTTAAGATTACAGAACAAAAAATAGATAGCTCACCAGTGGTGACCAGTGCCCGTTGGGACTCCTAGGGCAGAAGGCAAGGAAGACAACAACAGGTTGTTTCTGCAGGCTTCCCATCCATAGTTTGGAACCTCTGAAGATCAAGATACTAAATGGTGGGGGGAGACGTCACAGCAGCAAGCCTGCTGGTGGGTGTTTCTGGCTGGCCACACACTGACCTTGAAAGATCTGTGGTGGTTGCCTGTTTTCCACTTAGTCCAATCTAAGGTGTTGACATGGCCCTAGATGATTTGGGCCCTAAATAGCCAAAGGAGCCCCTCCCCCATATCAAGCTACTTGGGTGTTCAGATTGACCTGTTACCAATGCTACCCCCCACTCCTGTGGTGGGTGGGGTTGGTGGTATGTTAGAGGGCCTTCTCTGGGATGGCCCCCCAGTTAAGATTGTGGAATGACCTCCCTTCTGAGGTGTGACTTGTACCATCCTTGTGTGCTTTTCAGTTATTGGTCAAGTTATTGGTCTCTACCCTTTAGATGAGTGGATGTTTCTGCATTCTTGTCTCTCAATATCGTGGCCAGTGGGTTTTGTGATAAGTGTATTTTGCTTGTAACTGTGATATTTTCTGAAAGCCCCCCGCCTCCCCGGGGCCATGCATGAAGGTTGGGCTATAATAATAGTGGCGGTAATGGCTGTCTGCTGCAGAAGCTCAGCCCCTTACATTTGAAGAGTGAAGGGAATGGCAGCAGTGGCATTCCCCTTATGAAATAGGAATCATGCGGGGGGGGGGGGATGCATGAAGAGGGCTGATGTGGACTGCCAGGACAAGGTCTAAGGAATAGGTCATAGCTTAATGCATAATGGCTTTGCCTTATGTTCATGGAGAACCAAGTCAAGAGTTACATCTGCACCATATGCTCAAAGCATCTTCAAAGCTCATAGCTTCCCCCCAAGAATCTTGATAACTAGTTTCTTAAGGATGCTGAGAATTGTAAATTTGTGTGTGCCTAGCAGGGTGATGGGAACTATCGTTCCATGCACTTTAAACACATGGTGTGTAACACTGACGGTTGTTATTCCTAGATAAATAGCTATTCTTTCCCTGGATCCAAAGTGATGCCCTTTTGAAGTGACTGAAAACCAGCACAAACCCTTAACATTTTTGTACTTAATTTTGTTAAATAATAAAAAAGCAACACGTCCAGAAATTAATCTGGAAGCACGAACAATGAAATTTTGACATGGTTAGTTGCCTTTGATCGGGCCGCTGTGTCAGAAGCCCAAAAGCCAAGATCAATTCATGTATGGCCCCTTTGTGTTGATGATGGGAAGCCGCGCTGCATAGAAATGCATTTTCATTTGTGCGTTGTATAGAGACAAGGGCCCAGCTGCCCACTCTTCTATAACAGACCTTCATGTCACCATTGTTCTTTCTTGTGTTGAAGGGAAAAAATGTTTGTTTCTGGTGCAGGGGGAAACAGATGCTCTTGCAAGGCTCTAGGAGCTACTCAAATGAATTAAAAAGCAAACTCTGAGGAAGAGGGCGGGGTGGAACGAGAAAAAGAAAAACAGAAACAAAAGGAAAAGACCATCAAATGTACCGATGGGAAAACATTGCATGTCCAAATAGGAGATGCTGTAGACTTGTCAGCACGCTATTTTATATGGAATCGGACCATTGGTCTACTTTGTTCAGTATTGTCTCTCCAAGATCTATTCTACATGCCCTTCTGTGTGTGGAGCAGTGTGTTAAGGCAAGCCTATCCAGATAACGTAGATCAAGGTGGGGAATCCTTTTGCTTCATGGGCCAGATCTTTCCCAAGGTTGTCCTTCTTGGCTAAATGGGAATGTCCACCTGACAATCCCATGATTTCATTATGATATCGCATGACTGACTGCTGGGCAGCCCCCATCATTGCTGACCATTGGCCAGACTGGTTGGGTTTATGGAATTTTGGGATCCAGTAACATACTGTAGGCCAGAGGTTCCCAACTCCTACTTTAGAAAATAGCCAACTTGGAGGGAAAAGAGCTAAAGCGGAGATGAACTTGACCTAACATTGCAGTTGTGGGTAACTTTCCCTGAAAAGCAGCCTAAGCAGATGAATAAGGAGAAGCGATTAAGCTACATCCCAAAGCTATGGAGAGGGACATAGCTCTGTAGTGAGAGTATCTGCCTTGCATGAAGACGGTCTCAGGTTCAGTCCTTGCCGCCTCCTGGTAATGTCTCCTGCCTGGAACCTTGGAAAGCCCTTGGATATCCTAGTCAGTGTTGACAGCATTTAAGCAGATGCACCAGAGATCTGGCTCATTATAAGGCAGCCTCCCATGCGCCTTAGAATATGGCAATCCTTGTTCAGCTTGGTGAATCGTAAGTGGTGCAGGTCTGCCCTCATTTTAAGCATTTTATTCTTTCCATCATCCTCTTCTTTAAAAGTTGAAGGCTGACCTCTTTCCGCTGTCAGTTCTGCTTTTTTATCGATTCCCTTTCCCTACCTTAGATGTAGAAATGTTTCACCCAAACAATAGCATGCAGGTGCTTCCCAGTTACAATTGCTGTCTTTCTGAGCTTGTTTGCTGAAATGCCATATGACCTACACCTCAGCAAATATCACCAGCAATTTTAATAAAGCTCCTGTTTTTGTATGATTCATGGCTTTGGGTAACATAATGTCTTTACTGCTGTTTATTACAATGCTTTAGTAAACTAAAATAAGAAAGCATCAGATAGCAAGGCGAGCGTGATCCTTCTTTTTCTTTCTTTTTTAAACAATGCTGTCCTTGTTTAGGGATTGGAAAAGCAAAGTCAGCTACAGCAAGGCTTACTATGAACAATAAAAGAAAAAACCTACCCCTTCCTGAATGTGTCCTTTGATGCCAAACAATAACAAACATGTATTTGAACCGCAAGAGGAAGGATTGTATGACCACTCGTAGCAATCGTTTACAAAATCTGTCTTCAATGCAAATCAAAATATGGTAATATTTCTTTTGCCAAGTGATGAATCATAAATTCTAGGAGTGGGTGTGTGGCAGCAGTGCTGATTAATAAGCAATAAAGTGGGAGAAAAAGGGTTGAAGCCACACAGTGTTGAGACTGCATAAAATTATGTCATGGTCAAAATATATATTAAACAGCCATTACAGGGTTCCCCCCACCCCACTCCATATGGAAGCCTATTGCACCAGTAATATTACTCCACCAGTCAAATTCTACATAATGATGCAAAATGGACTTAATATCATGGATGCAGATAAAATCTATTCAAGTGTTCCTCTTCTGGGTTAACTCAACACGAGGGAGGAAAGCTCAGATGAGTGTGCTTGTTCCGCCACCCTGCCACTGCCCCCATTTGCCCTCCATGAGTTGTAGGGAGGACTCACACAGCAGGGATCCAGCTTTTATTGTGTAGACTCCCTTGTGTGATGGGCTCTACATTGTGCAGGGAGCCTACCTAAATACATCAGGCTCACTTCTGCAGACTCAAGTTGGGTGGTGATGGACATGTGGGTGGTAATTGCTATGGATCTAACTCACTTCTCCCTACTTGCCCTGCATTCCCTTGCATGTTGATTTAACCCGGGGACAAGCTGTGAACGGATGAGCAGCATCACAAATGGAGCACTCATGCCTGAAGCGATGTAGGTTTCTGCCGCAGGCACCGAGGGAACTCTATTCCCAACATAACAAGCGGGATTAAGCCCCCTGCTCCACTGATGTGCGTGGAAACTTGACTTGGGCTTGCCTTGGCATTAAGTGCCCGCTGTCATTCCGATCCCCTAATATGGGACATGCATGAGACATAAAATGGAGTCATAAGTCAGACACCTTTTTGTCCCATTGCAATTTGGGCTGAATAGCTGCCCATTTATGAAAAGCCTCATCGTAGGCCTGCTATACCCATCCCCATGAACTCTGAGTTTGCTCCAAGTATTTCCAAAGAACAGGGGTGTGCTGGGGCTCCTTCTGTATAATAATCCCAGCATAAATTAAATATCCCAGTAACCAATTGGCCCAAGTACTCTCCAGTTTCCTGCTTTTAGGTTTGCCGGCATCCCACCTCATCCTCCTTATCCTTTTATTTCTTGGGAATTTCCCTATATAAAAGAATGAAGCCATCAACATTTTCCCCTTTCCAAATCCTCTCCTTTGTAGCTGGGAGAATATGAAAACCAAGAGGGCTCTTAGAATAGGGAAGGCATCCTTCCTAACTGCACCCAATGGATCAGAGTGAAGCAGAACTGATAATGTGGACCTACTTGCTCCCCTTCCTGTCTCCTCTGAAGGCGTCCAGCCTTCTTGGCACCATATATGCCTTTTGGTTGAACGTTCATCTTAGCATTCTCAGACTGGAATGGAATATTCTAATTCAGCAGCCAGCATCACGGTAAAGCAGAGTGCAAGAAGAACCAAGGTGAACCACTGATGAAGATGCCTACAAGGGAAATAATGTGTTCAACTAAATCCAGAAGACTGAGCCAAACAGGAACTAACCTAATCCCATACGCATTTATGTACACCTCCTAATATTACAGTTTCTCTAAATAATGTGCCATCAAATTCCAGGCAGAATTTTCATAACCTTACAAATATCACATTGTTATCGGTATGTAATGTCTACAGGCTCCAGCACCAGAGACTCAGGTGCTTACATAAGGCAGCCCCGAAGGTAAAAATGAAATATGGTCACACTAGCCATAGAGTTGTCACAAACGTAATGACAAGGAATCCCAAAGGAGTGCAATGAAGATTTGCTGAGACTGAAAAAATACTACCCAGTTGAGATGGAAAGTACACCCCCCTCTCTCTAATAGGAAAGGAACATTCCCACACTCTTCTCTTCTGCTCTTATTAATGTTTTGACCTCATATTTCAGGAGTTGTGTCTCTGGACTACATTTTTCATTTTTTAACAAAAATGTACAGAAATCATGAAGTGAGGATTCTGATGCCTTGTTTATAATTAATGAAGGCTGTCAATGGCTACTAGTCATGATGGTTGCACTCAGGTCCTCCTTATAAGCATTTCATGTGCATCTAGTTGGCCACTCTGAAAACAGGATGCTGGACTAGATATGCTTTTGACATGATGCAACATGACTTTCTTATAGTCTTAATTGTAAGCTTTAGGGAAACAGAAACTAGCGCTTGCAAAAATCCAGTCATGTTATTCTGTTGGGGAGTGGGTCTAAGAGGGATAATAATATGACATTTTCATAAGACTAAGAGATACATCAAAATCACAATGCATAAACCACCTTTTGAGTTTCACAGAATTCTTTCTCAGCTCAATGTTAATACAGTGGAACCTCATGTTATGTACCGCCCCCCTTACAAATGTTTTGGGTTATGAGCTCCGCTAACCAGGAAGTAGATGCCCCTTGTTGCAAACTTTGCCCCGGGATGCAAGTGGAAGTCGCACGGTGGTAGTGCGGCAGCAGCGGGAGGTGCCATTAGCGAAAGCACGCTTCATGTTAAGAATGGTTTCAGGTTACAAACGGACCTCTGGAATGAATTAAGTTCCTAACCAGAGGTACCAGAGGTACCACTGTACAAAAATGAAAGGAAGGGGTTGGAAAGGAAAAGCAGTAGTGGACAGCATGAACGGGAAGGCACTTACCTGACCTCCCAGCAGGCAAGTCACTGCTGCTTACTGGAAGGGTGAAGGGTGCAGTGATAGGCAAGGTCAGCGCATTACAAATTCATTGACTGAGCCAATCTGTCATTTCTGCCAATGGATTTGTACCATTGTACCCCTGCCTTCCCCTTCCCTTCCCCTTCTACAACCCGATAAGCAGCAGTGACTCATCTGCCAGGAGGTCAGGTAAGCCCCTCCACTCCACCATGCCATCTGCTATTGGTAGGTTATTGGTGGTAGATGCCATGGTAATTGCTAATATGTTGTAGTCTTTATGGCAATGCAGGAAACTCTTTGTAGACGAGTGGTATTAGTTTGGGTCTAGCAAACAAGACATACCCTTCAGCATTTCTCCACTGAAATTAGGGACATTTTATTCTATCATCATCATCATCATCATCATCATCATCATCATTAATAATACCCCACCCATCTGACTGGGTTGCCCCAGCCTCTTTGGGCAGCTTCCAACATAATTAAAAACACAATAAAACATTAAACATTAAAAAAAGACTTCCCTATACAGGGCTGCCTTCAGATGCCTCAATGACCTGTTGCACCAAGATAGACCAGGATAAAGATGCTCTCGTTTTGAAAAGATAAATACCAGCAAATATTAAATCTGTTTCTTTCTGGCGCATGGGGCCATTATTTTATTGCCAGAGAACAGAAGTTAAGAACAATGTGGTAGTCCTATTAGCAAAACTGAAGATTAAATTTACATGATGCACTAGGTACACAGAATCAATAAAACTGGGCAAATTATCTAGTGGTTGGAGGACATGTTTCCCCCTTAGACAAAGTCCCATTGTTAAGTCAGAGCAGTTATTGAAAGCTGTTTACTGTACCAGCCCCTAGAAAATCACAGACATTTTCTCCAGAGCCCACTGAATCATTTCAAGCTATTTCATCCTGTGGGCCTTTTCAGTATTGCGCAGTATATTACCTAGGAAATGCAGGCTGTAATATTATGCTTTCCTATGTGTTTAGCTTTAGTTTAATATATGTGCACTCCCTAAGTGGGGAATTTCAATCAGACCACTTGGGACAAGTTTAAACAGCATCAATTGCTCCAGTGCCCCAGGGAGGGACAATTTATTGTTGATATTCTGTGGTGAATGTAACCTTCCCTCCATTTACAGAGGCTGATTTTGTCAGTAGGAACCATAATATATAATTTCTAAAAACATTCTAGTTATTGTGCAGCACTGATATGTTAACACCCTCCTTACCTTGCTGCCCAGGGCGGTAGAAATGCTAAGTTTTTCTTTTTCTTTTTTAACGTAATGTCACCTGCAGTGTTTGTTTTCCAATGTGGTGTCTGGAATTCTAATGTAATGGCAGGTTACTAGAAGAGCATGTTGGGAGATATTTTTTTCCAAAGAAAGAATTGCCAACAACAAAAAACTGCTAGGAAGACACTATTAACCTGCTTGACCTTCGGCCGTGTGCCTAGCAGAAAGGAGAAACGAAAGCTGATTCTTTATTTCACTCCATTTTCTTCAGTATTTTATCTTATGGCAAGAACTGCAAGGTGCTTGGAAGCTATGGAGTCTCTTCCATTGTAAGTTGCTGTAGCAAATGGCTTTTAAGTAATTGTGTAGTTTGATGGTCTTCTTCCTATATTCAGGAGATGCCAACAGATAGTTAAAAATGAGTTCCCATCTAGAAACTGCAGGGCCTTTATTTGGGGGTGGTTATTGGTTTGTGTCTACTTTTTTGTTGTTTTTATTGTTGTTCTTATCAAGTATTCTATGCTTTTCTATTGTATTTTTATCTTGTGAATCACCCTGAGATCTGTGGATGAAGGTGGTATACAAATTTAATAAATAGAAAGAAAGAGGTACTTGACACCTGTGAGGTTGGAAAAAGAACTGCTACCAATCTATGTTGGAAAAAGAAGGCACTTTCTACCACATGTGGTGGATGTGCAAAATAACAAAAGCTTTCTGGGAAATGATATATAATGAGATTAAAAAAATGTTTAAAATAACTTTTTGTGGAAAAAACAGAAGCCTTTTTAGTAGGAATTATAGGTGATGAAATACCAAAGGAGCAGAAGAGATTATTTATGTACGCAACAACAGCAGCAAGGATACTTTTTGCCCAGAGATGGAAGTATGGCAAAGTCCCAACCAGAGAAGATTGGATAATCAAGATGACGGACTATGTTGAAATGGCAAAATTGGCAGAGAGAATCAGAAACCAGCATGACAAGAAATTTAATAAAGAATGTGAAAATGTATATAGACTATCTTAAAGAACACTGCAGACAATTAAAAACGTTGGCAGGATTAATAAAACACTTGTAAGACAATAATTCTGTGGTTATAAATGGAAATTTGAATACAAATTTGGATGATATTATAAGATGCAATATACTTTGGAAACTACAGGGGAGCGGGGGGAAGTCCAAGGATTCAGCGAATCCTGTTTATGTATAAAATTGATTATATTTGAATGTAAAAGTTATTTGTAAAAACTAAAAATAAAAACAGAAAGAAGAAAGAAAGAGCTAGAGTTTACTTTACATGGTCCATGGAATGTCCATAAATGAGTGGAAAATGTATTACTCAGCCATTCAAACAGTTTAGATGATTAAACCTTGAAAAATAGGATGGAAGGGATGTATCTAGCACCTTCTATATCTAGCTTCTAGTGAATATTGAAGAGGCTTTTGAAACTTGAAGAGTATAGTTTAGGACCCACTTTATTTTTGTGACTGAAAGTTGTTTTAAACTGTTTTTAATCTTTTGCTTTAATGTTGTAACCCACCCTGGCAGCTAAGAGTGAACAGCAGCTAAATCATTATAATTAGAATGCACAATTTTGTTCAAAAACACATGGGGCAAAATCTAGTATCTCAAATGTTCTGCTGTGCCATTACCTGGGTGCCATTACATCCTTGTATACGGAGGCCCTTCCTCAGTGCACGCAAGATTGAATAGGTTACCTTGAGTGTTCCATCACAATTTTTTAATCTGTATTTTAATAGGTGGATAACTTAGACAAAGAATGAGTCACTCAGAGGCTTATAATAGAGTCGAGAAATTTGATGTAGAACTCCTAAATTCTAGAGTGAACCACAAGGCCATCCTCCTTCATGATGACATCTTCTTTTTTGCAAGAATATAGTCATGCATTGGATATTGGGGGTGATGCAGACAGAAGCCTCATAGTAAGAAGCTGTGATGTATCCTAGCTGTGTGCTCAAGTCTCAGACCATCAAGCATGAAAGGGAGAGGTATGTGCAGCATCAGCTCCTCCAATCAGAGAACTGCATGAAGCCCCTGTTGATATAAACACAAGGAGTCCATGGTTGTTTGCCTTTGCTTGCTTGCATTTTAGGGTCAAGGCTGACGAACCAGAACTACCATACTGCTCTGGCAAGATCCTGAGCCCAAACAGGAAGTCTTTTATAGTAAGGTTAGCAGATTCTTTTCAAAGAATCCGGGAAAAAGGTTATTTAAGTTATTTTTTAAAAAAGAAGTCATATCTTCTCCTCTGTGGTCTCCTCTGTTGCGCAGCCTTCCTCTGGGCCCTGGCCTACTTTCTTGGAGCGCTAGCCTCCATGGAGTAGGCTCGGGTCGGGCCTGGGCTCGGCCACGTGTCCTTGCCCTCCCGGTGCTCTCCTACTCTCCCCCTCAGCGGAGGTGGTGGCAATGCAGCAACGTCAGGGCTCCCCTCTTTTTTATGCTTCCTCTTTCTCTCTCTTCCTTCTCCTTTTCCTCTCCTCCTTATCCCTGCATCGGCTCCGGGGTTTTCCTGGCCCCGGAGCGCTGCTGGGCAGTCAGACGGGTGGCAGGCGCTCTTGCTCCTGGTTCGATTTGGGTCATAGGGGGGTCAGCAGTTCCCCCAGTTGATGTGCCAGGAGTCCCCGGTACCCCTTTGTCAGTGGTAGCAGCAGCGGCAGCAGCAGTCTCAGCAGCCTGGAGACAGCCTGGTAGTGCAGTTGGCTCTGACTGGCTCCAGGAGCTACTCACTGCCGTGGCACCCGCCATTTTGCCTCACCGGAAGTCCCCATATGATGTGTCTTGTGCCATAACCAATCACGCAACATTCATTCCCTCTTAATAAATCTACAACATTAAATGAAATCTGGGGACAATCCGGGGACGGATTTTGTCTGGGAACAGATTTGTCAATCCAGGGTCTGTCCCCAGGTAACGGGGACATCTGGTAACCATATTTTATAGCCCTTCCTGTTCAGAAGAGTGCAATGTCCAGCCTGGATGAATGGGGCGTGCTTAAAGCCAAGCAACAGGAAGTGGTCCTTAGTTGTAGTTCTTATGGTTCATATAGGCATAGGCAAATTTGGCCCTCCAGATGTTTTGGGACTACAGCTCCCATCATCCCTAGATAACAGGACCAGTAGTCAGGGATGATGGGAATTGTAGTCCGAAAACATCTGGAGGGCTGAGTTTGCCTATGCCTGGTTCCTTACACAGGGCACCCACAGACCAAGGTTCCTAGTTTTCATGGCACAGCAAAATGTAGCCCTGTCAATTGTATAAATAAAACCCAGGTGAAGAGGTAAATTCTTCAGGCAAGCTTGAACCTGATGCAGTGTGGAGGGATTCTGGGTCAATTCCTCCCATCCCCCATGTATCACAAAGATCAGCCAAAGCAATCAGGGCGAAAAGATGCTAGGCCATTTCTTTTGTATTACTCACTACTCCCTTTAATAATTTTTCATCACATTAAGAATAGTTTATATTACAAAGTGCCTCCAAGAGACCGTCAGGTTCTTTCTGCCTGTTCGCAGACTATAAACTACCAAAGGAAAGCTTGTAATGACTGCTAAAAAGCCAATTCCCAGCTCTCAAGCACCTCAATTTTCAGATTATTCTGCAGATCATTTTGAATGCAGGCTATTGAATTCACTAAATATTGTGACTATTGAATGCCTATTGAAATGAAAATGAAGATAGATAGATTGGTCTAGGATTCAATGGAAAGACCTAAATCTACAAGAGAATATTACAACTTCTGTAGGATACTTTTAAGGGACAATAGGTATATTCAGACCAAGTGGTCACTGAATGGTCCTTTTTAAGATATTTTGTTGAAAAACCGGCTATTTTAAAGGGAAACAGAACAAATAAAGAACCTGACATTTTTCAAATACAGTTCTCCTTCTAGAATTACTGTTTCCAACTATTTTTCCTGATGTCCGGTGCCTTACACCACAATGGAACCATGTTTTATCTGCAATTATTCTGAATGCAAGGTGGTCTTGTAATTACAGCTGTTTTCTGCTTTGGAAAAAAAAAACGAGAAACAACCCCTATATTCAGGGTTCATTTATCCAGGATACAAAATGGCTTTTCAACTGCTGCTATAGTGATGCAATGATTGGTATGTTATTCTACTCTGAGAATTTTAAAGGGGGGGGGGGGAGTTAAATTAGACTTTGTATTTACTTGCTTTTTTGAGTGTGCAATAAGGAGTGGGTGGGAACCCCACACTCTATGGCTGACTACAACCCCAAAACATAACAGGAAGATGTGCTTCTTATTTGAAGGATTAAACATGCACCCACCCTGTGGAATGCCCTCCCATCAGATGTCAAGGAGTTGAGTAACTATATAACCTTTTTAAGGATTAATATTTTATTTAATATATATATATATGTTAGAAACCACCCAAAGTGGCTGGGGCAACCCATTCAGATGGCTGGGGTACACATAATAATTTGTAATTATAAGAAGCAAAGCATTAAAACTGTGCCATCATAAATCTGAAAATATGAAGTTCTAATGCCCTTCTCGGACACACTTATTAAAAGGTGTCAACTCTATCCTTCCCTGTGGTCCCAGGAGTCCTCAGAACCCCAGCTGGTCTCTGATACTCAGAGCATCCCCTGGTGGGGAAGTTTTTCAGAGTTCTGTTACCCATTTTCGTCACCCAACACCACCCTGTTTTGCTTTCTATGCAGTGTGTTCTCTCCCTTCAGTGTTCTTAATTGCATGTTTGGTGGCAACGTCTGAAAGAGGCTTCAGTGTTGGTCTGCCTCTATGGAAAGAGCCACCACTGAAAACAACCAATTTCATACCACAACCCCCCCCCCCAACTCCACAGGAGTTAGTCACATGCTAAACATGGCCGCACTGTGGTCTAAACCACTGAGCCTAGGGCTTGCCGATCAGAAGGTCAGCGGTTTGAATCCCCGCGACGGGGTGAGCTCCCATTGCTTGGTCCCAGCTCCTGTCAACCTAGCAGTTTGAAAGCACGTCAAAGTGCAAGTAGATAAATAACTCTGGTGGGAAGGTAACCAGCGATTCCATGTGCTGCTCTGGTTCGCCAGAAGCAGCTTAGTCATGCTGGCCATATGACCCAGAAGCTGTACGTCGGCTCCCTCGCCCAGTAAAGCGAGATGAGCGCCGCAACCCCAGAGTCGTTCGCAACTGGACCTAACGGTCAGGGGTCCCTTTACCTTTACCTAAACATGGCCATGCAGGTTGGTGTTCCATGTGTTAGATACGGTGCATAGGAAGTATTCTTTTTGGTGGTGTCTCCAAATCTGTCAATAATCATCATCATCATAATTTGTTATTTATACCCCACCAATCTGGCTAGGTTTCCCCAGTTGCTCTGGGCGGCTCCCAACAGAATATTAAACACACAATAAAACATCAAACATTTAAACTTCCCTAAACAGGGCTGCCTTCAGATGTCTACTAAAAGTCAGATAGTTGTTTATTTCCTTGAGGGCGTTCCACAGGGTGGGCACCACTACCGAGAAGGCCCTCTGCCTGGTTCCCTATAACCTCACTTCTCGCAGGGAGGGAACCGCCAGAAGGCCCTTGGAGCTGGATCACTGTGGAATGGCCTCCCCAAAGAATCACAGAATTGTAGAGTTGGAAGGGACACCAAACGTCATCTAGTCTAACTCCCTGTAATGCACACATGTATGTCTCACCTCACTAAGGTATGTCTCACTCCAATTTTAGTGATGCAGGTAAATTTTCAATTTTTGTCTCTCTCTCTCTAGTTGTTGTTGTTGTTGTTGTTGTTGTTGTTGTTATTATTATTATTATTATTATTATTTCAACTTATACACCGTCCTATACCCAGAGGTCTCAGAGTGGTTCACAATAAGACCTCCAGGATGATGGGTTAAGTCATTTATTTATGATGATGCTAATTGGTTTTATGTAACTTATGAACATTGTTTTATTGTTTTGTTTATTATATGTTATGTTTTATAATAGCTTGTTTTTGCCAGTGATCCTGGTGATTTACACACATCTTTGGTGAACGGATATACTGAACTCCCTAAAACAATCAGTCAATGAAGTTTCTCAAAGGCTATTCTATGCATTGTGTTTATTAGTTATCATCATATACAATCAGCAGTACATCATTGTCCAAGACTGCCCATCCCAATCTAAACAGAGATGCACTCTTTCAAAAACTAGTTAAATGATGGGGCAAGTGCCTGAACATGTGTAGCAAATAGCTCAAAAAGCAGGAATGATATTTGCAGTATAATTTCAGTGCTCTGTCTCTGTTCATCAAGTTCAACTGACAAAAGTATTTCCTGGCTCAATGAATCTTTTGTTAGTAAAAAGAATGCGGGAGGTTAGGTGATATTGAGTGTGTAAAGAGTGTCTCTGCGACGGAATTCACCATAAAAGAATGATTTAACATATTAACAACTGTAGGAAGAGAATCTTTTTTTTAAAAATGAAAAATGAAACTGTTCCTATAATTTTTATTATTTATGTTTACAACACCTGTGTTTGGACTCTTTAATTCAGAGAGCCAAACTTTTCCTGTGTACAGTTTCAACAATGCATGGCAGTTCCTTGATTCCTTAATGACGAGCCAAAAAAATGTCAAAGGGTATTTTCCAAATAATGTTGGATTTAGAGGCTGGGCTTCATGTTGTAAAGCTATATTCACTCTTTCATCCTACATGCTGTCTTTCAACCATCAGCATTTAGATAAGGGTCCACAAAGAGCTGACAAAGACAAGGGACTCAACTAGATTGGTAACAAAAAAGCGATTTTATATGTGTTGTATATGCGATATAACATTGTGTCACCAGATGGCGCTGTGGAGTCCTGTTTTTCTCTACCTGTTTTCCCTGTTTAAATTTACAACGCATTTAACTGAAACACATTTTTTGATGTGTCTAGATCCAGCCAAGCTTGCTTTGCATTTTGGGTACCAAAACAATAACACTCAAAGATAATTCTGAAGGGGGAAAAGTTGTTTTAATACATAGTTTTCCAGAGTGACAAGACAATGTAAATGTGAGTCACTGACTTGCTGCAAATTAGTACCCTAATTTCTAACACAATTTTTTCGCATGTCCTGATGGAGTTCTGAGAGGCAGACACAGCATTATGTTCCTGATGCTCACAGGCCCTAATGTTTGACAATGGAAAACGCAGCATCAGTTTGATTACAAGAATAAACTGTGCAGGCAGCCTGGCTTAACGTGGAAGTGAGTCCTTCTTCAAAGGCTGCAGAGTGCTGTCCTGCCTCAGGTAATCTTGATCTACCTAGGAGACAGCTTTCTGGGTTTAAGGAAGAGTCCATTTGCATTAAGGATGGGGAATAAATCTGCACTTCCTGAAACCCTACACAAACCAAATTGCAGCCATCAAAACTTTGAATGTTTGAATGTTTGAATGTCTTTGAATGTTGTGGTGCAGTTCTCCACCCGGGGGGAGGGACGAGCAAACAAACACTGTTAATACCTTAGAGGGGTGTATGTTTCCAATTGTACTAATATGCCAAGGAATCGTGTGAGCAGATCACATTCTATATAATCATGCAAGTGGGGGGGAAAGGTGTAAGAAATCACATTGCCTTGAAATTGCTTGTGGTGGCAGCAACGGACAGACACAATTTTCATTTCCTAGCACGCACCAAGCTTTGCTTTTCCTGAGCCAGTAGAGGCCATTATTTTTTATACAGAAGCAGGTATTTAACCCCACCTCTGTGGAACAATGACCGCTCCCCGCTTAAAACGGGGGGCGCCCTTTGCGTGGACGCGTGCAGCCCCTAGATCTGGAGCGGCTCCAACAGCATAGGCTTGGCTTTGCCTTCCCTCAGGTGGGATACCTGGAGGTCTCCGCCTACCTCAGTCAGTTGTCCAATCCCACCTGGGGGAAGCGTTGCCAAGGAGACCAGGACAGGTAGGGGAGGGATTACCTGCCCACACAATAGAGGGAGGATCTTACCTGGGAATCCTCACTTGGCTCCAGAGCTTCTCCCACCCTACCCACCCTCAGTTAATGTCTTATTTTGCAGGTTAACTTTTCTTCACAGGTATGTGGGCGCTGCTACGTTAAGGTCGCTGTTAAAGGGCCGGAAAGGAATTTCCCTGCATTGGCAGGTTTCGCCTTTCCCGTAGCAAAATGTCACAACTTTGGCGGTATCAGGCCTTGGGCGGAATCCTTTTGTCCATCTTCCTCTTTGCGGCGGCGATACCAGGGTTCCCCGTTAAAGGGGTTTTCTGAAGGGAGGCTTTGACCGTACACCGAAAGGTCGTCATTGCTCTCCCCTGCGGCGGCGGCGTTACGGGGGCAGTTATCTCTGCTTGAACATATGTTCTCCAGAGCCGGCCCATCCCCCCCCCCACACACTGGATAACCCTGATGCTCCCTAGGTCCCCGGCTGGGGACTGGGGAGGGAGAACGCCCAATGCCTGAGCCAAGGTCTACCCACATTTGAAATTTAATAAAGTTGTGGCCAATTTAATCCCATAGCACGTTGTCTTGAGTCGTTATTCCACATGACGGGGGGACCGCGCGGGATCTGGGGACTCCGCCTGTCCATGCAATGAAACATCTGGGACATCCTAGCAAATGAAGATAGGAGGTAGCAGGATAGGCTGCCAAAATCAACTCCACTGCTTCTGGACAAGGTAGGCCTCCTCACCTCCAGATCAGTGGTGAATGGGCCCACCTTTCTATACAATTATGAAGGGCTTGCCTTTCTTGGTGTCATCTACAGTAATTAAGCTTTGTCAAGAAAGCTATTTTCCAAAAGTCTCCTGACAGATTTGAGTCCAGCAGATTACACCCAAACAGCAGGCAAAAATATTCCAGTCCGGGAATATGGCAACTGGAGAAGAGGCTGGCATGGGAAGGGTTACTCAATGCACTCTCATGGCATGCTCACTAATCTTCCCCTCTGTCCATCATCTCCCTACCTTCCCATTTTCTTTGAAAACACAGGTTTGCAAACATGTATTTTCCAAGGTAGCGGCCAGCTGAATTCGCAGCGAGAAAGAGCAAGACGTTTTTAAATAGACGTTCTTCAGAATGTCATGACAAGCAACCCTCCAGGCCTCTAATCAGGCGCCGTGATTGTAACCTTTAGAAGATGCTGGGAGAGACCTCATTGCTGACAATTAGAAAAACAACCTTCCCCTCCAATTCTGTGACTTCTTTAATACACTCTAATGGGCACAGTTCCGAAATGCTCTTCCAAAATGTATCTATTCAAGCTGTCCAGAGGTTATTATCAAATGGACGGTGGTACTGGAACGGTCTGCAAGTAGCTCAGGGTAAGTGTCACGCTCGTGAATAGAAGTCAAATGGCTTAGAAAGAAACGAATGCAAGAACCAAACAGATTCCACACATGCTTTGATTTGTTTTCTCCTGAGTTCCTGCAGGGCCCTATAAAATTAGGCTTCCCTCCACTTTTAGAATAGACTGAAGTCCTATATGGACACTCTAATCCCCAACGCAATTAGAATCACACGCAAGGGAGTGGGGGTAAACGCCTTAGCCCAGTTGCCTCCCCACCACATCACTTTCTTCTGCTCTTTCCACAAGTTAGTTGCAAATTTCTGTGGAGGAAGCCTGCAAGATCACATTCCAAAATGTGGAGGGAGCCGGCATGCGCAGAAACGTCTCCCCGTTTAAGAGGTTTTACCTCTACCTTGTGGAGGGGGGTGGCAATGTGGGGTGGGGTGGTACTTGCACACTTGTCCTCTTTCACCCACATTACATGAGGGGTCAGAGGTTGTGCGGCATCGAAATCTGTCCTCCAATTTCTCTTTAAAAAAAAATCCTCTGCAAAAAACGTTTCCATTTCCCTACCTCATTCTCAGGGCAATTTAGACTTAGAGTCGGTGTGCCATTTTTGAACTTCCTTTATCATTGTGAGGTAGTCAGGGATGAGATGTGCGCATCTTCCTTTCTAGTAAGCATTTCCTCAGCACTCTGTTGCCTCCCTTTTAATTTTTTTTAAAAACAAAATAATTAATTTTTAAAGGTACATTTCTTACCTGCTCTTCATCCTATAGCCCTCGGGTGGCATGCAGTAGTTCAATAATAGAGTAAAATGACAATTTCTATGTCTTAATATATTGATGTCTTCCATTGGGTTTTAACTGAGGTCTGAGCGCCCAGGAACGCTGCAGGCTTCTGATGACAAGATTTATAGAATGGCAAGGGGTGACACTCACAAACACCAGTCAGCCATCTCAAAAGAAAGGTGAGGAACTGCAACCAAAAAATCTGCATTTCACAGAATTTCTCTTCCTCTTGTGCAATTTTTGAACACATTTTCTTTTCCATTAAAGGTAAAGGTACCCCTGCCCGTACGGGCCAGTCTTGACAGACTCTAGGGTTGTGCGCCCATCTCACTTTAGAGGCCGGGGGCCAGCGCTGTCCGGAGACACTTCCGGGTCACGTGGCCAGCGTGACAAAGCTGCATCTGGAGAGCCAGAGCCGCACACGGAAACGCCGTTTACCTTCCCGCTAGTAAGCGGTCCCTATTTATCTACTTGCACCCGGGGGTGCTTTCGAACTGCTAGGTTGGCAGGCGCTGGGACCGAGCAACAGGAGCGCACCCCGCCGCGGGGATTCGAACTGCCGACCTTTCGATCGGCAAGCCCTAGGCGCTGAGGCTTTTACCCACAGCGCCACTCGCGTCCCGTCAAGATTCTTTTCCACTACTTGATGGAGAATGGTGAGAACTTTCTGGCTGAGCTCTAATAAGAGCATCTAAATAGAACTTAAGTCTTATCTGTTAGATTGGTCAACAAAAGGTTATGCTCAATAGAACAAGGCAGTGCCTGGTTCAATAGGAAGAGACTGGGCACACACATAAAGTGTTATCGAAAACGTGCATGCTACCAGACTAGCAGTATTCAGATTGGCTGAAATGGCACAGTTAGATTTGAATCAAGGAGATTACCGTACATCCCAGCAACCTCAGCCTTTAGAGCATGAGACTCTTAGTGTGGATTCCTGCATAGCCGGGGTTTGAAATAGGTGACCCTCATGGTCCCTTCCAACTCTGCAATTCGATGAGCCTATTATTCTAATTGTGGTTGCCTCTTGCTTTTAACGCATCCCTGTGCCTACATCTCTTAGCCTTGTCCTGGCTGATCTAGGAAAGATACAGAGCAAAGGCACCGAACCTGCTCAGAATTGTAACAGAAGTTTTAGAGAGTGTTTTCCAATTCAGAGATAGATTAGAATACAGTGGTACCTCGGGTTACAGATGCTTCAGGTTACAGACACTTTAGGTTACAGACTCCGCTAACCCAGAAATAGTACCCCAGCTTAAGAACTTTGCTTCAGGCTGAGAACAGAAACCGCACAGCGGCGGCGCAGTGGCAGTGGGAGGCCCCATTAGCTAAAGTGGTGCTTCAGGTTAAGAACAGTTTCAGGTTAAGAACGGACCTCCAGAATGAATTAAGTTCTTAACCCAAGGTACCAGTGGCGTAGCGTGGGTTGTCAGCACCCGGGGCAAGGCAAGTAATTTGCACCCCCTAACCTGTGGATTTGCGCCCCCTAAACCGTGGATTTGCGCCCCCTAACCCCCAGATGTTGCGCCCGGTGCGGCCGGCCCCCCCTGCACCCCCACGCTACGCCACTGCGAGGTACCACTGTATCAAAATGTGACAGACTCAAAGCATGCAAACACATTCAAATCTGAATTTCAAAATGGCAGGAGTGTACAAATCTGCAGTTAAGTGTAATGGACAAAACACCTCATGGTATTTGCTGTTTTTGAGTCATTTATTGACTACTGTAGAGCTTGCAGTTTCCAAAAATTATTTGATGGTGTCCAATCCTTAGCTGCGAAGACATGGTGAAAAAAATAGCTCGCTGTGAAATGCTGTAAATGTTGATTACCTTATGTCATTATATTTGACGATTGTTGAATCTCTCGTATGTGTTCATATTTCTTTTTTTTAGTAACCCACTTGATATATTTGTAACCATCTGACATTTCCATACACATCTACTCAGAATTGGGACCTACTGTGTTCAAAGGGACTTGCTCTCAAGTAAGCGAATACCGTATAGAATTGTAGCATTAATATTTCAGCTATTTTAAATTATACTGGAAACCTTAAATGGTAAGAAAGAACTTTTACCTTTTCCCACATTCAGGTATTGATCCTTAAAAAAGAAAGGCCTTTTAAGTTACTGAGTGAAAAAATCCATTCATGCAACTCCAGACAAGTTCAAGATGTCTACCAGCTGTGAATTGGCATTCACAACATTTATGCAAATGCTATGCCAACTATGTGAATCACATATGAGAGTGAAATTGGGTCACAATACACTTACTAGGCTGCCCTCAATATCGAACATATTTAATACTCCTACGCTCAGGCAGTAAGTGGGATTTTATTGTGTGTGTGAAAAATAAAGCATACAGGTGGGACTTCGAAGCATTCTTGCTGGGAGGCACCAAGAAGAATGTAGAATTAGGCCTCAGTAGAATGCCAACATCAATTGATTTTAATTGCATTTTTAATACAAAGAAAGCCTGTGACATTTTCTTCCCTTCTGGCTGATTGCTCACAAGATGCTGTAGCTCCATCAATGGAAGGCAAATTTATAACAGTATCTACAAGCCATTAAATTGTCCCACTTGTTGTAAGTTAAACTATCTTCTTATGTCATATACACGAAAGACAACACAAAATTATACTGCACAGAATGTGGGGCATCCACATTGAATGTATATTTTTAGAGCTAGACTGCTGATACCATCTACAGATGATTTTTTCAAATGCCTTCATCAGAAATTCAGTACCATTGTATAAAATTGGTTATGCAGTGAAGAATTAATGACAGGCATTGAGGTAAGCATCTGAATGAGCCTTTTGCCAGCCAGGTGTTGATGCTGATAATGGGTTTTCAGCACTACAATATGCAGACATTGCCAATCAATTAAGATGTGCTATTTGATTGGAGGCCAGAGTAAGGAATGGAGATGATAAGAGGACAGATAGAATCCATTTGACTGTCAGTCTCGCAGATCAGGTATATAGTAAGTGATAAGAGAACTGAAGCTAGCAATAAACCTCCACCTGCTTGCCATTGGCTGGCAGAGGGAGGGAGGGAGGGAGGGAGAGAGAGAGAGAGAGAGAGAGAGAGAGAGAGAGAGATTCAATCTAGAATCTAGTGATGGATGAATCTGTCAATTTCAGTCTCTCGCACTTTCTCATTTTTCTAATATTCAGTTCAGTTATCTACATTTCTGCATCAGTTTGTGATTAAAAAGGAAGTCCTCATGAAAATTCAGTAGCATTTTCATGCAAATGTCTCAAAAAATACACATATTTGTTTGCAATTTTCCTGATATACATGTTTTGCAAACAGTTACTCCTAACATAATGCATTTTTGTTATGTTCACTCATATATTCACCAATAAATGCATTTTATGCACACTTTCCCCAATATACTTTTTTTTTTTTTGCACATCATTTGGAAAAATAATTCCATTACAAAACTAAGAAAAGTGTGACTTGTGAAGGATAACTGTATTTTTCTTTTTGTGTATTATTTCAAAAACTGCATTCAAATGCAAACCAAATCAAATTTCTACCCCATCCCTACTACGTAGTTCCCCCTGTTCTTTGCTACCCCTACTGTTCCCTATGCTGGAAATATCTTCTCTGCTTTTGATCAGCTTCAGGAATTACATGTATGTATGAATATACATATGGACAAGTTCTGCTGTTCGGAATGCAAAGCAGGACTGGATCTAGACACATCAAAGAAGTGTTTCATTTTAAAGCATTGTAAATTTAAACAGGGAAAACAGGTAGAGAAAAAATGGGACTCCATGTCACCATATTTTTCCCCTCTCTTTCTTTCTTTCTTTCTTTCTTTCTTTCTTTCTTTCTTTCTTTCTTTCTTTCTTTCTGAGTTTTATTTATTTATCAACGTTCTTATGTTACATCGGTAAACATTATCATATTACATCACAAAGCTTATTATAATATAATTTTCAGCATGTATACAAAGTTTATATACCTAAAGAAAAGAAACAAGGACAAAAAACTATTCCAAAATCATATATGTACCAACACTTTGGACTTCTTGTCTACCCCGTTGTATATTCCTTTTTTTTACAAATGAATGTACTCTTATTATTGTATATTTCTTTACATTTTATCTAATACATTCCTATATCAATATGTACCCTTGGTCTTATTCCTCAACTCAGTCTCTCTCCATGTCACCATCTGGTGGCACAATGTTATATTGCACATACAATGCATATAAATCGCTTTTTCTTTACCAGCCTGAGTCCCAGGATTGCTACAATGCAGTCCTGTAATTAGAAGATGGGCTGCTCAAGTGTCATATGACTCACCCAGGTAGTCAGCTGAGCTACAAATATGTGCATCATGTGGGCGGGTTTCAGGTGATGTGCTAGAAAAGGGACATAAAATGTGGAACTGAAGAGGCTGTTGAGCTTCTTCAGACCAGCAAATGAAGTGGTGTTTGCAGTCACGGTTTGAAATCAAACCACGTGAGGAAGGGAAATGTTTCCTTGAGGGGTTGATTGTAAATGCTGTTCAGCTGATTGGGGTTTACTGGGGTAAGCCAAAACATATGGGCAAATCAAATCGAACTGTGTGTACAAAATCAGCATTTCCCATGAAGGCTTGCTGTAAGGTCATGTTGGAGTGATTCTTGGAGCTCCAAAATTTCGAGGCCTATCTCTGCACCCACTACCCAGTGATTCTTGACCATTAAAGCTTTGCTGAGAAAAAAATGTTATTTGTGACTTCTCTTTGGATTCCTCTTGGTGCAAATGAACGTCACTCTTTCTTTTGAAGTGTTTTCGGAAACATCACAAAGAAGGAAAAATCTATCTTTCTCTTTCTGTCTCTTTTGCCATCTTGCCAGCTACCTCACTCCCCTTTGTTGTCTTCTGAAAAGTGAAGCTTTCTTTGAATCACCACTGTCTCACTTCTCATATTGCCATCCTCCCTTCTCTAGAACAGCCATCAATAGCTAAATCTATATATTGCCTTTTGTTTACTTTCTCAGTAAAAACTCCCTTTCTTGAATTGCTCCCGCTCCAGTACCTTACAAGAGCACTCTGCTACCTAGGGTAAAGTTTCTGAAGTTTGTTTGTTTGTTTGTCTACGCCTCTCATGTTACGGATGCTGTGCTCCTGTGTCTTTTGATGTGTGTGCCAGTTTCCAAGCTAGGTTTGCTGGATTATAGCAGCCTGCCCTCTGGCATGATAACAGTTAAGGCTGCCTAGGTGAGAGCCTACTCTCCTACTTCCTTCTCCATCATTCATGTTCCAGAAAAGCTTATTCCCTAGACACAGAAAAGTAGACTCCCGGCCTTTATAGAGACGTGTCCCAAGCTAACATGGTCGTGGCAAATATATGAGATATGCATTGTTTTGATATTTTTATTGGGCTATTGCTAATAAAGTTTTGTAAGCTTCTTTGCAGGGACAGTAACTCTTAAAGGCAATTCTAGAGGGGTGGCCATATTAGTTTGAAGCAGTAACAACAGCAACAACATTTATTGGGGTATACTTTTTTGTGGACTAGCACTCCTTGTCTGATGATGAAGTGGGATCTCGTCTCTGAAAGCGTACGCTGCAATAAATCTGTTGCTCTTTATGATGCCACAATAATATTTTGTTGTTGTTTTTGGAGGCAAGGTGGGGGGACGTGGTTGTCTAAATGTAAGGCCTGGATTCAGCCTTTTGTGGCTTCATAAACCATTCTGAATGTGAGAATCATGTGGTGCAAATTTAGTTCTTTCCTCCAAATTTTAGACTTTCTGTAAAAGTTACCATGCCACAAAACAGAGACACTGAGGGGATTTGGGTGCCAAGTCCCTGGAAGTTATATCTTGTCTCCGCTCATATCAATCTGAGCGACCCAGCTGTGACTGCCATTAAAAAGAAATGGCATTTCTGGAATGTAATAGCCATCCATGGGATGAGGCAGGACTGGGAAGTGGGTTTGAAGGCCAGAATCATGAGGCTGGGCAGAGGTTTGTAGCCTCCTGAAAACCAGATAAGCGAGGGAAGGAAGCCCAAGAGAAGTAAAGGAATGGCAAGAGTGCCTGTGATAGGAGTAGTCAAAAAACAAACAAACAAAGGCAGTCCCTTCCAATGTTTTTGGACTACAACTCCCATCAACCACTAGCAACATGGCCAAAGATCAGGGATGATAGGAGTTAAGAGTCTACTCTTGGCCTAGGAGGGTGGACGACCAGATTGATAAGCCTTCAGAAGGGTGACATGGATGGAGAAATTGAGAGGTTTGTTGTTTAGGGCTTTAAATGTTAAAAGCAAGCCATGAACAGTGCCCAGCAGTATATGGGTGGCCGGTTAAGTTGTCACAGCAGAGATCAGAGATCTTTTAAGCACATGTTTTCATTATTGCCTATTATATCTACCTCTTTTCTAATACAGCTTTATTAAATGTTAAAATAAATGCCTTCTGGTGATGAATCTGCAAGCCAATTTGCTGTAGATCACTCAATTAATCTTGCAATTTGCTTGTATGCTAGTTAGGCTACACAAGAGGAGAGGTTCCAAGTAACTGTAGATGGAACCCAATCCATACACAGATGTTTCAGGATGTTTTCCCTGTTTCATATTTTTGAAGTTATAACTTCTTAAGTATACATTAGATTTCAAATGAATTAAGTGTGTCAAAATATATGTACATCAGAAAATGCCAAAATTCAAATTGGAAAATTTAGAGCCTCTGGTGTTAAACTAGGCTGAATTACGCAGATGTACATTGCTTGACATTCATTCACTGAAAGTGTGAACTGCTTCCAGTAAAAAATATGCTATAAAATAAAATTAAAGGATATGTAGTGAATGATCAAAGTAAAACTTAGAGATCACCAGTGCAATGAGACTAAGAACTCCCACGTATACAGAATGTGATATACTGCAGATTGTGTTCTGTTATAAAGGCAAATACTTAATGTGATGTCACAACAAATTTACAATAGTATAATGATTTGATAACATTACCGAATCCATTCCATCACATTAGAAATACACTTTCACCTACAGCATCACCCACTTTTTTATGAATAAAAATATGGCTATATATTTATTTCCCTCTTAAGTTCCCAGGGTGGGTTACAACATTGTTGTTTGCATCAATGGAGTGTGCTTCTGGGGATGAAGTCAAACAGCTGTGATAGCAGCACTGAAGTGACATCCCTGGTACATCCCCAGTACATTGCAATAACTCAGTCTAGAAGTTACCAGCACATGGCGTATAGAGGCTAAGTCATTTCTATCCAAAAGCGGTCATAGCTGGTGACCTAGATAGACCTGGAAAAAATCACCCTTAGCCATTGAAGGCTACCTCAGCCTTCAGTGGCAATGTTGAATCCAGGAGCACCCCCAAAATTGCAAACCTGCTCCTTCCAAGGGACCACAACCCCGTTCAGGGAAGGGCACCTCCTCACCTCTGTCTTTTTAGAATTCAGCTTCAGTTTATTGGTCCACATCACTGCCTCCAGTCTAACACTTCAACCACCTCTCCTGATTTAGATGGAACAGAGATAGAGCAGGTTGTCATCAGTATATTGATGACACTTCACTCGACATCTCCTGATGGCAGAACCCAGAGGTTTCACACAGATGTAATAGCATGGGGGACAAGATGGAACCCTGAACAGTATGTCTGATTAGCCTAGACAAGGCTGTCATGCCTTTCAGCGAAGTTCTGCTTCACAAAAAGCTGCAATCAGTAACATTGTGTTTGTTTGCATTGGTTTTTGTAAGCAAGGTCCACAGTTAGTTTACCATGTTTCCTGACAGGCTCCTGTAATCCATTGGTTTACAGCCAACTCAGCTAACTTGACCGCAAGCACGAAAACTCATTTTCATGCCAAAATGCAAATATTTTCTTGGAATGGAATGTTGCCAAAACATCCCACTCACCCAAATTGTGTAATTCTGTTTTTAATGTTTATTGCCTACTTAGTTATCCACTTGGAGCAGTTAGTCATGCTACAATGTCGTCATCTCGTCCAGCAGCTACTCAGTAAAAATTCCCTGTGAAAAGTCACAAATTATCAACGTGATGTTTGTGTTCATTGGATTTATAGAGAAGTTTCTTTCTTTGCAAAGAATAATGATTTGGAATGAGCTGAAGGGGATACCTAATCACTATTGTCCTCTTTGGGTGTTACCGGTGTGAAGGGAGCAAGCATGTTGAAAGGGTCAGTGGGTGGGGCTATATGAGTCATATGGCTCCTCCCACACATGACGTCACTGTGTTAAGACATAACTTCTGAAGCAGAGGGTCTGCGACTCATTGCGGGATTTAGAATCCGGACCACACACGGGTTCTAAATTATGTGGGGAGCCAATACACATAGTTCACGCTCCTCACTTCAGATACAGTCATACCTCTTGTTACGTCCACTTCATGTTACTTTCTTTCAGGATACGTCCTGCGGCGACCCGGAAGTACCGGAAAGGGTTACTTCCGGGTTTCGCCGCTCGCGCATGCGCAGATGCGCAGACGCGGGTTGCGTTCTGCTCATGTTGTGACCGCAGCTCCAGAACAGATCCCATTCGCAACCAGAGGTACCACTGTATTATGTCTCAACATGGTGATGGATACAGCTAGATAGGCAATTAGGCTGATCTAGGCCCCAAGTGCTCTTTACATTTGAAGCATTTTCATTCCATGTTAAACTGGCATGTCTTCCCTCAAACAATCCTGGGAACTGCAGTTTGTTAAGTGTGCTGAGCATGGTTAAGCGACCCCTTCACAGAGCTATAGTTCCCAGAGTGCTTTAAAAATTAACCCCTTTCCCCAGGGAATTCTGGGAATTGAAGCTCTCTGGTGGGACATGGGGTTCTTATCATAAATAAAATCACAATAGTGAAATGAAATAACAATAAAAGCATAATGGAAACAGCATGGCAGATAAAACAATCTTCATTATGAAGAGGAACAAAGCCATCTATTGCTGTTGTATGGTTTTTACAGCACTTAATACACTTATCTTCCCTTTTCTCATCTTCCATTTGGCCGTTGTCTTTTTGCAGTTCTTTTAGAAATAAAGGAACATAAAGTGTTTCACTCCTGCTTTGATGGATAATGTGTATGTAGAACCCCCAAAAAGCATCATGATAATTCAATCATCTTTCAGCACAGTCATACAATGTTAAAATGTGGCCTTGCTATATATATACACTGAATTTAAAATAATAAATATTATAAAAGCACGATTCAATAAAAAAGTCACCTAGTTGCAAGGAGTTAGGAACAGACAATCCGAAATCTGTTCCTTTGGCAATTTTCTTGCTTGGTTTTTCTATAGTAAAGAAGAATCTTTGTTTTCCTTCCTGACTTTTTAAAAAGTGTGTGTGTGTGTGGGGGGGAGTTTGCCTGCTCATGAGGGGCAGGCTGTTTGTGAACGGGAGCTGAGCACAGACTGCTAGCTCACATGGGATGGAAGCCCCATGGGGAGATATTAATCTGACTATGAGGGAAGGCCTGACTGTGAGCAGGAGCCGGGTGCTGGCTTGTAAGTGGTGGGAGATCTCCACAGGGAGATCTTCCCCATCTTTTACTGCTTTCCTCCACTTTGCACCTGTGAGCCTGCAGAACAAGGATACAACAGCAGCAACAACAACAACAGAGGAAGAGAAGGAGGGATGGAGGTGGGGTAGAGTGGCAGGCAGAAGAAAAAGACTGGAATGGAATCTTAAACTGCTGGATGGCATCCTACGAGAAGGAAGAAGGAACAAGGAAAACAAAAGAGTTCCTTACCACTTTTTATAGGAGATGTCCTGCAATGGAGAGCTTTTTTTAGCTGAGTGTGCGCAATTGAATTCCATGGTATCACAAGGAGCTTGACACTTTTATGCATATTAAATGTATAATACATGCATTTGTATGTAGGATTTTGCATATTTCATATAGGAAACATTAAATTCCTCAAGCACCCCTAGGTTATAAGCGAAATCAGTCACCTTTTGATATGGTAAAATATGAGACACCAGTAGAGAAGTCTACATGGTACTAGCTGATCACCACAAATGTATATTATGTAGGAATCTTCTGGACAGAATGAATTGCTGCCAGTTTTGTTGCTTATAAGTGCAATAGAAGCAACAACACAGCTCTATATGCTAGGAACAGCCAAGAAATATAGCCTTTTCCTTATTTTATTTCATTTTGGTCCTTTTTTTAGATGCTCCAGGCTCAGCTCCACAGTAATGACTTGGGATCTGCAAAACAAACATATAGCATTTCTTCCTTTTTGCGCAGTGTAGTTTTGCAGGCTCAGCCAACTCTGAGATACAATTGAGTGGAAAAAATGCTGGTACTACTGAACATGCAAGGGGGGAAAACTGCTTGGATTTATTTTCAGCTGGACTAGCTATTTATGCTCTTCACAGCAGCTTTCCAACCTGGAAGGAGGCAGTGAATAAACATGGTTTAAATCTTTGCAAATCTAAGCAACCAGAAAGTAATTACAGCATCAAAATAGCTCTGAAGCCAGGTGATATGGATTAAAAAAAAAAGAAAAAGTATCATTTATAAGATTCCTTCCTTTTTAACTAGTGCATTTGGGCTAATACGCAGTATGTTGTTTTGAAAGGGGGGGGACAACCAAATTCAATACCCTTCATTATTTTCTATTGCAGCTAATCATGTCTGTGTTTGGAACATCATCCTCCAGTTCTTTCATGGGCAAAATTATTTATTATCCTTGCTTCTGGGCTTTTTTGTTTGTTTTGAAGAGTTGAGAATTAGGCACAAATTGTTCTTTCATTCCTTTCATCTGCCCCACAATTTGCATAAAATGTGATAGAGTGCAAATAACTCCTTAACATTTTGTTTTCTACTATTGAGACGTTTGTCACAGAGCTTATTGTAATTAGCTCGTCACCTTTTCTGACTGAAGTAGCTCATTTTCACTTGGCGGGTGTGAAGTGTGGCATTGTCATTCCCTACAACAATGCAACAATTATTTTCCTCCTATTTCCTTGTTAGCGTCAAGTGGCTTATTTTCATTTTCACTTTGTAACGGCAATCAAAGCTTCTTCTTTATGAAGCTAAAGTCCTGCAGCAGGTAATTGCTCTCTCCTGTACTATTTTCCCTTTCTTTTGCAAAGGTCTGTCTGCCTCTCTCTCTTTTGGGAGGTGTTTGTGCCCTGTCATCTCCATATTTCTTCTCCTCTTCATTTCACATGTTTTTGCAATAAAGTGTAACCATTACTGCAGTGGTTAAATGAGGTGCAGAGTTTTTCATATGGTACGTACGACTTGATCATTGATCTAATTTTCATTCAACATGTGGGATCTGGAACAAAAATCCTGTTTATGGTCTATTTAGAATGCTGGGATGCAGGTGGCACTGTGGGTTAAACCACAGAGCCTAGGGCTTGCCGATCAGAAGGTCGGCAGTTCGAATCCCCGCGACGGGGTGAGCTCCCATTGCTCAGTCCCTGCTCCTGCCAACCTAGCAGTTCGAAAGCACATCAGAGTGCAAGTAGATAAATAGGTACCGCTGCGGCGGTAAGGTAAATGGCGTTTTCGTGTGCTGCTCTGGTTTGCCAGAAGTGGCTTAGTCATGCTGGCCACATGACCTGGAAGCTGTACGCCAGCTCCCTTGGCCAATAAAGCGAGATGAGCGCTGCAACCCCAGAGTCGGCCACGACTGGACCTAATGGTCAGGGGTCCCTTTACCTTTTAGTTAGAATGCTGCCTTTTCCCACCACACTCCATTCCATCAACCCTGGTTTTCCATCCACCCCCTGCAACAGGAACTGAACAGTCCATGGCCTCTGAGCATGCTCAGTCCTATTAGGTAGAGGGGACATTGCCCTGAAGACCTAATGGTTCCCTCCAAGCCCCATATGTGTGGATAATGCCATTTTGGCTCCTTAAGAACCAGCACGTCAAGAACTAAGGTGATTATTAGTGTGACCCTGCAGCAAAATATTGCATTTTGAGTGCTTCCCTCTGGGTTTCCTCTTCCCACAGCAATTAATTGATATCTTAAGGATACTGGCATGCTCAGTTACCATTGGGCTATTTGAGGGTTGCCTAATTTTGAGCTAGGTAGAATTTTGCTGATTTGTGCTGTTACTAATAAACATATAGAAAATGCCAATTGCTCAGTGAAGACCTGGTTGGAGCCCCAGTGTAGTTAGTTAATCATCTTCTTTCTATTGACTGCTTGTCCTTTAGGCCAGATTCATCAATGCCTACCAGAAAAGCAGTATTGACCTATTAGTATATCAAAGATCAGGTGCAAGAAGCAAGTTTTAGAGGGTAGCTACAATATGAATTAATTAGTAATTCAAAAGATTGGCTTGAAATGGGTTTAATCTTAAAAATCTATAAAGACATTAACTAACAATTGATTTTTTAAAAAATGCATTCAGTCCAAAGGACTATCATTGTTAGATAGTTTTGTACAGGGATTTATTTTTGTTCTGTTTTGAGGGGAGAGGGTCAACACTGCCTAAAATAAAAGACACAGTAATAATTTTATCTCAACATTGTTTATCCTGCACAGCTCTGGGTGTGTAAGTTGCCATGGTATTCAACATGAATTTAGAAAGTGACAACTTAACAGCACCTGCCACAATGGAAATGGTGTCTCCTACCACAGCATTGCTCTGGTCTACCACTTCTTTCCCTTAACAATAGGGCCAGCCCCTGACCCAATGGCTCTCCTCGTTGTCTATAGGCATGTACATGACCTGCTCCATTTCTTCCTCTTTCAAACGTCTTATTTCTGTTGCATTTCTAGCCCAGCTCACAACTTCAATGCATGATTTGGATGCCAGATGGATCACCATCACAGAAGATGGTGCAGATATCCACATGAATCACAAAACAACACAATTCAAGCCCAAGGAAGGCTGGTCTGTTAGAATAAATCTAGCACTTCCCCACCAATCTTAGTCTGCACTCAGCAAGACACCATTGCCTGCCTCTTACATACAGCCAATCAGGGAGATGGTTTTGCCTGTCATTGTCTCTAGATCCTCTGCTCTACCATTTCCAACAGGCACGAGCCACCACTGTCTAAGTCTATACTGGCCATACAAGTCATTACTGCCTATTGTGCAAGTAAAGATAAACCATTTGTTTTCATCGTGACTGGAAGTTGAGTATGCAGCTTGTGAGAGGCACCACTCAAGCCTAGCACCCCAGCTGGCCACATAGGCTGTCTACCCCCCAGATCAGCGTGGAATGTACATTAGTGAGCTAGATGGGTCAAAGGCAGCTTTTTATGTTCCTATGAATGGTGGAGGACTGGGTGTTGGGAGAATAGGGCCAACTCTCTGAGCAGCAGTAAAAGCAAACACATGCCATTCAATCATCCCACTCAAACACCCTCTGCACACACATGCACCCCTTTATCTCTCTTGGCTGTGTACCATTATGCAGCTTAGTATGAACATTGTTATTTGTACAAGTTGCCACACACAAGGACACACACAAACACTTGACCATGCAGTACAGGGTGTCATTGCTCCAGTACCACTGCTTTGGCTAATAGCTGGCAATAAAAATGTTGCCATCTATGTACACGGCGACCCATTTAAAGTAGTGGTTCTCTACTCACCAATCTCAACTCTCTGACCCTCTCTTCCATTTTATTGCATGGGGGAGTGGACATCATCCTTGCACTTTGTTTTCTTATCCTTTCATGGAAATGTCCCCCACTCATGCATATTAAATATTGTTCCTATTTTTAAAAATACTTTCCCATCATTTTAAAGCAATTGTCCTTGCTTTAAGTGAAACTATTAGGTTTTTTAAAAAAATTCCCCAAAATTGGAAACACTCTGAGTGTTTTCAAATTTTTGTTTTTGTTTTTCTGTTGGAGGAAATAAAGCCATACAGAGTAGACCAGCATTGCTATGTTCCAAAACTTTGCCTATGGGATTATTTTTAGAAATCATTTCACATATTTGGTTATTTCTGTTCTGTAGAGTTATGTATATAATAAAATATATCTGACTCTCTGTTTCCCCACATTCTTTTGGCTTCTTCCAACAGTATATGATGACTGAGTTGTCATCAAACAGATTCACTGGTTGTCATATGCATGTAAGGTAAAGTATCTGTTCATGGAGAGACAAAAAGAAAGAGAGAAACTTAATTTGCAGGTGTGATTTAAAAAGGACAGGACAAGACAGTCTGGAACACAAATTGCTCTGTTGGCATTGCACAAAGACAAGAACAAAGACACCACACGGCAAACAAATTACAATATGCCTGGGGGCATGCAAATAGCTACTTGGTGATGGTGGGCAATGAACAACAGCAACAGAACTGCAAATAGTGAAATCCATTGCTCAATGAGTTCTCGCAACACAGACTAGAGAATCGAAGTCAATTACATCATTTTCACAAAATGCAAGAGCAAGCTGATCTGGCATGCATTTTACAAGCTGTGGACCGAAACAAACAGAGTTTATGCAAGGACACTGCAGGGGAAAAAATAACAGGTACATGTCTGCAAATGCCATCTTCTATCCCAGGGAGGCAACATAAACAGAAGGTTTATCAAAACCATGGTAGGCTGCCATAGGGTGTGTTCTGTTCAGATTGCTGGGTAATCCTGACAAATTTATTTTCACTTAAGGTCAACAGTGCTTGACCAGGGAATGGATTAGAGCAGCAGCAGTGGTGAGCAGGGGCACACACAAAACAAAAACCCACCACCATTTTATTGTGCATATATCCTAGTACAGTCGTACCTCGGAAGTTGAACGCCTTGCGAGTCAAATGTTTTGGCTCCCGAATGCCGCAAATCTGGAAGTGAGTGTTCTGGTTTGTGAATGTTCTTTGGAACCCAAACATCTAACATGGGTTCCGATTGGCTGCAGGAGCTTCCTACAGCCAATCGGAAGCCGTGCCTTGGTTTCCGAATGTTTTGGAAGTCAGACGGGCTTCCGGAACGGATTCTGTTCAACTTCCGAGGTATGACTGTATTTACATTGTTGTATGCAATTTTGCCTAATATAATGTATTAAATTACTAAATTAATAAATGCATATTTTGTGCACTTTCCATTAATATATGCAGTTTTCTTTTGAGAACTACACCATAAAATTCAGAGCAGGGTGAATTTTAAGTACTTCGTTTAAGTATGTGCCAGATAGGTAGGATTGCTTTTTAAATTTAACTGAAAATTCTCCCTTATCTCTGCAGACAAGTAGAGCTGCTCAGGTTAATAAACTGGCTTGGCTACAAGGGCTTTACGAAGCCTGGCGGATCTCAATTGGTTTGGAGAATTAGCCAACTATATTCAAGATGGGAACTCATCTGACTCTCACCAGGCTGGAACTGCAACCTAGAGGGGCATCCTTTTATCAAAGGCCTACTCTGCATGGCCTCTTGATGATCCAGGCTAGCGATGGCATATAAATTACCGTCCTGGAGACTCTGGTTTAAGAGGCCCTCAACAACTTAAGAGGGTCTTTGTGCCTCTGTATTGCAGTGGTTTGTGTAACATACAATAGCAGTATCAGCAGGAATCAGATGCAAATTTAATAAGGCTACGAAATGGATGGTGTGCACATTTTCCTGGGCGTCAAGTTAAATTGGAAGTGTAGATTTCCCTGGCTAATTCAGTCTGTTCGGGAGACTCAATTATCTGGATTTTAAAGAAGAAATAGATTTTTCTTTCCAAATTGTCTATCAAGACGTATCTTCCAAGATAACATCTATCTGTTGATGGACAAAGTCAAGTATCTGTTTGAAGTTATTGAATGTGTTTTCAGAGTTTTGGCATCTAATTAATTGGAACTGGGCACAGCTGCTAGAGTCCCCCACCCCTTCCTATAGCATTATTAGCTTCACATTGTAGTAAAAAGTATCTAAGGAAATAAAAATAAGAATCTAATTTTTGTCTCTCGTGTCTGTGATGAAAGACCTCAGGTGTATACCTGGGGTGGGGAGCAGGAGCCCATCATTTGTAACGTCTTTTTATAGCTTAGAGGATATGAACATCACAATTCCAATTTCTAGAACTAATCTCAAAATCACATAACAAAGGATAAAACGTAATCAGTATTGATGTTTACCATTGCATTAGTATACTCTATGCAAAGTTTTATTCTTTTTCTCTCTTTCTCTCCCCCCTCCTCCCTCCGCCCTCCCCCATCCCCCCTCTGCTTCAGGTCCAATTTTGGATTTGTTAATTTGTTTTAAATAATCAAGTCTCTAGCCCTTGTAGAACCTGGGATATCAAGCTAAATGTGTATTTGGCCCATTCGTTGTGTGAGAAAATAGCCTGTTTGGGCCATTCACTCTTTTTAGCCAATAGATGACAGCTGGGGGAACAGAGCTAGCCAATTAGACAAGAGGAAGGCTACAGTGAAAATAGCCATTGCACGATGCTGTCATGGTTTCTGATTGGTCAGGAAGATCACCACTGTGAATGATCTAAGAAAACAAGATGCACAGAAATAGCAGCAAAGAAAGGATACAAACCAGACTGAAGAAAGGTAAATATTCTCACTATCAAACAGTTTTGGAAGAAATCTTTGTAAATCTTCACCCACCACACCATCAGCAAAATTATTTATTTATTTATTGGCCTAAAATCAAAACAATGGCTTTTCAGTTCTGCCCTATTAACAATAAATGTACACGAAGAAACAGGACAATCTGCTGTTCTATTTGTGTGAAATCAGTTCTATTTTTAAACCTTGGCTTGCAGTGTTTACCTTTCAGGCTGATTCATATTCTTGTGAGTACATTTAAATATTCAGCTGCTTAACCTCGCTGTATGTTCCCAGCTCAAGTGGTTGCTTCATAAATTACCAATAACAAATCTAAAATGTCCAAAGTAGGAGGAGGGAGCTGTGAGTCTTTGGAAGAAAGATTTTATTTTCTTGAGCTTGAGAACACTAGCTCTTGAGCCGGAGATGTTTTATGGTCACAGAACACCTTATCTGGAAGTTATATCACATGCGGGAGAGAAATTTTTCATTTTTGTCAGGAGAACTGGATGCAGATGAGAAAGCAAAATAAATGTGTAGGAAGAAAAGCTGAACTAGGTTGTGGGAGCAGCCAAGAAAAAAATATACATTTAAGAGTACAGTATTTGAAACACTACTTTTTTTAAAAAAAGTCTAAGACTTAGGTCACTACCTAATACCATAATGCCTTTGGAATAAAATGAAACAAACCATTGGATAGTAGCATATAGTGCAGAGATGGGCAATGTGTGGCCCTCTAGATCAGACCACCATCCTTGGCTATGGACTCATCCTTATGTGAGTTGTACTTCAGCAATATCTGGAGGGTCAATTGTCCCACACACCTGCTCTAGATGTTGTTGAACTACATCTTCCAATATTCCTGACTACTGACAATACTGAGACCGAAAAGAGAGTGCAATGATTTCTGGAGGGCCATATCTGACATAGGCAATGGAACACACAGCAATCCTTCAAAATTCACACTTATCCAGATTTTGCAATGTAGTTCTTTAACCGATGTTCACAAAAATGCATAGACAAGGGGAAAGTGTGCGTAAAAATGAAGATATTAAGGGCAATAACATGCCATAAATGCTTTCTGTTGTGTGTAGCCAGTCACACACATGGACTTCTTCCTCCTTTCATCCCTTGGAGATTCCCGGAGAGGGTTAATATCCCATCTCATCCCCTGCTGCCAGTTCCCCTGAGTAACAAAAAGAAGTATGGAATGTACAACTCTTTAATCCTTAGACAACAGCTTTCCAAGGTGATGGTCCTCAAACTCCCATTCTACCTCAGAATCCCATTCTACCTGGCTGGGAGCACCAGGTAGGTGCTGAAGCAAAAGGGAGCACACCTCTGTGATGGAATGCTAGAGCACAGAGATAGCGATGGAGAGGAAGGAGCGATTTTCCTGTATGTTTGTGGGGTGTCTGCAAAGACATGTGAGCGATTGTCTTTCTTTCCCTCTAATTTTCTCTCTGATTTGCATATGCACACACACATAATTTTAATGTAAATTTAGCCAAAGATATAAACACATCCAAATGATTTACTTCTTCAGTGTGAGGGTATCATTCTGTGGGATAACCAGCCCCATATAATCAATATGCTTAAGTCTAATTAATGCATGAAGGAGTTAATGTCATAGAGTAATGCCAGGCTTAACTAGGCCACACACCCTCACCTTCGGTGGAAGGTATTCAAGCCTATTGTTCTTCCTCAGTCTACCTGAGAAGCTCAGCATGTAAAGAGATTTGAGCTGGTTGCTCCAAGCTCAGACTGCATGGCTCTAACAAGCCTTTCGTGAGTTCCTAAACCAGTAATTTAGGAACTTTCATCACTGCAACTAAGCCACGTTTTACTGCCTGTGCAACGTTTCCTGAATACTGAATTGTAAAGCACATGAATCTGACCTTTGGAGAGTTTGTAAGTAAAGCACTTTTAACTTACTAAATGTGTGGTCTTTTTCTATGCTGGGGGAATACAGGACTATTTCGGAACTCACTAGGGCATATTTTAACTGCCCAACAACCTATGTTTCCACAATTTGCTTTGCTGCATATTTTGTGATTTTACATCTGCTGTGGTTCTCTCCTCAAAGAGTACTTGTTCCATACCTATATCTTGAAATTTTCCTTCTATATCTATTATTTTCCTTGACAACCAACACATTGTATATAATAAAGTACTTTATAAGCAGGAGCCCTGTGTGTAAATGTCTAAATAATGTGTGTCTATATAATAATAAAACCCCAACAAAATTGTGTGTGTGTCCGTCCCTTAAATGCTGAACCAAATACATTACAGGGCATTTTTACTCCTTTAGATCAAACTGCTGCAATCTATAAAAATGGTTAATGAAAATGCACTGTGCTTAATGCAGCAGATGAGACTAGATCTGATTAAGAGCAGAAATAATATAATGAGAATAATTTTAAGTCAGCAAAGGAATTTTTAGCAAGCCATTAAGGGGAATATAAAAAGGGGCCATACAAAGAAGAGGATTAAAGAGCTAAAGGTAAGCTGTGCTTTACAAACCACAGCTGTGATTCTGACACCATGAAGCTCGGCAGCCTGCTGCACACTAAACAGTGTCAGAATTTTATTCCAAATGCCACTGCTTAATAGGCAATATCTGTATGGTGTTTATAGTACATATAACATCTTGTGATAATGCAACCTTGTATAATACTATGAAGAAGGGTTGGAATTCGTGGTATGTATGAGAACGCTCAGAGGATCTGTATGCCTCTTTTCAAAATGGAGGTGACTGCTCTTTGCCCCCCAATTATGCAGTTGATCCTCCTCAGCCATCAGAGTATGCTTACACTCGAGGAAGCTCCATCTCTGTGTTGTTTGAGTATGCTAGCAAGTGTGGCAAAGATGACTCTCCCCTCCCTGTCCACACACACACACACACACACACACGTGTAGACAAGGTAGAGGCAAAGGCTCAGAGACAGAGAAGGGGAAGAGGGGAAGAAAAAAGGGTGGGAGAAATGATTTTTCAGTTGTTCCACTGAAACCATGAGGTAACAATAAGTAACAACTGGGCCATAGGACTTTAAAAAAAATCTGACAGCAGTAAAAGTAAATGGTTCAAAAGAACAGTCTCTTCACTTATGATGCCAATATTTTACAGTGTTTCTCCATACTGAGCAAGATGGGGATAGAATGGGCATTTCCCACTTTTGGCAATCTCAAGCTAGCATCACTCCCTTTAACAGTGAAGTCAGGCAGCTGAGTGCCTATTAATTTGGAAGTGCAACAGAACCACATGGAAATAAGGCACACAAAGTTTTCCCTCTTGTGGCTAAAAGCAGCTCTCATGCTGGGTGGAGGGCGGGATTTGGATCAGGGCCACTTCATGTGGCAAAAAGGGTAGACCTTCTGCATCATGCCTCAATCCTTTTTTTGTGGGGGCAGGGAGGTTATTTGATTTTACAAAAAGAAACACGGTGCTCCAAGGTAATGTCCAGCTTTGTCTGATGATATTGCATTTTAACTTATTTTATCATTTGATGTCCGTGAGCCTCCCAGAGAATGTTATTGGACAGTCTCATGCAAAGCAATTTCCCCTTATATAGTGCATTTTCTATGCTATTTTCACTAATATGTGCATTTTTATGGACACTTTACGCTAGTATGGTCATTTTTGTACGCAATACTCTGCAGGAGAACTGCATTGCAAAATTCAGAGGAATACAAATTTCAAATAATGGCTGTGTTTGGGTTTTTCACATTGCTTCAGAAAGTGTGAATTACATTTGGTTCATAAATTCAAACTGAAATGAATTTCTCCCCTGTCCTTGTGGTGGGACTACAGCAACTAAACCACAATAGGGGAAGGACCAGCTGTGTGATAAATGATCAATCTTTTTGAGGTTACTTCATCAGGGCACATTCCCTTCCTCAGACCTAAGTACAGTGGTACCTCGGGTTAAGAACTTAATTCGTTCTGGAGGTCTGTTCTTAACCTGAAACTGTTCTTAACCAGAAGCACCACTTTAGCTAATGGGGTCTACCACTGCTGCCATGCCGTCGCTGCATGATTTCTGTTCTCATCCTGAAGCAAAGTTCTTAGCGGAGTCAGTAACCTGAAGCGTCTGTAACCCGAGGTACCACTGTATACAAACCTTGAAGAAACACACACCACCCTGGGAACACTTTCAAAACTTGAAATCTAAAATCTCTTGAGTGAACCCAAAAAGAGATGGAGGACTTGCGCCCCTCTAGATGTTGTTGGGCTCCAACTCCCATCAGCCCCAGCCATCATGGCCAGAGACCATCAGTGACTGAAGTCCAATTACACGTGGCAGACCACCATTTTCCCCACAGCTCTCAAATTACCAGTGAAGGGATGGGATGCTTTTGAAAAAAAGAGAGCTATGTACTGGTACATTGTCCAGCAGCAATAAAAATTAATATTCTGGAGTGATACTGAAATATCAATGAATATAAAAGGCTGTTTCTGATCTAGGAAGCAGAGGTTTGATTTCAATTAATCTTGAAAACAACAAGCCACATGGGCTGTTTTGAACTGGCTTTAAAAATGGAGAACTCACACGAAAAACAGTCAGACTATTCCTCTGTGTGTTACACAGAGAGAAAATTAAACAAATAAAAAGAACCATATGTGGAGAGCCCTCTTTCTCAAAGCATCATACATAATAACCAGCTCTTGTTGTATCAAGGTCAATGTTTCTGCATCTGTCAGAGTCAAGGGTGCTGTGACATAATAGTGCATCTAACAAAGGAGACTTCATTTAGGGCTCTTGTTGCTAGGAGGTCATTAGGAGGTCATTAGTAACCTATCAACAAGATGGCACACTGCCAGTTTGACAGCTTTGGGGATGTTATACTTAACTGTTTTTATAGGAATTTATTGAATTATTTTATCATGCTACGAACTGCCTTGCTATTTATTGTATATAAGACTTAGCATAGAAATGGGCTAAGAGAGAGAGAGAGAGAGAGAGAGAGAGAGAGAGAGAGAGAGAGAGAACTGCAATAGTCACAATGTCCCAATACTGTGATCAAAAAAAGTACTCCCCACAAATAAATGACCCTAGGTATAAATAACTAAATACAAATAACTGAATAGTAGCAATTGTCTCCATTTCCACAACCCCAAATTTACCTTGTATTTTTTCCATTTAAGATGTCAAATGTTTTATATTTTGCATTTATTGTTTTTGTTTTGATACTATGTAACCTGTCCTAGGACAATGAGGTAAAGGGCAGGATTATAGACTGATTTCATATTTTTATTAAAAAATTATCCCTATAAAACCAATGCAACACCATAAAACTACAATTAATAAATAACAAGAGACAGCAATAAGAACATTCAACCCACTAGAAATGATGGACTGGTTTGAGTTTTAGTCATGTTTGAGCAGAACCATTGAAATCAGTGGGGCTTAATTATGACAAACTTAATTTCAGCGGGCCCTCTGTAAGCATGGTTAAGTCTGAATCGAACCCAAGAAAACCAGATAAATAATTATAAACTACAAGAGTAGATTTAGAGAGTGGGAGAGAAAGGAAATTTCCATGCTGAAGTCTATGTCTTTCTACATCAACAATCATCCAGTGATAAAAGTTTATGAATGTTCGTATCTTAAAGATAGTTCTATATTCTTTCTTCAGCTACTCTGCTCATTTTTTTCAGTACAACTAAATGCAATATGCTTGCATTTGAGCTCACAACCTAGGACATAGTACTGGAAGGAGAGCATGAGCTCTTCAGTTCAATATTTCAGTTCACTCTTTCCTTGAGTTCATAGTTCAAAATGAGCTGAGGAAAAGTTAACATTATGGAAATGATGACAAGGCAGTTTGGCACACAACACTGCTCAAAGTCACTCTCTTGATATCACTGAGAGGGTAAAGGAACAGTATAAAAATAGAAAGGTAATATGCTTTTCTCCTTAAATAAATAAAATTACCCATTCTAAAACCAAAGGTAAGCATTTTGTACTACAAGATGCTACAGGATGTACAGCACTATATGGATTTTATATCATCCGGCTCATAGGATACAGGGAGTACCACAGCTTGTTGATCTTTCTTTTCAGAGTCAGGCCTGATCTGATACTTCCTTTACCTGTGAAAAGGAAAAGTACACACCTCCTCCAGTCTCATTGACCCTTTTCAGGATGGTGTCAGCATATATGTCCATTGCATGGAGACTATGAGTTGCCATAATGCCCAAAGGTGATGGGATTGTCCTTAAGGTAAATTTCTTGGGACTATAGGAATTCTGAACCCCAAAATTCCAATTGAACTTTAGATGAATTCCCGGAAGGGAGAGGGGCTTTCTTCTATGTACAAATAACTTACACATTTAGCAAGGAGTACACTGATTTGCCCCACTGGCCTGCCATGAAAACTCAGCTGTCAGTCCTGCCAGCTCCTTACTCAGGCAACAAAATGTCTTGGGCTGGCTTTGCCTAGGTAGATCTTGCCGTGAACCAGCAAGGCAACTATTCTTTCCTTATTGTTGTTGTTGTTGTTGTTTAGTCGTTTAGTCGTTTAGTCGTGTCCGACTCTTCGTGACCCCATGGACCAGAGCACACCAGCCACGTCTATCTTCCACTGCCTCCCGCAGTTTGGTCAAACTCATGCTGGTAGCTTCGAGAACACTGTCCAACCATCTCGTCCTCTGTCGTCCCCTTCTCCTTGTGCCCTCCATCTTTCCCAACATCAGGGTCTTTTCCAGGGAGTCTTCTGTTCTCATGAGGTGGCCAAAGTATTGGAGCCTCAGCTTCACGATCTGTCCTTCCAGTGAGCACTCAGGGCTGATTTCCTTCAGAATGGAGAGGTTTGATCTTCTTGCAGCCCTTAATTCAGATCAAATTTCTCCCCACTACTGGAAAATTGAAGAAGTATGCTCTGAGCACTTACTGAATGAGTCACATATTAAATACCAAGACAGAATGTTGAGGTTCTCCATATGATTACTGATCTTCGCTTTGTATGTGGAAAGAATATTTGAAATGTTTCTATTCCATTTATTTCCAGAAAAAGTCCAAAGGTGTTATGTGAAGCAAGTTAAAACAAGAATATTTTAATGTTACACAAGTTGCCACCACTTTCTTTCCAGACATTGTTACCTGCAGCTGTTAAAGTCTGATGTGACTTGCAGGATCACCCCCTGGAGAATATTCACTGAAATGGCCTTCTGAATTTTGTCATCCATGATTTTTAGGATCTTGTATTAATATTCTTGAAGGAAGAAATGGGTTGGACCCCTACTCCTTCCAGCCTCTCCTCCAGCCCATTGCTTTCTTCATGCACCAACATGAAATTAATTTGTCTTATATGAACACCCCTGGTTCTAGACATGGCAAGTGTGCAAGAAATGGAGTTGGTGATGGAGTTTTGGTACACAGCCCACTAATGAAAGCTTAGCTAGCAGGTCAATTGTTAGGAGCTAATGCTCCCATGCAACCTCAGTTTCCTCCATATATATAAATCTCAACAATGTGGAAAAACAATATTAACATAATAGACTTGGCCACAAAGGAGACTGAAACTCCCTCACTGTGGGAACATTTACGTGATGGATGTCTCTTTGTCAGTGTGTAACCTTCTGCTCCTCCATTCTGTGATTCAATGATTGATAGATCATCATGAATTAAGAACAGAGTTCCCATCAACATTAACTGAGGTGAAATTCCTCAGAAGAAAATTTTCTGACAGGAATTTTCAATAAAATGCCCCCCCCCCCATTGTTGCCAACTACAAATAGTGTGGGAAAAAATTGGAGGCCATTTTGGTTCAGCCCTCTTTCATCCTTATTCCTCTTGCAGAATGTTTCAAACCAAGCCTATGGTGACTAAGTCTCGATGGGTACACACCTCAACAAAGACACCAGCCCAAATTCAGACATTCTACTTACAGAAAAAACCAACATGGGAGCAAGCTCATGTCTAGCACCACTGCCCCCAGCACCACATATGCCAAATAGGTTATTCCCCTCGACATGTGAACATAGAGTGCAAAGAGGAGGATGCCTTTGCACATATAGTATCTATACACTGATGTATATGAGATTATAAATTGTGGAAAACCTGTGGGCTGCATGTGCAAATGTGCCTTCTTGAAGAGGTTAGTACTCTATGCATAGACATCTCCCTGCCTACATGTTGGCTTTTCCTATAAGATAGGGGCTAAACAGTAAAAATATGATCCAATTGTGTAGGAACTATGACATTTGCCCTAGAGAAGAACTCCATTTTATAGACTATAATAGACTAATTAGAAGATGAACTTTGCAAAGGCTTATTTAAGCTGTCACATCTCATCATTTATGTCTACTTTTTAATATTCAGAAATAGTATCTTATTAAACATAATTTATTGCTTAATATGTGCTAAATGTCATTTAAAAATAGCATCCTCAGTCATAAAATAAAAAGTGCCCTCCAATTCTCTTTAAGAGTTCCAGTTCTTCCTCCTTTTCTTCAGAGAACAGGTAGAACTCTGTATTAGCAATATTTCCCCTCCTAAAGCTCACTAGAGATTACATTGTACATTTTCAGCTTACAGCTGTTGTACATTTCCCCCCTTTTCCAACAAGAAATGTCCTTTTTATGTTTGAAATACCTTTCTGCTTGTCTTCTCTTATCTTCTGCAATTATGGAGATTTGGGGACTGAAGCTCTCAGTTATTTTTTAATTTATTTTTTAAGATGACAACAACTGGAAACAGCATTCTACAACCAGAGTTAAGATGACTCTTGTAAAAACATATTTATTTATTTTTTAAAAGTTAAATTTGGAGAGACGGGAAATCTAATTTGATTGTCAGTGTGACTCGTTAAAGTAGTTCTCCTTCCGTCTGTCACTTGTCAAGATGCAAGGAATGTAATTGACAGGTTTTCCATTCCAGACACATCTTCAGCCAGGAAAGCTGGAACATAGTCTTCTAAATTAAACCCATAGGTGCAAGCATATCAAGTGTACCCCATTGCATTGCAGCATAGGTTATAGGCTCTGTATCATGCATAACATGGTGGGGATGAGTGAGATCTGCCCTTGTATGAGGGAGGCACTGCCAATACAGTCTCCTGGCCCAGCTAGCTCTCACTCCTTGCTGTTGTGGCTCTTTCAGCCGCCCCTCCATAATTCTGCAGATAAATTTCTTTTGGTTCATCCTATTTTGAAAACAGATCAGCATCACATTTGGACGGCTACCAGATAGCACTTAAGCAACAATGCATAGACATATGTGTTAGCATGGAATTCCACTGAATTATCAGATATGAGGGTCAAGTGAACAATGGGAGAATAACATATTTCTCTCTGAGGATGTAAAGAATCTGCCACACAACTCATACCTATACACATCCATATTTATTGGCAGAATACATCTAGGGGTGGAAATTAATGCCCCAATTTTACCAGCACCCAAAACAGACAGTCAAGGTGTCTTACAACAGTTCAAAAATGAGACAAAAATGCAATTCATCAGAAAACTTAAAACAATACAGCTGTTAAAATTCCAGTGAAAATAAATGAGACAGCATATAGAACCCCATGTATGATATGATCTGCCCTTATATCATTGCCATTTAGCTCTCTTATTGTACTGCTTGCTCATTTGAAAGCTGCCTGGCACATTAAGGTTGCAATCCTATATCCATTTGTGATTAACGCTCATTGAACCAAATGAGATTTGCTTCTGAGTAGACATGTATAGGATTACTTCGGAGTAAGTCCCGTTGACTTCAGCAGGACCTATTTCTCAGTAGAAACTCGTGATAGAAACTCGTGAAATGCTGTTTCAAAGAAAACTTTCTCTTCAATACCTTATGATCTGTGACTTTGGGCTATTTCACTGAAATCCCTCTCGTCAGAGTATATCACTGAAATTAGAACAAAAGAGGGATTTCGTACAGTGGCAGAGTATTGAAAAGGCAGTTTTATGACTGGCTTGGCTCTCTAATCCAGGGGGGCTCCAGTTACAGCAAAATTGTTCTTCAGTGCCAAATACTGTTGTAGATGAGCATGGTGCATCAGAAACTAAAGGTCTGACTCATTAAAGTTGATATATGCAGTTCCGCCTGTAACCAGAGTTTGTGTGTCATCCTAGTCTTGTAGCTTAATCCTCTTTCATTATATAAGCTTGTAACTCTGTCTTTCTAACCATCCATGGTAACAAGGATGGCAGCCATAAAATTACAGGAGGTCCCTGGAAAGAAATTCCCTTCTGCAAAAGGCAGACAGCTAGAGAATTTGAGAGGATCATGCATAATTTTTGATTTTACAAAAGCAAGCCTTGAATTCTGAATACTGCATTGACTTCTGAGCCGTGCCAAATTCCTACCTGGTTATGACCATTGTATGTGGCATGGGTATGTGACTAGAACCCATGGCTAGTGTAGCACATGAAGTGTAGTCTAGCTTCCCCATGTGAGCGACGGAAGCAGAGAAGCTCAAGTATGTATGCAAGAAAAATCCTTCACAATTACACTGAATTTGAAACAATACTTAAAGCCAATTCAATTGATTCAGCTATAACTGTATTGTGTTCACACCTGGAACAAAGCGTCCAGACAATTGCCCTTGGGTTAACCAGAGTCACAACTTTTTAAACTTTTAATATAGGCATTTGGAACCTTTTTGTCTCCACCAACCAGATTCTTATCTGAATCAGTCCATGGACCATGTCCTCATTCAATCCAGCATCATGATGTGGATATCGGATATCTGTTGGGAGATACGCAGCTTTTGCTTAGCATGTCAATATTTCCTGAGGCTGGAGGAAATCTGCTTTTCCTTAAGTGAGGAAAGGATTTGTGCTAATTATGGGGAAGAAGCTATGAATTAAAGCCAGAGAATTCGGCAGAAAATCTGCACAGCCCATTCATTTCTGGTTAGCTCCATAAGTAGTACCATAGTTTTGCATGAAGTTTTGCAACATACTACATTCATTCACAATTACTTTTCATATACAGTGTAAGCACAAACATTTATTTTTTTAAAAAAACCCAAATCCATTGAACCGTTTGCAAACAAGGGGTTGAGCTTCAAAACTGTCTTTTTTATGATGTACTAATCTTCAAACATACCATTGCAAATGTTTTTCTTTTTTCTTCTTATTGAAATGTAAAGGTGAATAGACCACTACTTTCAAAGTCACAAGAGAATTCTGGTGGTCTAAATATAAATTAATCACCATGAAATGTTCTACCTGTGATTTTTCATTCTTCTTATTTTCCTCCAGTTTTGCAAATTGTGCTTTGCATTCATAACAGACTCAATTATTAGATGAGAGATTACTTGAGTTTTCTTGACCATGAATAGGGGCTTATTCATGGACAATATACTTTTAAGAGGGTCTGCATAATGTGAGATGGGGCGAAGAGTGAAAATGGGGCATGGTCTGTTAAGGGAAATAATGTCTGTTGTTGTTTTTAAAGTGGTTTTTATGCTGCCAGCTCATTTATTTGAGTGTATGACTTCATTTCCTGTATTGCATAGCTGTAAAGCAAGAGGCTAGGAGAGAGAGTTATTTCTCTACCATTTTTTTTTTTAATGACACTTTAAACCCTAGACTCAGTGAATCCCAAGCTTATTTGCCATGTTGTGAATGGGATGAAAATGGGGAGTATTTGTTCTGGGCAATCAATAATTTCAAATTACTTGTGAACACCCATGTAATTTCCCTATGTGATTTTTATGACTATGCCGCAAATAAAAGAGGCTTGAAAAAACTAAAACAACCAACAACCAACAACAACAGTCCCACATACTTCTAAAAATACATATTTCAGAAGTAAAATATTACCATGATATGGTGGTGTGGTGGTGGTTTGAATCTCTACAGTGATTCTAAATGGGATAAGAACATTTCAAATTATAGGCCTTTATTACAGCAGCCAACCCTTGTGAGAATTTAAGATGGGGGAGATGAAATAGCAAGGGGACAATTCACTCCTATGAGGGGGCACAGGCAAGAGAGTGCGCTTGAAGAATCATGCAAAAGACATTCAATTATGGCCTGGTTCTCGCAAATGGATGATGAGATGGTAAAACTGCATAAGTATTGTACAACTTTAGACTGTGGGGCAGTGGGTGGGGGTATAAATGTCTGAATATTCCTCTGAAAAAGCTTTGTCTCCAATACACAACAAACATCTACTTGCAGAATAGAACTTCTCCCTCCTCTCTGTCCCCCTGAACCCCCTACCTAGATATCCTCAAAATCTGTTCCAGAAGATTGGGGCCCCCTCTTGAGCACACCCCCTGACTACAGCCCTTATATTTTACTTCACATAGAAAACTGGTATGTTAGAAAGAAAGTTTGTCTAGAAAACCTTCCTCCTGACATCTGGTTTTCTATGTTGATGAATTTATTAAAGCAGTAATAGTGGCAGCAATAGCAGTAGCGGCAGAATGGTGAAGAATTAGTTCTTCTTCTTTTTTTCCCCCCCGTGTCCGGGCCGGGTGAGCTTTCCCGTGTTCCCAACACGGAAGAATTAGTTCTTACCTTCTCCATAAAAAAGGCTTCTACCTTCTTCCTAATACTCTTCACTAAGAGCTAAAAGACAGAATTTCACTTCAGTCTTCATTAGGCAATGCACTTTTCTGTGAACCCCTGCTCTTAAGTTCCAGGAGTTCCAGTGTTTACCTGGGTTCGGTTTCCTTTCAGACCAGGGGTATCTAATATGGTGCCTTCCTGGTGTTGTTGGGACTCCAACTCGCATCACCCCTGTCTGGGTATGATGGGAGATGGAGAACACCACGTTGGCTACCCCTGATTTAGACTGATTGACTTTTGTACTATTTATTTACCAATAATCAATCTGAGCATATATTCCCAGCTTGTATCACGGTGATCAATTAGCATCCGATCACAAATGCAGTACTCAATTTCATCTAATGACTTGTTTTGCTTTGTGACCTGCTCTTGTTCTTTAAAAAAAAAATGGTGGTTGGGATCTTACAAAAATTATTTCTTCCTGCCACAGAGAGTCACTAATGGGCCATTAGATTTATATCCATTCTGCATATTTTGAGTTTGCTTGTTATGAAGGTAGAGCTTGTTAAGCATTCTTTTGAATCTCAGTTTTGATGACTAGTCAGGGTAACTTCGAAATGGGATTTCAGATATCAGTCAGCATGAAAAGTTTACGGAACAACTGAAGTAGAATAAAGAAATGTTCTTGGTGAGTTATTTTGTGTCCAAATTATTGCTGAGCTTTCTCAAAAACACCCAGTCTTTCTCTTGGTTCAACAGATTTGAATGTCATGCATAAATTTCTTATTTTTATCCATTAGTTTCTAAAACATGGAGATTACTAAGAAGCTGTCAGTTAATTAAGTAGTAAGTAGTTAAATATCCTATATCAAAAGACAGATCTTCTCTTGTCCAGCCCTCCCTGCTCACCCTGCATGCTATACCCTAATGCTGCCATCCCTATTTGTTGACATGTCACTGAATCAAATCAGGCATAGGCAAACTTGGGTCCTCCAGATGTTTTGGACTGCAATTCCCATCTTCCCTAGCTAAAAGGAACAGTTGTGAGGGATGATGGGAAATGTAGTCCCAAACATCTGGAGGACCGGAGTTTGCCTATGCCTGATTCAAATGCTGCCTTTATGCTGGGGCTGTGCACAGTTGCAGAGATCTGCTCCATGGCTATGATTTGGGGTGCAACTGGTTGGTCTCTCCTGGGTCAACCTGGGGACCATCCTTGCACCGCCACAGATCTGGTCTCAAATAAGTCTGGGGGCAGGTTTAATGTTTAATATCTTTAAAACCCTAATTAAAGAAATAGCCAGTAGAGGGGAAGGAAGCCCTGCATCAGTCAATCCACCCTGGATTGACACCTCCACTCAACAGCTGTCCAGCAGAATGATCAATCCTGCAGGGTGCAGTAGCTTTCCTTTAGGAAATGTGACAGAATGCATGTGGCCGGCCAATGCAACCTCATTCTATCCTCTCCTGCAATAGAAAGCATGTCCAGGAAACCCCGGAAGAGGGCTCATGAAAGAATGGAAAGTCATTCTTCTAGATATATACATGTGGTATTCTATCGTTCGTTGATTCACAGCTGTGTACATTCAGTTTTCTTCTGTATGCAGCTGTACACATTCACTATTGAAAGCATTGTTTGAGGGCATATCAGATAAAGGGAACACTCAGCAGGACAGATTTCAGGGAGCACACTGGGCGCGGAGCCTCAGATGCGCCAAAATTATTATGTAGGAATGGAAGGCAGGAAGTGGGGGCACACACCCAATTTTGGTGTTGCACAGGGCACCATTGAAATTTGAGACCCCAAGGTCTCCCACTGCACTCAATGGCTAATCCAGAGGTGACCACCAATGTCTGGTTCACAATCAACTTCTGAAAAATATGCATGTGTAAACTCAAAGATGGATCCACAGAAATCCATTTGGCATTGCCACGTTATTGAGAAGACTAATGCAAATATGCATTTTTGTTGGCATTTGGGGAGGAACCATGTTTTTCTTTTCAGTATTATATATAGATCTGATTTTATAAAAAATGCAGCACGTAGGTGGAGGTGACTAAGGATACAGGCACTCCAGGAGAGCATGGCTGAGCAGAATATAAACCCAAGAGCCTATACTGCTGTCCTGTCAAATCAGCACATTCCATAAGTAATAAACCTCCCAGCTCAATTTTTGAAAGAAAAAAGGACACTAAACTATGTAGCAGGCACTTATGTCATCAGCTTCTCAAGCTAATATTTTATACAGCTGTTGAAAAGCACTTTTGATATCGAAGAATATATGATGCATGCAGCTAAAAGACTTCCTGTTTTTTTGGGGTTGAGCTAGCAGTGCTGAGAACCTCGGTTTTATTTACTCTGTTCTGTTCTCTTTTTAAATAGCCGTGCAATTTTGATGTAATGGCTCTTCTTCAGTTGATTGTGCAGTCAGATCTCATTTCCCAAGTTTGCAAAAATTAAACCATGGAAGATAGAGAAACAACGCTGCTGAAGAGGGAGAATTGTTTCAAAGTTGGAAATGCTAAGGAATTAAACTGTGGAATCAAACAAAAACAAAAACACACTTGTGAGGAATTTTGTGAGCTATTAGCCAGGTACAATTTTCCTCAGATAATTTGGTGAATTTAAGAAAATGTTGCCTAATTTATTTATGCTACCTGTAGAATTTTACCTCAATCCATATCAAATAGAAAGGAAATGCTTTGGATTAAACCGGGGACCTTCTGCATGTAAAGAAGGTGACTCACTCCTACGTGCTTTACTCTATCCCCCAAAGCTCAAAGGAAAAGTTCCCTTTCAGGAGAGATTCCACCCCAAGGAAGTCTTGTAGCAGAGCACAGGTGGGAGTAATCTTCTCATCCCCAAGACAATACTTCAGAATAATCAGATTTATAACATCCTGCATTTTCATCCCCATAGCACAGTGGATGTCAGGAAGATGAGAAGCCAGGATGATCTTTATAAGTCACATCCTAAATTTAAAATGAAGCATACTTATTTTTGCCCAACAAGGTGCTTTGAACTAATAAAGTATATTGAAAAGTATCTGTTACTTGCCTCGCCCAGCAATTTACATAACGTTTCCTATACAAAATGAAGGGAATCAATATTACAATACAGCAGTGCAGGACATAACATGAATAGCAATAAGAACTGGATGAGCTGAGATTAGATCAAGGAACAATGCAGTGTTTAGGAAACAATCATGCATCAATACAGTAATAGAATATTGCAGCCTTAAAGAAACATCCATTTTGCAGCAGTGATCCTCATACAAAGAGAACACAGTGTTCTTTGTTTATGAAGCTCCCCTTATGACTTGGCTTTAGGTAAACAATTAGATTTAGAAAATCCTAAACTCTATTTGCCAGTATTGCACAATGTTTCCCATAGATTGCAGACCATTCTCCCCCCTCTCCCATCCATTTGGATTTCACCAGGTTGGGCTTGCTAGAGCTTGCAAGTCAAGGGTGACTGCAGGGGCCAATAGGGACTGAGGTTTTTGCCATGGTTTTCCAGACATCAGCATACATCACAGCTGTAGTTTGCATGCACAATTATCACCCTCATAGCAACTCTAACCTCAGTAAATGATTTGATGCTGCATGCAAACACAAACAGTATTAATCAAAGTGACAGATACACTTCCCCGACATTCAGAATCCATTTTTAAAAGCAATGTCACTTCACTGTTGCTGTTTAAAAAAAATGTAATTGAAAAAGTTGGAGAGTTGCAAACACAAGTCTTTGCTTAAAGGGTGAGCTGATCTGGCCTCTCTGTTTAGGAGACACACTAGCGAGCAGATGTTTCTTTCGTCTCTTTTATAACTCTGTTGCCACCATTTGTTCCAAAGAATTCATTTATTCACAATGTAACACACACACCAACTGGGTTTAGGCATGGGATGAATAGACTAGGAGGCATATTTAAGACTCAGATAGGTATATTGTAATGCATTGAACTTGTTTAGGAAAACAATATTACTATCAGGTACATTGTAAAATAATGTTTCTGTAGTGAGTTGCTTTAAAGTTTAATTTAACGGGTACAGTTTCTTTAAGGAGAAAGTTGTTTACTGGATCTAGTGCTGTTCTGTAACCTTAAGGTAAAGGTAAAGGGACCCCTGACCATTAGGTCCAGTCGTGACTGACTCTGGGGTTGCGGCGCTCATCTCGCTTTATTGGCTGAGGGAGCCGGCGTACAGCTTCTGGGTCATGTGGCCAGCATGACCAAGCCATTTCTGGCGAACCAGAGCAGCGCACGGAAATGCCGTTTACCTTCCTGCCAGAGCGGTACCTATTTATCTACTTGCACTTTGATGTGCTTTCAAACTGCTAGGTTGGCAGGAGCAGGGACCGAGCAAAGGGAGCTCAGCCTGTCGCGGGGATTCGAACTGCCGACCTTCTGCTCTGTGGTTTAACCCACAGCACCACCCACGTCCTTAACGAATGGCCAATTGCTCCTAAGTTTCTCCTCCTCTAGTTAACACACAGGCTATATTGAGGACTAGAGGGAAGGCACTAAGCATTTCCTTCACCCCAGCTAAATTATGGACTTCACTGAGATCTTTGCCTCAAGCCTTCTTCCCTGTCGCAGACTTTTGTAGGCAACTACCACCAACTGACATTCTGGCTTCAGCTCTTTTGGCAGACTGCTGCTGAAGTTTCTTCCTTTAGACTCTCCACAGTAGTGAATGATGGGTGGGGTGGGACCATTCACCTGACCTCCATTAGTCGCAGGACTGCTACTTATCAGGAGGCAGCAGAGATGGGGTGAGGCAGTGCTGAAGTTGGCACAGAGCTAACACACCAGCAGCACCAATCCAGAGCTCCTCCTAGTACATTAGCACTGCACCAACATCTCTACTGCCTCATCCTCTTCCTTCTGATAAGCAGTAGCAACACGACTGACCAGAGGTCAGATGAGTGCCAGCATCCTACCACATCAGCCACTAAGGCCTTCCCAGGTTTAGACTTCAGCAATTTCCATTTTGAAGTCTCAGCTGTTTGCTCCTGAATAGCTGCCCATTGACAGAAATATGAGAGAAGATGAGAGCATGCTTTTTGTAAAATTCTGAAAGAACTAACCTGATCTATATGTCCTGAACTAATGTATAGATTTAAGTTATCCACTAAATTTTCATACCTCCCAACTATTCCGACTGACTTCTTGGCTCTAGAGGCATTTAAAATTCATATTCTGAAAGGAAACACATTTAGAAATACTTTTTAAAAATACCCAGTTATTCATTTTATTTTACTTTTATTTTGTTGATAATATATGGCAAATACATATTTCCAAAAGAGAAGACTCAAGAAAATAGAAACTATCCCAAAACAACAAAATAGACAGATAATGTATGTGTCTTTGTGCATTCATGCAGAAATGAGAGGGAACAGACTTGTGGATGAACACAAAGAACAGTGACATGGACCAGAAATTGACTGATTTGTACCTCCCTAGACTAGATTAGGTAAAAATCATATCACCAGCAAGTTTTTCTTAATATTGCTCTCCATAAGTGGACCATCCCTAAAACAGGATGGTCTCCACAGGTTCTCCCACAGAAATGAGCAAGGTACACCGAGTACTGGGCAATTGGATAGACTACTACCATACAGTGGTACCTCTGGTTACGTACTTAATTCATTCCGGAGGTCCGTTCTTAACCTGTAGCACCACTTTAGCTAATGGGACCTCCCGCTGCCGCCGCGCTGCTGCCGTGCGATTTCTGTTCTCATCCTGAAGCAAAGTTCTTAACCTGAGGTACTATTTCTGGGTTAGCGGAGTCTGTAACCTGAAGCGTATGTAACCTGAGGTACCACTGTACTCATGTATGTTAAAGGACTAGAAATTTACTCAGTAATGAATATTAACAAGTTTATTTCTTTCCACCACAATGTAACATATTTGATTCGAGTTACGACCAAGAGCACTTAAGATTATACTTTGTTGTCCCAGGAAGGTTTTCCCAAATCCTACCCACTAGACCACTGATAATTTCTGGAAAACCAATTGGACTTGCTGATTGGATTACCAGCCTTGACTACCCCCCACAGTCTTGAGAAGCAACAATGACACCATAATTTTCAAGGGGGGCAATGTGGCTTTTCATATTTCGGGACTTCTAAGTTTCCTCATAACTGTGGCGCACACTGGCTGACAAATGGTTTTTATCTCTTCCTTTCACTTTCCCCCTGTTCAAATAAATTTTGTGAAGATGATTCCCTCGACCCCCACCCACCTGTTTTTATTTCTTTTCTGTGATTTATTACCATATTGCTCCAGAAGGCTTATCTCTGCTGTTTTCTCCAGAACATCTCCTTAATATCTCTTTAAGCTGGCTTAGTGCTGTGTCTACTCGATATCCTTGGCAAAGTTATTATCAACGATAGCTTTAATAGAAGCAGCATTACTTCTGAAAAATGGTTGAATATTTTCAAGTACGAATTTCTCACTGCATGGAAATGTGCCGTACAAGTCTCCCTCCACGATAATTTAAAAGAAGGATTTTAATGTTGATAAAATAAACGTTGAAAATATTCTATTAAAGATTAGAATGTGATGTAATTGAAACTTGAATGGCGGTGTAGGGGGATGTGGTACGGGGGGGAAATGGCTTTGGAGGGCAATTTGAGAACCCCTCTGCTATAAACACACAGTTCAGCCTTCACATTTCTCCCAAATGCATGGTTGATGGGTGCATTTCTGTCAAGAGACATAGCAAGCTGGTATATGCCTACATCTTCCCTATATGAATGGGGTGCTAATGTGTTTTAATAATACATCATCTACAAAGTGTCATCTTTGTCTCGCCAGAGTGGTGCATGCTCTGGTTATCTCACGCTTGGACTACTGCAACGCGCTCTACGTGGGGCTACCTTTGAAGGACACTGAGATCCAGCGCCGAGGGCCTTCTGGCGGTTCCCTCATTACGAGAAGTGAGGCTACAGGGAACCAGACAGGGGGCCTTCTCGGTAGTGGCGCCCGCCCTGTGGAACGCCCTCCCATCAGATGTCAAAAAGATAAATAATTACCTGACATTCAGAAGACATCTTAAGGCAGCCCTGTTCAGGGAAGTTTTTAATATGTAACGCTGTACTGTTTTTAACACTGATAGGGAGCCGCCCAGAGTGGCTGGGGAAACTCAGCCAGATGGGCGGGGTAAAAATAATAAATTATTATTATTATTATTATTATTATTATTATTATTATTATTATTTTGTTTTAAGATCCTTATTGCAGCACCTTCTTGTATGATGTTTTAAATTCAGCCTGGAAATGTGGCCCAGATGAAAGACAATTGTCAATATGGCAGAAGACTGAGTTGTAAATTCTGAATAATGTTGCAGTCTTACATTTCTCGTGATTTAAGAAATAGCCTCACATATGCTCAGCCACTGGAAAAGGTGTCTTTATAATAAAAGGCAACCTTTTGAATAATCACACTGATTAGTCAAGAGGTGCTATGTATTTAGTCTCTTAATCACACTAAAGCTGGGATAATCAAGGTGAATTTCTCTCAGTAGACTACAAATCACCACTTTATAAATATAAAAAATAAGATGACAAGTGCTGATGACCTTGAATGTCAGGCAGGTTAGATGCAATTGGGGTGAAACCCTTTGCCCCAAAATTTTGTCAGTAAGACTTTAAAAAATATATTGTATTTTAATTCCAGGAGGATAAGAAAGGGCAGCATCCGTGTATTTGATATACTCTAGCAGCTTGACACTTTGGGGGGGGCAGGTGTTTTTCCTAGGATTCTCAGCAAATTAATTCATTTTAGTTTAGTTTTAGTTCAGCTATAGTCATCTGACCTTTACCTGATTGATTAATCAGCTAAATCTAAATAAATTTGCATCTTCCCAAAGGCTCAGTATAGATGCTGTTTTGAAATATGGAAGGCTCTTACAATTTACGAAACAAAGCTACCATTCATTGTTAGAAGCAAAGGCCACATTTCATATTCTCCTTTTCGTTGCCTGTGACATTTACACATCCGAGCCAAAATAGCTTTTAAACAAAAATGGTTAAGCTCCTCCTAATTATGGACAGAAGTGAAAGGCTCTTTGAAAACAGTGATTCCTACCATTCCCTGAGAGTTCTAAAACTACTGATAAGCATCCCATTGCTATCCCATTGCTTCCAAATGCTTGGTTGCGTCTGTGTTTCTGTTTCTCAATTCCTCTTCCTTTATGACAGCTGTGATGGCATACAGCAGGGCCTTTCTCTTTCCCTCTCATCTCTCTTTCATTCTGCCATTCTTCCCTCACCCTCAGGATGTTATGAAGGCATCATTTCCCATCTCATTTCCATTTCTATTCATCACACGCAGCATTGTTTTCATTCTGCTGCAGTTCATCTTCTGCCCAAAACTGCATTATTCATTTCGCTGCCCACTGTGGTGAAGTGACAAAATTTATGGAATTAATTCCATGAACTACCTTGTTCCATCCCATTTTTTTTTCTTCATTGCAGAGGAAACACAATGCAAAATGGGGTGGGTGAGTTGAACCAGTTAAGTATGATTTGTGAACCGAAAGCAACAACAGTGTATACCAGTCACATTTGTTGGAATGATTTTTATTCCAGACACGTGGTTAATGAGCAGACATTGGCAATTTCTGTTTTCACTTGAATTCTCCCCAGTGTTCCCTTCCTGGGTATATTGTTAATGTAATTTTCCCAGGGTGCCCTATGTTTGGAGTCCCCAGGAAAATTGTATTTTTCAGTATTCCAGCTGCCAGGGAGGGGAGGCAGAAGAGAAAGAGATCTCTCCTTCTTTGTTTGCTCTGCTGCCATTATTATTTCTACCAAAGAAGCTGCAATTGGTGGTGGTGGTGGTGGTGGTGGTGGTGGTGTGTGTGTGTGTGTGTGTGTGTGTGTGAGAGAGAGAGAGAGAGAGAGAGAGAGAGAGAGAGAGAGAGATATGGGTGGGGGAAGCTACTCACATGCCCAAATGAAAACTCAACCAGGAGAGAATCTCAGGGGTTGTAATTAAAGCTTACCTGCAATTAAATTATTTCAAGTTTGAGCTAGTTTGGCCCTAGGGAGCCAGGAGTTTCCATAACTATGAACTGCAAGGAAAACTCCATGCATGTATAATATATTTCATATCATCTTTGGGCTCTGTATTATTGAGAGATTTCCCAGTATATCTCTGGTTTTCAGAAACCCTCTTTTATCTATCTCATAGAAGAAAATGCTTGTTGTACTTTCTGCACACAGATTTGGATTACATACTGGGTTGCAGGTTTTTTTTGCTTAGATATAACAAAGGACAAGCATAGAATGCTTTGCAAAATCACTATTTTGTATTTATGAGGCTTTTAGGGTAGCTTGGACAAGATCTTATGGATTAGCTGTGGTCTACAGCTCATGGAAATGAATTCCATTATAAAAATATTGTTTCCCTGCCGGGTTTGCAAAAAGTATCACATTTGCAAAAAGTGGATCCTTATGCTGAAAATTGGGGGAGGGGGAGAGAATGAAAATCTTATATGAGATGAGTTAGCTTTTGTAAATAGATTCAACAGACTGTGCTTTAGCAGGGCCAAAATATGAGGCCTCAGCTTTATAACTTTCTCCTTTCCCAAACTCCAGATGTTATTAGAAGAGGGCATTCCTAATACCTGATCTGTGCAACTAGAGGTATTGGGTTGTGTCAATAAGTGTGTGGGTAGGGGAGTCCCACTGCTATGGTGGCCCCGATTGTACCCACCAAAAACATGGGGTGGGTACTCTGCTGGCAATATTACAATTGGCAGCAGGTGGTGTTAAGGCCCTGAAATGGGCCAATACAGGGATAGGACAGGGCCAGTCCAATTGGTGGCCCTCTGCTGGGCAATCCTGGACCATGCACAGTAAGGTAGGGGGAAATATCAATTCCTGTATGCTTTGCCCTGGCTAATACAAGAGGCAAAGTGGACCCTCTGTTTCATTCCTCTCCATCTTTCAAGTCTGGGGTCTCAGATTGCTCTGCCCACTATTATAACCCAGGTCTAGCAGACCTGGCAGCAGAAGTGACATTGGGGTGGGGGTGTTTCAAGGAATGGATAAAGAAATGCCACTCTTCATTCAGTTGAATGGGCACTTGCTGATTCCCCAGCAACTGCATTGTGACCCAGGCCAGCTGGAGCTATTTCATGCTGATGAAAACCTTCCCAACCTTGCCCATTCATCATTTTGCAAATGTTTCTCTTCTGTCCATATATCAGTGATATGAATAAATGCAGTTAATGGAGTTCATTGTAGTGCAACAAACAAATCACAAAATGGATACAGGCAAAGTCATCACCTTATGCTGGGTCGCAAATTATTCTCAAATATCTTTCAGATAAATTAACCGCTGCCAAAATAGTCCTTTCTAGGAACTGGAGGAACTCCAGAAATCCCTCCTTAGGTGAATAGGTGCACATGTTCAGCGATATTTCCCGGATAATGAATTGTTTGGGTTGCATTAGAATTGGAGGTGCAGAATCTATTTCAAGAAATATTGGACTCCCTTTATCAATTGCTGTAAGCATCCCCATTCTTTATGTGTTTGTAATTTAATTGAATAAATTATTACAAAATACTAGGAAATGATTCAGGAATTTGAAATAAATCAATCCTTTGCAAGATGGATAAGCTTAAATCATTGACAATGCTTCGTACTGCATAGGTTCCTATTGATTGAATAATGAATCCCCATTGTCTTTATGGGTTTGAAATTAGATAGATTTGAGATCATGAAAGCTTTTATCTTTTAGCTTAATCTAGAATTTTTTATTTCCTTTTAAAAATCTCAGGAGTGAAACTTATCCCCTAAAGCTCTCCAGTCAAATCCCTTCTCAATCTTTTTTTTCAAAAAACACTTGTTAATAAAGCTCATGCATTGACTGCTGGTGTTTTGACATCTGTCATGCCTTCTAAAAGGAAGCACCACACTTAACTTAAAACTTCCTGCCTGTTGTTAGATTATTTCAGAATCTGAAAGCTGTTTGAAACATTAAGAACTTTATCTTCTGTCTAACTGTACCCTTGCACACATCAGAAACGTAAAGACACAGCGGTCCGCTGCCAACTTTTGAAGTTTGATGGGATTAAATATTGTCATCAAGTCTCAATATTAAGATTCAGGAGCATTAAAAATGGCTGTTCCATCATTCAGCTCTCAACTGTGAAGACATCAGCTGCTGCTTTGGGTTAAACTCTGTCTTGGCATGAAAAAGCCAACACATCTGCTTCTGCCAGGAGAGATTCTTGTGGAAATTGTTTCAGGAGCATGGCTCAGCTCACTATTTCAGTATAGGAATGTCCTGGCTTTTGCTTTTCTCAAACAGAGTTAGGAGAACTTAGGACACACAGAGAACTGAAATATAGCTCCAGATCAATACAGCCTTTCCCCAGCCTAATTCAATTTATTACCATGCAGAAAATAATAATCACATTTTACATTAGGCCTTTCTAATTTCAGTGTTCATACCATATAATTATTTGGGATAATCAGGCATAACTGCTGGTTAGTTTCTTTGCACTGCAGAATGTATGTGTTGCCAGGGAACCTGGTGTTTTAACTATTTCTCTGGAAAATGTGCCAACCCCTAATTGTAGAAATTTGAGAAATGCATGATTTCTGCAATCAACTGCACTCAGCAAAGGGATTGCTTAAACAAACTGGCAAAATAGCTCTTTATCAACTCAGTTTAGGCTTCAAGTGCAGCCTATTGGCTAAAGTGTAGAAAGACACCTCATTTCAAATGGAAAGCTCAGTTTCGAATTTAGTTTAGGAGGCTAAAGTTTAGAAAAGTGAATGTTGAGGAAGGTCCATGATGAGTCAAGCCCTTGAATTCAGGGGGAGGAGCCATAGCTCAGTGGTAGAGCATCGACTTTACCTATAGCAGCTTCTAGGTTCAGTCGCCAGCATCTATAGGTAATTCTAAGAAAGGGCCATTTCTAAGACCCTAGAGAACCATTGCCCATCAATACTGACAATGCTGTGCAAGATTCAGCACTGTCCTTTCTAGAGTTTTCTGTCTGAGCACCGAGTTGCTTACAGAAGCACATATTTAAAACATATCCACTCCAAAGAACCCTGGGAATTGTATTTTGCCCTGCACAGAGATACAGATCCTAGCACCTTTAACAAACTATAGTTATCAAGATTCTTTGGGGGTGGGGGAGATTTAAGAGTATGGTGTGTTTGCAGCCCTCATCTACACATGTGGCAAAAGTGGCAGCTAGATTGCTCAGGTAGTAGAGTTGGCTGTCCCAGTTCAGACTGCATATGGTAAGGTGTGTGTGTGGGTGTGGGTGTGTGCGTACGTACATACATACATACATAGTGCTTTTTTCTGTGGGGACACATACCACTAAACATTTTGTGAATCTTTGTACTTTTGTCCATTTACTGCATTTATTTCCCCCAATTTGAACTATAAAATGACGATTTTCTTGAGTCAAAATGAGAGTATCCCTAAACATTTCTAAGGGAAAAAAGCACTGTGTATATACAGTGTGTGTGTGTGTGTGTGTGTGTGTGTGTATACAGTGGTACCTCAGGTTAACTACTTAATTCGTTCCGGAGGTCGTACTTAACCTGAAGCACCACTTTAGTTTATGGGGCCTCCTGCTGCTGCCGCGCCGCCGGAGCACGATTTATGTTCTCATCCTGAAGCAAAGTTCTTAACCTGAAGCACTATTTCTGGGTTAGCGGAATCTGTAACCTAAAGCATATGTAACCTGAAGCGTATGTAACCAGAAGTACCACTGTATATGTGCATGTGTGTGTGTGTAACCACCTCATCATGCTGCGTGTGTAAACCAGGCCCAATACCCTAGAAAATGGTAGGGTGCATTGTAACAAGGAGTGGATTTTAACAAATCGCTCTCTGAGTTTGTCTCTGTGCTCCAATCAGAGCTATTGCCTCAGTCAGAAAGTTTCAGTGATTAATGAGCTTTGCCAAATTGTATCTATTCTTTGCTTAAACTCAATAAATCTTCCTCTTTTTTAATCGCTAAAAGATGTATCCATAGAAGGCAACCCAATGGGCAAGGGGTTAAATGGAGATGGATGTGATAATGTGAGAGTTACTGTCGATACTTCTGCATGCGGATGTATTTCCTGTGAAGCAGAACACCAAAATTGATGAGGAATGGGACTTTATGAGGATATAACTAAGGTTAGGAGGCTAGTTGTTATAGCAGTGGATGCAGAGCAGCATTGGGCAACCCTTGGCCTCCCCATGTACTACAACTCCCATCACCCCTGACCATTGGCATGCTGGCTGGGGTTAACAATTTGCTGCTAATGTGAGTTGGAGTCCAATAACATCTGGAGGGACTCAGGTTCCCCACCCCAACTTTAGAAAATAACAAACATTCAGGAAATATACCTAAGAAGGACATGAAACGAGACCTGTCCTCTCAGAAAAAAGCTAAACAGATGAATGGGGGTGGGAATGATTAACCTTCTTCCTGAGCTATGAAAAGGACTGTAGCTCAGTAGTAGAGCATCTGTGCTGCATGGAAGAGGTCTCAGGTACAGTTTCCTACATCTCCAGTTAGGCCTGGAAAAGACTCCTGTCTGAAACCCTGGAGAGCCACAACAAGGAGACCAGCCTCTCTCAACCTCGAGTGCTCAGAAGTTGTTGGACTCCAATCCCCATCATCCCTGACCACTGGTCCTGCTAACTAGGAATGATGGGAGTTGTAGTCCAAAAACACCAGAGGATCCAAGGTTGAGAAAGGCTGGTGTAGACAGTATGAAGCAAGATGGACTAACAGTCTGACTTAGTATAAGGTAACTTCCTGTGTAGGAAAATGGTGTGTGTGTGTGTGTGTGTGTGTGTGTGTTTTCTTATTCCCCCTCTCCTGCTTTCCCCTGTTGTCTTTCCTTCTATCAGAATTTATATTGTAAAAAACTTCATTTGCAATGTTTATTAGTACACTGGTACCTCGGGTTAAGTACTTAATTCATTCTGGAGGTATGTTCTTAGCCTGAAACTGTTCTTAACCTGAAGCACCACTTTAGCTAATGGGGCCTCCTGCTGCTGCCATGCCGCCAGAGCACAATTTCTGTTCTCATCCTGAAGCAAAGTTCTTAACCCGAGGTACTATTTCTGGGTTAGCGGAGTCTGTAACCTGAAGCGTATGTAACCTGAAGAGTATGTAACCCGAGGTACCATTGTAAAGTGGAGTGAAGCCAGAGATTCACTGACTTTGATTTCTTCTCTTGGAGCCTGAGAGTGTCCTTGTCATCTGCCTTAAGATCTTGCAATCTGCCCAGTGTGAATCCAACATCAGTTGCTGTTGCAGCTGTCCAAGCCGTTAACTCTTAACCAAGCAGAAACAAGTCTAATAATAACAATAATACTAAATGTACCAAAGGAGAGTGAAGAAAAATAGAGCTTGGGTTAAGTTGAAATTGATGGAAGTATTGATGGTCAACACCCTCTGGCAGCTGCATATTTCATGCTGTGTGAAGTGAATCTATGTGCACAGAGGCCTCCTGTGAGCAGAGATACTGGCCAATCAGGGTTCCTTCTCATGTGGTAGAGAGGAGATTTGTATGTGTATACATCCTCCCCCCTTCCACCACTGCTAAATGCCCACTATCTTCAGTTTCCAGAGGCAACTGAAGATGTTTTTGTTCTGACAAGCTTTTCCAGGTGGATTAAAATGTCTTTGCTTGAAGTGTGCATTCTGTGCTGTTCTTAAAACTATTTTTAGCTGTTTTTATAGTATGTTTGTAAATTGCCTACAGATATATGAAAAGGTTATTCCTAATACTAAGGTGCCCAAGTGCTGGTGGACATGTCTCCCCTCCTAATCCATCCACTGAAAGCATAAATGAGCCAGAAAAGGGTTCTGGTCACAAACTATTTGCAAACCAATGTTTATCGAATGGCATTCTCAGGACGTGTCTAATAATCTGAGCAATTTTTCCAACACTCAAGTGTTCCTGAGTGCCTGCATTATAGAAGGTTCTCCGCTGGAGGTCTTTTTCTCAATGAGCACTTTGGGAAGAGGCAAAATCAACTTGCAAGTTTCATACAACAAACAAGCTTGGAACACTACAAACAGGAGGACTGCCAGGCCAGAATACATGCCTGGTAGGTTATCGCAGCTTGACAGCCAAAAGTTGTTCTATGCTGCACTATTACAATGTCTGCTACTTTTTAAAAAGCTGGGGTGTGGGGAATAAAACGTGGAAAGATTGAGAATAGTTTCCTCTCTCTATGCTTTCCATTGACTTCTCTAGTGGAACGGAGTAGGAAAAACTCCACTTCTACTCTCCTGTCATTCAGTGCATTCTTTTGGGGTTATACTGCATTCCTTTCTCTGAGTTCAGTCTGGAAATGAACACCCTATCAACAGCAAGCCCGTGTGTGCACAGTGTTCTTTTATTGTGCTCATAATCTTGGTCAGCTTGATGCATTCTCTTCCAGTCTAAGCAAGCACCAACTCTTTCAGTTCTGCTTCAAGCAAACTGCCGTTACTACTAACACTACTACTATTTTATATTATTTATTGCTGTTGCAACATAGTGTAGAAGGAAAACAGAAGTAGGAAATTACGGGTGGCCAGTTTCCAGTCTCCCCTCTGACCTAGGAATTATAACTGCCCCCTCCCCATGTCCGCTATCTACTACCTTTTAACCCCTCTACCAAGGAAATTTTGCTTTCTCCTCTCTTTGATGCATTACTGTATTTTAATATTTTGTTGGAAGCCACCCAGAGTGGCTAGGGAAACCAAGCCAGATGGGCAGGGTATAAATATTATTATTATTATTATTAATAATAATAATAATAATAATAATAATAATAATAATAATAATTTTCAAACAGCCAAAGGACATGCAGCCTTCCCCAACTTGGTTCCCTCCAGATGTTTTGAATCACAACTTCCATCAGCTAGAGCCAGCACAGATTTGAGATTTGTAGCCCCAAACATCTGGAGGTTGTTGAAGGCCCATGTAGTGCAATCAGAAATAGGGAACTTGTGGTCCTGGACTTCAAGTTTCATCATCCATGACTTCACCATATTTGCTGGGTAAGGCTGATGAAACTTGAAGTCCAACACCTGAAATTTGGAGTCCAACATCTGGGCCACAGCATCCCCACCTGTGGCTAGAACCCTACATGACTGTGGACTTCAGCAGGAAAAGTCAAAACATTACTCCAGCTCCTCACCCTTGGGTCTTCTAGGAATGTGCATTTCCGAAGGACTCAGATGAACTGAGGGCCATTTAAGCACTCTTACCAGAGAGCATTGACAGCATATGTTATCATGGCTTAGGGATATCCATGGGCTATACTAGATTCCCATGTCACATCACGGTAGCCCTTAAATAGAACGAGGGTGAAATGGTTTTTATTGAAGCCTTGTTGCATTATAAAGCTTAGTACACACACAGGAATATTGGGGTATCCTCAGAATGAAATTCAGCTGGTTTTCCTAATGCACTGTAGATTTGGGGTGGAGTTAGAATAATTTAATTCAGCTACTCACCAAGGTCTGTGGAACAGAATTTTATGGATCGGCCCACCTCTGACTAGCATGAAGCCTACATGGACTTGTGAAAAAATAGAAAACTTTTGGGACCTGATTTATAATGAAATGAAAAAATTGTTTACATTCCCAAAGAAACCAGAGGCTTTCCTGCTGGGACTGGGAAAAACTGTGGAAAGAGAATCTAAGATTTACTGCATGCACAATACTTAAATGTCATGAAAATGTTTTTAGATGGTACATCACACCGGTAAAACTGTCAAAAATGTATAAGATGTGCAACAAATGTTGGAAATGTAAAGAAAAAGAAGGTACGTTCTATCATATGTGGTGGGAATGTAAAAAAGTGAGGGGTTTCTGGGAGATGATTTATAATGAAATGAAAAAGATATTAAAATATACATTTGTAAAGAAACCAGAGACCTTTCTTCTAGGAATTATGGGGAACGAAATTAGAAGAAAAGACTGTAAACTTTTCCAATATGCAGCCACAGCAGCAAGAATTCTACTGGCCCAGAAATGGAAACAAGAGGAGATACCGACAATAGAAGATTGGAGAATGAAGCTGACTGACTATGCAGAACTGGACAGATTAACCAGAAAAATTAGATATCTTCAAGACCAAAAGTTCATCGAGGACTGGGGGAAATTTGTTGAATATCTGAAAAGAACATGTGAGGTGCAAACAACACTGGTGGGGTTTCAAGAAGCACTGTGAAAACAGAGATATATTGTTAAAAACACAAACAGGAGTGGGAGGGAAGTTGAATGGCAATATATACAGAGAAATGCGTAAACTGAGAAGTAAATATGGATGATTGTCAGAGAATCCGAAGGAAGTCCAAAAAGTAACAAATTTGTGAAAATCTGTGAAAATTTGGTATAATTGTATTTTCTTTTTCTTTTTTTGTATTGGAAAATAATAAAAATTACATATATATAAAAAAGAAAAAATAGAAAACTTTTGGGACCTGATTTATAACGAAATGAAAAAATTGTTTACATTCCCAAAGAAACCAGAGGCTTTCCTGCCAGGGATAATAGGAGATGAAGTAAAAAAAAAAGAGGATTGTAAGTTATCTATTTATGCTACGACTGCCATTAGGATTCTCATGGCCCAGAAATGGAAATCCCAGGAGATCCCAACGTTAGTGGAGTGGCAAGTGAAGATGTTTGAATATGCGGAGTTGGTGAAAATGACTAATAAAATTAGACATCAAAAAGTAACAAAGTTTGAAGAGGAGTGGAATAAATTTGTTGTGTATATACGGAATAATTGTAGAAGTTTAAAAACTCTAGCAGGATTAACTTAAATCTTGTGATGTGGGTGGAGGGCAAATAAGAATCTGTAGGAGTAGGTGTTAATTTGTGAAAGCCGAAGCAGGGAAGGAAGGAAGTCTGAGCGTGACAAAGCGCAGTGTAAATAAGAAAACACTAAGGTGCTGGATGCAAGAGTTTATGTTTAATTGGACTTTGTTTTTGGAAATTTGACTTATGTTCTTATTTGATTTTGATTTTGAAAACTTAATAAAAAGTATTTTTTTAAAAAAGAAGAAGTCTACATGCAGACAAGGTATTTTTGGTTGTGTGAAGGCCAATAGCAAAGGAAGCAGGCATGCCTAATAGAAGCTGAATAGATCGGAACTTCCTTGGCTACCCATCCAAATAACGTTTTCTTAGCAGAATATCTTAATGTGATTTCAAAATTATTTTCAGGTGCATCCTGAATTTAGCTATTCTATATTGCTTTGGCTGTAATTCGTTTTATTCATGAGCCAGCTGTAGTCAGTTTAATCTGCTGAACATCATATTGATAATTTCTAAGGTAAAGCCATAGTAATAGCCTGAACTAATACACCAGATGCAGTCAGCATTGGGTTTTTCGTACATTATGTAAATACATATTTAGTAAAACGATATAAATGCTTTAGGCAAAACTTAGCATTATTATTTTTGTCCCAAATCTATGTTGATAATGATAGTGTGAAACTGAAACAATTATATATACACAGAGTTTCACAAGGGTTGCCAGGTGTGAGATATATATTTATATATTATAAATTGCTTTCTAAAAAGCATATTGAATCAGGTTCACAATGCAATAAAAACATATGAAACAACTGTGTGTAAAAACAGTTAAAATATATTCAAATAAACAATAAGAACGATTATCTGGAGAGAAATTATTACTTTAGAACAAGCTAAGCAAACAACAAACTGGCAGTCACATTAGAATAGCATTTTAGTTGAACTAAAATTAATTTTTGTCTGTGGAGGGCTTATCATCTCCATTGAAAGCACAATAACTTTATGTGGAGGATACAGATCATAACTAATAAGTGAAATGCTTGCTGCACGTGGAATTGTAATAATTAGTGTGACAAGGTATGCACCTTTTAGAGTTTGAGTTAATATTTCTCATTTAAATTAATGGGCTATCTCATTCATGTATTAGTGAGACCCTTGGTACAATAAAACATGTAATGGATGAACTCTTAGCAAATTCAATCTGATGTGGGTTCACAATCCTGGATGAGATTAAGTCAAGATGCTGAAGTGATTAATGGATTTGGGCAGCTCAGGAGAATCAGTGTTATTTGGAAACTAATGCATCTTCAAACCTGGCATGGCTCTGAAAGAAGGGAAAGTGAAACACTGTTTGAAGCAGAGGCAAGAACCTGGAAAAATAATCATAATCTAATATGAATAAAAGTCAAGAAAACCTCTTTGGGGTCTAACAATAAGTATAGCCCGCTGAGGAGGATTTCCAGATCTAGAAGCTTCTTTTGCCTTTATAGTTGTTGGCATGGCTAGTGAGAGATGGGTCAGGAGTAGGGATGTCAGAAAATTCTGATGAAAATGGAAACAGGAAGAGAAATTGCCAGTGTTCATTTATTCCTCCCATGGAGATCAGTCC